>NC_134709.1:54025488-54625488 GCF_043290135.1 Rhipicephalus microplus | reverse complement strand
AGGACACTGCTCGCATTCGGAGTCCGTGCCAGGCCGTGACTATCGCCATTAATCTTTCTCGCTGAGTGCTGCCTAGTAGACACCGTGACATGTGTAAGAAGTTCTACGATAAACCATAGCTTGAAGAAAAAATACGAAAACACTACACTTACCCGGTAAAACAGAGCATGCAAACGAGTAACATTATTGCATAACTCATCATGGTAGGGGTCTTAATGAAGCCAAGCAGTGATTCTGCAGGTTACTCGAATGATTGTTCCGCCATTTATAGTACTAAGTGCATTGTCTTGAAAAAGAAAGGAAAATTAAGAAGAAAGGCGTTTCATTGTAGAGCTGCCAGCTGAGTTGCGAATTTCATTGACGCACAATTTTTGACACACGATACATAACCACAGACGCCAGGACTTTCATTCGAATTTTTTCGGGAGGAAGTACGTGATCCAACCACTCTCCAAGAACTTCAACAGCGGTGAAATGCGTCAGGCTGCGCATATTTTTAGCGTAAAGTGCGAAAATTTTTGTAGGCATTCAGTAAGGCGTGCCTCATATTATTATCGTCATTTTCGCACATTCGACCGTAACAATCAAGACCTTACGCAAAAAAAGAGCTGAAATAGCAGACTGAAGTTTCATTGAATTCATATAGCAGGTTGACACCAGGTTCAATTAGGAGTCAGCTCGCTGTTCTTATCACATCCATGTATTTTTTTAGAATGAAATAGTGACGCAAAAAAATATATTCACATTCGCATTCAACTCACCTCAAGTTTTCGAGAATTACACGTCTCAGGTCTTGCCAAACATTGACCATGTCAATGGTCGATTTTCTTAATGAATGAGGAAATTAATGCTTTCGTCTCAATAAAGCGATTCGTAAAAGTACAGATAGAGGTGCTGCGTACACTTTGTCGGCGTACTATGCGGCTGACGCCATTTGAACTGCACCACAGTCGTCGTCTGGCTAGTCGTTTGCAGACAACACTTGCCTCGTCTCACTGGCAGAGTGGGAATGTGAACAAGGCGCGGAACTGCTACATCGGGGAGAACCGGTAATAACATTGCACATCTACCGGCAAGCTTAATTATTTTCCTGTCCCACTTCGTATAGGTGCACATATTCACGTGAACAGCAAGCGTCTTCTAACTTTACAGTGAAACCTATTATGAGAACACAACGGATATTTATTTTTGGCGCTGTAGTGACCTGCTGCTGCCGCCGGTGTCCATAACCACGCTAAATGAGGAACAAAAACGAAAGAAATAAGAACAACTCCTGCCACCTCGGCGAAGTCAATAATGATGGAAGATCAGTCTCGGAACTATTCGGAAACACGGAAATCTTCCGTACAGGTCATCTACTATGATATGAAGGTGTCACACGTTGTTATAGGGGTGATTGTATATACACCTACACATACGCAATATGAAAGCATTTACATTTCGATGCAATTATATACAATGATTACATAACGGATTACCAAGTTGTGCGAAGCTGTTCTCTTGAAGATTGTAAAGTTGTTGTCGGTAAAGTATTGTGCGAGGGGATCTAGAATTCGACGTTGCAGTTGAAAAGTGTAGAAAGCAATGTTGACCAAGGTCCCGAGTAGAGGTTGTTTTGCCACCGCAAATGTGCCGCCTCTGCTTCGCGGGCTCTCATAAGGGGGGTCCACCTGTTGACGAGTGTTCTTCACAGCACATAGGGCGAAAATTCCTCACATATGCGCCGTGGGTACCCCGCTTATCAGCAGAATGACAAATATAATAGTGGTATAGTGGGCGCTTTGTTACTTCATGAAAGTTACGGTGGGTGTATAGTGGGCAAATCGCACAGTTGAACCTCTAGCGTACACGCCAAGAGACACACCCCGAGCATAAGAAGCTTGACGAGCAAGCTCCTGAAATATTCATGATAGGACGTGGTTTGGACTTCGGCTCACTTCATGGCAGCCCAGTATTCTACCAGAAAGTCAAGATGCTACTTCATTCTTCTTCACAAATAGACCATATAAGGCTTCATGTTGGGAAGTAACGGTGTTGTAACGAGGGCAGTGGGCCATGTGTAATACAGTGTAATACAGTGTCGTAGAAGGCAAAAATAACAAATAGCGTCACCCATTGTGAATAGTGTAAACAGGGGTCACAGAAAGTTAATTTCTTAACTAGTGGGTCGCTGAATGCTCTCGACACGTTACAAAGGCTCAGCCATAATTCATGATCGCCATCAGCCATAGCGTAGATTAAGCGCACGTAATCTATTGCACGTGTGTCGCAAGTGCGGCTCCTTTCCCAGAATGACGTATAAGGTAACATGAATGTGTTCTTAAATCACATAATTATGATGGCTTATAACTTAGTGGGTACCACGCCAGTGTACTTGCAATAGCTACTGATGAAGCAAATAACGGCTCATCCTCTGTTTGCTCGGGACCTCAATGAAGTTCTCTCTAGCGTTAACGTACACGTAATTGTGCGTGGCAGGAGAGCGCAGTGACCGTGGGTGACCCAATGCGAATCACATATCTAGTGGATCATTCATATCTATTTTAAAGCTCTAGGTCATAGTTCTTCATCGTCACCTGCAATCACATCTAGAAAGTGCACACACTGCCTTGTGGATGTGTAGCGGGTAGCGCGCTTGTTCGCAGAATGATGAATAGTGACATAACTTCATAGATATTCTATTACGATGTAGTGGGCACTTCGCAAGTGAACTTGTAATAGTAGCCCCAAAAGAGGTGAGGACTGGCTCTAGTAATAGCGTTCTTCCAGCTTTTGTTACGATCGTGGTGCGCTCTTCGCGTAAGGCTGTCGTTTTTTAAGGACAAAGCTCATTATTGCGTAGCTTGTGCGTACCCCGTTCTCGTTGTGCGTAACCGCCGGTGGCACATACCAAACAGGGGATAGATGGGTATGTGCCACAGGAGAAGGAGAAAGACGATCG
Source organism: Rhipicephalus microplus (assembly GCF_043290135.1). NCBI lineage: Eukaryota > Metazoa > Arthropoda > Arachnida > Ixodida > Ixodidae > Rhipicephalus > Rhipicephalus microplus. The sequence continues at coordinate 54,622,547 of NC_134709.1, read as the reverse complement.
CGCGACTATACGATCACGATGAAAAGATGCGAGGTTATGGTACTTGGAGTGTTCACTGGATGGACGGACGCGCGGATGGACAGAAAGGCAAATGGATGGATGGATGGACACCCGGATGTCTGGACGCACGGACGAACGAAGGGACGGATGCACAGATGAACGCACGGACGGACGGAAGCTAGGCGGACTGATGGATGCTTCGTTCCACTCATCATCATTACTTTGTTCACTTTATTTTACTGCCACTATAACTGTCAGTTTATGCCTGAAATCATTGCGTAAGTGTTTAGTGACAACCTGAACTTCTAAGTGACCTGAACTGCTATTTTTCAACCTTTTCACAAGTCGCTTGCTTCTTAAAAACAACATGCTTTCTATTAACCTGAAGCTTCTTGGTTAATTCATTACTGTTCGTGGTTTTCATGTTTTATTGAGGAATGTTACCAACTAAATCACCCATTAACCTGTGCCAATGATACATGACCGGGCAAGGTCGCGCAAGGGTTTACGTCAGTCCACCGACTCTGGCATAATAGAGGCAAGTAAACACGTAAAAAAACATGTGGTATCCACAAGGTATTGGTTGCGTATAAGAAAAAAAAACATGGCTCATCTATCCGTCCTACAAACTGGTATAACCGAAAAGTTGAACGTGCCTTCACAGGAGTAGTTGACTGGTAATTTTATACATAGGCCTACGACCACCTGTGCAATTTATATTGGTACTCGGCAGGTATAGCACCATTTGGGTTCGATGGGCGGTGTGGCATATCTCCGTCGCGATAACTAGCACCCCCGATGACTATTAGGCTTTGTGGTAGATGGAGTTGTTAGCTCATAAGTGGACACTGCATATCGTGAATATTGGGCAAAGATGGCATCAACACACGGATAAAAGCTCTGCTACTCGGTATGCGCTTCTTTATTGCGCCGTTGATTGCAGAGATACGTGGGTGGCATGGTGTACACCCCCGTAGGGTAACCGATGCTTGTCGAAATAGGGTAACCGATGCTTGTCATCATGAATACACTGCGCTTCAGCAACACGTGAGGCACAAATTCGCAGCTTGAACTGCGAACGTGGGGAGGCGTTCCGCCTTCCACTGGCCTGTCTCGCTCCATGAAGGATTGTCGTCTGCCCTTCATCACCATTGGCTTTCAGAAGTGCTCATGGTAGGAGGCTCATAATTCGATTCTCTAGTATTGTAGGAGTCTAACCAATCGATGCTCTAGGATTGGCGAGCCGTGCTCACCATTTTTGTGTTTTCATCACTCACATTTAAGGCAGCGACTCTTTGATCAGTCAGCTAAGGCGTTTGCATTACAACATAGCTTTTCGCTTCCACGGCAAAACCCAGTTCGTACAACTTCGCCGAAGCATTTATAACAATTTCAACCAGTTATACGAATGAAGCTAGCATTCACGCGACGTCTCAATGATTACTTTGTTATGTACATCCCTACGCTTCACTAATTTCATCCCTCACGTATATTTTTATATCTGATTGCGAATCTAGAGAAACCATGGTTTGAAGTGCAGAAGTATAGTTGAAAAGGCAACACCGCCGACTGCGGCGAAGTTTTTCGTTAGACAATTTCTCTTGACGATTTCCTGAAAATTACCACAGGCATTCGTTCATTTTGTTGTAATTATTGTCACAAGGTTTTGGCGGTAGGAAAGGTGGTCTCTAATGTGCTAAAAATGAAACTCCGTATTCGGCGCACTTGTTTTCAAAAATTGAGCTATATTTACTGTACAAGCACTAACGTTGATAACCAAACCAGTGCGCCGAGCACAAATGTCGGCCGTCAGAAATTTTAGATTTGGCGCAATACATGTAATTTTTACTCGTGAATTATATAAATTCATCGCTGGAACTCGTGCTAGCTTGAAAATGAGCACGCGTACTCGTGCCACACGCGCAATTTTGTTGTAATGGTGATAACCACTCGAGAAGTTTTACAAACACTGTGGCGCCGAGTGATAGTATCACTACTTTATAGGTGATAACCCATGTCATTAAACTGAATGAGTGAGAGTGTGCGCTGGTTATTAAGCTCCCCTTCATTCTGTTTCTCTCTCTCTCTTTCCATCTTCCTAGCATTCGTCGTTTTTATTTTTTTTCAATTTTTCGCTTCCCTCGTTCTTCGTTTCTTTCTCTCTATACTTTTCGTTTTCTTCTGTTTGATTCTCTCTCTTCCTTACTAATTGTTTTCCGGGCTCGCTCTTTGTGCTCGGGGCTTGTTCACCACCGTAGCCACTGTGCTCTCCCATCATTTATTCTAAGAACGCTCACTAGATGGCGCAAAGTTGCTCAAAATGCGGACTACTCTCGGCACGTGCTCTAGTTAGAAAGAAGACGACCATGAGGCCGCGCCTATATATAGCGCTCACGCTTCGCACACCTTATTTCTCTTTCGATGAACATCAGTCAGTGCTCCAGGTGGTGAGGTTGGGCGGAAGTTGTTAGGGTACTTGGCTCTCCACCATAATTTATATAGCCGATGCTCACCCGTGAGAGAGCACGCTCAAAAAGATGGAACGTAAGATTCATTTATATCAAGAGTGATAAAGGGACACGTACAATAATTTCGTGCAAACATCTTCAGCTTTTCATGGCCCATCGTTTTTTCAACACAGAGGATGCAAGAAGGTAATGACCGCTGCTGCGGCGAATCAGGTGACTTTCAGTCTTTGTGGTTCATCCACCAGAACGGGTGCAAAAACTTACCACTCCTTTGAAGAGGAACCTAAGCCAAAAGGCTCAATGGGTAGCACTAGTGCACCACACAATGCTATAACCATCCTATGCCTCTAATACGTCTGAGATGAGGATGAGGAGGTAAAGTTCGAAGGAGGGGGATGTTGGGCACTTCTGTGGAGAATATGGCCGCTGGAACGAATGTCTGCAGTGGTCAATGGCTGGGTTCAGGTGCTGAATTCCTGAGAAATACCACTGGGACGCCGTTCCACGCCGACGAACAGTCGGTGCTTTGTTATGACCACGTGTAGAAGACAGTGGCTTTTGAGATGTTGACTTCATGAGAACGGCAACAGCGACGCTGTCTCACGCTGTTCAACCCCACTCAACAAAGGGTTGTTAGCATACCTCCATCGGGTTGCTTATAACTCCACCGCAGAGAACCGCCTGGCCAACCTGCAGGACGAACTCGTGCTTCGTGCTTACGACCAAGCGCTGATTTCTGGATGAAAGCATTCTGGTATACAGGTTCCCGCACGATGTCGTTTGGCACAATGAACTTCATTGCCAAACATAACAACGCGTTTCGATACTGCTACTCAGCTTCTTCTATGAACACCAGAGAAGTTAAAGAAGCTCACGGAGGGCTCGCAACGTGGTAGCAGCACGGGCTCGCTTCAAAACGCCGCGGTGAGAGCTTAAAAGACAGAAGCGAGGCGCCAGCGCCGGCGGCTAGCACAAGCTACCACCAGCATTGAGGCGCGGCGACGGTTGCGAGAGCTCGCGCTGCCGAAGCAGCATAAGGTTGTCCACAAGCATACCCTGACCTAGGAATCCTCGAGGTCCTTAGCTCAAGGTCAATACTCTGCTGTTACTCTGCCATTACTTTACCAACGACAAGCCGAATGACTACATGAGAGAGGGGAACTTGTATAGAAAAACACGTTCACGAAACTTCAGCTACATCGAATAATTCAAGCTTCCTTGGCTTGGTATTTCACGGACCAAAAGGCCGTTATATCTAAAAAAGAACATTCCTCTGATGTTCAGGTCAAATAAATACCTACAATCGAGGAAACCCTTGTGGTCCGTAAAACCGTATTCACATATTTATTTCAATACGTAAATTGCGTGAACACCACACCTATTCGTAAATAACAAGATATTCTAAAAATAACGTGTAATTTAGAACTGAGGACAAGCGTCCACTGCACCTGAGGAAGTCTGGAAATAGTCGGGTCTATCCGATAGAGACATCACCGACAGGTTTCCTCAAGACGTTGCAAATCACGGACACGTCCACACGCACAGTCACAAATTGGGTGCGACCGACCGCTACGGTGGTGAGTGTCGCCCACCGGAAGCATTGCTAGCAGCAACACGTGCTCGCAGTCATGGCTAAGCGAGTGTCATGACTGAAAATTGGCAGATCCCAGGTATAGTGGGAATAGATAATATGCGAAGCACGAATAAGAAAGGTTGATATCTCACTTAAAAATCAGCGCTACGTTACAACGTGCAGGCAAATGATGCCGTACATGACTTCCGTGTCATGATTATCATGTTGGATGTGTCGTATACCTTTGTCATCTATCACGTCACGCGATACTAAATTTAGTATATGCGGAGCTAGTGAAACGACCGCGAGCAGGCTATGAGCGTGGTGTTTTGCCATGTTTATACATAACATGCAAGGCAGGATTATCATGTTTGCACCAGTCATATACTTTCGTCATTCATTGACGTCAGGTAACACCAAACTTGGTATTCGCAACTTTTACAGATGGTGGCGTCGCCATGCGGCATCTATCGTAACTGTCGTTTGGGGGATGCCTACGCAGTCAGCCCATGCCATCATTCAGTCGGCCTCACTTTGGCGGTTCACTGGCGCTTTATATTTAGTCGCTGGCAATTTCTTTTACGGTAATTCTGAATTCGGTAGTGAACTACCGAAGTCGGACATGTACTTAATGTCGTAGTAGCGAGAGAGAGAACACAACTTTATTGCGATGATTTACTCTTTATTGTTTGCTTTCTGAGCTAGAATTGCGATATATGTTGGATAGCGCTGTGCAGACGCCATGCAGTCAAAAGCGAGTTTTTCTGCTTTGCAGGAGCACGGCTGCTCGATCTTCCCCGGCCGTGGCAAGAGCAGCGTTCACAAAGCTTTACGTGCATTCCTTCACACCGTAGCCGACATGGTCTCGGCGTTCAAAAGTTCTTTTCCTTCAATATACGCCGCACACGCCTTTCTCAACACGCAGTGTGGGATATATTACATGCTAGAGTCAATGACTTTCTGCGCAAAGCTTTGACAACGCTGTAGCTTCAGCCGGAAATACTACGCAGTTCAAAGTGACGAGCACACCAGCGGTGGCTGCCGGCACGTCTTCTGCAGGATCCCCCAAATGACAGTCATGTTTGGGCATGCACTGGGGCCCTCTCTAGGCGGTGAAAGTTGCGAATATGTGGAGCTAGCAAAACGGCCGCGAGCGCATCATGAAGGGCCCAATATACTCCAATATAGCGTTGACGCGCGCGCACGCTGGGCACAGTGACGCTACGTTATCAAAACGGGAGCACTCTATAGTCTTATGCAAGGCGTGACCGGCAACCTGCGCGAAATGCGACATGCTGCGTTACGCGTCCATGCATTAACCAGACAACACTGCGTCTACCTTTTTTCGTGACGAAGGGACGCTGGACGCGCTGAAACGCGCACGCGTCAAAGGAACGCAGCGCGACGCACGCGTGCGAGAATATGGCAAGACCGTCGCCTGGCGTGGCAACGCCGGCTTGACGCGACAAAATGAACGCCGGCGAGCACGCGCACCGTGTCACGTCTAACTGTATTGGGGCCTTGACTGTGGCATGTAGTCATGTTCTCACATGACACGCATCTCATGATTATCATGTTTGCACCAGTCAAATACTTTCGTCATCCATATACGTCACATAACACCGAATTTGGCATATGAAAAGCTAGCGAAACTGCGGTGAGCGCATCATGAGTGTGGCATGCAGTCATGTTGTTACATGACACGCATGTCATGATTATCAAATTTGTGTCATTTACCTGTGTCATGCGTTCGCGTCGTGGAATACCGAGTTTGGTACATGTGAAGCTATACGCATCATGAGCATAGCATGTAGTCATGTTGTTACATGACACACATCTCGTGTTTATCATGTTTGCACCTGTATCATACATTCGTCATTCATTCACGTCCCGAAATACCAAATTTGGTGTAAGTGAAGTTAGCAAAACGGCCGCCAACGCATCATGAGCCTGGCATGTAGTCATGTTGTTACATGACACGCATCTCATTACTATCATGATTGCACCAGTCACATACCTTCGTCATACATTCACGTGCCGTAATACAAAATTTTGGTAAATGTGACACTAGCGAACGCCTGCGAGTGCATCATGAGCATGGCATGTATTCATGTTGTTACATGACACGCATGTCATGATTTTCATGTTAGGGTCTATCGCTTGTGTTCGCCATGCAATCATGTCATACCATGCCAGATTTCCAACATGTCTTGTGAACGAAACCACCGTAATAGCTGCAGGACTAAGAAATTGTATATCATGACATTCATGTCATGATTTTTATGTTATGACTAGTCAAATATGTCCTTGATACAGTAATGTTATGCCATACCAAGTTTGGTAACGATGACATCATCTAAACTGTCAAGAGAGCTAAGAATCGTAGGTGGATAGATAGATAGATAGATAGATAGATAGATAGATAGATAGATAGATAGATAGATAGATAGATAGATAGATAGATAGATAGATAGATAGATAGATAGATAGATAGATAGATAGATAGATACGCGCAAAGTCGCCGAAGTTCCCTAAGAAATGCTTCGCATCAAAAAATGCGGTTGGGCTTGGGCGCGTGGGCAGGCAGAGCTATACAAACGAAAATGAAGAGTAGATAAAGAACGGCAGGCCCAAGGAATGGGTGTTGTCCCTCATCTGGATTCCTACAGTACATACAATCACACAATGTTTTCCATGTCACGTCTTGATATGATGATCGAGCGCGTGTACGGAGGATTGACTGTTACCGCATTTAACCTCTAGAACAAGCTCCTTCGTTATCAATCACTTCATGGGTATAGTTTTAGCAAAAAAACGTAACAGCTTTGTCGCACAGGTGAAGCAATGAACGCAATAGCAGCAATTTGGAAGGTCACCCACAGAATGAAAAGCAGATCGAAGCGTGCCCCATGTTTCTCGCGCACAAATGACGCACGAAACGTACTCACGGGAAAGATGCACGTGAATAAGCGACTCAGTACCTACTGCACTGTGTCTGAAAAGCGCGCGCTTTTCCTAAACTGAGACTGCAATGAATGCAGCAACTTTTTGCTCCTGGTAACTACAACAGAATTGTTCCAGGTAAAGCCCGAGGCCAGCCAAATCGAATGATCCTCCCCTCCTCCCACCGCGAGGGAGGGAGCGTCGCTCCTTTTCTCCTTTTCGCGGCGCAAAGTACCAACGCCGACTAAATTTCAAAGCCGAAAGGCTGCCGCAGTGACGTCAGAGTTTGGGGGCCCAGTTGCCCAACTGAGCATGCTCAGTAAGACTTTTTTTCCACATCTATTATTCGGCCCAATCAAGCCGTAGCAGCTGCGAGAGCGGGAGCGTTGGTTCTCCTAAAACGTGAACGAAACACAGGCTTTCCGCCGCGCTCGCAGCGTAACTGGGCCCCCCCCCCCATCCCTCTGACGTCACTGCGGCAGCCTTTCGGCCTTGAAATTTAGTCGGCGTTGAAAGTACGTGTGGGAGATCAGAGCGCGCGCCGCTGCGCAATGTAGCGACACGCACTCATTTCGCCATCTTGCTGGTAATGCTGAAAACACGATAATTTCCTGCGACATGCCCGTGAGCTGCTGTAGGTGGTAGATATAACTAGCTTGCTGTTAGAAGGTTGAAGGGCATGCTCTTCGGTGGATCATAATTGAGAGGACCCTAGTTCGATTCCGTGCGCCGGAGTCTTTTCCTTGATTTCTCTTTCTTTCTTTTATTTTCATATATATAGATACGTATACATATACGGTGAGTGACGCCGACGTCGACGCCCACGCTAACGGCAAAATCCAGCCGCGAGTATCCATATAATTGCTATCGCAATAAAAACAAGCTTATGTGCCATGTTTCGTTGAGGATGACAGACTTTCTTCAAATAACTCAACGCAGAAGTTTTGGTCTGTCTGTCTGTCTGTCTGTCTGTCTGTCTGTCTGTCTGTCTGTCTGTCTGTCTGTCTGTCTGTCTGTCTGTCTGTCGGTCGGTCGGTCGGTCGGTCGGTCGGTCGGTCGGTCCAACTGTCAAGATTGCCGGCCAAAGTTCAAGCTCGTGCTCAAATACAGCCTATTCTTATCTGGTAGCAGCGTTCAAGCTTGAGAACATTGTCAATAAATAAAGCAAATATTACGCATATCTGAAGCGTGACATCAATACGTAAATACTAGGTAGTGCGTTTCTTTGTTTAGTTCAGGCATAGATATGGGATTCCAATTGCCACAGTGTTTATTGCGCTGCGCTCACAATTTGAATTACGCTGCATTGAGAAATTTGAGGTTAATTAGTGTTCATATGAGCACCAAATTTGTAAAATACGCATTTGTAGGCGCCTATTGTAACTTAAGCACAAACGTAAAAATAGCCATTTACAGGCACTCTAAAACGTTCAGAACACCCTTCTTATTCTGCAATTCATGCTCAAAAATAATGTGGAACAATAGGTACACTTAAACAAAATATACATTGGCCTGAAAGCTGGTCTTTACTCATGAGAGTAGGCACAGTCGACATATTGTGGTGTTAAAATATGTAAAGTCGCGTTTTTTAAATAAATGTATATAGGGGGAGGTTGGTGCCAATGCTTGGCACCGGCTACTTCTCTTCTCTTGCACAAAAGTCCACATCGCACACTTTGTAGCAAACACAAAGCCATACATATATACATAGCACAACATTTGCACAATGAGTTCACGTTTTTCAACACTGAGTGTCCACACCACACAGAAATGTGTTCACATTACATAGAATTGTGTCCGCACCACACTGAGTTTGTAAAAACAAAAGTAATCACGCCAATTTAAGCGTTCACACAAAACGTCAAAGTTCAATAAAATGTCCAAGCTGATTTTGTAACTTAAATACTGAACTGTTTTCAGAAAGGTTTTCTCAAAAAATATCGTAATGAAACACGAAAATACTGTTTTGAAACATACCGTAGTTAACAATGAAGTACAATTGTTTTTTGTTTAGTATTTTTGAGCTATTTCTGATTCCTCCAGAAAGTGAACGACTGCACGCGCTGCAGTGGCTTGTAGCTTTCTTTCTTGCCATGGACCCAAGATTTTTGCCCTTGATGAAGGTAGCTTATCCAAAGAATTGAGTTTTTGAAGCTTTGCGCAGAGGCGGTATCGTACTCAATGGAGTGAAAAGTCGCATTAATGTCAATTTGGCTGTTCATCATTTCTGAAAGTTTTTCCGTCTGCCTGTCATCCTTCAATAAATAACTGCAGATATGAAAGCACACAAGATCATCCCTTACGCGAATACGTTTTTTTTTCTACTAAAACAAAGACAATGAATTTAGTCTTCTTGGCGCAAGATATCCAGCTGGCAATAAGACGTCTGTCCTGTTTTATTATCATTTTCATTATGCGCAATTATGGGTGCACATTCCGACGCTTGAATACTTTTACATGCCCATGATAACAAATAATTTGGCTCTGCAATGCCGACATTGTCCTCTCTGCAGGCTAGCGATTTCAATTTGAATGAAGGCCAGTTTAACGCCCACGTCATTGTTCAGTTCACGAAAGGGCAGGCGTCTGTGGAATGAATGTTCCGGACTTTTTGCAACGCCAAGTACACTTATTCCGTCATGCAGAATATTAAACATACCGCAGCGATTATGTGCATATGTAGTGACGTTAGTAAGATTTAGCACGTAGGCAAACGACTTCACATAAATTTTTAATTAAGCAGGCTGAGATGACTCTTGCCGGCATCATGTTAAAACAATTGCACGTCGAGCAACATGCGTCATTGTCAACGTGCATACCTCCTCAGGGACACTCTTATATTTCGAAAATGCCAAACGAAGAGATCTGCATCCCTGGTGTCTATATTGCTACGTGCTTCACAACATCCTAGAAAAGGAGAGAAAATTAAATCTAATACCTTTACTTTATTCAGGTGCACCTTAAAAGAAACCCAGGGTACTCCGAATTACCAGAGCTTCCAGTATGGCATCCCACATATTGACATCATGGCATAAAGATGTCATACACAAATAATTATATTATTTCCTTGTTCAGAGTGTTTACGCCCGGAGGTGGTTGGCAGCATCTGTCTTCGAAGTCGTGAGCTTGGGCTGGTAGCACAGCCTTGTTGACCAGCTGTAGCTGGTGCTCTAGATTTGGTTTTGTCAGTTGTGCCACATGCTGGCCCCCTGTTGGTGAATACTGGATAGGTGTTGTTTCCGTATATTTTTATGTTTATTAGACTCAAGTGCATGACCCTGGATAACTGCCTGTTCCAAGGAAAATATGCCGCTAGGCGTTACCAGGTCTATAAACTCCTATTACCTTCCTGAACAGAACTGGTTTGGCCTCAAGTCCATAGACATATATTTATGCAGCTACTCGTTGTTTACGGCTGTAGTTCGTTTTTAGCATTAAATTTTTTTATGCCAGGGCCCACCGAGATTTCAGTGACACATTTCCATCGCGGAAATGACGTCCAAAATACGCATCATCACAACAGAAAGAGTTGGGACAAAGGGAGTCGAGCCTATGACCTCTGGGTCCGCTACAACAGATGCCAGAAACGCGATCCACTGCAACATGGTCATATGTTTTAAACGCTTTACAAAATACGCTTTTATATAGTTGCAAAACTGCAACATCGTTACAACGAAGTGAGGGAAGAAGATAAAGAAGACCTATTGCTGTTCTGGCAGATAACAGTTTTGGTAGATAACGAATACCCAATTTTACTAAAAAGAATGCGAGAGTTGGCTTGCTTGACTTTTTTATTGCATGGACGACTGAGTTCTTGCTGGACAGGGAGTTTTACTGTTTACAGGGCGGGATATCTACAGAGAAATTCAGACAGACACGTGGTTACTCCCAAGGAGTGGTTTTGTACCCTCTACCATTTAATATCTTGCTTAGCTTCATTCCTCGTCATCAAACAGTGAACGTTGATGATATAGCATTCTTTGCTTCTGTGTATCACATTAAATCACAATATACCCCTTTACAAGGATAGTTATTGACCTTAAAAGCTTCGCTAGACAGTGTTTTTTACCCCTTTATGTACATATATGTGCAGTTCAAGCATTCTGCCCGCAATACAATACAAATATATCACTCTCATTCCACCAAGCAGATTTTCCCCAAATGCAAAATGTCCAGTATCTCGGAATCATCTATGATGAAAAGCTAAACTGGCGTAGGCCTATATTGAACATACAGTGACGAAAGCGTGACGCGCGGTAGGCCTACTCAAAAGGATTAGTAATAGTCGTTGGGGAGGGCGGAAAAACGCCTTCATACTGGTTTAATGAATGTTCATACGCCCTATACGGGAGTTTGGGTGCGCCTTATTTTCTGGCGTACCAGCATGGAAGCTACGTCCGTTAGTTTTAATTGAGCGCCAAGCAGTTCATTGGTGCCTTGGGTTACCCAAATTCGTAGCAAACTGTCTTCTGTATAAGGAATCACGAGTCCGTTCTTTACTTATTAAATTCAAATTATTAACAGTTCAAACATTCTTAAGAGCCTATGAATCATTGATAAGACGACAAGAATATATATATTTATCAGTGATCCAGTGATGTTTTTCCATGTAACATTGCCTTGCTTTCGTTCTCCTCAGGTATTATTTACCCAGCAGCCAATTGACCCATTGCTGATAAGGGTTATTGATATAGTCGCTATGAGTGGTGGGTGGCGGGAATTAGCTTTATCAAATCATAATATATTTCCTAACATTGCAAAAGCGAGATTACTACCTAATAATTTTTCTCAGTGGCATTTTTCGGGAGCACTGGAGTCAAGTTGCTTATACGGTTGGGGTAGCAAATGATGCTTCGTAGTATGCAGAAAAGGCCGGAGAGAAAATTTTTTCTAAACAACTAGACTGGTCGTAGTCTGTTAGACTTCCTCATTACACTCAAATATTTTTGGCCGAGTTCTTAGCTGTTATAATAATCCTACTTATAATTCTTTTAAAAACAACTTCTGTAGCTATAGTTACACATTAATTGTCATTGCGTTCGGCCCTAACTGCTTCAACAGGTTCAAATAGTTTAATGTCATTGCGATTACTTTTTCCTCATCATCTGTGAAACCTACGACTAATTTGGGTGCCGGGACAAAAAGGAATTGTACTGGATGAAGTTGCAGATTCTCTAGCGAAAGCTTCTCTGGTAGGCTCAGTTCTCTCTCTCCATCCTGTTATGGCGTTTGTATTGCTGCGGCAAGATTCAGAAAGTAAGCATTATCTGTGCTTAATCCAAATCTCGATTCATCACCAGACTTTTTGCACCTACAGTAGTTCCCTTCAAGCAGAAAATAGTGTGTAAAAAGCCGGGCTGGAGTTGTCATAACCGGAATGCGCTGTACAATTAGAAATCTTTATTTTCACATGCACAGAGACGGTTTGGCAATTTCCCCTTCTAGCTACCACTGAAACGAATTGGAAACTATCGTCCACTTCTTGTTGAGCTGGCGACCTTTTTTCTTACGCAGAAAACGAAGCATCAAAATTATAGGGCGGCAATATGGTCTACCAGTTACGTTGGCCGTTTTGTTATCATATGGGCCTCTGCGCTAAGATACTCGGTCAGGGATATTTTCAAAGCTGTCAAAAAGTTTATATAGGACTGGAATAGATTTAATACGTGTATAAACTGCCAACAATTTTTTATTCAACCTTCCTAGTCAAAAGATATTCCGTCGCTTGGAAGTTACACAAAATTGTGCAACTTAAACTTACAATCATACATAATTAACGTTACATCAAAAAGTTCATCTCTAGCTTATTTCAGCTCTTACTAAACTTAAATCACAAATCTAGTATCGGTGATGTGATCCGCCCGACTCTTGGCCGATCTCCCTTATTGGGTAGGTGCCAATATTCTAAGTGGTATTGTCGTCATCATAATTATATAACGGCCGCCATCCCCAAACAAATGGCCTCACCGAACAAGTGAATCGGACGATCACCGACAAGCTCACCATTGCGGATGAGACACTGCACTGACATTTGTCGCTTTTGCGTACAACACTTCGCGCCACTAAAATGCTGGATTTTCACCTTCTGTCTTCTTTGAGACAGAGAACCAACCTTACCCTTTCACACACTCGTACGCAACGCTTTCAAGCTGTCGACAGCGTATGCTTGCCACGCTATAGGTGACCAGTAAAAGAGCGAGGGATTGTGGGATGCGCCGCCTGCTACCGGCTTCCTGTTCGAGAAGAGCAGACGACGGTGAACCACTTCGCCGCAAACCTCAGATTATTCGGGATTCACGCGCGCGGATGCCCGTTTATCTTCGTCCTGATAAACCATGGTCCGCTGTTGAGCTGTTGGCTTCTCCAACTCGAGCGTGAAAGACAAACGCATGAATCGATTGTCACAAAACGAAGAAAGAAAATTTAGGTGGGCCGCCGCTGTACACATGAATCCTTTGAGTATGCATGGAACGTTCAATCTAGAATGTGCGAAAAGAATTTCATCACAGATACATGTGTATTCCACACTAAAAAAAGCTTACGTATGAATTCGTCGTGAATATTACATTGAGAAATAAATTGTCGTGCAGGCGCACCTAGCAAAAATATTATGGGAACGCGCGGGTGAACTACCTGCCATACGAGATTGATGCAGGCCATCGCAGCCATATATATGACCAAATAGTCAAAGTCTTCACTCAAGAGTAAGTTCACACGAACCGTTGGACGAGTGCATTTGCGTTTATCTTGGTCGAACTGTGCGCCAGGACGGCAATCAATGGAACAAGTGCGTTAAACAAGCGCAAGGTTTAGATTATTCGGCGCCGCCTATGTCCGACTGTATTGTTTATGTGCCACCATGTCGCGGAGCTTAATCAAGGTCAGTGTTTATATTAGGATCGGGCTTCGATTAAGAAATGCATATTATAGCGCGCAGAAGGCGAGAAAAAAATATATCTCAATTCGCTCAATAAGTGCTGCGCTTCATGCCGACAAACCGACAATGTCGGCCGAAGCAGCGATGCCGAAATGAACTTTTAGCACACTGCTACAGTCATCCCCATCCCCTGAAATTTCTATGATAGTAATTTTTTATCTGCAGCAACATATCATAGAATGAAAGCTGTTTTATGTATCGACTGATCTGCTAGCCAAACTGACAGTACCCCCGAGCAGCATAAATGTATTGCAGATCATCTTATTGCGATAAAAAAGTTTCCTTACCGTTCATGGCTTTCGTAGCTTCTCATCGTCACAATCACGGTTAGCAAAAACAAAAAAAGCATTTTCTAAAGCACTGACTTAACACGAAGAGGTGTTTTTTTTTTCAACGGAGCGGTACAAAAATCCGTGCGTGCCGCTGCTAACCAGCGAGGTGCGTCAAACCGGACGCCGTCGTATCCCACAGTTCCCTGCGATTGCTTATTTACCGGTCACTTATTACCACAGGCGAAGAGACCCATCGTCTACATATGGCCATATAAAGAAGCATTCAAATAAAGTCTTATATGGATGCTTCTATATATGGCCTTTTACGGACACCTTTATATATAGCTATTCAGATGATTCATCTATATGAGTTCAGCTGGTGTCACCGGCAAAAGTTATAGCCACACGAATCATTCTTCAGGAAGAAATATAGCTGTTTGTTGAAAGGTCTGCATGCAGTCACCATCATCTCCAAAACAAAGGCAGTAACTACCCTCTCAACATTGTTGTTCAATTAGGTCATCCTCATTATATATCGAGTTAGTCTCAAGAACTAATTGCTAAAGTAGTAACTTGGCAACATATTTAATGTTTGTGGTGGGCACATGTCACTGTTAGTCCACTTTCCCAGAAGAGATACATTCTTTGTGCTTAAATTTATTGAATATTTATCGACACTCTTTTATTTCTATATTTATTTCATTACCCACAGCACAAATTGGCATTACAGTGGGGTAGTGTTTACAAAAAGTAGAATACAAAAAACTTACATAGTCAGCCAAACAAACAATCATAGTCACCTCAATCACAATCTGCAACACATATAAATATATAAATAAAAAGTGTAACACACCCCAAAAATGCAACACACTAATTCTAACATAGAATAAAACAAACAATTTCAGATAGTGGAGACAACGCTAGAAGGCAGTTGGTTCCATCCTATGAGGCTTTCGGTAAAAAGTCATTTTGAAATACGCCAGCCTCGCATGCGATTTTTTTTATCTTGAGCCTACGGTCAACACGGCCTGAGACATTGTACGGTGCAAGTAAATATGCCGCTTTATTGATTCCGATTCGACAATAATAAATAGTGTAAAAGAACCCAGTTTTAGTTTCGTAAAGAGACTTTTGACAGTGTGTTTATTTAAAACCATTCTGGCGTGTCAATGGAGCGTCCATAGTGAGTCAAAACGAAATATTGACTTGCTGTGGACCGTATGAAATTCCTGGGCCTTGAATAACTTGAATGTGCTGATAATCAACCTTTAAGGAGCTCGGTCAAAAGCGATTGGTATGCAAGCTTGTCATGTACAATTTTGTGACTAGGAATGGCCTATAGCGTGACTCCTAAAACTGGTGTCTATAGGTCTCTCTGTGCATGGGAACGGAGGCGTTTAGCGACATTTCCTGACAAAGGAACACTAAAAAATGTCTTTCACAAACGTTGCCCACTTTCTATTCTGCCAATAAGGCATCATTAACGTAACAGCGGTAAAGAGCTCGTTCCGCCGAAATTCCGGTGTAGGCATCGGTGGCTCTCTGTGAAAAATTGTCTTGTCCATGACCGAAAATTTAGTGAATCCAAACAAAACAAATATTATAAATGTTCGGGTTTGAGTCATGATCGAAATCATGCAGGCCATTTGCATGGCAAGCAAGTGCTCTACCACACAGCTATGCATCTGCTTGGAAATAAAGTATGAACAACCTCCTCTGGTTGGAAATGCAAGAAAAATAACTGTCATGCTTAACAAATACACGCGTCCTGCATACAGGTTTCACAGCACAACATTTATTATCCCAACAATATTGCATATTACAAGCGTGCATTGTCATCGGGCATCACAACACGTTATTACCAACGTGGCTTCGTGGTCTAAAGACAGCCTCAAAAGGCGCACACTTTCCTGCGCGTATTCCCTCACGACTGCATAGTGGGTGCATGAAGTTCTAAAACATTTTACACACATAATATAGAGAAGCACGGTCTGCTGAGCGAGATGGTATTTCATCTTAACTGAGTTGCGCGAAAAAATTTGAAGTGCAAAAGGAAGACACCTGGACACAGCGCGCACTAACAACTGAAACTTTATTGAAGAAAACAGACATATGTATGCGGTTACGAGAACACGTGAGGTGGAAAAAAATGATTAGATGAGCCGACATCTAATAATTTTCTTTCACCGCGTGGACATCGTGTGGTGTACGGCACTGCGCTGACGTGCGGGAAGCATTATTTAGGATTCAATTATATAATTGTGGATCACAAAGCTTCTCTGAAGCGACAATAAATCTCTAACCAATCATTAAATTAGGGAGAGTACAGCTGCGCGCTTGTTTGATGATACGGTAGTTAAAGCTAGATTCAGGGACATGGTAGCACGGGAAATCGAAGAGGAGTATGCCATGAACAAAGCTAGTGATTCATGTGTCACGTAACTCTCGGTTATTTTGCTTGCTACTGAGGTAACTTTTCTGAAAACGCATCATTTATATAATCTGTCTGCTCATCTAATCATTTTCTTTCACCCAACGTGTTCTCGTAACCGCATACATATGTCTGTTTTCTCCAACAAATTTTCAGTTGTGAGTGTGCGCTGTGTCTAGGTGTGTTCTTTTTGTATTTAAGTCTTTTTGCGCAATTCAGTAATAACATAATATTGCTCGTGCTTTAAACTATGCTACCCATTTTCTACACAAAATGCAGCCATGTGCAAAACCATAATTGAGACACTTTCAACTTTCCCAATTGCGCAGTACTATTCCACAATTAATAGTGTTCAAGTAGCATCATGTAATAAAAAGCATACACTGAGGGGTATAGTTAAGCACAAGAAACAGGATATTCCTATCGCATTTACCTCTGCAAGACGGAGCTTAATGGTCCCCCAGTTTTTTCACACAGTAGCAAGCCCTAATGCATCAGACCAGTTTATTTGTAGGCTTGCGTGAAACTATCTACAGTGCTCATGGATTAAAACGTGACATCACATTATTTTATGTAACTATGTATGCGGGTATGTGCAGTTCCTCAAAATAACATCGCGATGTTGCGATAACAGTAACGACAGTGTTGCCTGTGATGTACGCATTCCAGTCAAATTTACACCTATATCACCCGAATAGTAGATGGTGGAAACAAAATTATGGACAATTCTTAAGTTTTTCCGTTTCGATCCGTGAGCATTGCAACCTGCTTTGAAGAATCAAACCAGCAAAAAAATTTTCACTGCGTGTCCTTATGAAAACACACGTAAATATAAAAACAATGGGAACGTAGACGAAGAAAGACAAATTCAAACGCAAGAAAAACTCAAACGTGGGCTCCAGGACTCTAAGGAACATCCAACCAACCAACGTTGGCTCATAATTCTCATGACACCTTCGGAGTTGGAGATAAGCAACTGTTTTTTTATTTGTAATTCCGCAAGCTGTTATTAATCCTTGGTGATTTCTCAAGCGTTAAAATGAGAAAAATACAAGACAAATGTATATACATATATATATTTATGAAAATTACAGCAGCACGAAACCCATATTTTCCTGGTGAAGAGTTTTTTTATTAAATAGAGCACTGCCTGAAACAAGTGAAGAAAAAGAAAGTGTTGTCCTATCGCCTAAACAAAACAGCCTGATGACGTAACCACGATTAGTATGAAGCTATTTACTCAGCAAGCATGCACTGCGCTATGTTTTCTGAGTTATCCTAGTATTTATGAACAACGTGCGAAGGTAATGAAAATGTTGAACTTGCCTCAACAATTAACCGAGTTTTGTCTTTCAAGGAGCCTGTTAATCCTGATAACATATTCCCACCTTGAAGCCACTACGTTCATTCGTACGGCTTTAGGAATAACTTTTGAAGGAACGCTTGCCCGAAAGCATGGGTGTTCTTTTTTTTCGCACGAAAAGCGGACGATCGCATATCCAGCGGCGTACACACCCACACGCAGACAAAAACATTCCCACGTCCGTCCACAATTTCGCCACGTACAGCGAAGTAGATTCCTGAGAGGTGCGTGACCATCTTGTGTGAATTGGAGCAGTGGTGGAACACGCAATAAGGGCAAGAGGAATGAAAATTGACAAAATTGATCAGCACTGCACCCATGATTCACGCGAGCAAAAAAGCAACAATGACGCCGATGGATGCATGCAGGCTTGACAATGAAGCATACTTTACTTCTTGAGATCCATGATTTACGCGCTTTTGACTGGAACTAAATTTTCCTGAGCTTATTGGCGAATGACTTTTCATTTTTACAATTATTGATGCAAGATTATTACTATATGACTGAATGTGTGCGCAAACTATTTTCTTTGTCGTTACTTGAAATGGTCCGTGGCACTCTCTTTTCTGCTGTGTCGACAGACTGCTGTAGACCCCGGCAGGGCTGCACGGCACCTACACGCGCTTCTTCGAACAACGTTGTCCGAACTGTTCGCACCCCTTTTTTACTGTTCGCACCCCTCGCAACCTTGCCACAGCTGCAGTGCAGTCAGGCGAGTTTTTTGGGACAATGGACCTCAAGTTCCTCCCATGGGCCCAGAAAACTGCATGTGCCGGACCTTTGCGACAGGCATTCCGTGGAGCTGAAATCGCTGCTTCGCGTACGCTGGCTACCAAGACGCGTTCCAGTCAGATTTTCATCTTACTTCTTAAGCATTTATAATATTATAATAATATTCAATCAACCAATAGTCAATCATTTTTAACGTATTCAAGAACAACCATAGGGTATTTCGAGCAGGCGCGCGCAAAAGAAACAAAAATAAAGAACAATACATTACACACTGTCCACAGAAAAGCAAATCAATAAAGAAGTAAAAACGAGCAGCCGAAAAGAAATCAACACACAATGGAAACAGCAAATAAAACAGTAGATATTCATGGAATTGGACTGAAAAATAATGCGAAATATACAGAACCGTGCGGAAGGCTTCCTGAAAGACAGAAAAAAAGAAGAATCTGTGCATGTGCCAATCTACGTTAGGACAGGGCAGCCCTCACTGACAAAAAAGTTACTCTAGACTAAGAAAAACATAACAAACCAAGAATGTTGACGTTAGAGAGACTCGGTATTCTGTAAAGGCTAGACTGTAGGGAGAAACTGGCAGGTACATGCAACGGTCGATTCTCTCTGGATGACTTACGTGTAGTTCGCAGATTATTACAACCGAGAAGAGCAGAATATCTCACCCTGAATTAGCTTGTAAAGAAATAACAGCTCGGCGCGATTTCGTCTGATGGCAAAGATAATATAAAGATAAGTGATGGCAAAGATAATATTCTAGCAGTGTTGAAAAAATTCTAGTGAAGCGATAGGGTTAAATGCTCATGATTTTTTTCGCACTCACTCAGTGGTGTTACTGCTGGATTTAGCGAGGTCATTCCAGGTCGGATATGCATATGCACTTAGGTTGAGCACGACATATCGCGGTGTACACTTTGTAGAAGGCTGTAGGAGAACCGGATTCTCGAGAGATATTCTGCCAACAGGGAGAGAACGAAGGCCTCACATGGCAGCACACTTAATGCAAGTAAAAAAAATTCAGCATGCTATCAAAAAGAACAAGATCACTCATCTCATAAACATTACATAAGGACACGGTATTGGCAGCGTATGGAATTCAAATGTTCAACGTTTTGCGAGATATAACGACAACAACAACAACAACAACAACAATAATAATAATAATAATAATAATAATAATAATAATACACTCATATCATTCTCACATCGCCGGAAATATCTTGCCACATAGAAGGAAATGCTAGTGTCCCGGTGCCCATGAATCTTTCACGCGAGTGTGTAATAACGCAGTTTGGTGGGTATGTACCGGCTTACATATTTTATAGGTAAATGCACCACAGTGTTGTTGTTGAAAGGATATGTTCGCAAGCAGTTTTAATTATTACGCGTCTGCACAGCAAGCGGATGTTTACATAATGTTGAGCTTGGCTTAAGCATCATGCCAGCCCGAAAAATATGTCATCCTAATTACATTCACAAGGCAATGTTTAAGCAAATTTTAATGATGGGGCGTGCGCATTAGTGACATCGACCAAGTAATGACACACCCACACAAAATAGAACATTTGTTAATTCGGCAGCCTACGTTAATTGTTGCTATAAAGCTTCAGCATTTCAATACATGGTCCATTAAATGTGTATCACTGTGAGTCAGTTGCACCTTTCTTAATGTATTTGTGTATAACGTGAGATTTATTTGACGCATGTACATATTACATGAAATAATCTTTTGCTAGTGCAATCGGAAAATTTCCGATAAATTTGCTACGTGCACAGCCAAGAATAATATACGTTGCCAAAGCGAACGCAAGATGTATTTTTTGCAATAAATTAGTACAACTTCCATCTTGAATTTATTCATAATAGTGCCTGCAAGTTGCATTCACGTGGGTTATTTTTGAGATACTCCCGTGAGTTATTTTAAGATAAACATTTCACTGCGCATGCAACTATGGTAAATGCCTGCTGTAAGCAATCGCAGATGAGGGCCAACAGGATAAAATGAAATCTTGTTAAATGAAGGTAACATAAAGCCATCAAAACCTTCAAATAATCAGCAATTTCGCCCACCAATGTCCAAGCTAAAAATGCATTGAAATTACTATTTCTTAATGCCACTCCAAAGAATGCACTAATGTAAACAATATAGGTTGCATGAATTTCGCTTTTACATAATACTATATAGGATTGCTCTATAATAATAGCGAGGAGTGGGCACGGCGAAGCGGCTGGAAAGATGCCGCTAACGAAACGCTTCTTTTTCGTTGTACAGGCCGTGTTTTTCATGCTCGCCGGGCCATCGGAACCTTGCACTACCGGGAATGAAGTTGCGGCGATTACATCTGTCTCTGCTAACTACTGTCCAGTGCCTTCATCGAATTTGGACATACTGGATACGCCCCCTCTGGAACATTGCATGCCCGTGACGTCATCGTTGGATCGCCCTTTTAAAGACAGGCCACACAGTTGGACCTTCAGTGGGCACGGCGAAGCGGCTGGAAAGATGCCGCTAACGAAACGCTTCTTTTTCGTTGTACAGGCCGTGTTTTTCATGCTCGCCGGGCCATCGGAACCTTGCACTACCGGGAATGAAGTTGCGGCGATTACATCTGTCTCTGCTAACTACTGTCCAGTGCCTTCATCGAATTTGGACATACTGGATACGCCCCCTCTGGAACATTGCATGCCCGTGACGTCATCGTTGGATCGCCCTTTTAAAGACAGGCCACACAGTTGGACCTTCAGTGGGCACGGCGAAGCGGCTGGAAAGATGCCGCTAACGAAACGCTTCTTTTTCGTTGTACAGGTTAGTTTTTCTCTTTCAAATCATAGGTCTGGAGACGAAATTGTACTTCTTATTGTGCCGTGCCCACAGACATGTTTTATTATTGCATATGAATGTTATTTTGTTTGCAAGTTATTGCTGTGTGGAGATGTCGAGCAAAACCCTGGGCCAACTGTTGATGAAATGTTTCACGAGCTCTTGAAGGGACAATCTGATATCCGAGCAGAACTTGTAAGCCTTAGAGCACGTTTAGACTCAACAGAATCATTAATAAGCACCTTTGGAGTGCGTCTGAATAACTTAGAAGCAAATGTTAAGCAACTACAAACTCAGAAGGGCGTGAGCGAATCGATACAGGAGTCTGTAGATTCCATTCAGCAGTTAATTGATATTCATCAGTCCAAGCTGGTTGACCTTGAGAATCGCAGTCGCCGGAATAATCTTCTTGTATTTGGTATCAGCGCTGCTGGGAGTGAATCTGAAGCAGAGCTACGTGAAAAGGTAGTGAAGGGCATATTTCATGATCGATTAGGGGTGAAATGCACGACAATTGCGCGGATTCATAGATTAGGCAAGCCGGTATCAAGCAGACGTCCTGTTATACTTTTTTTCCAAGATTATACGGAAAAGCAAGCTGTGTTGCGTCAAGCACATAAGCTGAAGGGAACCAAAATTTATCTTCAAAACGACTACTGTCCTGACACACTCCGCAAAAGAAAACTGCTATGGGCAACTGCAAAAGCAGACAGAGAAAGCGGTAGCAAGGTTGCTCTTGTTCACGATAAGCTTCGTATTGATCACACCTTTTTCTGTTGGGACGACTCGCTTAATGCGCGTAGGAAAGTGTCACATGAGATTGCCGTAGGGAATCCCAGCTAGCAATTAGGGGAGCACCAACTTCGTTTGCTTTGCTTCAATGCACGGAGTATAACAAATAAAATTGAAAAGTTGGAAAATATTTTGCTCACGCACGATCCTCATGTCTGTGTGATAACAGAGTCTTGGTTACATGAAGCCATTGGCGATAGCGAGATAGTTCCGCCGAACTACCAACTTTTTCGATGTGATCGTGGTCATCGGGGCGGTGGAGTGGCTGTCATTATCAAGTATGGCATTGATGTAACTATTGCTGAGCGTTTTCCAGTGAGAGAGAGTCTGCTTTTAAAACTTTCATTTGCTGATATGTCATTTTTTCTCTGTGCGGTTTATCGATGTCCTAATGCTGATGATTCTTTTATGAGCGGTTTGTACGATGAACTACTACGTCTACGAAGCAAAAATCTTATTTTAACGGGTGACTTCAATCTGCCAGCCATTAATTGGGATGATATAAATTATGGTACTTCTTCCTCGGCTGACACACTCTTAGACATAATGTTTTCTCTAGGCCTTGAGCAAATGGTAGGACACCCCACAAGGGGGAGTTCGATACTTGATCTGCTATTTACAACGGAACTCTTTACCGAAGCGACTATCACAGTTGAAACCGGTATTTCTGACCATAGATTAATATCATTTGTTTGGGACAGGCATGCACGTTGTAAATCAGTGAAAACGCCAGTGGAAAGTGTTGTAAGAGATTTCAATCGAGCGGATGATGTTGCAGTAATTGATTATTTAGAAACACATCTCCCCACATCTGTTAGTGATGTTGATAGAGCCTGGCAACGCTTCCGTGGTATTGTGGACTTCTGTACAAAGAACTTTGTCCCGCTTAGGAGAATACGCAGGCGTTCACATAACCCATGGATAAACCGTGAGATTATAAAGATCAAGAGAAAGATAAAAAGGTTACGAAAAAAACACAAGACTAGTACGCAACATTTTTCCGATCTTAAAGAAAAATTATTAGAGAGTGTTAGCAAGGCTAGGCATCAATTTTTTAACGACACACTACCTGAATTCATCAGGACAGATCCTGATAAATTTTGGCGCTATATTAAGCAAACTAAAGAAGGCGTTTCTGAAATACAAGTTGATGAGGTCACGATAACAGATCCGGCACTAATTGCTGATCATTTTAATAAATACTTTCAGAGCGTCTTTTCCGAACCACAGTATTATGAACTGCGAGACCCGATGCCCATAATCACGGATGATGTTCTGATAACTCGTGAAGGTGTTTTACAAATGTTACTTAAGGTTAATCCTAAGAAATCGTCAGGCCCTGACGGCATTGGTAATTCATTCCTACGACGCTATGCTGAACAAATCACTGACTTCCTTACTGCCCTTTTCAATGTATCATTCAAATATGGTCAGATACCAGCCGATTGGCGTAAAGCTCGTGTTGTGCCGATCTTTAAAAAGGGTAACCGCTATTCCTTGACAAACTACCGTCCTGTTTCTATCACTAGTAGCTGCTGTAAAATGTTAGAGCATGTTGTTGCAAATTACATTAACACATTTTTATCAGAAAATAATATTTTGTCGCCTAATCAACATGGTTTCCGAAAAAATATGTCTACGGTAACACAGCTTGTGTCTACAGTGCATGAATTCGCACGGGTTCTAGATATATCTGGGCAGACTGATGTGTTCTTTTTAGATTTTAGCAAAGCGTTTGATAAGGTGCCTCATGGAAAACTTTTGTTTAAACTCGAAAATATTGGGCTACCTTCGGGTATCGTTAAATGGATTCATATGTACTTAAATAACAGAACTCAATTTGTTGAGGTCAGGGGTTGTTTTTCTTCTTCGCTAATTGTTTCTTCTGGTGTGCCAGAAGGTAGTGTGTTAGGCCCCTTGTTATTCTTAATTTTTATTAATGATTTAGTTGATGTCGTACATAAGGACATATCCGTCAGATTATTCGCGGATGATTGTGTTGTTTTTAAAGAAATATGTTGTGTAAATGACCACATATTACTTCAACAGTCTCTTACAAGTATAGATGAGTGGTGTCAAAACTGGGGCATGGAACTTAATAGTGACAAAACAGTTCTCTTGAGAATAACAAGAAAACGAACTCCCAGCCTTTATACTTATTTTCTCCGCAATAACCCACTCAAAGACGTAGAAAAATACAAATATTTAGGAGTCACTTTGACAAAGTCACTTACGTGGTCAGACCACATTACAAGCATATGCACGGCTGCACTTAGGAAACTGTGGTTTCTTAAGAGGAAACTTAAATCCTCAACGAAGGAGACTAGATTATTGGCATATAACACCTGCATCCGATCAAAACTTGAATATGCCTCGGTTGTTTGGGACCCTCAATGTAAAAAAGATATTGCCTTGATTGAAAAAGTTCAACGGAAGGCTGTCAGATTTATATTTAGCAAATATAAAAGATATGATTCGCCAACACAACTTATGCAACTAAATGATATCCAAACACTGGAAACTCGCAGGAAAATTAATCGGTTAACGTTCCTACACAAAATTCTTTCCGGTAAAGTTACAACAAGTCTGCCCAACTGTGTGAAACCTCTATCTTCTAGAAAAACAAGACATAAGCATAAATATTCATTGGCGCCAGTTTTTGCCCGTACCACTGCTTTTAAAAATAGTTTTTTCCCTAGGACTATTGCTGACTGGAACTCTTTACCAATAAGTGCTTTTCAGTCCGAAGATATTGAAAAACAGCTTGAAACTTTTTTTGTTTAGTTCTGAATGATGTATCCATATGGTGTGTATTCGCAGTGCCCGAGTAATGTAGTTAGTTGACTTCTGCTGCGCATGAGTGTTCTGATCACTGTTTATGTGCCGTAACTCTGTTGTGCAAGTGCACTATAAGTTGTCTAATTAAGTGCTGTGACATTGTACTTTTTTTTTTGTTGTTTTTGCCCCTCCTGCTTGGGCCTAAGTATAGGCCTGCAGAACCTGTAAATAAAATAAAATAAAATAAGGTTTGGGAGCTTCCATACGTTTTGTGGTTTGACACGATTCCTTCCTTGTAAAACATGGCTGTTCTTGTATACAATATTTACATCGTAATAATTGCAACTTATTGTTTCAAACCTAAATGCCATGGAAAATTTACAAGCTAAATTACACGAATGCACGCATAGTTGCAATTATCATGAACACAAAGCTGACCTGAAACTTTGTTTTTTTTTTGCATGGCAGAAACAACATGTGTATTTAATACCCTTGTTGCTGTAGAAAATAAGCAGGTTACTTCTGTGTACAAATTGTTATACATTACAATCCGCTTAGAAGTGTGTGATCATTGTGCTAAATATATACGTCATTCATCCCATATAAGAAAGCACATCCACATATAAGGGTCCACTTCATATGTTATATACGGTGCCTTACAAGGCCAGATTTGACTCTTTATATGGGCCAACCGCGTTATATATGGCTGTATATAACCACAAACATGAACTGACTCCGCCAGATATACATCCATATATGATGAATGGAAGCCACATATGCTGACTGTCACAGAACGAGCGCTAAAAATAGGCGCGCCGCAAATTCTTGCGGTAACGCGCGGAAGAAACGTCGCGAAGTCAAAAGAAAAAAAAAGGGAAAGAAAAAGAAAACAAACGGCCAAGGCTCCCCGGGCGCGCGCTCTCCCCGCAGAAGCGTGGCTTCATCGACGAACCTCCTCACCCCACAACGGCGGCCGAGCAAGCCCGCGATTTTTCTAGAACGAAGGAGGCGGGGCCACACCGAGATGAGTCATCCGACGCGGAGGGCAGTCGAACCGTCTGGCGCCTCTCCCCAGCCTTCGTTGCGCATCGCGCCGACGAAATGAGGAAAACTTTCTGGAAGGCGGCGCGGAAGGTATTTAATCGAGCAGCCGAGACGAGAAAGCAGGAGGAGACGGAAGTTAACGCCAGAGCGCGTAGGGATTCCGCCGTGTAGTCGGCGAAGGTTTTGGTCCGTAGGGACGAGGCCGGAGATGAAGAGGATTTCCACCTGAGGGGTGAAGCTCGAGCTACAGGCAAGAGCGTGAGTTTACCGCTATCGAGCGAAGACGCGTGGCAACAGCTGCGTGTGTGAAGCCGACGTGTTTCCGGCGAAGAAGTTTGAAGCTTGGAGAGTGGCCTATTGAAGACGTGAGGTTTCCTGGAAGAGAAACTTCGGCAAGGTTTCCTGGAAGAGGAACTTCGAGGGCGACGGAACGGCAACAACGCTGGACTTTGAGTGAGTGATTCTCGGAAGAGTATCATTCAGACTTTTGATCCAAGGACTTTGGACTGAATAGGTTTTATATCTCTTTAGTCTTTAAGTGTCTTGGATTGTTCAATGCATGCGACTGCATTGTAGTGCGTATTGTTGTCTGTGTTCGTTGTTCTGAGTGTGGCTGATTGTACTGTGTAGTACGTTGATTGATTGGTTTGTTTGGTGACGTATTGTATGTAACTATTGTGGAGTGTGCGTTCTTGTGTATTGTTTTCGATCTGCCATTTTTGAGAATATAGTATTTGTTTGGTTTATCGACTCTCGGCTCTGACTTGTTCTTTGGGCCACAGCCGGCGTCCGCTGGCGCGCCAAAAAGGACCACTTCAAAATTGTCCACGCTTTCGTGGTGCGGTTCGGAGGGCCAATACTTCGGCCCTTGGAATTAGCCCGGCGATCGCCTCCCTAATAAACGGGACATGTGTGACAATTAATTTGGCGTCCGCGAAACAGGACCTTTTGGTGCACAGTGTGTCCAAAGAAGTGAGAAAGAGCCTCGAGTTGTTGATACTGCTATCGGACCGATTTTGTGTGTTGTTCAGTGTTCTCGTTAACGAGTGCAGGGGAGTGTTCCGATAGACTGATTTAGGCAGATACTTTTTGCACGCGGCAAGGTTTTATTTGCGAGTTGCGAGACACAATGGATCTCGAAAAGTTAGTTGCGCTTGGTGAGAAGATGGGTCTTTCTGGCGCCGAACTACGGAAGTGGGTAAGCCAGAAGGAGAAAGAGGCGGTGGAGAGAGAGAGGTTGGCAGCTGAGAGAGCTAAGGAAGAAAAGGCAGCTGAGTTGGAACGAGAGAGGTTGGCAGCTGAAAGGGCAAAGGAAGAAAGAGAGCAACAATTGAAGTTGGAGTTAGAGAGAGAAAAGCTTGCAGCTGAAAGGGCGAAAGAAGAAAGAGAGCAGCAATTGAAGTTGGAGCTGGAGAGAGAAAGACTGGCAGCTGAGAGGGCGAAAGAAGAAAGAGAGGAAAGGGAACGGCAGCGACAGCACGAGATAGAACTTGAGCGACTCCGTTTGCAACAGCGAAGTGAAACTCCCGTCCAAGCTAGAGTTGAAAGCAGCGAACGGGAAGATCATGGCTTCCGCTTGAACCCAAGCAAGCTGCTCGTAGCGTTTGATGAAAGGAAGGACGACCTTGACGCGTACCTTCACCGATTTGAGACGATTGCGAAGAGCCAGAATTGGCCGGAACATCAATGGGCAACTGCTTTAAGTACCTGCTTGAGTGGTGAAGCGCTCAGTGTGTACGGTAGGCTGACGCCGACCGATGCAGCCAACTATGCAAAAGTGAAAGCGGCTTTGCTGAAGCGATTTAGATTTACCGTAGAAGGATTCCGGGACAGATTTCGGACAGGAAAGCCAGCTGATGGTGAGACGGCTACGCAGTATGCCGCCCGACTTTGCCATTATTTCGACAGATGGATTGAACTTTCAGGGACAGCGCGGGAGTACGATGAACTTAGAGAGCTCCTAATTAGAGAACAATTTCTTACTAGTTGCCACCCAAGCCTGTCGCTGTATTTGAAAGAGAGGAAGGCTGAGTCACTTGAAGGAATGCTTGAATTGGCTGATCAATTCTTGGAAGCGCAAGGTGGCACTAATTTGGCCAAGGTCAAGAAGGATTGTCCCGATGATTCGAAGAAATTGGCTCCCGAAGAAAAGAAGCGTGCACCAGAGAGCATTCCGCGATGTTTTCTGTGCAACCGAGTGGGTCATCGCGCGAAAAACTGTCGAACGATCTTTACGAGCCCTACGGTTGTAAAATGTTTTAAGTGTGGTCAGACTGGGCACAAAGCAGACGCTTGTCGGAACGGAGTGAGTCGAACTCACCAGGTATCCTGTGTGCAAGCGGCACCGAAATCTGATAATAATGCCGTCACCGACGGATTCGTAGAATTGAAAAATGGGGAGAAAATTCCTATTGTGGGGGCTGTAATGTCAAAACAGCCAACCGGTGTTACGAAGGGAATGCCAACGCTTCCTGGAAAGATTGCAGGCAAGAAGATTACGGTTCTAAGAGACACGGGTAGCTCCACGGTTATCGTGAGGAGAAATTTGGTACGGGAAAGAGAGTTGACAGGCAGAACGAAACCGGTTTGCCTAATTGACCGTACGGTCCGGATGCCTCCCGAAGCAGAAATTGAGGTTGAAACCCCGTACTTCAGCGGGAAGGTTACTGCTTTATGCATGACGACCCCCCTGTATGACCTTGTCATCGGAAATATCGACGGGGCGCGAGGGCCAAGTGATCCAGAATGTTTGGGAGAAGACCCGAAGATAGAGCCCTCGCCAACACAGCGGCCGCGAGATACAGTGGAGGAACATCCCGTGACGGATCTCACTAGAGCCCAAGGTGAAGCTGCGGCGCAAGAGACAGCGAAGGAGAAGACGATCGTGTCGGATAAGTTCGCGGGCCGAGCAACCGGACTTACGTCGGCACGACCTCAACCGACCGACAGTGTAAAGGAGACGGAGTTGGCCAGCCGGGCAAGATGTAGAGGCATCATCAAGCGGGTAAATAAACAGACAGGACCCGTCGAATGTAATGACGCATTAACGGTGTCGGAAGAGACAACGATGGCTGAGACGACGCCTCAGATATCGTCGTTGGAAAGGGCTCGCCGAAAAGAAACGTGGAAACACAAGAAAAGATCAAGCGAGCACCGCAAAAAGGGGCGCAAGCGCTGCTCAAAGTACACAGGATAAGTGCTGAGGTCAAAGCAGAATGTGTTTGGCAGTGTTGAGTGCCCTATGTTGTGTTAATGTTGTGGTATCCTGTGTCACAAGTGTCGAAGTGTTGTGCTGTGATGTGATGTATAGTATTGTACCATTGTTGTAATGAGAGAACTTTGTACGTTTGTATTGTTTGGAATGTGTGGTGGAGTGTTGTACTCATGTACTTGTGGTTATATTTCATGTTGTGTAATTGAATTACAATGTACGATTGTATTAAGTGATCTATTGTGAATGTGACGTGTCATGAGCGACGGACTATGTTACAGTCTGTGAGAGTGGTTGGTGACTGTTCGCGCTCGTTTGTGTGGTTTTGAATATTATGAGATAATATTCTTAAAGTGGGGGGCAGTGTCACAGAACGAGCGCTAAAAATAGGCGCGCCGCAAATTCTTGCGGTAACGCGCGAAAGAAACGTCGCGAAGTCAAAAGAAAAAAAAGGGAAAGAAAAAGAAAACAAACGGCCAAGGCTCCCCGGGCGCGCGCTCTCCCCGCAGAAGCGTGGATTCATCGACGAACCTCCTCACCCCACAACGGCGGCCGAGCAAGCCCGCGATTTTTCTAGAACGAAGGAGGCGGGGCCACGCCGAGATGAGTCATCCGACGCGGAGGGCAGTCGAACCGTCTGGCGCCTCTCCCCAGCCTTCGTTGCGCATCGCGCCGACGAAATGAGGAGAACTTTCTGGAAGGCGGCGCGGAAGGTATTTAATCGAGCAGCCGAGACGAGAAAGCAGGAGGAGACGGAAGTTAACGCCAGAGCGCGTAGGGATTCCGCCGTGTAGTCGGCGAAGGTTTTGGTCCGTAGGGACGAGGCCGGAGATGAAGAGGATTTCCACCTGAGGGGTGAAGCTCGAGCTACAGGCAAGAGCGTGAGTTTACCGCTATCGAGCGAAGACGCGTGGCAACAGCTGCGTGTGTGAAGCCGACGTGTTTCCGGCGAAGAAGTTTGAAGCTTGGAGAGTGGCCTATTGAAGACGTGAGGTTTCCTGGAAGAGAAACTTCGGCAAGGTTTCCTGGAAGAGGAACTTCGAGGGCGACGGAACGGCAACAACGCTGGACTTTGAGTGAGTGATTCTCGGAAGAGTATCATTCAGACTTTTGATCCAAGGACTTTGGACTGAATAGGTTTTATATCTCTTTAGTCTTTAAGTGTCTTGGATTGTTCAATGCATGCGACTGCATTGTAGTGCGTATTGTTGTCTGTGTTCGTTGTTCTGAGTGTGGCTGATTGTACTGTGTAGTACGTTGATTGATTGGTTTGTTTGGTGACGTATTGTATGTAACTATTGTGGAGTGTGCGTTCTTGTGTATTGTTTTCGATCTGCCATTTTTGAGAATATAGTATTTGTTTGGTTTATCGACTCTCGGCTCTGACTTGTTCTTTGGGCCACAGCCGGCGTCCGCTGGCGCGCCAAAAAGGACCACTTCAAAATTGTCCACGCTTTCGTGGTGCGGTTCGGAGGGCCAATACTTCGGCCCTTGGAATTAGCCCGGCGATCGCCTCCCTAATAAACGGGACATGTGTGACACTGACATATATGCTTATAAGTGGCCACATATGCTGACATATATGCTTATATGTGGCCACATATAACCTATATAGGTGTCATATATGACATTTTCGTAAGGGATAGTATATAACTTCAAGCCCATAAACCAGGGCTGTAAAACAATCTAGCAGCACAGTTATCTTACAGCAGATTAAAAATTTCATTATTTCTGGATAAGCACTACAAGTTTTGCATAAAGAAAGTTTCTCTAAATTCGCTATTTAAAAACAACAGGCCTGTGCAGGACGTGCATCGCAGTCATAGTGAGAGCAGAAAAGTGGTGTTTCAGAGCTTTTTAAACACTCTTTGGGTATCTGCTGCAAGTACACTTTCAGGGTACCCATTGCGTCATTAATCAACCTAATTTTCTTGATGTAAGGAGGCATTCTTTTTAGAAGCGAAGCAGCCTCTTGACTAGCCTGTGAAACCTTGTCCCTCCGGACAGGGGTGGGGCAAGTTGACTGCACCTTCCGTCGCAGTGCCTGTGCGTGACGTCACTCTCTCTCTCTAGCGTCTCACCACTCGCCGAGTGTCATCTTCCATACTTCATCCTCTCCGCAGCTCGCAACACTCGAGTACTTCTTCTTCCGGACCTCGAGCCCACTCCTCACGTTGGCATCGTCTCTCCCACGCCAACCCTATCCCCCTGTCGCTGAGAAGCTGCGGCCAGGCGCACTGTGTGCACTCACGTGCCGTAGTCTAGCTCGGCCGTGGTCCCGCGGCGGCGGCATGTGAGCAGCGCCCCACTGCTTGCCGTGCGGGTAACATCGACGAGACGCGAGCCGAAAAAGCCAAGCACAAGCGTCTTCAACGCGTCCTTCTTCCCATGTCTTTGCGTTTCAAACAAACGTTTACTCCAGTAAATGCTACACCGAGTTTTGCTCTAAACCATTCTTCCAGCATCTGCGTCGACGCCCTTTTCAACCGCGTTAACGCCGTGCAGACAGCTGCTGCTTCGCTTCTCATCAGGGTTTCTTTCGGGGAAGTGGTTCAGAGTGTTTTGTTTGTTGCATATGAACGCTGCTACATACCCACTTTGGAATATTTGCCAAGAAAGCTTCTAGAAGCCTACATGTGAAAACTATATAATTTTTGTCAGCTTATTGAAAAAATTAACAAAGAAAACTATTTTTCAAAAATAAAGAATGATAAAATACAGATGAATGGGTAAACAAAACGAGCGCTAATACCGCATAAAATGACTACAATATTCAGTTGGTCAAAGACTGCAGTTTACCTCTTTCAATAAAGATCGACTGTATGTCCGACGTGCATTTACATTACCAATCACATCACAAGTATTCGTCAAGAATATACTGAAGCAGGCGTTATATTGCCACCCACACGTAGTGGGTCGACTGCAAGAGCGGCTCTCACTCGGGAGGAAGAAAGAAAATCCCGTGCTTCTTCTCTGCTCGAGAGCCAGCCACGACTGACGCATCATCCTACAGCAAGCTACTCGGGGTTTGAATGAACCCTCAGTACTTGTGATTCATCGTGACAAACTGGTGGAGGTGCTGGGTAGTCTAACGGACGCTGCAGTACCCCCAGGGAGCCGTAATACGAGTCAAGTGCCAGTTCATGCTCCCGTGCATTGCACCAGCCACCGAATCAGGGGATTGCCTCCGGAAGTCGACAATACTGCTCAACACATCGACAAACATGACTAGCCCTACGGTGCAAACCTCGCCAACCGGCACGGGAAGCACGACGTCGAACCGCTATACGTTGGAAGGCCCACGGACACCAACGACGTTCCGTGGTACGTAGCGCGAGGACGTTGAGGAGTGGTTGGCGGACTTCGAGCGCGTAGCCACCTTGAATCAGTAGGACGACGCGGCGAAACTGGGTCTAGTCTATTTCTATATCGAAGACGGGGCACGTACGTGGTATCAAAATCAAGAGGAGCAGCTGACGACGTGGCCCGAATTCTCTCGGAGGCTTCTGCAGACCTATGCCAGTGCTGTTCGCCAAGAGAGAGCTGAACGAGCTATTCTGGCCCGCGTCGAGTCGCAAAACGAAACTGTGACCACGTACGTCGAAGACATGATGCGCCTCTTTCTACGGGCTGATTAAGAATCACGGAGTACAGGAAGTTGCGTCACTTTATGTGTGGTGTCAAGGACTAGCTTTTTGCCGGCCTCGTGCGATGCCCTCCGTAGATGGTCGCGGAGTTCTTGTCCGAAGCCATGACAATGAAAAAAAAAATGCTGCAGCAGCGATCCAAGCAATACGACCGGCAAGTCAGTGGCATGTCCACTGTTGACATTTTCACCGCCGCTGGAACCAGCAGTGACTCTCTACAGAAACTTATCCGTAATTTGGTACGTGAAGAGCTGCAAAAGGCTGGTGTAAAACCTCATCTTACCTTTAGCTCTATTGAAACTGTGATCAAGGATGAGCTGCACCAGGCCCTCCAGGATATTTTGCCTCCTGATACAGCTGCGCCAGCTCCTGCTGAATACCGCCGTGGGACAACCTACGCGGAAGCCTTGCAACGCCCTGCTGCACCATCGCCATTATTTGTTCATCCTGCCCCTGCTGGTTCCCTCGAGTCAGCACAGCACATACCGTACTACGAAGGCAAGTACACGCCACCGCCCTTACCCTTTGTCCGTGGCACTTCTGTCGCCTATCGTTAGGTGCAGCTGGTCCAGTAGATCGACGATCGGCACACGTATCCTCGGAAGTCTGATGTTTCGCACACACCTGATCCCCGGCCTCCGTGCTTTCACTGCGGAGAAGCTGATCACTAGTACCCCGCTGGTGCCCATATCGCCGTCTTGGGCTTCGCGGCGTCTCTACGTACTCGCCGCCACCCCGTTATAGCCAGAGACCAGGCGACTTCGAAAAC
This sequence comes from Rhipicephalus microplus, assembly GCF_043290135.1. Lineage (NCBI taxonomy): Eukaryota > Metazoa > Arthropoda > Arachnida > Ixodida > Ixodidae > Rhipicephalus > Rhipicephalus microplus. The sequence goes on along the minus strand of NC_134709.1, from coordinate 54,588,754 downwards.
TAGCTTTCCCAGCAGCATGCACCACCGTCTGCCAGGCGCCATTCGCACTCGCCATCACAGAGGCAATTTTTGTCAACGCCCCAGCGGTATTATACAGCCCGTCCTCACCCCCAACCCCGAGAAAAAACTAGCCTAAGCGACCTCTGTGTTCAGGGTCGCTAAACGTTGCAGCGCTGTAAACCTACTATTGATGCAGAACCGTACAGGAACTGGTCCGACATCACCTGTACTGCAAACAATAGGCGGCTTTCACTCGATATAACAGTGACAATTGATGGTTGAGCAGATAATGCTTTAGTGGACACCGGCGCCGACAATTCCGTACTGAGCGGAAAACTGACAACGCAGCTGAAAAAGTAATCACGCCGTGGCATAACTCGCAGATTAAGACAGCTGGTGGCCATGTCATTACTCCACTGGGCGCCTGCACAACTGGAGTACTGGTTCAGGGTATATATTCGTAGCAAGCTGCCTTATTGTACGTGAATGCTCCCGTGACGTCATTCTGGAGTTGACTTTCTACAGGAAAATGAAGCTATCATTGATCTGCAAGAGAGCCGCGTCACGTTCTCAGCCCAGCGAGAAATCAACGTGCAAGATGACGGAAGGCGTGTCGACGTACTTCGTATTTCTGAACAGAGCGTGACGCTTCCTCCACGAGCAAATGTTCTAGTCGACGTAACATGCTGTGGTTTGAGCGATGGCGATGTTGGGGCTGAGACAAATTTAGAACACCTCCTGCAGCAAGGCATCTGTGTAGCTAGAAGTGTAACACACTTTCGTGATGGCTAATCTGAATTGCTCGTTACAAACTTTAGCAACGAGCATCGAAACCTTTTCCGTGGCACTTAGATAGCGTTGGCCAACGAAGCAGCAAACGTCACCAACTGTCTCGCTTCAGAACTAGTGGATGCCGCAGACACGTCAATGAGTAATACTGATATCAATCCTGATCTGCCCGCCAATAGTTCAGGTCTTGCTGCGCAAGTTGCTCAAAAATCCGCCAGACGTTCATCACTCAACACAGGATCATCAAGTACGACGACGCACGTTCGATACACCAAGATCCCTACCACGTCTCGGCCAAAGAACGTGAAGTGATACGTACGCAAGCCCGCGAGATCGTTGACGATGGCGTTATCGAACCATCGAACAGCCCGTGTTCATCTACAGTCGTGCTTGTCAAAAAGAAGGATGGGTCGCTACGGTTTTGCGTCGGGCACCGAAAGCTTAACAACGTGACCGAAAAGAACGTGTATCCACGGCCGCGTATCGCCGATTCGCTGGATAGACTTCGATATGCTCATTATTTCACTTCTCTTGATCTCAAAAGCGGGTACTGGCCAATCGAGGTATATCAGCGAGACCGCGAGAAGACAGCCTTCGTGACTCCAGACAGCATATACCAATTTCGAGTACTTCATTTTGACTTGTGCTAAGCGCCGGCAATTTTTCAGTGATTGATGGACACTGTCCTCACAGGCCTCAAGTGGAAGACTTCTCTTGTGTACCTTGATGACGTGGTGGTCCTCTCTGCCACGTTCGAGCAGCACCTTCACCGCCTGCGCAGCGTGCTAGAGGCTAACCGATCAGCGGACCTCACACTAAAGCCACAAAAGTGCCACTTAAGCTATGAAAAATTAAAATTTATTGGACGTGTAGTTAGCGCCGAAGGGGTCTAGCCTGATCCGGACAAACTTGCCTCTGTTGCCGAATTACCAGCTCCTGTTTATAAGAAAGCCGTCCGGCGCTTCCATGGTTTGTGCACCTTCTATCGCCGGTTCAATCATGGCTTTTCACTGATAGCGGAACATCTGACTCGTCCCACAAGGGAATACACGCCGCTTGTGTGAAAAAACTAGCAACAAGCAGTTTTTGATGAACTGCGACAGCGCATGCAATAAGCGTCCATTCTCGCTCATTTAGATGATGATGCTGACACGGAGGTTCATACTGATGATAGTAACGTTGGGGTCAGTGCAGTGCTCGTTCACCGTCAAGAGGACACCGAAAAAGTGACAGCCATGCCAGCCGCTCTCTATCCCGTGCCGAGGCAAATTATACCACTGCAGAGAAAATGTGCCTCGCAGTCATGTGGGCAATCACCAAGTTTCGCCCGTGCCTTTATAATCGTCCCTTCAAGATAGTGACGGACCACCACGCACTCTGTTGGTTGGCAAGCCTGCGCAACCCTTCAGGACGGCTAGCAAGGTGGAGCTTGCTGCTTCAGGATTTAGACGTCACCATCGTCCATAGGTCCGTCCGTAAGCATGAAGACGCTGACACACTGTCACGCGCATCCCTTCATGTCGTCATTCAGGAAGCAGAGGAAGACGAAGGCTTCCTGCGCTTCATTAGCTCATCAGACTTGAGCAAACGGCAGCGAGATGACGCAGAGATTCGTCCGATCACCGATCATTTAGAGGGCCAGGGCACAATCATACCAAGTCATTTATCTCGCTTGTTGACGTCGTTCTGTCTTCGAGACAGTGTGCTATACAATAAGAATGCTCGTTCAGACAACCGTGCTTACCTCCTGGCGGTTCCTCGAGACATGCGAGACGACGTCTTCTTAGCTCGTCATGACGAACCCACATCCGGTCATCTGGGCTACTCACGAACACTTCCCAGAGTGAGCGAGAGGTACTATTGGCCAGGACTTTCGACAAGCGTCAAGTACGTCAAGAGCTGCGGGAATGTTGGTGCCTAAAGCAACCGTCTGTTAAGCCACCTAGTTTGCTTCAGCCCATTCAAGCACATTTCACGCCGTTCGACCAAGTCGGCATGCACACTCTCGGTCCATTACCCCTGTCTGCGGATAGCAACAAATGGGTGATCGTCGCGACCGACTATTTTACACGCTACGCTGAGACGCGGGAGATCCCACGAGCCACGGCTTCAGAGGTAGCACAATTTTTCTTGTGCTACATCGTGTTACAACGCGGTGCTCCTTCCAGTACAATAACGGTCAAGGGGACGGAATTCACGGCGCAATTTACGAACGAAGTTTTCAAACTGAGCAACACCAGACATCGAAAGACAACTGCGTTTCACCCGCAAACCAACGGACTTACCGTGTGACTGAATAAGACCCTCGCAGACATGATCTCAATGTACATCGACGTACAACACAAAACATGGGACCGGATCTTACCTTACGTGACCTTCGCGTATAATACCACCGTGCAAGAGAGCACACGATTTACCACATTTCGGTTCTCTACAGCCGCAAAGTGCAGAACATGCTGGACTCTATGCTACCGGGTCAAGACGAAGATGAGTTGGCAACTAACGCTGAAGAATTCGCAGAGCATTCTGAGGAAGCCCGGCAGCTCGCGTGACAGCACATCGGCCAGCAACAGCAGGCAGACGCACGATGCTACAACAACCGCCACAGAGAAGTATTTTACAACCCCGGAGACCAAGTTTGGGTGTGGACGCCCGTCCGCCGCCGTGAGCTCAGAGAAAAGTTACTGAGCCGGTACTTTGGCTCATATAAAGTGTTACGCCACGTCAGTAACGTGAACTACGAAGTGGTTCCGGACTCAAAACCACAGGCATGGACCAGGACATGACCGAGGCCGGACGTCGTTCATGTGTTGCGCATGAAACCATTTATTGCGCGTCGTTCGTATCTTTTTCTTTACCGTACACCACTCTTTGTGTTATTTATTTATCTTTGGAAAGGTGATTCTTTGTTCATTGACTTTTGCTATATTCGCACGCTCTTTAATTTCTACTTTTACTTTAGCCACATTTCCAATTTCTTTTTTTCTGGTGCCTACGCTGTAACATCGGGGTGGTTCTATGCACTTTTCTTTCCCTCTTTTGGGATGTTTTTTTTTCGAAAGGGGGAGATAATGCCACCCACACGTAGTGGGTCGACTGCAACAGCGGCTCTCATTCTGGAGGAAAAAGAAGATCGCGTGCTTCTTCTCTGCTCGAGAGCAAGCCATGGCTTACGCAGAGTCCTAGAGCTAGCTACTCGTTGGTTCAATAAACCCCAGTACTTGTCATTCATCGTGACAATACTGACATTCGTTTAGACTGTTGAAGAAAGCACCAATACTGCATCAAGTTGGTTTCTGTGGCAATGTGCCAAGCCACTGAAATTGCGAACAACATCTGCAGGTAAATTTAAAGCTACCTTGGAAAATGCAACAACTAGAAGTCTTTGCCCAATCGATGAATAGTGCCGATATAACATGAATGCTCAATTGTTTGTTTCTTCCCCGAACGGGCACAGGGAAGATATCGCCAGACCAGCTCTCTATGCCATTCTGTACCCTTCATGGGGGAAGCTGTGTACCCGCTACACACTTCTAAGGAATATTGTGCATTTTTTTTATGCTGTGGCTCATGACGATGAAGAATTCAGCCTGAAGTTTTGTAATGGGGTTGGGGTATTCAATGACCACCTCGTTACAAAATTCGCATTGTGTGATGCTTGGTTGTGGTTTCGCTTCTCTAAAACGCTTTATTACTTATATTAACTCAATTCTCTTCCAGACATCAACCCATTGTAAGTTTACAACGTAATTTCAAGCACCGGCGTTGCTCAGTGGTAGAATACTGCGCTGGTGCAAAGGGGATTCTTATTGAGTTTTAATTTCATTGTGTCCTTTAACTTTTTTAATAGCTAGCTTTCTTGTTTTGCGTAATCGTAGTTACAAACACTGGCGGTGGTGGAAGCGGCGGACAACCAAGGTGCACGCGACCCTTGACGGGATCCCACAGCAGGTTTCACTATAAGACTAATAAGCTATTTTTATTAGTTTTTAAGCATGGTGGAACAGAAGGGGGAGATGCCCCGCCGCGGTGGTCTAGTGGCTAAGGTACTCGGCTGCTGACCCGCAGGGCGCGGGTTCGAATCCCAGCTGCGGCGGCTGCATTTCCGGTGGAGGCGGAAATGTTGTAGGCCCGTGTGCTCAGATTTGGGTGCACGTTAAAGAACCCCAGGTGGTCTAAATTTCCGGAGCCCTCCACTACGGCATCTCTCATAATCATATGGTGGTTTTGGGACGTTAAACCCCACATATCAATCAGAAGGGGGGAGATATTCTGACGTGCTTTACGTGGCTGATAACAATACTGCGCTAGTTGTACATGCGTATCAATTTTTATGTCTTCGTGCTTTTTAGCTGCGACACCCTGTACGCTGCCTGCGAAAAAAAATATGGTTTTTTGAAGGTTCACGCTCCTACATCTTATCTGTGTTCTTGTCAAGTTGGTGCGCCACTTCTTTTTCTTGCAAATTCTTTCAGTTGTGAGTGAATTGTATTCGTGCAATAGCAAGCCGAACTGACGTACTGCAGATCATGGTAATTTCTCGCAAGAATGCATACTTCGTGCATACAAATGTACTTCCAAGTTCTTGCTCCGTACGGGCCATCACATAGCGACTCCCATGTAGCGTTTCTCAGGAGAAAAGTAACATTTCCCAGACACGTATTTATACCTTGAGTGTTTATTTGACAACTAATTTTCTAAGAACATTTTCAGCGACGACGTGTAGTACACACTGCGATTGACTGCAAAATACTTCTGGAGATCCGTCGACGGCAGCAGTGTTCCCGGGAACACTGCCCCCAGCCGCAGTGCTGAAAGACATGTAAGAGCATGCGTCAACAAACATTCAACGTCCTGCAAATATATATATATATATTATATATATATATATATATATATATATATATATATATATATATATATATATATATATATATATTGCAAGGGAGTTTAATAGCGACGCCAGGTAGTAGGCAGGCAGCCGGTAGGAACAGAAATGCTCGAGCCGTCCAGCGTCTACAGCTCGTGCACACACTCGCGCTTCGCACTCCGAGAGAGATGGTCCCACTAGTCAGGGCCTTGCGAATTCCCCACTACAATACCCCGGCGACCAAGACGAGCCATCCTGGCGACTCAAGGTGACGAGAGAACAGGAGGGTCGTAGCAGGGCTTGAGGCGACTGACATGGACCATCTCACGACCAAGGCGGCGCTTGTCCTTGGATGGCTTGAGCGGTTCAATCACATCGGTCACAGAAGAAGGGTGCTGTATGACGCGGTAAGGGCCCGTATACTTCGGTGCAAACTTAGGAGTCAGTCCAGGGGAGTGGAAAGGCAGTCGGAGCCACACGAGAGAACCGACGGGGAATGTGTCCTGAACAAGATCACGGTCGTGGCGATCTTTTTGGAGGGCTTGATTATCGGGTGTGAAGGACCGTGCAAGCTGACGACACTCTTCGGCATGTTCTGCCATTTCAGAAACTGGGCTGAACTCAGAGGCATCAGGATTGTATGGCAGAATTGTGTCGAGTGTGCTGCATGGGTCACGACCATATAAAAGAAAAAATGGAGAAAAGCCCGTTGTTGATTGAATCGCCGTATTGTAGGCATACGTCACGAAAGGAAGGACAACGTCCCAATTGGAGTGGTCCGAATCAATATACATAGCGAGCATGTCCCCGAGAGCTCTATTGAAACGTTCCGTTAGGCCGTTCGTCTGAGGGTGGTAGCCTGTTGATGTGCGGTGTACCGTGCGGCATGAATGTAAGAGCTGCTGCAGAACTTCGGACAAGAATACACGGCCCCTGTCACTCAGGAGCTCCCGTGGTGCACCATGATGAAGAACAAACCGATGCAAGATGAAGGTTGCAACGTCACGAGCACCAGCCGAAGGTAGCGCTGCCGTTTCGGCGTACCTTGTCAGATGGTCAGCAGCCACAATCACCCATAGATTACCACCAACAGAGCACGGTAGCGGGCCGTATAGGTCAATCCCAACACGGTCAAATGGGCGTGCAGGACATGGTAAAGGCTGCAGTTGACCGGGTGAATGAGGGAATGTCTTGCGCTGCTGACACAGGGAACATGAGCGAATGTGTTTGCGTACAAACGTGTACATACCCCGCCAGTAGTAACGTTGGCGGATCCGTTCATACGTCTTTAGCGCACCGGCGTGTGCGTGTTGAAACTCAGCATGAAAATATTTGCAGATATCAGAGCGCATATGGCTGGGTATGACTAGCAGCCATTTACGACCCACCGCTTGATAGTTGCGACGGTATAACAGGCCATCTCGTATGGCGAAATGCGTTGCTTGGCGGTGAAGAGAACGAGGGTAACCGGAAGTTGATGTGTCAGAAAGCATATTCAAGGGCGAGACAATCCAAGGGTCTTTCCGCTGTTCGGATGGCATGTCTGTGACGCTGACGGAGCAGAGGGGAAGGTCAAGGGCTGATATTTCCGATTCATCAGATTTCACGGGGGATCGTGAAAGCGCATCTGCGTCAGAGTGCTTTCGCCCCGATCGGTAGACGACGCGTATGCCGAATTCCTGGAGGCGTAGTGCCCAACGTCCGAGGCGACCAGAAGGATCTTTCAGTGAAGCCAACCAGCAGAGTGCGTGATGGTCTGTTACCACTTCAAAAGTTTGGCCGTACAAATAGGGGCGAAACTTGTTTAACGCCCACGCAATCGCCAGGCACTCTTTTTCAGTAACAGAATAGTTGGCTTCTGCCTTAGTGAGGGCGCGGCTGGCATAGGCGACCACATACTCCGTAAAACCTAGTTTGCGTTGCGCGAGTACTGCACCAAGGCTGACGCCACTTGCATCCGTGTGTACTTCGGTCGGCGCAATAGGGTCGTAATGACGCAGTACGAGTGGTGAGGTAAGGAGTTGGCGCAGTGTTGTGAAGGATTCGTCACAGCCTTCTGTCCAATTCGAAAGATCTGCAGGGCCAGCAAGGAGTTTGGTGAGTGGAGTGATGATGGAGGAAAAGTTCCGGACAAAACGACGAAAATAGGAGCACAGGTCCACAAAGCTCCATAGTTCTTTAACAGTAGTTGGCTTAGGAAATTCGGCAACAGCACGAAGCTTGTCAGGGTCGGGAAGAATGCTGGCTTTCGAGACGACATGACCAAGTATGGTGAGTAGTTTAGCCCCGAAGTGACACTTCTTCAGGTTAAGCTGAAGCCTGGCGTTTGTAAGGCACTGTAGAATCTTACGCAGACGAGTGAGATGCGAAGTGAAATCGAGTGAAAAGACCACAACGTCATCAAGATAGCACAAGCAGATGTTCCATTTGAGACCGCGTACAATGCTGTCCATCATTCGCTCGAATGTGGCGGGCGCATTGCAGAGTCCGAATGGTATTACGGTGAATTCATAGAGACCATCTGGTGTGACGAACGCCGTTTTTGGACGATCAGACTCAGCCATTGGGACCTGCCAATAGCCTGAGCGAAGGTCAAGCGAGGAAAAGAATTCTGCACCTTGCAGACAATCGAGAGCGTCATCTATGCGGGGAAGAGGGTAAACATCTTTCCTCGTAATGTTGTTTAGGCGCCTGTAGTCTACGCAGAACCGTATCGAACCATCCTTTTTTCTGAGGAGTACAACTGGTGAAGACCAAGGACTACAAGAAGGCTTGATGACTCCACGCTGTAGCATGTCGTCTACTTGTTCTGCAATTACACGACGCTTTGCCGGAGACACACGATAGGGGCGCTGGCGCAAAGGAGTACACTTTCCTGTGTCAATTGTGTGCACAATCGCGTTCGTTCTTCCTAGAACCGCTTGGGGAAAGTCGAACAAACGCCTGAATTCGTGTAACAGGGTAAGAAGCTGCTCTCGTTGAGCCGGGGCTAGATGGCAGTGAATAGAACGATGAAATGCATCGGAGGACACACTGTTCGAGGCAAAGTGAGGAACCAACGCGTTCAGTTCCATATTCGGCTTGGTGTCGAAGAAATCGGCAGGCACGATAGTACCTTCATCGATAAGCTGAATGTGGCCGAGCGTCTCGTTGCGGCACAAACTGAGGGGGCACGAGTTCGGATTCGAAATAAATATTCTGGTAGTGTCTTTACAAAGCGCAAGAACGGCGAATGGCAGCGATGTGTGATGGCGGCTACCAAAGATGTGAGATGGCGTGAATAGGACGGTAGCGTCAGAAAGTGAAGTGCAGCAGGCAGGGACAAACTGGGCGCTGAAGGAAGAAGGTCTATGTCCGTCGCGATGACAAGGTTAGCCGCACTAGATACGGCCGCATCAACAGAAGGCGCATCACGAAACGGTAACAGCTCCACTTCGGCCCGAGCGCAGTCCACGACGGCGTGATGACGTGATAGGAAATGCCATCCTAGGATGACATAGTGGGAACATGAAGCCAACACGTGAAATTCAATGATGTACAACACGTCTCGAATAACCACTTTTGCCGTACAAGCCGCGACGAGCTCAATTTGTTGGGTGCTCGCAGTGCTCAAAGAAACTACGGGAGAAAGAATCGTCACTTTACGAAGAGAGCGGCAGAGTCTTTGGCTAATCACAGATATCGCGGCACCGGTATCGATGAGTGCAAGTGTTTGTACACCTTCGACGATTACATCGATAAGATTGGCGGGAGACAGGCGAGGACTTAAACAATTAGACGATAACGCAGCTCGTGCCTCCGGAGCTGCGGCAGTTAGTTTTCCGTCTCAATGGAGGTGGGTCGTCGATGCATAGGCGACACGGAACGACGACTTGGTGAAGGGGAAGGTGAGCGGGAAGTAGAACGTCGAGAAGCGGAGGTTCGGGTGCCGGAAGCAGCTTGCGCATCGCGTTCGTGAACTTCCGGTGGCACGTGAGGCACGTGGCATGAAGGCCGAAACGAGTAGTCAGGGTATCTTGGTGTATTAGCTGCGAAGCGCCGACGACATAAACGCGCAACGCGACCTGGAATCCAGCAAAAGTAGCATAGCGGCCGGTTATCAGCAGTGCGCCAAAGATTTCCAGCATGCTGCTGTGTAGCTGGGAACGGCGCGGTAGAAGGTCGCACAGGTTGTGGCGTATACAATGGCAGACGAGGCGGAGGCATTGCCGCGACGGCCGCATAAGTCAGTGGCGCGGCAACAGGTGTTGATGGAGAGGCAGGCGTAGGTAAAGGCAACGCCTCGGAGACCTGCTCCTGAATAGCCTGTCTGATTGTCGGCGTTAGACGGTTCGTTGGTGCTTCGGTGGTCGGCAGATACGAGAGACACGATAGCTGTCGTGCGACCTCTTCACGTACATATACTTTTATCTGCTCCAGCAGGGTGCTGTCACCACTGACGGCCAGGGAAGCGAGAGAGTCGTCTGCTGTCGTTGACCTCCGAACTAATGCACGTTGCTTGCGAATCTCTTCCAAGTTCTGGCACAAGGTTACAAGTTCGGATACGGTACTTGGGCCCTTCGCCAGCAACATTTGAAAGGCATCATCGTCTATGCCTTTCAAGATATGCCTGATCTTTTCTTGCTCGGTCATCTCAGGGTTAAAGCGCCGGCATAAATCGATAACATCTTCAATGTAGCTAGTGAAGTTTTCGCCCTGCCTTTGCGCTCGTCCGCGTAGGCGCTGTTCAGCACGCAGTTTGCGCACTGCGGGGCGATCGAACACAGCTGCAAGGGTGGTCTTGAACGCGGCCCAAGTGATAAATACCGTACGGTGGTTTGTGAACCACAGGCTGGCGACGTCTTTGAGATAAAATGGGACGTACTCCTATTTCGAGGGGTCGTCCCACTTGTTGGCGGCGCTCACCTTTTCAAACAGCTGCAACCAGTCTTCCACATCTTGGTCCTCGGTGCCGCTGAAGAAGGGGGGATCCCGTTGGCGCAGGGTGGTAGGTACGATGACCAGTTGAGATTGGGCCGTGCTCTGCAGGGGGGTGCCTTGCTCGGTCGTCTGATCAGGCATTGCTGATGCAGTGGGCAGCTTCCGGCTTCGAAGTTCCAGGTTTGCGTACCCAGCACACTTCCACCACTTTGCAAGGGAGTTTAATAGCGACTCCAGGTAGTAGGCAGGCAGCCGGTAGGAACAGAAATGCTCGAGCCGTCCAGCGTCTACAGCTCGTGCACACACTCGCGCTTCGCACTCCGAGAGAGATGGTCCCACTAGTGAGTGCCTTGCGGATTCCCCACTACAATATATATATATATATATATAATGCCGCGAGGCGTATTGCGGATAGTGTTGCGCATGCCGATACCGCCGGCATGCTGCCTTATCATGGTCCAGGATGCACCGCGATTCATCTGCGAAGATCATGGCCCGCACGTCGACCATTCGTTGATAACGAGATAGCGCCAGACGCTACGGTGACTGTATCTCGGATGGTGAACGCGCCTTGCGATCCAGTGGGACATTCTGTTCCCCGACGGCCGTCGCACACGCTGTTCGCCAACCGCTAAGCCGATGTGTCTGTTTTCCTTTAGTGGGCGCAAGTCCGCCAAATAAACGGATCTCCTTCTATTTCTACTGGCCTCCCGGTCTCCTGTCTTTGGGCTACCCTCACTCTTACGTGACATCTGGTGGAGGAGCTGGGTATGCACAAAAACGACCTTAAAACAGCCACTGCAGAGAAAGAGGACGCTGAAGACACAAATACTCGAAGCAGTCGCCGCCTCCGAAACCTGCCATCTGAGCTGGGACCGCTACCGGACCCCACGCGACCACAAAAAGACGCTTCCACAGCCACCATGAGCACCCCGCAATCACCTACCCCTGTCTCGCTGCAGCAGCCGCGGGTGCCCCCAACTTTCCATGGTTATGCTCCTGAAGAACCAGAAGAATGGCTCGGCCAATTCGAGCGCGGGGCTGCCATAAACAGGTTGGATGAAGAAATGAAGCTGCAATACGTTTACTTTTCCCTGGACGGCCCCGCCAAAACGTGGTATGAAAACCATGAGACCACACTGACCACCTGGGAATTTCTGAAGAATGAGTTGCTTAGGACCTTCATCAGCATCATGCGAAAAGAAAGGGCCCAGCTGCTGCTAGAATCGAGAACCCAACAGCCCAATGAGACCCTGAATGTGTACGTCGAAGAAATGAAACGTCTATTTAGGCGAGCGGACCAAGACATGACCGAAGACAAAAAGGTCGGATACCTAATGCGAGGGGTGAAGGAGTCGCTTTTCGCCGGTCTCATAAGGAACCCTCCTAAAACAGTCGCCGAATTTACTGAAGAAGCGCACACCATAGAAAGGACCTTGGACGCCCGGACTCGGCAATACAACCACCCGTTTCAGCTCAGCTCGCTCAACTCGGAACCGATTTGAGGTGGGCTAACCACCAACGATCTGCGGAAAGCTATTCGAGAAGTGGTTAAAGAAGAACTACGCCTATTGCTACCTCCTACCCCCCAGCCCCCCCAAGGAGCATCTCTCTTGGACATAGTGCGTGATGAAGTCCAGCAGGCGCTTGGCTCTTCATCAGCGACGACTCGAACAGAGGCCGAAGCAATGACTTACGCCGCTGCAGGGAACACTAGGCCACCCCGACAAAACGAGCCCAGTCCTCGACGGTACGCTGCAGCCCCAATTAGCCGTCCACTCTTACGCGCCCACCCTACATACGAGAGACGCCCGAGCCAAAGAAAATGCGACACCTGGAGAACTCCCGACGACCGTCCCCTATGCTTTCACTGCGGTGAGGCCGGCCACATTCTTCGACACTGCCCCTACAGGCGGATGGTACTGCATGGCTTCTCACCTCGGGCACCACGGCCAAGCCCTGGACAACGACCTCCGGCAATCGAAGACTACTTGCGCCATACAGAGTACTTGTCCAGCCGTTCTCCATCACCGCCATCCCCACGCTTCACGTCACCGAACCGCAGCAACAACGAACTAAGAAGGTCCCCAAGCCCCCGTAGGGGAAACTAAAACCAGCAACCTTTGGGGGTGAGGTTGCATCAAGAGGAAAAGCCGAAGACCCTCCACCGACGACCATATATGACGACAGCACATCATCTACGACGACGACAACGCACAACAACCCAAGCCGCGGGACGAAGCAAAACGAAGCAACAAGACGAAGCCGTGACCCGAACCCAAAACCAATGCTCAAATCCAGCCCACGTGCCACCGATTTTGAAGTATCTATCGACGGCCACCCGGTAACTGCCTTGATTGACACAGGAGCTGACTACTCGGTCATCAGCGGGCCATTGACAGCACAACTGAAGAAGGTTAAGACGGCTTGGGACGGCCCGCAGATCCGCACAGCGGGAGGCCACCTCCTCACCCCATCGGGGCGATGTACTGCAAGGGTGACATTCGATGGTCACACATACCTTGCCACTTTCTTGGTGCTCCCACAGTGCTCCCGTGACGTCATTCTCGGCATGGACTTCTTGACTCAACATCACGCAGTTATTGACCTGGCGTGCAGATCCATCAAACTTTCCTCGGATGAAGCCATAAATTCATACTCGGCACCACATAATGGCGCAGCCCTCCGTGTGCTCGAGAATGACGTGAGCGTCCCACCCCGATCAACGACCCTAATTCCCGTAACCACTGGTACTGCCGACAATGCTCATGGCGTCGTTGAAGGTAACATACAGCTTTTGCTTGGCCGGGATATCGCAATCGCAAGAGGCATTGCGGACTTTCGGAATGGACAGGGCCAAGTGCTGCTAACAAATTTAAGCCAAGAACACCGTCACCTGGCCAAAGGCACGACCATTGCCTTTCTCGATGAAATAGCGGAAGTCAGTGACACCCTCGCCCTTTCGAATCCAGCGACCATCACCCCACAGACCCACAACTCGCAGCTGTCATTCGACATTAACCCTTCCTTGCCTCAATGCAAGCAGCAACTGCTCCAGAACCTCCTTCGACGTTATGACGACTGTTTCGCCATTTCTTCACAGGTCCGACACACTTCTCTGACAAAGCATCGAATCATAACACAAGAAGACATCCGCCCTCTCCTTCAGAGCCCTTATCGTGTGTCGGCACGTGAACGTCAGGCCATCCGAGAGCAAGTTGAGGAAATGTTACACAACGATGTAATTCAGCCATCGAAAAGCCCATTGGCAGCACCAGTCGTCCTGGTCAAAAAGAAAGACGGAAGTCTACGGTTTTGCGTCGATTACCGACGGTTGAATAGTGTAACCAAGAAGGACGTGTACCCTTTACCAAGGATCGACGATACCCTAGATCGTCTTAGTGATGCAAGGTACTTCTCGTCCATTGATCTGAAGACAGGGTATTGGCAAATTCAGGTTGATGAAAGAGACTGAGAAAAGACAGCCTTCATCACGCCGGATGGATTGTATGAGTTCAAAGTGATGCCGATTGGACTTTGTTCCGCTCCAGCAACCTTCCAGCGTCTAATGGACACAGTACTGGCAGGTCTCAAGTGGAAAGTATGTCTCGTATACCTGGACGATGTGGTCGTCTTCGCCTCCAACTTTAGCGACCACCTGAAAAGGCTCCGGACGGTGCTGGACGCAATTAAGTCATCAGGGCTGACACTGAAGCAAGAAAAATGCCATTTTGCCTATGAAGAACTACAGTTCCTTGGCCATGTTATAAGCAAAGATGGCGTAAGACCAGATCCTGAGAAGACAGCCGCTATCGCACATTTTCCTCAGCCACAAGATAAGAGAGCAGTGCGCTGATTCTCAGGACTGTGCGCCTATTACCGGCGGTTCGTCAAAAACTTCTCACACATTGCTGACTCTTTGACGCCGCTCACCAAGTCGGACGCCCCTTTCAAATGAAAAGCTGCGCAACGTGAGGCATTCAAAGAACTTGAAATGAGAACCTGAAATGAGAACCTAAAATTTTGCGTGTTCCGAATTCCTCGTAATTTCATTTTTATCTTTCTTTGGTGATTTTATTGGTGCTACTGACATTTCTTTATCATTGGTGAATTGTTGGCATGTTACATTTGGCTATTCGTGTTCTTTTTACTTGTTAAGCTGCTTTGTTTTTTTTCCACAAGTTTGCAGCCTCGGTGCAATGCTCTTTTTTTTGTGGAGGAGAAACTTTGCTACCTCATTCAAGTACTGGGTCATATGCAACCCAATACTGCTGAGCGAAGAGAGACACATTTTCAATGAATCGACGAAAAAGGGGGTTGTTACTGCCGAAGTTGCAATTATGATTGACGGACATGACGTCATGGCATTGGTCGACACTGGCGCGGACTTCTCAATAATGAGTGAGAGTTTGGCAGCCACGCTCAGGAAGGTTAGAATGGAATGGACAGGACCACATATTAGAGGAGCTGGAGGGCAGCTACTCACACCTACCGGAAAGTGCACCGCAAGAATGAAGATAGGGGATGCATTCTTCGTCGCAACTTTTGTTGTTTTTTCTGAGTGTTGCAAACAGGCAATCTTGGGGATGGATTTCTTGCGTGAATATCGTGCCATCATCATTTTTCCGGACGGTGTACTGACCTTTTCAGCGGATCGAAGCGCAGCGCTACACCGAAAATCCCTGCGAGTCATTGACGATGTCACCATACCTCCGTTATTGTGCCGCCTTGTTTAAGTCACGTGCAGCGAGCAGAATACTGGAGAAGGAATCGCTGAACAAGTATTGACGCTTCTACTCTCTCGCGGTGTTGAAATTGCCAGAAGTGTCGTCAATGTTGTGTGCGTTGAAGCAGAGGTTCTGTTGACGAATTTTACCAACGAGCGACGACACATTACACAAGGCCCTACAGTTGCCTACTTCGACGAGATCACCGAAATCCGAGAGGGCTGTGTAGTACAACAAGACGAGCCGCAAGCCACGTCAGCCCCACCACCTATTGACGTAAGCACTGATTTGTCACCAGCGCAGAGACAGCGTCTATTTTTCTTAATGCTTTAGACGTAATGTAGTCTATGTGATACGACCATTGCATGTTGTGTGTGAGCATAACGCCAAGGTATTTGTACGTCTGTGCTCGGGTAACTGCGATGTTGTTAAAGGAGTATGCATATCGTGATGGTGAGTGGCTGTTAGTAAAGGACAAAACTACTGTTTTTTGGAAATTTATGCGCATCTGCCAGTCCGAGCACCAAGAACAAAACTGCGAGAAAGAATCCTGAAGCATGGCATGATCATTAGGAGATCTAATTACCTGGTAAAGTACACAGTCGTCGGCGTACAGGCGAACTTGGGACCTAATATTGCAAGAAAGGTCATTTATAAAAATCAAAAATAAAATTGGACCGAGAACGGAGCCCTGGGGGACACCAGATGTGACTTTTACGACTGAGGACGACTTGGAATTGAATTAGACGAATTGAGAGCGCGAGTTTAGAAAGCTTGCTAACCAGTCAATCAATTGAGGATTATTTAAAATTACCTGTAGTTTACATAGAAGCTTGCTGTGTGTGACGGTGTCGAAAGCCCTCGAGAAATCTATAAAAAATGCATCAATTTGATTACCAATGTCTAAATTACTAATAATATCATGCGAAAATTCCACCAGTTGTGTTATTGTGCTGAAGCCGCGACGGAATTCATGTTGTGTGCAGGACAGAAGATTATTTGTTTCAAGAAACTCAGTTATGTGTTTATGAATGATGTGTTCGAGCAGCTTTCCAGAATTGGAGGTAAGTGGTACGGGTCTATAGTTGGAGAGGAGTTGTTTGTTTCCTGATTAATGCAGAGGCAGGACCTTGGCTAACTTCCAGGACTCGGGAACTGTACTTGAAGACAAAGATTTGTTAAAAATGATGGTCAAATAACGTGAACATCATAGAGCATATCGCACCAGAAAGCTATTCAGAATATTATCGGCGCCAGTACACTTCTTTGTATCTAAAATGAAAATCAAGTTTAGGATACCATCTGTGCTAATTACCAGATCGTCGACAGACAGCTCTGGATTTGAAGTTCTAAGCGAAGAGAGAACATTATTGTCGTTCGTGAATACTGACTGAAAATAGGTATTGAACGCATTGGCTATCCTAATGGGGTCTGCAACTGCCTTGCTGTCTAATATAAAGGAAACTGTATCAGTTCTAGCGGGGATAATAGAAGACCAAAATTTGCGCGGTTTAAAGTTTATTAGTGCTGGAAGTTCAATTTGGAAATAAAAGTTCCTAGCACATTCCATTTGTTTACGCAGATCTATCACAGCAGTGTTAAAGCGACTGACAACGTCTGGATTACCTGTCTTTTTCAAATGGCGCAGACGACGAACGCGAC
Source organism: Rhipicephalus microplus (assembly GCF_043290135.1). Lineage (NCBI taxonomy): Eukaryota > Metazoa > Arthropoda > Arachnida > Ixodida > Ixodidae > Rhipicephalus > Rhipicephalus microplus. Next base: position 54,571,786 of record NC_134709.1, on the reverse strand, counting down.
GTGAAGTTTCCAGCAAGCTGGAATTCATCCAAGGAATCTGCAGACTTCTTTTTTTGGTCTTGACAAGGACGAATTGATCAATGCATGACTTTACGACATGCTCCAATGCACTAACTAAAGTGTCAACATGACCATGACTACAAAGTGCGTGAAAAGAATCAAAGTTCGAAGCTAGCACAACTGTGATAGAGGCGTCATCAGCATGAACGAAATCATGAAACTGCGTAACGCTAAACTGCTTTTTAATTAGACAGGATGGAAGCGATATGTGCACAGCTTTGTGGTCAGAAATGCCATCAATGACGTCGCACTAAAATGCTGTTTGAACTAAATGAGAACTGAGTAAAACGAGGTCTAGGAGAGCGTTGTGGCGAGTTGGAAATTGTACAATTTGAGTAAGGCCCAGGGTTAAGGACATAGATACGAGTTCCCTACAAATATAGATTTCTTGCCCAGTGCGACTTTTTGTTTGCCAGTCAATACCCGGTGCATTAAAGTCCCCCATAAAGACAAATTCTGAGTCACCGAAGTCATGTTTGTGCACAAATGCGCTAAGCCTTTGTAGATATTCTAAGGAAGAACCTGGTGCACGATAGCATACACCAACAATTATTGACAGTTTATTTAAACATAGTTTACACCAAACTAGTTCAACATAAGGTGTGTCGGGGAGCACAAAAAATTTAATGTCTGAACGAATCACTGGTGCTACACCACCACCTTTGTCATGTGATCGGTCATTGCGTACTGCTACATAACCGGGTGGTGTAAATTCACAATCAAACACTCCATCATGTAGCCAGGTTTCCGTTATGGCCACTAAATGGGGAGAGTACGACGTAACAAGGGCAAGTAAAGGCACGAGCTTTTTAACAATGCTTCTGGCATTTAAATACAAAATACTTAGTTAGTGAGAAATTCCTGGCAGTCAACGAGAAGGTGCTTTACTTTTTGAACAAAACGGTTCCTTAGTGGCGCCAGTAGAATCACGCTTTAAGGTATCTGTACTATTGTCCCAGATGTAGCGCACGTCATCAATATAGGCATGATCATACCGTAGTTTTACTCTGGATCCGCTATCTCGATAACTTGCAGTTGCGTCCCAAAGTTTTTTTCGTAAGGTGCGCACATTCGAGGATAGATCTTCAGTTATGTACAGACCAGACCCTTTTAGTTTCAAAACACATTTCAGGACGCACATTTTTTCCCTGTAATCAAAGATTTTTATTATGACTGGTCGTGTTCTCCCTTCTCGCGATCTGCCTATGCGATTACATCGCTCAATAACTGGGCACCATATCTGAAGACGCTCAGATAGCACCTGTGTTACAGCATTTAGCAAAAAGTCAGTGTTTTCATCACGAGTTTCTGCTAAGCCATGTACACACTTCAGGTGAGGCCCCACCGACCCAACATCGACGTGTGGCAGACTCCCAGGCTTTCACTTTACGCTTCATCCTTCGACGCCTGAAAGGCCTCGAAGTGGTACATCTCAAATTTATTTTCAGGTCGGCCGACCCGTGTGGGGTTGCACGGGTGGTGATCTATGAGCCCGACTGACGTACTCATGGAGCAGACACGGACATTTGACTTAATACAAACAAGCATTTAAATAAAACAAGGGCAATGGCGAGAGGATTACAAAGAATCAGCACAGAACAAACACTGATACGCGATGAAAAAGAACAGCTACGAAACAAACAATGCTCTAAAAGAACACGACCACTGGTACAAACAAAACACACATACGTGGAATGTTAATAAACTAATGCCAAGAAGGAAATCAAAAAGAGATACAGAGAAATAATTACGAATGGATTATGCGTGTGCTTCTCAACGTCTACCTGCGTCGCAGCGCACACAACTACAACTATTGAAAAGCTGGTTCTAAACAAATAACAGTAAATAAAGTCACAATAAAAATGTTCATAGAAACCAGGCCAGCTCTTGGTGCACGTAGGGGAGTCGATGGGTGCCGCTGAAGATCTCGCCAGCTTAGTAGGCGACGAGGGTGCCCGGTATTGTAGCCATCTCCACACGTTGCGCGGGTCCCTCCATACTCGCCGCCTACGCGAGCTTCGCGACACCGATGACCACGATTCTTGATGGTTGCACGTCAACTGCCGATTTCGATGCACTCCAAACTTTTTCGCGACGTCCCGTCCTCTCTCGAGGTTATTTCTTTTTTCTCGAACACATGCCTTTCCTTTCAGTAAAGGTGTAAGGAAGACGTAGCGGCGCCGCTGCTGCGTCGTTTTTCACCGGATGTCGTCTTCCCAACACAAAAGCGCCCTTCCTTGGACGATGGGGCGCGCGGGTGAAACAATTACAGTCGTTTGTGACAATGATTAATTTTTTTTATTTCTGAATTCAATGGGCTTCCATTATTACTCTTGCCATTTCATTGAAGTGTTTGAACCAAACGCTTGCGCTGCTAGGATAGGGTGTGCACCCACATTTCAGGTATTACAGAGCCAAATGCGTGCTCGTGTGACCTTTTAGGCTGGACAAGTGTTTCCTTAGTGTAGTGTTTCAGGATCCCAGCCTACCCCTGGTACGCATTGTCGCACTTCATTGAAACTCTGGATCGCACATTTCTCGCAAATTTATGAACTGATTATACCTGGATGCTTGATGTTACATACTTTTTTTCCGCTTCTTTTTCGCTTTAAAACATGTCTTTTAACTTCAAACAGACACGCTCTATTTTGTTCTCCTGCAAACACCACTTGTAATCTAGTTTTTTGGCACCTTAATAAATCTATGGGAAGTGCCATGAACATACGGATCACTGCTGCCTTTTATTTTGAATCATTTTGTTTCGAACTAACAGTACGTAGCTCATTTTACAATTTTTTTTATTAGCTTAGCGCACGAGGCCTGCATTTGCGGGAGTGGGTACCCCACCCAAATCAGCCGGTCAACTTGCTTGAGCAACGCGGTCTTAGCGGTATGTACACACTATTTCTCTCAGCGCTCAACGGAAAAAAGAAAGACAAGTCAATGTCATTGTTCACAAGTCTGGAATTAATAGAGGCGAAGCTCAAAGGCGTATTTCCCGCTATGGGCAAGAAACTCCAGCGCACATGCTCCGTAAGACTTTTTTTATCTTTCCATCAAGAAATTGCAAATAGTTTTCTACGGGAATTTCCCACGTCAAACGACAAGCCCTTTCTTCAAGAAACGTAGAATTCTATTACACTCCTCGTGAGCGCTTCCTTTTTTTTATTGACGTGATGTAAGGAGATGTTGGCGCACAAAGTAGGCGCCTGCTACTTCGTGTTCTTTAGAGGTATCTGGCACCTCCTTATTTTATTGGCTGCCCCAAACAAAGTAATCATCAACACATCTGAATACTTTGTGCGTTTGCCATACTAAATCAGTTTGAAGCTCCCTGTCAATGCTGGCAAGCATTCACAGAGAAGCATATACTTCAAACGACACGCATGTAGCATTCACTTGACACAACACGTAAGTAGAGTCTGTGGAGACATGTACAAACAAGCAAAAGACGTGTGCATAGGATCTAAGGTAGCTGCCATCCTCAATAACATTTTTCTGGGAAGCATATATGCACTGCACACAGTATGCATGCACACTCGACAGCAGGCTTAACATGTACACTCCACTACACGTCCTGAAACATTTTGATTGACGTTAGAGTCGCATAGCTTCAGGTTGTGTTGCCCATATGTCACCCATGCAGGCCGCCATACTATGCATGCATACCAAAGTATTATCTTGGCAACAGTGCCCAACACTTCGCGGCTGCCATCAGTCAAAGTGGCGCAGGTCATGCGTTGGAGCGTTTGCGTTAAGCTTGAGGCGACTGTACACTGTATGCCGCTGTGAAAAGTAAACACTTTTTCCCGCATCGTTGTGGCTTCGCAGAAGAGAGCAGGTGCTTCGTTTATGTGTTGAACCAAGTATGGTTGCGAAAGAGTAGGCGCGTTATATTACATACCCAGTATGAACCGAGTTTACAAACATGGTTATCAAATCAGCACCAAATAAAGTTTTTTTCCTAAGAAAACTAAATGACTAACGGCTGTAAAACTCAGCGCATACAATCAAGGTACAGAAGAGAACATAACGTGAATGATTTATTGATATCGGTGAATATCAAAAATCGCCGCAGTTTCATTAACCCAGGCATAACTACAGAAAGCATAGCCAGCAGTAGCATATGGAGCGCCCACTCGCACCAAAGAGGTATTCTTCCTATAGTTCTTCAAGATCCTTGATGATCATTATGTTAAGTAAAGACATTACTAATATATCTAGAGATACATGGCAACCCAAGCTAGACGTAAAACTGAAAGCGGATGCAAGCGATAAATAGGAGGAGAGAAACTAAGACACTGTAGAAAGTAAATTGAAATAGAGAAAAGGCAAGCAAAACTGGAAGGCAGAAAGTGAAAGAAAAAGAGGAGAATTTAAAGAGAAAATCTTCGAGAAACAAGGATGGCTGCACAAGTTCATGCTTTCTTCATGCTTGGTGCCACCAAGACGAAGGCGCCTTATTTTTGTACCGTGCATATTGAGCCCTATAAACTAGCAGCGGTGACCGTGAAATAATTACAAAAGAATCTGTACATATATGTTTATGGCGCGCAACGAAGAACTTTTTTAGGGTATTCAGATATACCATCATCATTGTTTGATACAGGTGTGGGAGCACTCATGAAATGTCTTACCGGTAAGTGGAGAAATACAGTTTCTTTTTGTTAATTTCACATCAGTATTCACATTTGCGAAAATGTTGTTGGAGGCACCGACTCAAATTTTCTTTATTGTTACAAAACAGCTTAAACCTGAAATTTCAAGAAATGTGAAAACTAGAAGTAATGACCATATTTTCTACACAGCAAAGCAGAGCACCAAAACCGTTAGCGTTACTGTTGTCGAGCTCATGGTGTGGACCTTGAGGAATCCAGGTAGTGGCTCCTCAAGTTGCTCATGCGGCGTTTTCCGCTCTTTACGGTAGCTCTTCAATGAACAGACAGGAAACAAACACGGAATTTGAGCATTTCAGTGTTGTCGAGCTAATTACGTCCCGAAAGTCTGCTTTGCAAAGCAGTTTCTTAGCCAATGAAATCAATTCCCATTATCAATAAACGAAATCCTCCGAAGCAAGTTGTTTCCTGGTAAGAAAAATGTATTTCAATGATAAGTGAAAACGGTGTCTACGTATGAAGCTGTCTCTTTTGGAAATACAATATGTTTTCATTATCAACGTTGTTTTGCCTCGGCAAGTGCTGGAAGTCGTCGAACATTTTGTTACACAATTGCCTAACACGAATCGCTCACGAGATCTGCGAGTACCAAACCCCCTCCCCACCTCAAACGCACACACACACGAAAGGGTTTGTGTTGTCACCATGGTTTTGAAGCACATCCGACATCAGTCCACCTTACAGCCAGCAGCGACGGTCATTTGTGCTACCTGCGATGCCACGATGGCGTAATTGGGTAGAGACATCTTGTGAGGATTCCTTTGCTTCTGTTCACGCTTGCGACGACGCCAATGGTTACGTTTAGCGCTTCCTGAGGCCTTCACTTTCCTATTAAGAAACACTATTCTTTCTGATGTGAGCAAATTCTGTTCGTTTATGAGGAAGTCATACTTACGTAGAACAGATTATTGCATCATCACAAACCTATTTATGCCAAAACTGGTTATCTAGTTCTTCAATTCATCGGTTATTCAAGTTCCGAAACAACATAACTGGAATCACCTTATATTCAGTTGGTTATTCGGTTATAATAGTTTCATTTTCGGATATACGTTTAACCGCATTTCAATTTTTCAGTGTTAGAAAAAGTACGGCTTTTTGTGCGACTGTCATGTTTGTAGACATTATTGCAGGCATTCTAAAAGTGCTTCTGTTAACGACTTCACTTTTATGTTTTCTTTTAAATATGTTTACTCCTGCTCACCTAACTTGGGTAAGAAATTTTTATTACAAAGGCCAAGAATTTAATACTGGTGCCACCACATGTAATCGTAGAGCTATGTGAATTTAATGCGTGCATGATGTTTCAACTTCACGTTTTCCGCCTAAATCAATCGGAGTGCCAGCTATCCTAATCACAGTACCAGTGAACTTAATTCAGCTTCGTTCCACAAACTTTCCTCCAAAAGCCAATGATGCATGGATGGAAAATGTTCATTACAGCAAAAACAAAAGGGTTAAAAGAAGGTGGGTGTGGCTCCTAGTCCAGGGCTCCACTGGCCTCAGCAGTCAGGCCTAGTCGAGGAGCCCCACTTGGGCCTCCTTTTTTTTCTTTTTGCTGGCGAGCAAGGTCCCCCACTGCTCTATCGTAAATTGTTTCACCGAAATCTGGGGTGTACTAATTTTGGCTTGCCCTAACTTACTACCCCGTGTAATGTGAGCAAGTGTTGGCTGTCCTCCGCAACATGGGCAAGAATCCACATATGCGGTTGGGTGCATCGCATGTTTTAAACGCAGATGCGGATATGTATTTGTCTGCAGGCGGTGCCATTCATGCGCTTCTTTTACACTCCGCCGAGAATGGGGCGGTGAGTTTCACCGTCGTTGGCGACGCTGGTGTTCTAAGATATCTCGAGGAGTGTGGGGAGCCTGGATCAGCAATTAGGTACCTGGACCAAAGATGAGTGCTCGGTGAGTAATAGCTCGAGCTGCACTGTCTGCTCTATCATTACCCGTTTCCGCTATATGTCCGGGGCACCATATGATGCAGTTTTCCTGGGCTAGTGTTGCACCTAAGAGGCGGGCGACGCGCGCAGATACATGGCCGTTAGTGAAATAATGGCAGGCTATTTCAGAGTCCGGGAGGATATAATACTGCTGTTCCATAACGTCTTTGGTTTTGATAGTGAGTGCTACCGCGAGGGCTTCTGCCATGTCTGCCGAGTTCGTCTTGTTGAAGCACAGGTGAATAAACCCAGGCTGCGCACCGAACCAACAGCGGCCAATGAAAAGCCTTGGATGCCACAGCGGGCTGCGTCCGTATATAGCGTGTCTGGGACCTTTCCGAACTGTTTGGCGAGTTGCCGGGCTCTGGCGTTGCGACGCGCTCGGTGGTACAACGGATTCATGTTTTTTTTGTAGAGGAGTGATATGGATTTGGGCATGGATACGAGCAGAAAGGGGCTCCAGTTCCTCGTCCTAAACCACGTAATATCCTAAGCCACGTAATATTTCTCTACCCGAGGGTGAGTGGCTAAGTCTGTCTCGCTGCGAGATGAGGACCACGGCCTTATACTCCTTGAAGGTGTTGTAGATCCCCAAGACAAGAACTCGATCTGTGGATGTTCTTATTTGTAGGCCAAGGGAAGCCTTATAGGCGGTCTGAATGAGTGTATCCACTTGCTCAATATCAGTCTTACTGAGCTCTTGGTAAGAGAGACCTTACGTTATTGTGTTAATTACGAAGGCTTCGATTATACGAAGCGCGTCCACTTCTCCAAAGCCTTTATGGTGATAAGTCCCTCCGTGTACCATGCACGCAATTCGTTCAATAGAAGTACGAATAGTTCTGAGGGTGGGGTCCACGTGCCTGTTTTCCTGTACAGAGAACAAGGATACGTGTACGCGCTACCTCTCGTATAGAATCACCACCTACTTCCTGTGCAAGCGGGGGTTTACTTCGGAAACCCCTACCATGCACCCGAACAAATTCTGATTTTTCGGGTGAGCAACTCATATTACAACTCTCTGCGAAAAAATGCACTTTCTGAGCTGCTTCTTGGAGAGTAGTTTCTTTGTGGCCGAGACGCTTCGGATCCCCCAAAAAATTATATCATTGGCATACAGGACGTATCCCAAATTTGGAATAGACTCGAGCTGTAGGGCAAGGTGTGTCATCCCAACATTAAAAAGTAAAGGAGATAATATGACCCCTTGAGGCGTTCCTCTTTTGGGGCATATGAAAAGCCGATGATCTCATGTCTTCTAAGCCTATTGTTGCAGTTCATCGTTGAAAAAAGACTACATATAGCGGTATAGTTATCCCCACAGTTGTAGGAGCTGAGCGCCTGCAAAATGAGGTTATGGCCCATGGTATCGAACGCACTTGTTAGGTGTACAGCAACCAAAATGTGTCCCATGCCTGAAGGAATGTCGCGTAATACTTCATCCCGAAGCCAGAGGAAAGCGCCTTGAGTTCAGAGCTTGTGGCGGAAACCATACTTGTGGGTAAAGCCAAAACCCCCTTCCTCGAGATAGTGTGATAGACGCGCGTGAATAACTTTCTCGAAAAACTTGCCGAGGCATAACTGCATAACTTCGAAATCTTAGCGCCAAAAAAAGGAGACAAAGGAAAGTGACGTAGACAACATGAGCGCTAACTTCACAACCACGTTTATTTGGAAACAAACATTTATATGAACTCCAATCTCAAACATCTCACGCCTTCCTCTCTTACAGATATAGTACTAACCAATATCATACAAAAACAAGAACCGTATAATCACGAAACAAAGAGGTAAACGTGCATGCATAACTAGGACCAAGAAACCTAAGAAAAAACTTATAACAGTGCCCCGAAAAAACCCTACGAAGCAAGAATGAAACATCTATTGCACTGGCGTGTCTCGGTGAAACTAAGGAAACACGTTTATTAAGAACGAAAATTTCTTATCGTGAAGGAGTACAGAAGGTTGGCCTTCTGATGTTTTTGAATGATGCTTTAGGATGATGCAGGCCTCAACTTTTTCACGGGTTACTTGCTCTCTGTGACGAAATAGCACAGATGTTCCTTTAAACACCGGTTTTTTTTGGGCGCTAAGATTTCCATGTGGTGCACTATTACAGATAACTGTATTTTCTTCGAGAATCGTTGTTTAGTGAATGCACAACTATTACTTAAATGTTGGTCGGAGTCAACCACCAGACATCTACCGACGTTAACTGACAGTGCTTCTAGGAAGAGAAATAAGGTCGGCCAGTCACCACTTAATGCACAGATTGTTTATTTTACAATTCATTTCCTAAGAACCCGGCAGGCGCGTACATTCAAAGAATGTTCGAATGGGACTTCCGACCACCGAGTTACAGTAGCAGTCGGGATACTTGCATTTATCAGATCGACCACTCCCAGAATTGCAGCTTGAGCTCTGAAATAGATACAAGAGCATGACATCACCTACAATCCTACAATATATATACACATATATATATATATATATATATATATATATATATATATACATATATATATATATATATATATATATATATAAATTGTAGCGAAGCCTCCGAACTCTGAAATGGGTCGAACTCTTGAGTACCTTCTAGTGGGGCTACCCAACAAGAACGCCGCTCGCGCTGAGAGTCCGTGCTTGGCCGTTACTGTCGCCATTGTGTATACTCGCTGTCTGCCCGCTAATAAACGCCATAACAAATTGGTGGAGAGTGCTACGATCCCCTTTGATGCCCTGGGAACTGCGTTCACGTACCCTGCAATCTACAATGTCCCACGACGCCTCGCAGCAAACGCCTCCTCCCATGCCACCCCCTTGTGCCGGTGTCCCTAGGATCCGAGATCCACCAATCTTCACGGGCGCCGATGGCACTGACGTGGAGGACTGGCTCGCTATCTACGAGCGCGTGAGCGTCCCCAACAAATGGGACGAGGACGGCAAGTTGACAAACTTGGTGTTCTACCTTGCGGGCGTTGCAAGCTTGTGGTACAACAACCACGCGTCCGATTTCGCAACCTGGTCCAATTTCAAGACCGCTATTACCAACGTTTTTGGCCGCCCTGCCGTCCGTAAGCTGCAAGCCGAGCAGCGCTTACGCGAACGCGCTCAGCAGGCCGGTGAATCATTCACCAGTTACATAGAAGATGTCCTGGACCTTTGCAAAAAATCCAACGACAGCATGTCCGAATCAGACAAGATCCGGAACGTCATGAAGGGCATTGACGATGATGCCTTCACGATGCTGCTTGCCAAAAACCCAGGCACAGTAGCTGAGGTCATCACGCTGTGCCAGAGTTACGAGGAGCTCCGCCGGCAGCGTTCGATGACCCGTCGCTCTACACAACGAGATGCAGGGCTTGCAGGCTTGGAGGCGAGCTGTGATCAGGTGGCACTGCTGGCAGACCTCAAGTCCTTCATACGTGAGGAAATCGCGCGGCAGTTTTCTCTCCTGCCCTTTGCCCACCCACCGGCTGCTCAACAATCGGCCACTACCATTCTTCCACCCATCCGCCGAGCAATTGAGCAGAAAATAGCGGAGGTCATGCCGGCGTACCAACCACAACAGCTTCCGGCCCCTGCGCCCCCAAGTTACGCCCAAGTGGTCGCCAGGCCGCCTCCAGTCGTTCAACCGCCCGCCCCACTGACTTACGCCGAAGCTGCCGCACGACCTCCATCCTTTACAGCGGCTATGCCGGCTACGTATGTTGACGTGACCTCGCAGACTCAGCTCCAGCACCCCCTGCAGCCTTTCCAGCCACAGTTCCGTCCATCGGCTCTTACGTCATGGACAAGACCTACCCCAGCGAACCGATGGCGCACACCCGACAACCGGCCCATCTGCTTTGCCTGCGGTTACGCCGGTCACGTAGCCCGTTATTGCCATCGTGTACAGCCGGCTCCAATTTCTTCCCCTATTGCTGGCCACCTCAGCCGTCCCTATCACGACGAACCACCATCTAGGCCACCGCCGTCTCGCCCAGGTCCATCTCCTCGAAGGTCGCCGTCTCCACGACGTCGTTCCCTGTCCCCCATGAGGCCAAGTTCGGCTAATCATGAGCGGGAAAACTAGTCGTCGCCGTCCCCGAGGCAAGGACTGCGATGCTATTGCGATGTGAAAGCCCCCAGAGCCGCCCATCTAATGTCATAGACGTGCTTGTGGACGGTGTTCACGCATCTGCTCTTATTGACACTGGAGCTGCAGTATCCGTTATGGACGAAAACTTCTGCCGCTTGCTTCGAAAAGTGACGACGCCAATTTCTGGGTTGTCCCTTCGTACTGCCGGTTCACATCGTATCCATCCTTCAGCAGAGTGCACAGCTCGCGTTGTCGTTCAGGACGTTCTGTATGTCGGCCAATTCATCATCATTCCTGCATGCTCTCATGACGTCATCCTGGGGTGGGATTTTCTCTCCCGCAACGACGCCGTCATCCATTGTGCCGCTGCCGAAATTGAACTCTCACCCTTCTCGCATTTGACGCCGGAAGACAGTCCCTCGACACTGAGTAAGATTCTCGTGAAAGACGATACCACAGTGCCTCCAAGTTCGGCAATGGGTGTATCTGTCTACTGCGCTGGACTCTCCGACACAATTGCACTCGTTTCGCCATCCGACCGTGCTTGCCGAAGGAAAGGGTTGCTAGTACCTTTCGCGACCGTGCAAATCACCCAGAGCAACGCCGCTATTTTTGTGACGAACCCCTCCCCGTACACTGTTACCTTGGTTCGAGGGGAATGTCTCGGCAGAGTGGAACCAGTGGATAACGCACAAGTCCTGGACGTACCTGATGACACGCGTTGTCCCAGTTCCTGTACCGTCAGCGCTGTTTCCACTTATGATTCATCATCTCCTGATGTATTTGGCCCTTACATTGATGACAATCTTACGTCGGTACAGCGTTCCCAGCTTCTGGACCTGCTGCGAGAATATCATTCTTCTTTCGATGTCGGGCGAAGTTCTCTCGGTCGCACGTCCGCTGTTACACATCGTATCGACACTGGTGCCCATCCACCATTACGGCAACGTCCCTACCGCGTGTCGCCTGCTGAACGTCGGGAAATTAACGAGCAGGTTAATGATATGCTCAGACGCGACGTTATTCGGCCCTCGGACAGTCCGTGGGCGTCTCCTGTTGTTCTTGTCGCGAAGAAAGATGGTTCTGTGCGGTTCTGTGTGGACTACAGACGGCTCAATAAGATCACTCGCAAGGATGTTTACCCACTTCCGCGCATCGATGACGCAATTGACAGCCTTCACGGAGCCGAATTTTTTTCTTCTCTCGATCTGCGCTCGGGGTACTGGCAAGTACACATGGCTGATGACGCTCGACCGAAGACTGCGTTCATCACACCCGACGGCTTGTACGAATTCAACGTCATGCCGTTTGGTCTATGTAATGCACCTGCGACCTTTGAGCGCATGATGGACACTGTTCTGCGCAACTTGAAATGGCACACGTGCTTGTGTTACCTCGATGACGTTGTTGTGTTCGCTCCAGATTTCTCCACGCATCTCCAACGTCTGAAAGAAGTTTTCGCACGTGTGAGCAATGCCGGCTTGCAACTAAATCTGAAGAAGTGCCGCTTTGCAGCACGGCAACTCACCATCCTAGGGCACGTCGTGTCTAAGGATGGCATTCTTCCTGACCCAGCCAAGCTTCGGGCCGTGGCTGAATTCCCCAAACCTGCGTCCGTCAAAGAACTGCGTAATTTCGTGGGCCTGTGCTCATACTTCCGACGCTTCATACGAAACTTTGCTACGATTATATCACCGCTGACGAAGCTCCTTGGAAGTAACGGGCCCCTCAATTCGTGGTCGTCTGAGTGCGACGACGCGTTCGCGAAGCTCCGCCATTTGCTGACGTCTCCTCCCATTCTACGCCACTACGACCCTACGGCCCCGACGGAGGTGCACACAGACGCCAGTGGTGTAGGCCTTGGCGCTGTCCTGGCGCAGCGCAAACCCGGATTCTCTGAATATGTCGTAGCATATGCAAGCCGTACGCTCACGAGAGCCGAGACAAACTACACCGTCACGGAGAAAGAGTGCCTGGCGATCGTCTGGGCCCTTACAAAGTTTCGACCTTATTTGTATGGTCGCCCATTCGATGTCGTCACCGACCATCATGCACTATGCTGGCTTTCATCATTGAAGGATCCCTCAGGCCGTCTCGCCCGTTGGGCTCTTCGCTTACAAGACTATGACATCCGCGTGCTGTACCGCAACGGACGCCAGCATGCTGACGCCGACGCCCTCTCGCGCTCCCCTCTGCCTGAAGGTGATGTGCTCTGCTCAGTATCCTCGGCTGCTGTTTCTGCATTGATGTTGACATCATCGCTACCGAACAGCGAAAGGATAATTCGATCGGCCCGCTCATCGACTTGCTCTCTGATCCATCCGCAACGCCATCCACGCGTGCTTTGCGTCGTCAAGCTCGCCATTTCGCCATCCGTGACGGCCTTCTACACCGACGCAATTACGACGCCGATGGCCGGCAGTGGTTACTCGTGATACCCCGCAGTCTGCGGTCAGAGATATGTGAATCCTTCCATTCTGATCCGCAATGCGCGCACTCTGGGGTATTCAAAACCTACCGTCGTATTCGACAACGCTACTTCTGGCGCGGGATGTACCGCTTTGTGCAGCAGTTCGTTCGCTCCTGCCTCGCTTGCCAACGCCGCAAACCGTCAGCACACATGTCGCCAGCCAGTCTGCAACGGTTACCTTGCCCTGAGCGTCCGTTTGGGCGCATAGGTATCGATTTGTATGGACCACTTCCTCTGACGTCGGCTGGTAACCGCTGGGCCATCGTCGCCGTAGATCATTTAACGCGATACGCCGAAACCGCCGCTATCCCTGCGGCTACTGCGCGTGATGTTGCGTCCTTCCTATTGCATCGATTTATACTGCGCCACGGTCCACCTCAGGAGCTTCTCAGCGATCGAGGCCGTGTCTTCTTGTCGGAAGTCGTCGAAGCCATTCTGACAGAGTGCCATTCTGTCCACCGCAAAACTACTGCTTACCACCCACAGACGAATGGCCTCACCGAACGCTTTAACCGCACCCTCGGCGACATGCTTTCTATGTACGTCGCTGCCAACCACACTAATTGGGATAATATACTGCCCTTCGTCACCTACGCCTACAACACCGCCCCTCAGAGCACGACTGGTTTTTCACCTTTCTACTTGCTGTACGGAAGGCACCCGTCGCACACCATGGACACAATGCTCCCGTACGCGCCGGATCCATCTGAGTGTACACCTATTTCCGAGACAGCCAGGCTTGCTGAAGAGTGTCGCGAGCTTGCCAAGACTTTTATGACGCAAGAGCAAGAGCGGCAGAAGGGTATTCGTGAAGGCTCCACCACTTCTGAGCCCACGTTCCTTCCTGGTGCGCTTGTATGGCTCTCGATACCGACCTCTGCAGCTGGCCTCTCTTCCAAACTACGTCCCAAATACGAAGGCCCCTACCGTGTCATCAAGCGCACCTCACCCGTCAACTATCTGATTGAACCCGTTGAACAATCTTCGGACATGCGCCGCCGTGGGCGAGACATCGTCAACGTGGAGCGCCTGAAGGCTTATTATGACCCGCTCATAGTAACAAGCTGTTAGATCGCCAGGCGGCTCCCTCTTCGACCCCGGGGTAATTGTAGCGAAGCCTCCGAACTCTGAAATGGGTCGAACTCTTGAGTACCTTCTAGTGGGGCTACCCAACAAGAACGCCGCTCGCGCTGAGAGTCCGTGCTTGGCCGTTACTGTCGCCATTGTGTATACTCGCTGTCTGCCCGCTAATAAACGCCATAACAATATATATATATATATATATATATATATATATATATATATCGCAGAGTTATTCTGCGACAATCTATTAGGATTCGGCTGAAGAAGACACATCGTACAAACAGGTAGATGCCTCAATGACAGGAGAAGAAAGGTCGTGGCAACACAAGAAAGAAACCCTGCTGGGCCTTTCACCTTCCACAATCACCACTGTAAGTGTACGATCACACTGCATTACATCACAATTTCAGCGGTGAGTTGCTAGGAGGATTTCATGCTGAACGATCGTGCCCCAGCTAACTCCGACGACAGCGTAGCTCCCGCCGACTGCTTCAGCCTCTGCGGTCTCCTGACGCTGTGAAACTCTCGCCGAGTGGTGCGCCTATTTGGACATGTTTCGACCGGCTCCCCACTTTCCTATCTTCTCTTTTCCGCCGCTTGCCATCTCTATCTCTTCATCTATCTTCTTCTATCCTTTTTATTCCTCCTCCTTTCCCCCCCCCCCTTCATACAAGGCACTTAGCCGTGTCGCCAACGGGCGGACAGAAATAAGTGCCTTTTCCTTTTCCTTCAAGCATCACCACATCTCAGCAAGAAGCAATTACAAGCTGACGCGTGAAATTTCTGAAGGCACGACCACCCATGATATTGAACAATCATGCGCACGGGCGCTTTTCATATCCTACTAAGCGAAAAATAAAGAGGTTCATGCGCACAAAGCAGTGTTCTGGGAGTCAGAGAACATTTGATTTGCTATCAACTGCTATAAATATGCAAAAAAAAGTTCTAATGAGCGCCCCATTGCTATTCCAGCAATGTGTTGTCTGTTTCTGTGTCCTGGTCTGAGTGGTTTTCTGGAACCGCATCGGTATGTGCAACCAAGAAGCTGAGGCAAGCGAAATTCTCCTACGTAGAGGTAGAGTTTTTAATCAGCGTGACTTAAACTGCCTGCATCACCTTGGCGTGAACGCAACGGTAGCGTGCTCTCCGCAGCTCTGCATACCGTTTGCGTATGTAGAACAATTATAGAGAGAGAGAGAATTAAGAAAGAAAAGGAAGGCAGGGAGGTTAACCAGATGCTAGTATCCGGTATGCTACCCTACACTGGGGTTGGGGAATATGGGGTTGAAAGAGATAGGGAGAGTTAAAAACACCGACACACACGCACACACAAAATCAGTCCATCCAGAGGCGTTCCGACAGGCCAGTAGTTCGCAAGACGCCCAGTAGCGCTTGCACGGCTTTCTTCTGTGACGATGAGTCATGACGATGGCGCAGTATACTTTCTTCTGACAACGACTGGACATCTAGCCTGTTTAGTTTATTAGAAAGGTGTTGTCTTTCCAGGTGGTGTTTCAGGCAGTCACACAGGATATGTCGCATTGTTTCTTCATCTCCGCAGTGTGCAGTCAGTGGTGTCGGCGGTGTCGGCCATCCCTATGCGGAACGCGTACGCACGGGTAAACGCGACTCCCAGCCATAGTCTGCACAGAGCAGTAGCGTCGCCTCGTCGAATTTTTGTTGGAAGCTGTATGCTTAACTTTGGACTAAGGGATCGTAATCTTGCATGCGTAAAAAGAGGCTCATTCCAAAGAGCCATGGAGCGTTAGCGAGCAAGCATGCGGAGCTTCCTAGGAGCGTCCGTCCTTGAGAGAGGTATTGACTGGTTGTTGTCTTCTGTATGGGCTGAACTGGCGGCTTGATCAACTCGTTCGTTACCGATAATTCCACAGCGGCTTGGCAACCACTGAAATATAACGTGGTGCCCTTTCTTTGTTATATGGTGTAGCATTTCTGCTGTTTCAAATACCAACTGCTCGTGTGGACCACGGCGTAGATTCGACAGAAGTGACTGCAGTGCCACCTTGCAGTCGCAGAAAATCGTCCATCGTTGCGTGCTTTGGTCGTTAATGAAACGCAGCACAGCGCGAAGCGCTGCAAGTTCTGCTGCCGTTGTTGTGGTTGCATGGGCTGTTTTGAATTTGATGGTTGTGGTGTGCGTTGGAATAACGACCGCCGCAGTTGAGCTGTTTGGCAGGACGGAGCCGTCGGTGTACACGTGGGTGCAGTTTTGGTACTTCTCGTACGGCAGAAGTAGGGCGAGCTGCTTGAGGGCTGGTATCGAGAAATCTCGTTTTTCTGGATGCCTGATATTGTCAGGTTCATGACTGGCTGTTTGAGGCACCATGGAGGAATTGAAGGTCTCGCCGCGGGCGTAAGACCAGTTGGTAGGGAGTCACCATGTGTAGTTATTGTTCGACAAAAGGAAGTATGAGGTCTATCCGCTGGTAGAGAGGCTAGGTGGTGATGGGGAGTCCGGCCCACATGCCTTATGTGTGTCCTCAAAGCTTCAATTTCAATATGAGTCTGCACGAGGTGGTCTTTGGCTATAGCTATAGTCGCCATTGTTGAGGCACCCTGAGGCACACCTAGACATATTCGTAGCGCCTGTGCCTGAACGCTTTGTATCATGCATCGACTTGTTTTGCTGGTGTTTGATAATGCAGGCAGACTGTATCGTAAAAAGCCAAGGAAAAGCACCCTGTACAGTCGTAACATAGCATTAGGCTGCATTCCCCAAGTCTTTCCAGCGAGAAACTTGAAAAGATGGCATATGCCTGTCAATCGCTTTTTCAAATACGACACATGAGGGCTCCATGATATGTCTCTGTCGACTATGACACCCACAAATTTGTGGGATCGACGATATGGTATATTTTGACCGTTAATTGACACTCTGTAATTCGACATAGGTTTGCGCGTAAATGCCAGAAGAGAGCACTTTCCGGAGGAAAATTCTAGGCCTCGATTGCTTAGATACAAAGCAGTTGCAGTAGCAGCCCTCTGTATTGTCGCCCGTAGCCACAGGCGAGTTACCGCAGATGTCCAGATGCAGATGTCATCAGTGTATGTTGGTAGATAAATATTGTTTGGTAGGTGCGTATGGAGAGCGATTAGTGTTATATTGAATAGCACGGCGCTCAGTACACCACCCTGAGGGATGCCACGACAACTGAAATGTGCAGACGTGTTCCAGGTCTCTGTACTCACAAAATAGGATCGCATTTGGAGATCACTGCGTATCCACTTAAACATTCGGCCACCCACTCCAATCTCTTCTAGTGCGACAAGGATGGCTTCATGTGTAACGTTATCATAGGCTCCTTTGACGTCAAGGAACAGAGAGGGGAAAAGACGCTTATGGCCTTTCTCGTGTTCAACGTACGTGATTAGGTCGTTGACGCTATCGATCGATGATCGACCACGTCGAAAGCCAGCCATGGCATTTGGGTAGATCTCACGATACTCCAAGTACCACTCGAGTCGGCCGAGAATCATTCTCTCCATTACTTTATCCACACAACTAGCCAATGCGATCGGGTGATAGGAGGAGAGTTCCAATGGTGATTTGCCACGTTTTAACAGGGGTACTAGTAGACTAGTTTTCCAACTCAAGGGGACAGTGCCCTCTAGCCAACAATCATTATATAGCTGAAGTAGAGCTATTTTCAAGCGCTCACCCAGATGACACAGGGCTCTGTAGGAGATTCCGCCAGGTCCGGGTGCGGAGGTAAGTTTGCATGAAGCGAGTGCTGCCTTGAACTCCTGAATGGTGAACGAGAAGTCCATACAGGAATCACGTGGTGGCGGACAACTGCTCGAAAGTGGTGAGCTGGTAAGTGCTGTAGTTTGCCCTGATAATCCGGCACAGAACTCTTCAGCAACGTCTACATCTGGTCGATTTTGGTGAAGGGCTAAGGCCTTGAATGGTGACTTCTGAATGGGGGATGACCGCAAACCTCTAACCGTCCTCCATATCTGCGATAAAAGCCTACGAGGGTCGATTGACTCGCAGAAAGTAATCCAGCGTTGGAATTCTAGCTTGTCCAACCGACGTTTGATCTTCTTCTGCATACGTCTAGCAGTCCGTTAATCTTCTATGTCCTTTGTGCGCCGGTACCTTTTTTCAGCTCGTCGTCGCAAGGCTCGAAGCTGCTCCAGCTCTATGTCGATGTCCACGATTCCTACAGGGCATAAAATCGTACACACAGTCTCTTTTACAGTACTCTTGATGGCCTCTTCTAAATCAGATATGTGTTCTTGGCATTGGTCTTCCATACGAGACTGAAATTTTTCCCAGTCTACTCTTTTACCTATGTCGCGCACTCAAGGAGGCGAGAATCCGCTTATCTTGACGTATGTTGGAATGTGATCACTCCCATGCGTTTATATATCCGTGAACCATTCAGTATGTTTCACTAGGCTTCGCGAAACAAAAGCCAAGTCGAGACAGCTACTGTATGTGGAGCCACGTAAAAATGTAGGACTGCCATCGTTCAGTAACCAAAGTTTGCTGTCGGAGGCAAAAGACACCAAGTTTCTGCCCTTCATATTGGTATTCTGAATTCCCCATAATGTAGGATGAGCGTTAAAATCCCCAATGATAACACACGAGTGAGGAGTTAACGCTACGATGTCTCGTAGTCTTTTTTTATCCAAACGGCTTGATGGTGATAGGTATGCGCCAACCACAGTGATGTTGAGCCTCCTCTTTTTCACTCTCAAGCATACGTATTGGTTTCCGTCATGAGGTGGTTCAGGTTGAAGGATTTAGGTGAGGTCTCGCCGAATGTAGACCAGAACCTTGCTGCTTTCAGTAACAGTAGACGACATAAATGGTTCGTATCCCGAGAGTCGTATTGCACTCGATAAGTTCGGCTCACGGATGACGATTGAGGGAAACGTATTGACGTACACAAATCCACGAAAGTCACCAATGCGCGATCTCAGTCCCCTGGCATTCCACTGCAGTATTGCTGCTTTACGAACCTCATCCCTGAAAGACAGTGGTGGGTTAGCCATGGTCTACTCTAGGGCTGCTAGCACTGGACTAAGCGCGTCCAGTACTTGAAGGGCACTTTTGGCTGACGGTGTATTCATGTCGCTTAACAACATGCGAATGGTGTCCACTAATGATCTTGGCATCACCATCACGCTATGATCTGGCTTCCCGGCCGTTGCAGCATCTTGTGCTTGTTCTTGAGGCGGCTTCTGTTGAGGCTCAACAGGTCGTGTAGGCGGCTTTTGTTTAGGCTCAACAGATCGTCAAGGCTGAAGGGGTGGCCATTCTTTTGGGGAGAAAGAGAGAGAGATCTCCCAGCATCTTCTTTTTCAGCGCAGATATTTGCCGTGCTAGGAGCCGCGCCTGTCGATTTCACTTGAGTTTCTGACTTTCTCGTCAGATTTTGCACTGTCCTTCGTGTGGACCTTTGACGATGACGGCGCCTTCGCCTTACTTTTTGCGCAGCTTCTCTGTAAGCCGAGTTGTCTCGTACCATTTGGCTCAGAATATAAATCTCTTTTTTAATCTGAGGAGAGTCCTTGGAGGAAACACTGTGAGCTCCTTGGCAGTTGGGGCATTTCAACGTAGTTGCATTGCAGTCGTCTTTTGAGTGGTGTTCAGCGCATCAGGGGCACACTGCGGAATTTCTGCAGACGCCCTTCCCGTGGCCAATCTTCTGGCAATTGAAACAGTGCATAGGCTTCGGAATAAATGGGCGAACCTGATGACGGAAATGGTCAACCTTCACGTAAGAGGGAAGACAGTCACCTTTGAATGTTATTCACACACAACGAGAGATGCCTAGGCACCAGCATGCACAATGACGTTGTTTTCACTCATTGGTTTTATCAGTACAGGAAAATCTTCATTGGCGATTTCAGTGTCTATGTCACAGGTAACTCCTGTTACGGTGTCACCATTCGCTGGTATGATTGATCGGACTTTGATGTTTCCCAGCTCCAACACATGCTGTAGCGTGTTCTGTGCACTCGGGTTCCTCACGTTGATTGCCAAAACATTCTTCCTCGTGTTTATCCTGATGTACTTAATCTCGTTAGGCACAATGTTTTCAAGGTAGAAGGACAGTGCTTGCCTGTTGAGGATGCGTAGATTGGCAGTAGTAGTCTGCGGCACCAACATAATGGAGTGAGGCCATTGCAGAGGCACTGTCCTCACAGTGGCTGTACTTGATACCGATGATGCGTTCATGATTCTTCGTTTGGCCTTGCTGTAGAGCACAGGTTCGAAGCCGTCTTCCGAGGACTCGTAGTCTGATGCAGAGTACAGCTCGGTGTCCTCGCTCTCACTAGACGGATTACCACGCTTTCTTGAAGCAATGCCCGTGGATGAACTGGTACTGGGCGGGATCACCGGGGATTGTACATCCATCACCGCAATGTAGGGGGCTGGAGACCCCGCTGTTGCGCTGTGGAACGCAGAAAATACAGCACAGACAGCAAGATGTGTTCCACTAGAGAATCACTTCGTCTTCCTCTAGAACAATTATAAGTTTGCCTATAACAACCTTAGCTCAAGAACTCTTTTAGAACATGCAAGCATTCTGAGATTTCAGTCTGTGATCTAAGCGCACTACTTTCTATTGACGGCTATTAGCTTTGAAAACGCGCTTTACACGTTAGCACTAGAAACAAAATGTGCTAGTAGATGCAGCGTGCAGTGAGAAAGCACTAGCCGCTCGACGTGGTGAAGTCTCCAAACGATAGGGTTTTACAATGTTGCGTATTTCAAAGCCCTGATAGTTCACTAAATCACTCAGTATCTGACCGAAGTCATCGGTTTTGAGAAACACTAGTTGAAAAATAGGTGCATAGATTTCTAACGTGCAGGGAAGCTCATTCCACTCATTTGGGTTCAAAATTTGTCCACAGTATTAAAACGATACTTTGGTGACCGGAGTCGATCGCACAGGTTCCTCTCGGATGTCTTTCTTCACTTTTCAGTGACAGCAGCGTATATGCTTCAAGGCCTGCGACAGTCGTTAAGCGTTGATTTTTGTCTAGGAGGTCTAACAAACTTTTGACATCTGACGCGAATACCTCAGTTGGATCCCGCCATTGTCTGATCAGTACGTACAAACAAAGCCTCAGTATATGATAAACCTGGTGTACCAGGGTACTCTCGGCCAGAAGTTCCTTAATGTTTGACATCACGGCCCACGCATTATTTTTCAGAAACCTCATCTTAACAAGCAAGTCGTTGCCACCTTCAGGCGATGAAACAAGAATTCTGAGCTTCTCACACTTCGTCTCCTTTGGTTTATCGCTTCTCAAGAAAGACGAAATGGCATCGCAGTAGTCAAAAGTATCTTTTAGAGCTTCATAGAAAGAGATCAACTTCAACAGACATACTGTTTTTAGCGACTTGATGGCCATACACATAGCCAAGAACACAAGACCAAACTTACAGTGCATCTCGCACGATTGTTTCAACACACTATGAAATTGTACAAGATTATTGTGAGCTCGTTGAACGAGCTCGTCCTGATTCGACCTTCCAGAGCATTGTTAAGTAGGAAGCCCAGATCATTAAAGAAAAGCGCCCTGAACTCGGGGCTCCTATGGTGGTTTTAGGACGTTAAACCCCACATATCTATTAATTCGGTGTTGGAGAGTTGCAAAACCTTGTCAAGCGTCTGCATGCACAAAGCTGAGTCAGAGTTCAATACAGCTACTTCGTCTAAGGTCTTTCCAACAGTCTGAAGGGCAGTTTCTATCAACATGTCAGTTGATGCTGCATTACACTGTAGGTCGATCATGAAGATTTCACGTCCAGGAAGCTTGTCATCATAGAATGTCGCAAGCATCTCCATGGCCAGACGTTTACGAAGTTTGGCGACTCATTGAGGGGAACAAATATGGGCTCGCCTTACATCAGTGCGCTTATCGTCTCAAGGTATTTGCCACTGACTTCATGTAGGTGTTTCGTGCGTGCCGCCGGATACTTGCTTTCAAAGCGGCTGAGGGCACGGTGAAACTGATGTGGGACGTCATTTTAATCTTCTCTTTTTGAGCGGCCTCAATTAATGCATTCTTCCAGCAAACTTTGCTGTGATGAGTTTTTTTTTTTGAGATGCGAATCAGAAGACGATGTGAACAAATCGGGCACAAACCATGCAAGTAGGTTTAGAGCCTGGCATAGAAGTAAGCGTGTGTGAAGAAACCTCGTGAATCAGCATGCTGCATTCGCTCTCACGCAGCCGTGAATTAGAAGCAACGACACTTCAGCGAAATCTCATCTATGTCTGCGTGGCACTTTTCAAACGGATGTCCCGCTGTGATCGTAAATGGTCCGCAATTTTCATGGCGCCCTTGACGTTGGCAATGCTAACTGTCACATGACAAAACTTCAAAACGTTCACTCCTTCATAGGACATTGGCTCTTAAAAATGGCTATACTCTTTTACGTAGTCACTGCAAAGCTTTTGTTTTCTTCTCGATTTGCTCGATCGAAATCTCTTTTGACGCGCAACAGAAATGTCTTATGTGAGCATAAGAATGTTTCCGCACTTGACCCTCACTATCGTGGCTGTCTAAAACTGTTCTCTCGCACGCATGCGTCCGCGTCATAGAAAACCATTCCTACACACCCAATACTACGTGCTACAATCGACTCCAATTAAATATCTTGACGGGCACAGTGGCAACATCGGGTGGAGAAGCATTGGGCCCGTATATTTGATGTTGTTTAGGCACCAGCACGAATGTTGCCTGGCGCACCTTAGTTTCGCCAGGGGACTGCCTATCAAGATGCCATCGTTGGAATCTGATGCACATACGTTCGTTGATTTGTTGACATTTCTCGCTTCGTGCGTTACAATGCCGTTATGAAATGCGTGATGGATGTGGTGTAAGATACTGTCGATGAGGAGGCAACACTGAATCCGTCAAAACAGAAGGTATATAGATCAGCGATTAGAACTTGCCTTTTCAATAGAGAAAACAAACCGGATCATATTGCCCCTTGGAAGAAGAGTTCATGAAATAAATCTAAACTTGAAACATTAATTGGCGAGTAATTACCGCATTTTTCGGATAAAACCGAAAACATGAAGCCCTATATCTAGCATAGTTTCCTAAAATTAACTAGACACGCCTCTGGCTCTGCGATCTCGTACATGTAGGGGCCACGTGTAAGATAACTTTCGAAGTATTTGATTTCAATATGCAAGTTAATCAACGGTTGGCTCACGAATATGCTACCACTGTTATCAATATACCATGCCTCAATCATCAGATAGATTTCTTCATTTATGTGCCATGGACAAAACTGCGCAGTCATCTAACATTAGCGTGCACTTTTGTTTTCTACAATGTAACCCCTTAACTGCTCCTTGTTTTTTTATTTCCGTTCAAAAAGTGGTTATTTTCGCTGATTTCGCTTCTTATTGTTCTAAAACGTAGCTGGTTGATGTCTGAAAAATATTTTTATCACTAGCTTGGTTAAATAAACGGACTAATGTTTATTTTTGAGCAATACATAGGAAACCAGGTACTGGCGAATAATAAACTTAATAAAAGGCATAAACAAAACAGTTACAGACGCCACATCTTTCTTCACTTGTGTAGGCTAAGCTCCCTGGGCGTTTTTCACTCAGGAGCTTCGCGGCTGTGCGGGAAATTTCAAAATGCGGAATAACGCAAAGCGGCTTCACTGGCGAGCAATAGCAATGTTTGCGTCCGAGCCGTGTTCACCATCACCGGAGGAGCTAATCATACACCGTCGTCGCTGTCTTCTATCCCGGACACAAGATAAATATCTGTACGTGAATCATCATCACTCAAAGAAGATGACGAAAATGAATAGGTTCTTTTTCGCGTTCACGGGCTAGCAGCTGTGCATGGATTGCCGCCACCACACGCCGTCTTTCGATACGAAACCCGCGCTCCTGCCATCGGAGAAAAAATCCTCGAGCGAAAGCTGGCATCTAGTGGATTGCGCGCAATGTAACCTGTATATGACACTTCTCCACCTGAACAATAGATGTGAGTACCTACTCCTTTAGAAGGAGTTCTAAAAAAACACTCGGGGCAGGACGAGCTCTGCTCCTCCAAAGCAGTTAAGGGGTTGATCAAAGATTACGTGAGCCTCCAGTTAGCGATATCCTTTGTTTTATTGTTATTTGGTTAACGCAGCATCCCGTCAATCCAACATAGACCGGGACGCCGCTAAGGCACTTAATAGCTACACCTTTAGGGTGATCATTGGTTTTTTGGTATTTTACGAAATAAATAACAGTCCTTTTGTCTTTTACTCGTCCATTCTTTCACTGCACTGTGGCGCAAATTTTACCTAACTTATTGGCAATCGTGAAAACAACATTAACGCCGTATCTACTTCCCATACTTTCTTTACCACGCATGCAATACGCAATGAATGATCGGTATACCTACGACAGGTTACTTCACATCACTCTCCGCAACCATGTGCGGAATGGGGATTTGAGGTGGTGGGCGCAGCGGCGGGTGTACACAATGCGCGTGTACGCAAGTGTATTCTATGTATTCATACTGAGCATTGCCATCAGCTTTGCCTGGATTGACGCTTATAGTTGCGTGTACTCACACGTATTTTAATGCAGTATCCTACATTGACCAATTCAATATTTATCAGCGGCTTGAATTACGTAGGCGACTGCCTTTACCTTCTTCCTGCCAACACTTTCAGGGAAGTTCTTGATAAACTTGTCTAATTTTCTCATCTCGTTCGATAAAAGTGTCCATCATTCGTAACCACTGATAACTTGTATTGAAGGTGTTATATCAAAAGGTGCCAAGAAGAGCACGAATTGCTCGAGGTATTGAAGTTCGTGAACTTTGACGCCATGAACAAAAAATCTGATTCTAGGCTAACGAACTCATGAGTCGACTCACTGGGACCCACTCAGACTCAAATCCAGCCGTGAGTCTATGCCTGAGTGAGTCCAGATGAGTAATACCTTAGTGCGTTTGAGTTCCAGTGAGTCTGGCGGACAAACATTTTTTTGATTCCGAGTCCGAGTAAGTCCTGCTGAAGAAAGTTTGTTGAGCCTGAACCCGCGTGAGCACTAAATGTAAAATATATTTCATAAGTGAGTCTAATTGAACGTTACAATGTTTCTCATCTACGCATGGGTGTTTCCATGTGCTCTTTTTCCAATAGTTTATGCTGACTAGATCATGCACTTGTGGGTGAACGGCCGTTATTGATTGGTTAATCTGACCTTTATGTAGGTCAAGTAATGTAGCTATCGCTGTTACATTTCATCGTTTCACGCATTGCATTCGCTGTCGCTTATTGCAACAGTAGTGCAATAAGCAACGTTTTGTCCGAGTTTCACTTTTCTAATTTTCAGCAAAGTCCAATTTTCAGCAAAGCGAAAACAAGTTAGGAAGACGCGTTGCCCCATGTGATATAAATGAAAAAGGTTGTACGCCCAAGCAAAGCTTTCATTCTATCATTTTTCAAATAACATAACAGGGAAAAGCTTCACTTTTTTGTACTGATGCCGAGCATTTTCTTATTTTGCTTTTTCTCATATCGATACCGCAAATACAATGTTTACGAGGAAGTTAACAAATAATTTTCAGCAAAATACCAACAAATTGACGACAAGAATCAGCATCACTTTTGTTTGTTATTTCGTTATTTTTCTATCGATCAGCTCCACAGTGGCAACTGGAATTGTACAAAAAAGTTTTGAACTACCTCTAGTGCTACCAGCAGTTTGGTTCAGTTTTCTTTCCCATATGACCTCCCATAACAATTAACTCCTAGTGGAAGGCAAAGCTGAGGAAAGCCCCTGACCTCACGCGCTGTTTGGTCGTTGTGAAGCCGGAAGGCGGCCCTGTTGATTGGGCAGATTCTCCTCTCTTTTTCCCGTAATATAAGTGAAGTAGAAGGTACGTCTCTTTCTTCAGATTGAAAACCACATGTGCAGCACAGAATGCGTGTCGTGGCGATGCGAAACCAATTGAAAGGAGCTGTGCACGCTGGACCAACACGATACCATTGGCGAAATGATTTCGTACGAGTGTTAATAGCAAGTAACAGTTCGCTGACAAAGAAACAAGCACAATATGACGCTCAGTGCGGTTGGTCAGACCCTTCGTTGCTGAGCCGCGAAAAAGCTCCAGAGGCCACTCTTTATATATTATATTTCTCTATGACGATACCGTTGGCAAAATCATTTCGTACGAGAGTCACAGGTCGCCGACAAAGAGGCAAGCCCAAGACGACGCTCGCTGTGGTTGTTCAGACCATTTCTTGCTGGGCCGCCAAAAGGCTCCAGTGGCCATTCTAGCCATTAACGAGGAACTTGCAGCATTTTATAGTTTGTTTTACGAAGACTACTCACTACGATCAGCTAAAACAAACTGGTGCCTTTTCAAAAACAAAGTACATGATCTCATTCGTACTTTCATCCCCACTATAACAGTAACAGAGCGAACACAGACACCATAATTTAGTGTAGCACTGAAGCGCCTAAAAAACAAAAAGAAACGACATTACCGGTCTGCTAAATTATTATACACAGTGGATATCTGGGAAAGATACCACGCCACCGAAAAACTGTTCGATTCACTTGCCGCAAAATCCAAACGCACCATCTTTGCTTCAACGTTACCAAACATGCTAAACACTAACCCGAAGCAATTCTGGAAATTTCTTAATCCAAGCACATCTAAAACTATATCACTGTGTGACGAACATAATCAACCCATCCCATCAGATGACACTGCACGTGTATTGAACGACGTTATCAGCTCAGTTTTCACTAATGAACCTGATAGAGATTCGCGTTACTTGTCTCCGTTTGAATTTTCCGTAATGCACGATGTCACCTTTGAGGCTACACGTATCGCTGCTTTGATCGACAGCCTAAAGTTCACATCATCAGCTGGCATAGACGGCATCAAAGCCAAAATACTAAAAAGTACAAAGCACGTTACCAGTGTCATTTTTTCTTGCATATTCCAGCAATCACTTTCCTCTAGTACCCTGCCACAGTATTGGAATGTGGGGAAGGTAATCCCAGTGCCCAAAAAAGGTAAACCAGCAGCACTGAGAAACTATCGTCCCGTCTCACTAACGAGTGTATGTTCGAAATCAATGGAGCACATTCTCCATTCCCGTATTGCAAAATTTCTTAGTTTTGTCAACTCCTTTAATCCCAACCAGCATGGCTTCCAGAAGGACCCTTCCTGTGACACTCAAATGGCTCTCTTCGCAAACTACATACGTTTTATCCTTGATACTAACACCCCCGTCGACGCGCTATTTTTATAATTTGAAAAAGCTTTCGATAAAGTGCCCCACAACCGTCTAAATCTAAAACTGTCTCACTCAAACCTTCATTATCTTGTTTTTCAATGCATACGTGATTTTCTGAGCAACTGTCAACAATTCGTATACGCCCTATACACTGCTATTCTCTTGCAAACAACACAAACACTCCTATTTTCTTGCGAACGTTACATCCGGCGTTCCCCAGGGCACAGTCCTCGGGTCCCTGCTCTTTCTCTTTTACTGTAATGATCTTCCAACTAATACTTCTTCCAGAATTTCCAGAATTTGATTGTTTGCAGACGATTGCGTGCTATACTACCCTATTAGCAATAAAAATGATGGCACCTACAATTTGGTCGCCGAGGCTACCTACCAGTCGACCATTCGTTCGCAAGAAGGATCTGTGGTGCACCGTCGACAGCAGTCCACTCTTTTAAATTGCGGAGACACTGGACATGTTTACCGCATCTGTTCATATTGTGAAAAAAGATACCGGACTTATGCGCCGCCTTTTTCACGACCTCATTTCGACATCCGACGTGACAGCGCGCACACGCAAGGACAGCCATCCGCTCTGTATCGTCGATCCCGCTCTCCGTCTTCTCTATGGCCGTGACGTCACAACCATGCTCGATACTATGTTGCCGCATGAAAGTGATCCCGTTGAAACAAGCGCAAACTACATAACGCAGCTTGCTGAAGAAGCCCACCAAATTGCCCGCGTACGTATTTGTCACCACCAGAACTATGACACAAGGCGCTATAATCGTCACCGACCAGTCTCATGTGAACCAAGAAAGAAAGTTTGGATCTGGACACCAGTTCGCCGTCCCGGCCTCTCGGAGAAGCTCTTAAGGCGATACTTTGGGCTATAGAAAGTCCTCCGGCGCCTCAGTGATGTTACCTATGAGGTGATTCCTGACAGTCCACATTATTCAAGACGTCAAAGACATGCACCAGAACTTGTACATGTGGTTTGGATGAAGCCTTATTTGTACGAATGAACCCGTGGGCTTCCACTGACTACGAAACCGGCCGCCATGATGATAGAGCATCGGGACGATGTCCTCTTTAAAGGGAGGCTAATGTCACTGTTATAAGCCGTAAGCACAACAGAGGAGAAAGAAGCCAGCATCACGAGTGGCAGTCTTTGGCGTTTTTCGAGGAAAACGACATTGCGCGTCTGCTCTTGTGCTTTGGTTTTGTGTGCAAATAGAGCCTTGCCGTTAACGTCAAAACGAAGCCCTGTGTCCTGTTCTTTGCACGTTGCGGCAATATTTCTCCATGGCGATACCGTTCACGAAATCATTTCGTACGAGAGCTTACAAAGAGTAACAGCTCGCCAACAAAGAAACAATCACAATACGACGCTCACCGCGGTTGGTCACTTCCTTTCTTGCTCGGTTCTGAAAAGGCTCCAGTGCCCACTCTTTATTTAGTATATTTCTCTGTGGCGATACCGTTGCTGAAATCCTTTTCTACAAGTGTTAACAGCGAGTAACAGCTCGCCGAAAAAGAAGCAAGCACAAGACGACGCTCAATTCGAATGGTCAGACCCTTTCTTGCTGAGCCGCGAAAAGGCTCCAGTGGCCACTCTTTATATAGTACATTTTTTTATGACGATACCAGTGGTGAAATCACTTCGTACGAGTGTTAACAGTGAGTAACAGCTCGTCGATAAAGAAGCAAGCGCAAGATGACGCTGGCTGCAGTTGGTCAGACCCTTTCTTGCTGGGCCGCGAAAAGGCTCCAGTGGCCACTCTTTATATATTATATTTCTCTATGGTGATACAGTTGGCGAAGTCATTTCATACGAGTGTTAACAGCGAGTAACAGCTCGCCGACAAAGATTCAAGCACAAGACGACGCTCGCTTCGGATGGTCAGACCCTTTCTTGCTGAGCCGCGAAAAGGAACTGGTGACC
Source organism: Rhipicephalus microplus (assembly GCF_043290135.1). Lineage (NCBI taxonomy): Eukaryota > Metazoa > Arthropoda > Arachnida > Ixodida > Ixodidae > Rhipicephalus > Rhipicephalus microplus. The sequence continues at coordinate 54,542,255 of NC_134709.1, read as the reverse complement.
ACTCTTTATGTAGTATATTTCTCAATGGCGATACCGTTGGCTCAATCATTTCGTATGAATGTTAACAGCGAGTAACAGATCACCGACAAAGATTCAAGCACAAGACGACGCTCGCTTCGGATGGTCAGACCCTTTCTTGCTGAGCCGCGAAAAGGAACTGGTGACCACTCTTTATGTAGTATATTTCTCAATGGCGGTACCGTTGGCTCAATCATTTCGTATGAGTGTTAACAGCGAGTAACAGCTCGCCGACAAAGAAGTAAGCACAAGATCACGTTCACTGCGGTTGGTCAGACCCTTGCTTTCTGGGCTGCGAAAAGGGTACAGTTGCCACTCTATATATGGTATATTTCTTTGGAGCGATACCACTAGATAAATCATTTCGTACGTGTGTTAACAGCGAGTAACAGCTCGCCGACAAAGAAGCGAGCACAAGACGACGCTCGCTGTGGTTGGTCAGACCCTTTTTACTGTGCCGCGAAAAAACACCAGTGACCACAATTTATATAAGATATTTCTCTAAGGCGATAGCGTTGGCAAAATCAATTCGTACGAGTGTTAACAGCGAGTAACAGCTCACCGACAAAGAATCAAGCAGAAGACGACGCTCGCTGCTGTTGGTCAGACTTTTTTTGCTGGGCCACTAAAAGGAACCAGTGGCCACTCTTTATATAGTTTATTTCTCTACAGTGATATCATTCACGAAATCATTTCGTACGAGTGTTAACAATGAGTAACAGCTCACCAACAAAAAAAGAAGCACAAGACAACGCTCCCTAGATGCACTGACAATGGCGTGTGTGGTGTAATTATTTTCATGACATTTATCCACGCACTTTACAGACAATATGATCGACCATGCGCAGCCTTTTATGGTAGCATATCCTCTCTCATGTGAGCGAGGCGACGCCCGGTCATCGTGCTTGTGTTCTATGTAAAAGCACGTCGGCGCCAGCAATGGGCAACCACCATGATCTTGTACACAGTGCAAGCACGTAAGACAGGTACATATATGAATGCGAACCATGGTGTAGGAATATACAGGTGCGGACAATCTTCCATCAACGCTTTGAAAAGCGCAATTCTATCGCGTCCAGATAATGTTCTGGACAATATCAGTTATCTTGCAGCTTCATCTGTGCCTTCTTAGATGGCACTACGACGAGCGGGGTCAGCCGTCTCGGCAGCACACTGTGCAGAAACGAGCATGCTACCAATTGTAGGCCTTTTTGCATGCATGTGTGACTACGCTGTTTTTAAGCCGAGTTCCTGTTGGTTCGCGTGGTTTAATACCATTCTGCTGATGAAAGTGACAACGCATGGCTGAGAGATCCCCGCAATGAGTGTATAGAACGCTTTTGTAGCGCACTGCCGTTCTGGCTATCGGACTTGTGCGGATCGTGTGCCTCTCTTCAATGTGCCGTCTGAAAGTGATCGTTGGCATAAATATGTGTATTCGAATAGTAACATCTAGCCATGAACTACGGCATTGCTTTAGTGTGCTGTAAAAGAAATCCTTGTGTGGTTTAGATAACTATAAATTTTGTGGAACACCTCCATTCCTCTTGTGTGCTTGATATGGAAGAATGGCGCGTTTCAAATATTTATGTATTTCGCGCTCACATTGAACAAGGACAATTATGGCTGCACGATTTCCTGCGTAAATGAAATGGTGATACGCATGAAATATGTTTCTAGCACAGTAACTATTTTTTTTAGTTAGGGGGTAATAATCATGCGTGGCAAACACGATTTGATTTCGAGGGACACCGTAGTCGAGGGCTTTTTACTAATTTTGACTGTCCGGGTGTCACAGAACGAGTGCTCAAAAAGGACGCGCCGCCAAATTCTCGCGATGAAACGCGGGAGAGACGCCGTGAGGTCAACGAAAAAAAAGAGAGAAAACAAGCATCCAAGAGCTCCCCGGGCGCGCGACCCTCCCCTCTCGGAAGCGTAGGGTCGCCCACGAACCTCCTCATCCCACAACGGCGGCCGAGCAAGCACTCGAATGTTCTAGATGGAAAGGGGCGTGGTGATGCCGGGTTGAGTCATCCGTCACGGACGGCATTCGAACCGTCTCGCCCTCTCCACAGCTTTCGCTGCGTATCGCGCCGACGAAATGACGAGAACTTACTGGAATCTCGCGCGGAAGGTATTTAATGGAGCAGCCGAGGTGAGAGATCAGGAGAAGACGGAAGTTAGCGCCAGAGCGCGTAGGGATTCCGCCGTGTAGTCGGCGAAGGTTTTGTCCATAGGGACAAAGCAGGAGAAGAAGAGGATTTCCACCTGAGGGGTTAAGGCTCGAGCTACAGGCAAGAGCGTGTGTCTACCGCTATCGAGCGAAGACGCGTGGCAACAGCTGCGTGTGTGAAGCCGACGTGTTTCCGGCGAAGAAGTTTGAAGCTTGGGGAGAGGCCTATTGAAGACGTTAGGTTTCCTGGAAGAGAAACTTCGGCGAGGTTTCCTGGAAGAGAAAATTCGGGGGCAGCGGAACGACAACAACGCTGGACTTTGAGTGAGTGATTCTCGGAAGAGTATCATCGAGACTTTTGTTCCAAGAACTTTGGACTGAATAGGTTTTTCTATCTCTTTAGTCTTTAAGTGTTTTGGTTGTTCAATGCATGCGACTGCATTGTAGTGCGTATTGTTGTCTGTGTCCGTTGTTTCGAGTGTGGCTGATTGTACGGTGTAGTACGTTGTTTGATTGGTGACATATTGTATGCAACTATTGTGGAGTGTGCATACTTGTGTATTGTTTTTTTTATCTGCCTATATTGAGAATATAATTTTGTGTTGTTTATCAACTCTCAGCTCTGACTTGTTCTTTGGGCCACAGCCGGCGTCCGCTGGCGCGCCAAAAAGGACCACTTCTAAATTGTCCACGCTTTCGTGGTGCGGTTCGGGGGGCCGATACTTCGACCCTTGGAATTAGCCAAGCAATCGCCTCCCGAATCAACGGGACCTGTGTGACAATTAATCTGGCGTCCGCGACGAGAACCTTTTGGTGCAAAGTGTGTACAAAGTAGTGAGAAAGAGCCTCGACTTGTTGATAGTGCTATCGGAACGATTTTGTGTGTTGCTCAGTGTTCTTGTTAACGAGTGCAGGGGAGTGTTCCGATAGACTGATTTAGGCAGATACTTTTTACACGCGGCAAGAATTTATTTGCGAGACACCATGAATCTCGAAAAGTTAGTTGCTCTTGGTGAGAAGATGGGTCTTTCTGGCGCCGAACTACGGAAATGGGTAAGCCAGAAGGAGAAAGAGGCGGTGGAAAGAGAGAGGTTGGCACTTGAGAGGGCCAAGGAAGAAAAAGCAGCTGAGTTGGAACGAGAGAGGTTGGCAGCTGAAATGGCGAAAGAAGCAAGAGAGGCAAAGGAGCGACCGTTGAAAGAAGAAAGAAAGCAGCAATTGAAGTTGGAGCTGGAGAGAGAAAGACTGGCAGCTGAGATGGCAAAAGAAGAAAGAGAGGAAAGAGAATGGCAGCGACAGCACGAGATAGAACTCGAGCGGCTCCGTTTGCAACAGCAAAGTGAAACTCCGGTCCAAGCTAGAGTTGAAAGCAGCGAACGGGAGGACCACAGCTTCCGCTTGAACCCAAGCAAGCTGCTCGTAGCGTTTGATGAAAAGAAGGACGACCTTGACGCGTACCTTCACAGATTTGAGACAGTTGCAAGGAGCCAAAATTGGCCGGAACATCAATGGGCAACTGCTTTGAGTACTTGCTTGAGAGGTGAAGCGCTCAGTGTGTACGGTAGGCTGACGCCGACCGATGCAGCCAACTATGGAAAGGTGAAAGCTGCTTTGCTGAAGCGATATAGATTTACTGTGGAAGGATTCCGGGACAGATTTCGGACAGGAAAGCCAGCTGATGGTGAGACGGCTACGCAGTATGCCGCCCGACTTTGCCATTATTTCGACAGATGGATTGAACTTTCAGGGACACCGCAGGAGTACGATGAGCTTAGAGAGCTCCTAATTAGAGAACAATTTCTTACTAGTTGCCACCCAAGCCTGTCGCTGTACTTGAAAGAGAGGAAAGCTAAGTCACTTGAAGGCATGCTTGAAATAGCTGATCAATTCTTGGAAGCGCAAGGTGGCACTAATTTGGCCAAGGTCAAGAAGGAATGTCCCGAAGATTCGAAGAAATCGGCTCCCGAAAAAAAGAAGCGTGCACCGGAGAGCATTCCGCGATGTTTTCTGTGTAACCGAGTGGGTCATCGCGCGAAAAACTGTCGAACGATCTTTACGAGCCCGACGATTGTAAAATGTTTCAAATGTGGTCAGACTGGGCACAAAGCAGACGCATGTCGTAACGGTGCGAGTCAAACTCACCAGGTATCCTGTGTGCAAGCGGCACCAAATCCGGTAATAATGCCATCACCGATGGATTCGTAGAGTTGAAAAATGGGGAGAAAATTCCTATTGTGGGTGCTGTAATGACAAAACAGCCTACCGGTGTTACGAAGGGAATGCCAACGCTGCCTGGAAAAGTTGCGGGCAAGAAGGTTACGGTGTTAAGAGATACCGGTAGCTCCACTGTTATCGTGCGGAGAAATTTGGTACGGGAAAATGAGTTAACAGGCAAAACGAAACCAGTTTGCCTAATTGACAGTACGGTTCAGATGCTTCCCGAAGCAGAGATTGAGGTGGAAACCCCGTACTTCAGCGGGAAGGTTACCGCTCTATAAATGATGACCCACCTGTACGACCTCGTCATCGGAAACATCGACGGGGCGCGAGGGCCGAATGATCCAGAATGTTTGAGAGAAGACCCTAAGATAGAGCCCTCGCCAACCCAGCGACCACGAGATACAGTGGAGGAGCATCCCGTGACGGATCGCACTCGAGCCCAAGGTGAAGCCGCGGAGCAAGAGACAGTGAATGAGAAGATGATCGTGTTGAATGAGTTCACATGCTGGGCAGCTGGACTTACGTAGGCACGACCTCAACCGAGCGACAGTGTAAAGGTGACGGAGTCGGCCGGCCAGGCCAAATGTCGTGACGTGAACAAGCGGGTGAATAACCGGGCAGGATCGGTTGAGCGTCACGACCCGTTAACAATGTCGGAAGTGACAACGATGACTGAGACGCCGCCTCAGATACCGTCGTTGGAAGGAGCTCTCCGGAACAAAACGAGCAAAAACAATAAGAAGAGATCCAGAGAGCACCGCAAGAAAGGGTGCAAGCGCCGCTCTAAATGCACAGGATAGGTGCTGAGGTCAAATCGGAATGTGTTTGGCAGGGCTGAGTGCCATATGTTGTGTTAATGTTCTTGTTATCCTGTGGCACAACAGTATGTCGAGCGAATCAAAATGTTTGTTGCGGTGATGTGATGTATAGTATTGTGCAATTGTGGTAATAAGAGCTTTGTATATTTCTATTGTCTGGAATATGTGATGGAGCATTGTATTCATGTACCTGTGGCTATACTCTATGTGTTGTGAGATTGAATTGCAAAGTATAGTTGTATTGAGTGATCTATTGTGAATGTGAAGTGTTATGAGCGACGGATTGTGTTACAGTCTGTGAGAGTGTGTGGTGACTGTTCGCGCTCGTTTGTGTGGCTTTGAATATTATGAGATAATATTCTTAAAGTGGGGGGCAGTGTCACAGAACGAGTGCTCAAAAAGGGCGCGCCACCAAATTCTCGCGACGAAACCCGGGAGAGACGCCGCGAGGTCGACGAAAAAAAAGAGAGAAACAAGCATCCAAGCGCTCCCCGGGGCGCGCGACCCTCCCCTCGCGGAAGCGTAGGTTCGCCCACGAACCTCCTCACCCCACAACAGCGGCCGAGCAAGCACTCTAATGTTCTAGATGGAAAGGGGCGTGGTGATGCCGGGTTGAGTCATCCGTCGTGGACGGCATTCGAACCGTCTCGCCCTCTCCACAGCCTTTATTGCCATCTGCCATTATTGAGAATATAATTTTGTGTTGTTTATCAACTCTCGGCTCTCACTTGTTCTTTGGGCCACAGCCGGCGACCGCTGGCGCGCCAAAAAGGACCACTTCTAAATTGTCCACGCTTTCGTGGTGCGGTTCGGGGGGCTGATACTTCGACCCTTGGAATTAGCCCGGTGATCGCCTCCCGAATTAACGGGACCTGTGTGACACCGGGGCTGCTTAACATGCATGCACCTGCATCTAAGCACATGTAAATTTCTTGTATTTCTTCCCCAAAAGTAAATATTTCAATGGGCGAATAGTAGACTCTCTAGCCTTTTTTCAATTACTATTCTTTGTATCGGGGATAGCCGTCAACAGACATAGATATCAATGTGGATCATATCTATCAACACTCCCCGAACGACTCGTGTTGACTTCTTTCAAACCCTCCACAACGTATTTTAGTGTTGATGAACACTCAAACAAGGCAAACATTTATATTTTAGTCTGGGATAACAAACTATCTTCATGCTTTCAGTGTTAGTTACAATATTTAGAGCAAAAACGTTGGGGCGGCAGACGAATTTAGATGCGCCAGCGCCGCTTCGCTGGGTACGTTGGCAGTGGCGCCATCTGGCGGCTCGCAGCACAGCACGCGCGAGACCGGACATTATCTGGCCGTTCAGGCACGCTCACTGTGAACACCTGATTATTCCTACCCTATGGTGCGAACGAACAAGTGCCCCAGTTGTTACTTTGTTGTGTTTGAAAAGCGCGCTCTTTTTGCAAACGTTCGAGATGAGCGCGCATCGGCGCATCGCGACGAGCTGGGCGCCGACCTTTAATCCGAGTGCGGTCCCCGCGCCATCTCACTAGTAAAGATTTTACCCGTGGTACATATAAATAGCTTCCGTTTCAATGTTAAAAGAGGTGCGCCTTCGTGGCTCAGTGGCTAATGCCACCCACTTACGAATGAAAGGTCGGACGTTCGATTCCGCATACCGGCGTGCAATGCAAGATGACCCGAGCTTCTCTGGCAGCCGAGTTTGCTCCAAGCTCACTTGCGGTGGGCGTGGCATGAAGACAGTGCGGAGCACGTGATAGCAGCGTAGATAAAAAAATGCTAAACGAACGCGCGTGGCATCGGAAATGCATGTGGGACATTCGCGGCGCTTATAAAAAAAACACCGCGTGCGAGCTCGTCACCGCCGCTACTCACTCAACATTTTAGCACTGCAGTAACGCCAGTGTGATTGTTGTGCTGTATTTTTGCCAACTCAACACACACCTCCCAAAGGCGTGTTCGTGGGCGTATGTCCTCTGTTGCACAGGTTCTTTTGTTCCACCTGCAGCATGGAAATTTCCAATCTCGAAGGCAGCAAGGGTGCACACACAGCACTCTTATGCAGCTCTTTTTGTTTCTATCAAGAATTTCTGATAAAGATAAGGACTGGTGGTTGCCAGGAGCACTAGCATCTAGTCGGCAACGTGGCTGTGATTGGATATGTTGTGAACGTGGTGAAATTGAATGCGAGACTTCGTGGCCATTTGGTGATACCACTTTCACTCCTCCGTGCGTGTGTGCACAGTCTACGTGATGACGCTGATAGTTTAATCGTGCCTCTCCACTTGAGTAATGCTCCACGGCAATAGTAAACTTGGTGGGCCTACCCGATATTCACCGCGGGCATCTGTCAATCAAACTGATAGATGCGTGAACTCGGACACGAACTTGTTGATTCTGAGAAGGCCCGAATGCAACTGGTGACTGTGATGTGACTGTCAAGCAAAGCCGGTGTGATTTTCAAGCGTGTGATGCAGTGAACGTTAAGCGACAGCCTCTTTGCATATAAAATAATTTGGGGATCTTACACTACCTGTGCAAAGCTGAAGTCATAGAGGAGTTTGTAATAACCTACCTTCTTGCAGCTTTTTAAGTTGTTTGTCTACTTATGTGCGTGGTCGGCTTCGAAGGGACGACCACATCAGTTCTGCCTTAATTGTGATTGTAATAATCGGCTGAGGCTTAACCACCACTGCAGTGGGTTGTCTTGTCTTCATTGATAAGGCTTTAGTTTATTTATTTCCCGAGGCTATTATCAGCATCGAGCTATTGAGCATAATCTTGATTAGTAAGATACTAATTGTCAACATAGTAGTAAGGGCTAATTAGCATGGTTTTGCTGAGCCTTCTCATGATTAACGTTGCGATAATTAGCATAGTTTAGTTAGCTCAAACTTGCATGCTTTAGTTAGCCTAGTTCTACCTTTACATAGCTTCATCAGGACGGTCTTCGTAAGATGTGGCGTTTACCTCATTCTTGCCGTGACTTCGCATATTTAGCTTGGTCATAGCATGCCCTCGACTATCTAGCCAAGTATACCGTTCAGCCAAAAAAAATTACAGCATATATCTATGGATTGATTGTTGATAATTGGGGCGAAGCTTGGGATGGTTTATCGGTATAAACTATGACTCTTCAGTCTGTCTGTCTGTCCGTCCGTCCGTCCGTCTAACTGTCTGTCCGTCTGTCCATCCGCCAACACCTACTCAGTGAGTCATTAACTAAGAGGTGATGTCCCACGAGCTAGAAGGGACAGACCAACGCCTTTAGGAGCTTCGCCAATAATAGCTAATTAACCAGCCGCACGTGCTCGGGTGCTAGCGGGATGGATGGATGTATCCGGCTGTGCGCTTCAGATCGCGTGGTGACTCACTCCACCTAGCCATAAAGTTAAGTACTTTCACTGTGCGTTCAAGGATTCTATTTAATTCGTGCCTCGATTGTTGCCACCAATCAGTAAGCCTCCGCCTGGTTATTTCTACCCGTTCGAAGTCTATTTTGCCTCCACTGTCCTTAAACCCCAATGCTTTGAAAAATTCGGCGCCATTATCTTCGACAATAGGACGGAGCCATTAACAGAACATTATAAAATGTTCAGCCGTTTCCTCATTCTCTCCACACGCACTACATACCGCGTCTGTTCCTTCGTATTTTGCTCGGTACGTCTTGGTCCACAATACTCCCGTTCTAACCTCGAAGAGCAGAATACTACCCCGAGAATTATCGCAGATTTTTTCCCTTGCAATTCCAAGCTTAAAAGTTCGGTAGGTCTCTAGTGATTATTTCGTAAGCATTCCCATCTTCCACACATCCCTCTCTGTTTTCTTCACCTTATTCTCAACGAATGTGTCCTTTTGGCTTGGTATTTTGCTATTGTCTAAATACTTGCTTGATGAGTTCCGAGTTCGTTTCCTCCATTTAGTACCAGCATTATTCATGTACAAGTAGCTGAAAACGTTCCTAGCACAACGCTCCTCTCCCATTTTTTCTCAATGGCTCCTCAAATTCTATATTGCTACTAGCTTCCCTGCACTCAAACAGTGTCCATCCCATGTCTCCCTATACCCCCTGATTTGGTGTATCCACGTGTGCTCCCAAAGCATGTCTACTTATGCCACGTTGTTTAATTTCCAATCTTGCTTACACTTCTGATTTCATGCACAAGACCACATTGCCGAACATCAAACCCGGAACCTTGACACCTTTACAAATCCCTCTCACAACGTCATACCTATTGCAGTTCCACCGTGCCCTATTTCTCATTACATCTGCATTCCTGGTGCCCTGGTCATTAGGTATCTTTCGTGCTTCCTTAGATACTCAGCTCCGTTACTTCTCCATACGCCCAAATATTTGTATTTATCCACAATTTCTAGCGTGACTTCCTGTGTTTTATGCTCACTGCCTTTGTTATCATTATAGATCATGATTGCCGATTTTTATCTGCTTAACTTCAAATTACTTACCTCCCTCATTACCACAGATGCCTATCAACCACTGGAGATCTTCCCTGTTGTCGGCTATTAGTACTATATCATCTGCATACATCAATGCTGTTAATGACTGTTCAACGTGTTTTCCTTGCTCGGTCCTCTAATTTGGCTTCTAGTCCCTGTACATACAGCATAAATAACAAAGGTGACAAGGAATATCCCTTTTGAAGCCCGCGTTGTATCTATATAAGTTCACATACCTGCTCCTCCCATTTGATAACTACCTTATTAGTTTTACAGATATCTTTAGAAGATTAGTTATTCCATCTTCCACACCCAGTGCGTCCAGTATTTCCCACAAGTCTTGAATCACACTATCGTAAGCTTCCTTGATACCTATAAATGCCAGTCTCAGGGGCTGTGTTCTTTTTCCGCTATTTCAATACACTGCGTCAATGAAAACATATTGTCCTTCAACCTCCTTCGTTTAGGGAACCCACTTTGTAGTTCCCCCCGCACGCCCTCATTCTCCACTCGTGTCTGTAATCTTTCGTTTACTATCCGCATCACCAGCCTGTAAACTACTGATGTCACTGTTATAGGACGGTAGTTGTTTACATCGGTTTTGTTCCCCTTTCCTTTATGGATAATGCTCACCCTGCTTAGTTTCCACCCAATGGGAGCTTCACCATTCATTATTGCCTTGCTCACTGCCTCTCTTAATGTTTGCTTAGACTTCGGTCCTAGTTTCTTTATTAGCAGGATTGAGATGCCGTCAGAGCCTCTTCGTGTGCTATTGGGAACCCTTTTATCTGCTCTTTTCTACTCTCGTTGGCCCAGTGGAGCCACTGAGCTAATTGGTCAATCCTCATCTGGTATGGTGCATGCAGCGCTTTCTTGGTGTTTACATTTTTCTGTCATCATTGCTTTTTATATAGCCCATCGCATCATGCCCTTCTAGTCTGACACCTTGAACTGTAGATATAAACCTCTGTTTTATGCTTGTTTTATTACTCAGAGAATTGAGCTCGTTTCAAAGCTGTGAAGCTGCCTTTATATCCTTTTCGTTTATTTCTGCCATTCATTCGGCCCCCTTTCTAATAGTCTTTTCACTGATAAACTCGGATGCTTTTCTTGTGCAGCTCAAAAAGTTATCCCATTTTCTTTTCACATCATCTTCTGGTTCACCATTCTGTTTAGCACACCTGTGTTCCCTGGAGGCTTCCAGATGTCCTATTATGGCTCTCTTAGGTTCCTCATTCCACCAGCTCTTGGGTTTTTGTCTGTTTTTCCCGGTTGATTTGACTCGTACCTCAGCAAGCTCTAACTCAAACAATCGAACTAGATCTGTGTACTTCCACTCTGTTTTAGTATGCTTGGTGATTATTTTCTCGATCTCTTAAGTTGATATTTCTATGTGCCTTTCTGAATAAATATTGCCGTGTGGTTGCTCGTAATGCTGCCTTTCCAATTTCATTTCTCTTCCAAAACTCAGCTTGATACATTTGTGATCACTGCCTAAGCTTCTGGACCCATATTCATCTACGTTCATCACCCTTAGCCGATCATACCTCCTATGTGACATTATTGCGTAATCTATCATCGACTTCAGCCTTCCCACCTCCCATCTTATCTGCCCTTCGCATATCTCGGTGCTGTTACAAATGGTTAAATCATGCCTTTCACACATATCCGTTAGCATTCTGCCTGTTGGGTCAGTATATCTATCCATATCTTCTATGTGCGTATTCATATATCCTAATATATTTACCTCACACTCTTCTCCTAGTTCGTCAATGTCATTGTTCAATGTCACCCTTCTCCTAGTTCGTCAATGTCGTCAATGTCAATGGCACCATTCGTTGGTTTTCCTCTCTGGCTTTTGACCCTGTCCACAAGTATACAGAACCCAGGAGCGTTAGTTGCCCTGCCACTTTCTCTTTTAGCATCGATTGTTCCTTGAAATCTTGCTTGACTCTTTGCCAGTGTGTACCTATATGATAGAATGCCCCATTACCAACCTCGCTTTCTGCTGCCTCCTGTTCTATTACAATATTCCTATGCGTAGTCTGGATTGTTAAGTTGTTGTTCCATGTTCCTAAGAGGTGTTTCTACAAAGCCATATACCATCAGCCTCTCCTCCCTTAGCTATTCTTTTATCTCTTCCCACTTCAGCCTATTCCTGTCACCCTGCATGTTAATATACCTCAAGTCTGAATTGACTCGGCCCTCGTGGCTACGTTGATTTCTGCCATGGACTCTACGTGTCTTGAATATTCGTGCCACTTTCGAATTGTAGCTCTCTATACCAGCTGTAAAAAGTCCCCTTGGTTTTTTCCTCGTTACTAGCTCTCCTGGGCCCCGAAGAACCCGCGTGCCACACAAAAAAAAGCTACTGCGCGTCCTGCAAGTCACCAACCCACCTCAAGACCTAGCCTCCTATCGAAGTGAACTTTGTCTCAATGAAAACCACCCTACCTATGCACCTCTCTGTTCATTTCCACCAACTGAAAGCCTTTCTCTCGGCTCATCTTTCATATTCCTTGGTTTGCGTTGACAACCACTCTTCACAGGTTGCCGTCATGCACCGCTACCTCCGGTCTCGTGCATATCGCTACCCATACCTGAGGAGAAATGGTGTGCATGTTATCAACCCTTTTGCCAGTGTGGTCACTAGTCCTGCCGTATCTTCATTTAATACATCATTTAAACCACCAGCAATTATCACGAGGTTTTGTCCATCAGCTGTAGTTTTGAGTTTTGCGCTCGCTTCCCTTATCACTGTTTCCAGCTTGTGTTCAAGGAACGTCTTTACTGCAACCGTCTTGTCACCTCTTACCCTCTCTTTGATGCGTTTTGCACATCGATTTAAATTTGAATCCTCGGCGATTATCACATGCTGTGACTTTTCAGCTGGAGCGTCCTGCACCTGGGGGTTACTTGCGCCTGTGACGCCGGCTGCTTTGTCCCCTCCCAACCCCATCGCTACTTAGCTGAAGCTGGGTCTTGCGATTGAACCGGCTGAACCTGTTTTTTTCCAAACTTCCTTGCTCTTTCTTCTCTGCCGTTGTGGTTGCTTGTGCCAACGCCGACTAAATTTCAAGGCCGAAAGGCTGCCGCAGGGACGTCAGAGGTTGGGGGCCCAGTTTCCCAACTGAGCATGCTCAGTAAGACTTTTTTTTCCACATTTTTTCATTCTGCCCAATCAAGCCGCAGCAGCTGCGAGAGCGGGAGCGTTGGTTCTCCTAAAACGTGAACGAAACACAGGCTTTCCGCCGCGTTCGCGGCGTAACTGGGCCCCCACTCTCTGACGTCACTGCGGCAGCCTTTCGGCCTTGAACTTTAGTCGGCATTGCTTGTGCCCTACCGTTCTCTCTTGGGCCGCTCCTTTGTTGACGTTTGCTAATGCCTTCTCGACTGACCTGACCCTTTCTCCCATAGCCCTCGTTTTTTTCTTGCACTGTCGCCAACACAGTCTCCAGCTCAGTGAATCTCAACGGCAACTCACTCTGGGCAACCATCATTTTCCCCATGTTTCCCTCGACCTCACATTGCCTACACTTGGCGTAAGCGTCCGTTGCATTCGTGTCTGCACTTGCGTTTATTTTCAAACCCACCACACGTCCTGAACTATTTACAGCCTTTTTAATCATGTTTTTGACACCAATTGTTCTTATAAACTGCCCCATTTGATAATTACAAAACACGGTGTACGATGAACCTTGTCCTAAAAGAAAATTGTAAGCTTACTACAAAAATTTGCGTGCTCGGTGTACGTGCACTTCCCACTCGGGGTGGCAACAGAAAAAAAAACAAAAAACACACACAAGCAAATAAATACCTGATAACTGACCCTCGAAAAGCCGCCCTGCGTAATAACTACCATAGAGGTTTAAAGTGCGGACTGATTTATTATGAAAGCAAGCTCAAAACATGCCAAAACACTTATCTACGCAGTCGATCAGAAGAATAAAAAAAGACGTCCATCCACTGTTCCAGTCCGAACCGAACAAGCGGGTGATGACAACAAAGGCGACGCGCACCGGCCGAGCAGCGCACTAAAGTGCGCAGGCTGACCATAACAATTAACACGTGGCCTCGGGTTTAGCTGCAGTCCGGTTGTTGTCGGACACTCGGCCGGTACTGATGACAGAGGCCACCATGTTGATTATTCTAAAACAGACTAAACAGTGCAGGCATTAAACAGGCTTAGTGCAGTGAGGGCGTTCATTTCGTCGCTTCACGCCAGCGTTGCCACGCCTGCCGCCGGTCCTGTCATAGGCGCTCGCCACGCTGCGTTGCTTTGACGCATGCGCGTTTCAGCGCGTCCGGCGCCCCTCTGTCACGAAAAGAGGGAGACGCAGTATTGTCTGGCTAACACGTCGGCGCGAAATGCAGCATGTCGCATTTCGTGCCGGTCGCCGTCGGTCCATGCCGATGGACGCTGGTCGCGCCTGGCGTCAGGCTACAGAGTGCTCGCGTTTGGCAAACGTAGCGTTGCTGTGCCCAGCGTGCGCGCGCATCAACGCTACATCGGAACATATTGGGCCCTTCATGATGCGCTCGCAGCCGTTTTGCTAGATTCACATATACAAAATTTGGTGTGACGTAACGTCAATAGATGATGAAATATATTACTGGTGCGAACATGATAATTCTGACACGCGTGTCATGTAAGAGCATGACAACATACCACGCTCATAGCGTGCTTGCGGCCGTATCGCTAGCTCCACATATACTAATTATGGTATGACGTGACTTGAATAGATGATGAAGGTAAGCGACACATCCAAACATAATAATCATGCCACGGAGGTCATGTGCGACATCATTTACCTCCATTTCGTAACGTTGTGGGAATTTTAAAGTGACATAGCATTTCTCATTCGTGCTTCGCATATCATCGATTCCCATTGTACGTGGTATCGGCAAATTTTTTTTTATTGAGCGACACATCATGAAATGGTGCTAAATAAATGTACAAGTATTGTACGCAGAGACATATGTTCAAGAGTTGCAGATGTTTATATAACCAGTTGTTTGCACTTGCGCAACGATGCCAACTGGAACATGATTAATAGCAACACCGGAAGCTCATATGGAGAGCTGATGCTCACGAAGATGCTGGGCCTGGACAGTGCTACATAAATCAACTTCAGCGCATGGCAACTAACCACAATTCAGGTTAACCTTGCGTGACGGCCGTATCAAAGGATTGCACGTGCAATGTTCAGAAAATTGGGTAAGGAGCACTGCATCCACTATTGACGTTTCACGAAGATAAGCGTCCATTTGAACAGTATTTCCGAGACCTGTCGTAGCTCTGTGGTAGAATGTTTGACTGCCACGCAGAATGCTTGGATTCGATTCCTTCTGGAACCCTGAAATTCGTTATTTGCTTTCGTAGGGGAGTCAACGCCGCCTATGTCTGATTTTTCTTAACACTGACATTTATTCTATGCCTTCGTTGGGTCCACGCTACCTATATCGGGTATTCCTTAACGTTCACGCGATAAAATTGCTATTGTATATTCTCGTCGTTTCTGGGTAGATACTAAGTGTCAATCACCAGCAGCACATCCGCATAGCAGTGGCATACACTCGCCCATGGGTATGTGCCACTGTCTGGCGGGAAGTACTTGACGACATATGCGACAGCATTGTGACGTTATTCATGTCTTTACCAGCGTGTCATATTCGCCAAACCATCTGTAAACGGCTAGATAGATAGATACGCTCAAAGTCGCCGAAGTTCGCTAAAAAATGCTTCGTACTTAAAAGCGGAATGTGGGTCTCGGTGTCCCATCGGAGTCTCTTGTCTCTCATCGCTCATTAGCAGTGATTTACATCTTCCCATAGGGTCAAACGGTCCACTTCTGCGTGCTTTGCGTCTCCCCGGGTTTCTCTCTTGCGCAACGCCGCGATGAACCGTCACCCCCGGAAAATCTTTTCAGGCCTGCGCCCAGCAATTTGACGTCATTTCCGGCCGGCCGACTCTCGGGGAAGCCGCAGCGGCAGCGAGCGCAGCGCGGGCGGCGGTGGTGACGGTTCGGCGGCGTGGTGTTGACGGTGTTTCACGTTTGTTGCTTTCCGTTGTTGTTTTGCGGCAATTTCGTTTCCGTGCGTGATGCTGGAGTGATGCGACAATGCCGAATAAGTGTTGTGTACCCGGATGCACCGGCAACTACAAAACAGGAAAGAAGATACAAGTGTTTTCCTTCCCTAAAGACGCCGACGCTCTCAAACAATGGCTACGTGCCATTCCTAGGAAGGACTTCGTGCCGACTTCGTGCACTAAGGTAAGAATTTGAGATGCTCCTGTTCTTAGCTTGTCGTTGCTTGTTCGGGTAGAAATCACCTATGATGGGAAATACTTGAGCGTGTGGCCGCCGGGCCTCGCGAAGCGCTGACGCCAGCAGCGTTCGCAGCAAGGATGGTCAGCTGCGCTTTGTTCACTAACAGTGCCGTGGTGTCGTCCATTCTTGCAAGCTCTCGGTGGAAGCGCTTCGTGGAGTGCGGTGACATCACGCTCCCGTGTTTCCTTTCATGTTGCTTGTACCGCTTAGCGCAGCGCTTTTATTTAGATGCTTGCGAAACGTAGGTAGACTTTGTTTTAGCTACACGGACTGTAAACGCGGTCATGCAAACGGGAGCGCATTTTTTTCTTTTGAGAAGTGGCGTCTCAGACGTTCTTGAAACGTTTTTGCAGGTGTGCGCGAATCATTTCGACGCTTCATGCATTGAGAAGACGACATCGTAGACGGATCCAAGGACAGGGAGAGTTATTGAAGTTGCACTCCCAGTACCACGGTTGCGTCCTGGATCTGTCCCAACGGTATTTTCCGGCTGTCCGTCCTACCTATCAGTACGAGACCAGAGCACGAGAGAAACCCCTGACGCCAAGAGGAGCCGACAAGAAGCCTCCCAACTCGCCCGTGCTGTAGAAAAGTCGCTGGCGTCATATGAAGCGGAGCAAAAACGAGACCGGTTTTCGTCCCTCGAAGAACTAAGGGCTCGCCTGCAAGGGGTGTCAGTGTCTCCAAAGTGGACTGTGATTCACAAAGAAGAGTGCTCCATGTTTTTGAACATTATCGACTATCGTGAACCTTGTTTGAATGCGTCATTGACCGTGTTTGCAAACCTTGAAGTCTTTGCCTGCTATCAAGGTTCACCAATCAAGAACCTTGGTAGCGCTGTTGTACCAGACTCAGTTCAAAAAGTAAGTTCCTTGTTGGAAATTTTGAACAACCTGTCGATGCTGTCTGAGGAGCGCTGCACTTATTGCCACCTGGCTCAAGCAATACATTCCCTTGTTTGAGCCTTGTTTCCAGTTTTGTATCTCTTTACAAGTTGTTAGCTTTTAAAGGTGCTGTACTTTTTTCTTTTTTTTTAACTCGAACTGCCTCGGTGCCCACTGTAGCAGTTGTACAGTCCGTTTCGGTACCTAAGATGTGTACACTTTCCTTGTGCACTCTGTGTACAGACATGTTGTGCACTGTGATTTGTTTTTTTCTTAGATTTTTGTTTGATTTTTTCCCTAGGACATGCACCTACCTGTGGCAGTACAATTACTTTTCTTTCTGTCATTTATCATGCTGTGGACCACAATTTAGTCACCAGTGTTCTTTTGTATTGTATTTTTTGACAAGTGTTTGAACCTGATACCTTGTGTTGCTACTGCTACTATGATAAACGAATGGTATGTTTTCCTCTAACCTACAATTTAAATGAAAGTGTGCCTTTTCTGTTCCAAAGCTCGGGGATGTTTTTGCTGTTACAATCTGTTTTGTTTTCTGAGTTTTATGTGGCAAGATATTGTGTTTTGTACTTTTGGCATATTTTCAGCATTAAGGGCAACATCTTGTGTTGCCTGTCGTCTGCCTGGACCGAGAACAATGTGCACTGTGATATTTGTACAGACGGCGTCTGGCTGTGATAAATAAATACGCATTATTCCATTCACGATATTCATTATTTCTTGATACCTTGATAAGTTCCCCCGCAACGGTGGCTCAGTGGGTAAGGCGTAGCGCTGCTGAGCACTAGGGCGCAGTTTCGATACCCGGCTGCGGCGGCCGCATTTCTGATGGAGGCGAAAAGCAAAAACGCCCGTGTGTACGAGATTTCGGCACACAATAAAGATTCCCAGGTAGTAAAACTTGATCCTGAGCTCTCCCCTACGGCGCGCTTCATCGCCCGCGTTGCGTCGGCGCGTTAAACCATACAATCAATGGATACCTTGATAAATCGTGCGGACATGGTGTCAAGGAACCTCGCCCGAGTCGGTAGGCGTGAAGGGCGCTCGCGGCTGGCGCAGCCACCCAGCGAAGGGCGGCCGGCCGGCCGGCGCGATGTGACGTCGTCGACGTCACGTCACGTGACGCGCAGGCCTGAAAAGCTTCCGGGGGTGACGGATGAACGCTATAGCGTCAACGCTGCCGCCAGTGTAAGCGTTAGCGCCCGCCGCAGCTTCGCACATAAAAATGGTTCCCTCTAGCATTCGTTCATTTCGCAATTCGTTGCCGTCACAGGTTGCCTCGCCAGTAGTCCTGATGCACCGGACAACGCATGGCGTAGCCGCAGCGATGACCGCAATGACGAGTACGACAAGGACATACACCGGCCACTAACAGGATGCATGCTTCCTACAGGTAAGCGGCTATATACACGGGCAGTGGTCTGAAGAATTTTTTGTTTGCATCCATGTAAAATGCCACTTACCTCGAACACGTTAATTGAAGGTCACAGGTTTACAGGCTAGTTATCTTTTCAGCCACGTTTCTTTTCTGACATTTACATTACAATTTCCTCGGATATTTTTCCTATACTTCCCTAGGCGAAATTGTCTGCAAGTCCTCAATACTATTGTTTCTAACAAAGAAAACGAGCCCGTAAGTTTACCCTTCTTTCCTTCTAACCTGTTAACGTGATTCTATGCATGTGTTGCGTGTGAAAGTTCTTATTATAGTGTCAATTATTCAAGGGGTTTTCTGTCATTGTGTCTTTTTACCTTTGTTATACAAAATGACGCACACCCTCCTACCATGCTGATCTAGTTTCTAAAGCACTCGGTTGTTGATGCGCAGGTTTCGCGATCAAATCCTGACTGTGGCGGCAGTATTTTAGATGCGGAGCATCTAATACTCGAGGCTTGTAGTGCGGCGCCGTCCGCAAGCTTCCTCCTCCTTCTTCCACCATCTGTGCATCCCTTCCTCCTCTACACACCGCGCGCGCTTCACTCCTCCACCATCTGTGCACCCTTCCTCCTCTACACACCGCGTGCGCTTCTCCTCTTCACGAACATTCGCTAGCTGTATAATGTAGCGCGCATGCGCCGTCACGCTTCGAGAACATCGGCAGCTGACGCGCGCGCATGCGCCGTCGCGCTTCGAGAACATCGGCAGCTGACGCGCGCGCATGCGCCGTTGCGCTTCTCCCCCTTCTCGAACATTCGACAGCTGACAGTGCATGCGCCGTCGCGCTGTATATATACTCAAGGTCGGCGCTCGCTCGCTCAGTTGCCGTTCGTCGGTTGGTTTGTACGGCGCGTCGACGTCCAAGGTCGCGGTGAAATGAATTCCAACGAATCCACAAACACAATGATCGACGTCCCTTCGACCAGCGCCGCCCTTTCGCATACGTGTGTACGTGTTCACTCATTTAACACCCCCTCCTACAACCACGTTAACCAATTTAGCCATCGACCCAAGTAAGTCGCAATTTAACACCCCATTTCACAACCACGTTAACCAATTTAGCCATCGACCCAAGTAAGTCGCACTTTAACACCCCGTTAACCAATTATATGCTCCGTATCCTCCTCAGTGTTCCCCCGAGGGAAGCTGCGGGCAATTTTTTTTTAGTGGAGAAGAAAATGCTGTTCGGCCGTGCACTCAGATTTGGGTGCAGGTTATAAAACTCAAGGTGGTCGAAATTTGCGGAGCCCTTCACTATGGCGTCTCTGATTATCACATGGTTTTTTGGCACGTACACCGCAGATATTACTATTGTAATAATAATAATAATATTAATATATTATTGTTATTAATATTATTATTATTATTATTATTATTATTATTATTATTATTATTATTATTATTATTATTATGTTGTTGTTGTTGTTGTTGTTGTCGTTGTGGTTGTTGTTGTTACAGGATGGAGACATCAACGGCATGAATTCGTAGCATTATGTGACATTATTTTGGCATAGATTGCATATATTGCGCAATTATCATTAGCATAGATTGTGCAACGTATAATATCTACAATTTAACGAGTGCAACTGAATGGATCAGATTGCAGGTGTCTAATTTTAGTTTAATAAAAGCAAAGAAGCTACAGGAAAGGCATGCAAATATTCCATGAAAATGGCGTGGTAGCATCAAAACACCATTCTTTTGTAAAGTGCAACAGAGCCAAAGAAAGAGTTTTTTCGCATTGGTGCGCTGCTTTCTACCACATGATAAAATTCTTATATTGGGCACGGCACCTGCCAAGCGGGCAGGATGGCTAAACCGCTGCTGCTACTTTTGCAGGCACTGACTTGGATCATCGCCGTGATTTCGTCAAGCAACGTGCGCGGGCAGTTCCCATTTCTGCTGCATGACTACGGAAACAAGACATCGGACATCATATCGGACAATCTTCGGTCGACAACGGTGACGTCAGCGATCGCAGGCGTACTTAAGAACGGACACAACGACGGTTACATCAGAGGGCACGGCACATGCCAAGCGGGCAGGATGGCTAAACCGCTGCTGCTACCTTTGCAGGTTGGTGTACAGCCTTGTGCAGCTTGTTGCAAAAGTGACAATAGATTCTTGATTGTTGTGCCGTGCCCTCGGCGATGTTGGTCCATTGCGGTGGAGTGTTGGTTGTCATTACTACTTTTGTTAACTTCGTGGAATGTAGAAGAAAATCCGGGTCCCAAGACTGCTGAATTGTTGCAACTAATTTTAGATAACCAGAAAGAATCTGATGAGAAGATAAACGCGGTTATAAAAGAAGTTGCTAAACTTAATGAAAAGTCAGAAAGAATGAACAGCTATTTTAATTTCATGCAGTATATTCAAAAGAAAATGGAAAGGTTAGAAAATATAGTCCAGCGACAAGCAGCACGACTAGTAGATTATGAAAACAGAAGCCGAAGAAATAATCTACTCATTTTTGAATTCCCGAGGCCAGAATTGAACACGAGGCAGATTTGCGCGATGCCGTTGTTGATAACATTTTAAGAACCAAGCTAGGGGTAGGCGTTAAATCGGTAGATAGAATTCATCGATTAGGTAAACAAAGACAAGGCAAAGCAAGACCAGTAATTATGACATTCATGGATTACCGTGAGAAAGAGAAGGTAATGCGTAATTGTAAGAAACTAAAGGGTACTTTCTTCAGTATCAGTAACGATTACTCAAAAGAATTAGTCGA
Source organism: Rhipicephalus microplus (assembly GCF_043290135.1). NCBI lineage: Eukaryota > Metazoa > Arthropoda > Arachnida > Ixodida > Ixodidae > Rhipicephalus > Rhipicephalus microplus. Next base: position 54,521,166 of record NC_134709.1, on the reverse strand, counting down.
ACTAAGAAAGAAACTATGGGAAAGTTCAGCGCCAGACCGAGCTAAGGGAGCGAGGGTCTCAATGGTGCATGATAAACTGAAGATAAACGGGCGCGTCTTTGTCTGGGATGATAAAAAAAATGAACGCCGTCTTTTTCAATAGCGGAGTGACAAGAACGATAGCAGAGTTCAAGCGACGCCAGTATCGAGTGAGCATGACCGACATGAATCCTTTGACTCGGACAGCTCTGCTAGTAGTTCGAAAAATCAATCCCATTCATAGCTACGAATTCTTGTCGAAAATGCTCGTAGCATCATAAATAAAGGTACAGAATTAGAATATCTTTTATTGGCACATGGTCCCTATGTTATATTACTAACAGAAACATGGCTACGCGATGAAATACGCAGTGATTGCATTGTTCCTCCATGGTACAAGCTTTTCATGTGGGACAAAGATTCACGAGGCGGCGGTGCTGCTATCATTGTGAAAAGTTCCATCCCAACTTGCATGATACAATGTGATGTTCGCGAAACTGTATGGTGTAAGATTACATTCAACAATAGAGTATACATTATTGGCTCAGTATGCAGACCACCTGCGTGTGAGCCTGAGTTTCTGGATTTGTTTAGTGATTTTTTTTTGTGACCATGTTAACGGGAGCACGAGGTTTATAATGGTCGGAGACTTCAACTTGCCTCACATTGATTGGCAAAATGTTTTGCCGGGTGAGTCTAAAACAATTAGCTGCGAAAAACTTTTGGAAATTAAATTCTGTCATGGCCTGAAACAAATCGTGCATGAACCAACGAGGGTTACAGGTTCGTCGAAGTCATTGTTAGACCTCGTGTTTTTGTCTCAAAACATAACAGACTATGTTTTAAATATTTTAGATGGCATGTCCGACCACAAAATGTTGTCTTTAGTCATTAAAACTAGTGCATGCCGTTTAGAGAAACCGTTCCTTCCGGTAAAAATAAAGGACTTTAAAAAGGCAGATGACACTTCCATGATAAATTTTCCCGAGCTCCACTTTCATGATTTCGAGCGAGCATCACATGTTGAATCTGTGGAGCAATTGTGGCAGAGATTTGAGGCCAACGTCGTAACTTGCGTTGATGGCTTTGTCCCTACTCGTATTAGGAAAACACGTAAACAAAATCCCTGGATAACACGCAGCATTATACATATGTAACGGCGAATTAAGAGATTAAGAAAAAGTAAAAAAAAGAGCGACGGAAGTTGCAGCTATAAAAATCAAGTTGAAAGAAGCCCTTGTGAATTCCAAAAATAAGTTCTTTGGCCAAACGCTTATGAACATCCTTAAAAGTTCGCCATCCCAATTCTGGCATTACATCAGTGACAGAAAGGAAAGAATTGAGCAGATCGAACATGAGGGTTGTATCCTGACAAAAGTTTACGACTTAGCAGATACTTTTAATCGCTTCTTTCAGTCCGTTTTCACAATAGACCAGGGTGATAAGATAGGCGCATCGATCAGTAACAGTGCAACAACCGCAATGGAACCTGTTATTATAAACCGCGAAGGTGTTTTTCAGTTACTGCTTGAGCTAGAAGCGAAGAAAGGAAGTAGTTCGGATAACCTACCAACAGAGTTTCTGGAAAGATACGCAGAATGGGTCTCGTTTTATTAGGAATAATATTTGTGAAATTGGTTGAGACGCAATCACTTCCACAAGAATGGCGCAATGCAGTTGTAATTCCGATTTATAAAAACGGTAACCGCTCGATTGATTGATTGGTTTGTGGGGTTCAACGTCCCAAAACCACTATATGATTATGAGAGACGCCGTAGTGGAGGGCTCCGGAAATTTTGACCACCTGGGGTTCTTTAAGGTGCACCCAAATCTGAGTACACGGGCCTACAACATTTCCGCCTCCATCGGAAATGCAGCCACCACAGCCGGGATTTGATCCCGCGACCTGCGGGTCAGCAGCCGAGTACCTTAGCCATTAGACCACCGTGGCGGGGCAATGGTAACCGCTCGTTAATAAACAATTACCGGCCATTATCCTTGACGTCGGTCTGCTGTAAAGTTCTAGAACATATATTAGCAAAACATAAGAGAGTTTTAGTACTGCGGAATGGTGCTACGTACGCATCACGCAAGCGCCTTGCGTTACGTGTCGTCGTTTGCCACTAATCGGCTTTTAGTACGCCGTAGTACCCGCGTACGTAACGAGCGTGAAGCGTGTTGCGCCATCTGGTAGATCAAAATCGAAGCACGTGTTATTGACAGCCAATCTGAGCCAATCCAAGTGTTATAGCCAGATTATGGCCATATTTTAAGCCACAGAGCCGGTCGGTGCTTGCCTTCGATGCCACCATTTTGCAAAACGTAGTCTTGCGCTGTCGCGAACGTGTTCAAGAGCGGCGCGATCACCTCATACGTACGCACGCACGCATCTCATGCGTGCGTACGTAGCAGCTGCGTACGTAACGCGATACGTGCGCGTTGCGGTCTGCGCATGCGCACTACGCAAAACGTGGCGTCCTTACGTACGCAACGCTGCCACGTACGCAGCGTACGCAGTACTAAAACTCTCTATATTCTTAGTTTTCTTGATTCTAACCAGTTACATTGTGCAAGCCAACATGGGTATCGGCATGGTCTTTCTACTGTTACAATTAGCTGAAACGCTCCATGATTTCAATAAAAACGGCGATGCCCTTCTGCAGACTGATGTAATTTGTGTAGATTTTAGAAAAGCCTTTAATAAGGTCTCTCATCGTAAATTACTTTTCAAGCTTGAAAGATCAGGAATAAGCGAAGAAGTATTAAAATGAATAGAGGCCTATTTATCCGCACGTCAACAGGCTGTAAAAATTGAAACTTCCACTTCAAGACCAGTGGCCGTGTACTCGGGCGTTCCTAAAGGACCTGTTTTAGGACCACTTCTTTTTCTGATCTTTGTTCATGATCAATGTTCAATAGTTGAGGCTCCAATTAAAATGAAACTTTTGCAGATGTCTGCTTGATTTATTCCCCAGTTACTTACGAAGGTGACCAAATTAATCTGCACAGGTGCTTACAGGCATTAGATCAGTGGTGTATGATATGGGACATGGAAATAAAATATAGGAAGACGACATTTGCACATATTCACTCTAGTGGGCGGGAAATGTCATTCATGTATAACATCGGAAGTCACCCTTTAAATAATGCCGATTGTTTCAAATACCTAGGAGTTAGTATTATGCACACATTGAAATGGCACATGCATATCGATAACATCTGTTCTAAGGCAAACAAAAAACTGTATTTCTTTAAAAAAACTGAAACATGCCACACCAGATGTAAAACTAACTGCTTACAAAACATTCATACGTCATGTCTTAGAGTATGCTAGTATCGTATGGTCACCTCACCAGAAGGTGTTGTGGGCGAAAATTGAAAGAGTACGAAAATTAGCAGTCTGTTTCATATGCGGTAGATACCGACGCACACACTCAGTCACAGCTTTGTTAAAGTCATGTGAGCTTGAGTCTTTAGAATATCGCCGGCAAAAACATCGTCTCAAATTTCTTTTTAGGATTAGAAGCGGGCAAACAAAGATAAATAAGGATTTATATATTCAGCCCCCTTGTAGGCGATGTGCTCGTCTTAATAATAGTAAATGAATTCAGCCATATTTCACACGCGCGAATGTTTTCCGCCACTTCTTTTTCCCAGACACAATTGATATGTGGAATAGTTTACCCAATGCGGTTGTGCAACAAACAAAATAAGTGGATTTTGAAAATGCATTAGACGGTTTTCTTTGTAGTGATGAGTGCTAAATGTTGTTGTCAGCATTTATTCGTTGATTTTAATGTGTGTAGTCACTGTTGTTTGTTTCTTATTTTTTATTCTTTGTAATCCATCTGGTATTTATATGTGCCTTTGAATTTTTCTTTTTTGTGCGAACGTTATGTACTTTGTGACACCCTCCCTGCAATGACCCCAGGCACGGGGTTGACAGTATAAATTAAATAAATAAAATAAATGAAATAAAATAACCAGCTTTACTTCAGCCATGGAACATCGCTTTTGCGGGGTCGTAAAAGCATCATGTACAGTGACATCCGCAGTTCAACACAACCTGCGCTGCAGGCTGATATTTCGTTGAAAAGGACGCTAAATGAAGCATTGGCATTTACCTTAAGCCTGATGCCAAGCGCGGTGCCTCGAGACGCAAATGGGCTATTTACGGCAACACAACAATCGAAATTTGCAAAGACTATCCTGCCACTTCACCATACATTACATTCAGCCGGAGTTGTAATAGTTTCAGCTTGTGCACTCTAGGTATAGCAGACTAAATAAAATCGCTCGCGAAAGTTTCGTAAAATATTCAGGTTAAAAATGACCTTTGTAAATGTGATCACCAATTAGTGCGCCGGTTTGGTTTTGTCAAATTTTTGTAAAAAAATGCTTAATAATAAATTTTACGGTAATTGTGGCATACTGTTTTTAATGCAATAATATGAGCTGCGCAGAAACATCGCCTCGGAGATGTTCATTCCTCTTTCATTACTACAATGCGACGGTGACGGAGCACGTTATTTGAACAACATTGATGACACCCTTGACAGACTACAAAATGCGGAATTCTTTGCCTCTCTAGACCTCGAGGGCATTTACAGACAGTTAGAGTTGGATGAACAAGATCACGAGAAATTGGCAAGTACCACGTACAGTGAAAATCGATCATACGCGAAGCACGAATGGGGAACGTTCATATGCCTATAATGTTTGAACTTAAAATGTTTAAATGTGTCATTGACCTTCGTCGTCTATTCATTTCACGTAAAGCCAAACTTGGTATATGTAAAGCTACCTAAACGGCCACGAGCGCATCATGAGTGTGGCTTGTAGTCATGTTCCTACGAAATGCATCTCATGATCATCATGCATGCACCAGCCATATATCTTCTTCATTTATTTAGGTCCCGTACTACCATATTTGGTAGATCTGAAGCTAGCGAAACAGCCGCGACGCATCGTGAGTGTGGCATGTAGTTATATTCTTGATTGACACGCATTTGGCGGTTATCATGTGTGCACTAGTCATATACCTTCGTCATTCATTGTCGCGAAGTAATACGTAATTTAGTACATTTGAAGTTCGCTAAACGGCCGCGAGCGCATCATGAGCGTGGCATGTAGTCATCTTGTTACATGACAGCCATCTCATGATTGTCTGGACTATTCACATACCTTAGTCATCTATTCACGACCTGCAATACCGAATTTGGTATGTTTGAAGCTAGCGAAACGGCCGAGAGTGCATCATGGTTGTGACATGACACGTATGTCGTGATAATCATGTTTCGACGTGTCATTTACCTTTGTCATCCGTTCGCGTAACGTTGTACCAAATTTGGTATATGTGAAGCTAGCGAAATGACCACGAGCTCATCATGAGCGCGGCATGTAGTCCCGTTACATGACATGCATCTCATGATTATCATGTTTGCACCAGTCACCTAGATTCGTCATCCACTCACGTCCTGTAATACCGTATCTTGTATATGTGAAGCTAGCGAAATGGCCGTGAGCGTATCATAAGAGTAGCATGTAGTCATGATGTTACATGGCGTGTCATGTCATGCGTGTCATAATTTCCACATTGGGGTCTGTGACTTGTGTTCGCCATGCAGTCATGTGATACTACAACAGTTTTGCAACACGTCATGTGAACGAGACCACCGCAAAAGCAGCAAAACCGATTGATTGATTGATTTGTGGGGTTTAACGTCCCAAAACCACCATTTGATTATGAGAGACGCCGTAGTGGAGGGCTCCGGAAATTTTGACCACCTGGGGTTCTTTAACGTGCACCCAAATTTGAGTACACGGGCCTACAACATTTCCGCCTCCATCGGAAATGCAGCCGCCGCAGCCGGGAATCGAACCCGCGACCTGCGGGTCAGCAGCCGAGTACCTTAGCCACTAGACCACCGCGGCGGGGCAAGCAGCAAAACCATGAGATGTAAATTAATACACTTATTACATTGATATCATGATTTTCGTGATATGACTAGTCACTATTGTTTGCAATACAGCTATGTTATGCCAAGCCAATTTTGGTATTGATACCATTATCGAAACAGCCAGGAAAGCTAAAAGTTGTAAGCGGCTAGATAGATAGGTGATAGATACGCGCAAAGTCACTGAAGTTCGCTAAGAAATGCTTGGCATTTAAAAAACAACTTTCGTCACCTCAGATGGTCCGCTAGAGGGTCAAAGAAACTGAACGTGTGTTGCGCCGGCTCCGTGAAATGGACATTTTTTTTTCGCGCGGAAAAGACAACGGCCGGCTGATAAAGTTCTGTGTGTGTTTCCAGACGTGCTCAGGATCCTGTGACCACCATTCTCAAGACTGTGTGTGAATTGTAAAGGATTTTATCGTGCCTTTAGTGTTCAGCCACGTCGTGCTCCTCGCCAACTGCACAGTTTGGCCTAGCGCCGAGGCGGCCGGAGCGGTGTCCGAGGGCTCCAGCTAGGCGTCGGCTTGTAGAGCGTCTGCGGAGGCAATTTGACAATAGAAGTGACTGTTAACGGTACAGATGCCAATCTAGCAGAATCGCAAAAGCTTGGACTGGGTGACGAAAGTGCCAAAATGTGTGGCGGAGCTCCAAGAGACTCAACAGCGAAAACACGACGGCGCCACCGAGGTGGCCTGTACCCGCGGTAAGATGTGGAACAGAAGGCAGGACGGGGCCAGCCTGCTACAACGGCAACAATCATGGCGTAAGTGAAAGACCCTCACGTAAAGTGACAGGAAAAAAGCTCGCGGAGTGGTCAGTAGCGCAGCTACCACGTCTTCCAAGCGCGGATGATGTTATCTGTCTTTAAACTGATTAGCTAGTTCGAAATAGTTGAGGTCTACACACGATTAAGGGTATAATAAAAAAACTGTATTACACGCACACGTACAATGTAACACACGCATTTTTTGATCGATTTCAATGTTCAGACTACCCCTCCCAACCAAGATCCCTCTTTGGGGGGAGAGCAGTGCACTCTCTCCTGTCTGTGTTCGCACTCCACGGTTAGTCTGGCTCTCGTATGTCAACGGTTTTGTTTTCGTTCGCAGTTCCGACCTCTGGGAAAAACCGACTTTTGTGGATTGTTATATCGTTTGACTTTTGGAGCTCTCCTAGTTTATTACATCCTTCCCCCGAAAATGAGCCTTGTTCATTTTACATGTGTCTCCAAAGCGTAGAGGAGTTAAACCGGACGTCACAGAGTTATTCCAGTGGGGAATTTACGGCGCAAGAACGCACTGCTCCGTCACGGCCTTTGAAAACTTCAACGATTCTTCTTGTTTTTTTTATTTACAAATGAGGCTTGGTATGGTCCTCATGTACAATCACAATGTCATCTACCATGAAAACCTTTTCCTGTCTTGACGGTATTGATTGCGCAGAGCGAAACTGTAGCAGGCATTCCTTTTGCCATCGGTTTCAAAAGGCGTGACGCCGGTACATCCAGCGCCGGTTAATGTCAGCTGTTGTAGAAGTGGGAACAGCACTTGACGGAGAGGCAGGGAGACTAAGCAATCTATTTCATGTTACCAGATGGGATGGTGTCAGCACTAACGCCTCACCTGGCTCCTTCACGACATATGTAAGCGTGCCCGGACGCGAGTTTATCGTTGCCTCCACATCTGCTGAAACTGTAGTGAGCTCCTCAAAGGGCAGGCTTTGATGCCCAAGAACTTTTTGAAACGATACCTTCACGGACTTAACCATTCACTCCCACGAACCTCCCCACCAAGCTGCTTTTTCTATTATGAATTTCCACGTGATGCCCTCAGAGCCGCAGTAGGCTTAGGCGTCCCCACTGCGAAGAATTTTCAAGAGGCTTTGAATTTGTTTTCATGCTTTCTCGAACGTCGAAGCGTTATCGCTGTAAATTGTTTGCGGCACACCCCTGCGTGCCACAAATTATCGGAGGGCCAACAGAAAACATTCAGTTGAAAGGCTGGAAACTAACTCTAAGTGCACTGCTCTCGTTGTTGCGCATGTGAACAAGGCGATGTAACTCCTTGTGTTTGACGTTTCAGTTTGGTGAAGCATTCACTGCCGAAGGTTTCCTCGGTATTTAACCTTTCTGCGTACTTGATGTGCTTGGCACGTGTGAGGTCGGGACATGTGTCTCGAGTTAGAGTTACCAATATGGGTTGGGTGTGTAGGGTCTGTAAGGATAGTGAGGCCCAGGATGGAAATAAGTTCCGCCAACTTTCTTTCACGCCGATCCTCCTTACAGTAACCCCACTAAGGACTACGGGCGTAAAGTGGCCTACAATGATTAGTGGCTGCCTGCCTGCCGTGGTAAATACATCAGCGTAAGTTTTAAGCAGTTTCGGAGAACTGTAGGTGTTTAGGATGTGTACTGACGCGTCCTGCTTGCGAAGCGGGAGGAGAGTCACCATAACATAGGAGTAAAGCCGATCGCAATCGAGAACCACCAGGTTTGTGGTAGAAATTCTGTCCACGCTGTTCTGGCTGTGCTGTTTGAGCATCCCTTTGCAACATGGTACAATTTGTAACGACAGCGTGCTCGCCCGACTCCTGAAGGGCCACTGCCATGGGCGAATGCGTACAAATTTTTAAGTAGAGCCGCAGAGCAGCCTGCTTAGTGCGTGCCGTAAATCCAAGACAATTCCACTGTAAGATTGTGAAAAGGTCCAAATTTGCACGGAGGTGGCACGAACTAGAGCCGTTAATTGCCCGCCATCAAAAGAACTAAGCGTATGGGTGGACACCGCGAGGGCCTGGTGGGCCATACAGCCTTCGCTGCTCGATCCTGTGCTCGCTTACGAGGTCGCAGTCGAACTTCCATAGTGTCCGTCTACTTCGGCTACCTAAAAATGAGGTCAGCGCGCTTGAGATTGAGACAGCCGCTTAAGCTTAGGACGCCGAATCCCAACAGAGAGTTGAGTCATCTGAACAACTAACATGCCAAGAATGCGGTAAAAACGGTTTGGAGGGGAGCAGCCAATCAATCCTTGACCGTGGTCACTATGAACGCCATCTGGGCCTCTAAGCCAACGAGGTGCGCCTCAAACGGTGTGAGATGCACCGCGGTGTCCGTGCTGTCTTCCTGCGCTATGTGTGTCGGGTTAGGCGAGGACGAGCGGTTTGCAAAAGCCTCCGCCTGTGTTAAAGAGGCAACCTAGGCCTACAACCTGCGGAATTCAATTTGGTCCCGCATGGTAGCGAAAGGGGTTGGTGGTTTGGGTTGGGAAATCTCCGAGGGTGTGGGCGGAGAGGCTCCTTCACCGGAGCAACTCACCTGAGATCCTTGTCTGATGCGGTCGGCCAACGATGAATATCCCTGGGCAGCGGGTTTGAGTACATGCAACGACGGTTTCGGTTTGGGTGGGGTGAGCAAAGGCTGCCCTGCTGTAGACCTCCTGGCTTGAGATTCGTCCATAGTTATGCATCGCAGTGGAAGCCCCAGAGCTACCGCGCCAGGGAGCAGGGGCGGGACAGGGTTGATGGCTGCGGGCTGAGCCACCTGCGGTGACGACAAGGAAACCAATTTTCGTCGGCACGGACGTCTTCTCTTCTTCCAGCTGGCTTGACCTACCGAAGGAGGAGCGGGCGGCTTAAATGGCAGCGCCTTGTAGCGTTCTTTACAGCACCGATCCCCGGTGATGTGGGATTCGGCACAGAGAGCACACCTGGGCGTACACTCATGAGAAGCACGGACGCCATCCGTGGGCGGCACCGCCTTTCCGCAGGTGCCACAAATTCTGGTTTCCGGCTGGGACAGGCGTCAGGTAGATGTCAAACGGAGCCACACTAAGTGCAGGCTGGAATATTTTTTTTGTATGGCTGCAGAGGTTTGAGCAGGGCGTCGTAAGCAACGTATTTCGGCTTCACCTGGCCGAAAAAAAATGGAAGCATATCCACGGAGTGAATGATGGAGAATGGGGTGAAGCATCCGTCCGTCCATTCGTTCTTGCTTCCATTCGTCTATGCGTACGTCTCTTCGTGCGTCCGCACGTCCATCTGCGCATCCGTCCCTGCATTCGCCCCTGCGTCCGTCCAAGCGTCCATCCGTACGTGCAGCCATCCGTGCGTCCGTCCATGCATCTGTCTGTGTGTCCGTTCGTCCATCTATTAAACACTCCAAATACCACCACCTCGCATCCTTTCATCATATATCCCCCATGTAGAAGCACCGCAATCCAGCGGACATTCCAAGGACTAAAGGAGAGGTGGCACACGCGCACTTTCTTACGGCTTGCGCTTCGTGTCTACTTCCCTCCTTGAACCACCACGAGTTAATGGTATATGCTAGTTCACTGTATTCATGGCACTGCGGCACAACGCTCACTAAACCTTTCTAAAACCAAGTAGCTTACACCCAGCGAGTATAACGTAGCAACTCTTTCTTGTCAGATAGTCATTAATGTACATGTCAATGGCTGCTAATGGGGAATGAGAGACAGGAGAATTCGGCTTTTAGTTAACGCGCACGACGCAGCGATTTTTTTATTGTTCATCAACGCACAGGAGAAATCTCCCACCACGCGCACTTTCTTGCAGGTCAAAGCGTGAGTCAAAACCTTGCAGGTCAAAACGTAAGACTGGTTACACACTACGACTACGACTACGACTACTACTAGGGACGAACGGGTGCTGCTTTAAGGAGCTTTGCCGAGGCACACCTAATTCGAGGTTTCCAGTCACCGCACCTTTAGAATGTCACGTCTGGGTCAATAAAGGCTCTCACGAAGAGCGTCTTTAGAGTCGGATCTTCGCAATGTCACTACTCCATAAAAGGAGTCTTGAGTGTTCGCGCGCAAGTACCCAAACAGGGGCACTAGTCCAGCCGGTAAGGGAACTGCAAACTCACCGATAAGTTTGTCCGCTATGTGCGGATTCGTGGTATAGACTAGAATGAAATTTTGTTCCCGCACCATACAACAGCGATTAGGCGTGTCGCAGTCGCTGCGAGGTAAACGATGAGCGCGCGTCGGGCCCCGTTCTCGGGGAACGCGTCGGCGATAGACAGCTGAGTTCAGGGTTTGAGCACGACTACGAAGTCCGTTGCTTTCTGCTTCGGCAGGGGTTGCGGCCACCACAAAGGCTTTCGGTGCCCCCGCATTGAGACCACGGAGTGCGTCGCAGACAACGAAAGTGAAAGTGTGGGGAGCAGACGCCAGCGTCCACGTTGGCAGCTGTGACCAAAGACAATACGTTGGTTGAGGTCACAGTGAGTGCGTTGCTCGCCTGCTCTCGGCGAGCGACTGAGGTTAAAAGTGCGGTGCCCTTTAAGAACTCAGGCAGCTCCTGTCAACTGCCCGAAGACGGGACGTTGGTCCACACTATTCAGTGATGATCATATCCAGTTTGGGTGTCCGCCACGGTAGCGGCATGCGGTGTGAAGCCGCCCGGCCGTCCATTCTACCGGGAGTTGCCATAATCACTAAGCCTAGCGACGTCACTGGTGTGGTCGAGACCTAATGGCCCGTAGGAGACGTAGAAAGGGCCCATCTGCCTAAGCGTGGTATCCAGGTGAACCGAATCACATTCCGGTGACGGTGGTGAGACGTTCTTAGAGGTTCGATAGGGTAATGCGGGGTTCCGAACAAAAATCATCGGAGCCAGTGTGCTGCACACCCGATACGGTCGCGTGCTCGCAGCGCCTCCCAGTATAGATGTAATTAGTAAGATTCGATGCAGTCACCATAGATTGGTAAGAACTCGTATTCATCAAGATTAGAAAAAAACAAAGGCAGGAACTGATATTCAAAAAGCCAATTTATGTGCTAGCGATGAGAGGGAAAACACAGGAATTCAGAGTTTGGCTTCAGAATAGATTCCAGGTTCTAAACAAGGTAAACGACGTCAGCGTTGACACAATGAAGGATAATTTTACTAGTATCATCAAAGAGTGTGCAATGAAAGTCGAGGGTACAGTCACTACACAGGACACTAGCAAACTATCTCAGAGAACGAAAATCTCTTTCAGAGATGAAAAACCGTGAAAGCTTCAATTCAACCGCCGATATAGAGCTAGTGGAGCCTTCGAAATTAATCAATAGGTGCAAGGTAGCCAACATCAGAAGGTATAACATGGAGAGAATCGAGCAGGCTGTAAAAAGCGGCAGAAGCCTAAAAGCAGCGAAGGCTAACATAGGCATATGCGAAAATCGGATGTGTGCATTAATGAAAATGGAAGGCAATGCCATAACCAATACCGATGGGATAGTTAAGGTGAAAGAGAACTTTTACAGCGAGCTGTACAGGAGCCGAAACAGCCAAGATGGTATTGTAACGAGTAATACTAGTTCATAGGAATTCGACATACTGCCGTTAACGACAGGGGAAGTAAGGAAACCCTAGAAGGAAACCAAAGAGGCAATCTTTCTGGTGAGGATAAGGTATCAACAAACCTGCTGAACGATGGTGAAGAAATTGTGTTAGAAAAACCGGCCTCCTTACATACGTCTCTTGACGGTGAGAGTACCAGAATCTTGAAAGAACGCCAACATCATTTTAATGTATAATAAAGAATATAAGAACTTTAAAAATACATGCCTATGAGCTATGTACTGTCCGTTCCCTACAAACTAATAAATTAGAGCTAATATAGTTGAGGCAACATTAGCGTTCTATCAACCGAAGGACCACGCCGTATTTCGTACGGGCCACTCCACAACAGACCATATTCATACTGTCAATCAGGTAATAGAGAAATGTGCGGAATACAACAAAAACTCTGTAGAAATATTTCATAGATTACTAGAAGCTGTTGACTCAATCGAAACATCAGCAGTAGTGCAGGCACTACGGAATCAGGGAATAGACGAAAGCTACATAGCCATAGTGAACAAATCTATAGTGGACCCACAGCTGCCACCACAGGCCTCCTTAAGGACAGCGACAGAGTCGCAATAAAGGAGGACGTAAGGCAGGGAGACGTGATCTCTTTATTGCTACTAAATGTGAAACATTCCTTAGCGAACTTCAGTGAGTTTGACTATATTCGCCCGTCCATCCATCCATCCATCCATCCATCCATCCGTCTGTCTGTCTGTCTGTCTCTCTGTCTCTCTGTCTGTCAGTCTGTCTGTCTGTCCATCCGTCCGTCCGTCCGTCCGTATATCTATCTATCTATCTATCTATCTATCTATCTATTTATATATCTATCTATCTATCCGTCTATCTATCTATCTATCTATCTATCTATCTAGCCGACTACGTCTCTTAGCTCGCCTGGCTGTTTCGATAATAGTATTCATACCTAAATTTGTATGGCATAACATGACTGTATGACGAGAACAAATGACTAGTCATAATACTAAAATCATTACATGTATGTGAAGAATTTCATGATTTACATTTCATGGTCTTGCTGATCTTGCGGTGCCTTCGTTTCCATGGCATATTGCCAAAGCGGTATCGAGCACCTACGTGACCAACCTTAACGTGGAAATCATGACATGCTTGTCATGCAAGTGATGACTACATGCCACGCTTATGGTGTGCTCGCGGTCACTTCGCTAGCTTCACATATACCAAATTTTGTATTGCGGAACAGGAATGAATGATGACGGTATGTGACTGACGCAAACGCGATAACAACTACATGCGTGATTCAGGGTAAACTCAGGAAGACGCAGTGAGCGATGAGAAGAAAAATGATAGGTGTAATCTTATGAGACAAGAAAACAGCAGAGTGGGTCAAGGAACAAACGGGGGTTAAAGATATTCCAATTGAAAGAAGAAGAAAAAAGAAGAAATACAGCACAGTGGGTGAGGGAACAAGCCAGTGTTAAGGATATCATAATTGAAATCAAAAAGAATAAATGGGCATGGGCCGGATACGTAGCCATAGGCAGGATAATCACTGGTCAATAAGGGTAACGGGCTAAATTCCCAGAGAAGGCAAACGCACGAAGATGCGACAGAAAGTTACGTGGGCCGATGAGAATAAACAGTTCGCAGTTATAACGTGGCAGCAAAAAGACGAGACCAGGGTGATTCGCAGATCATAAGAGGCTTTTCCCGCCAACGGGCGTAGTCCGGCTGATGCTGATGTTGATGCTGCTGACGATGCCAATGCTGCTGCTGCTGATGATAATGATGATGATGAGGCACGAATAAAAGCGCGTATTGCGCAAGATATTGAAGGTCGTGAGCTTTGACGCCATGTTCGAAAAACCAGATTACAGGGTAACGGACTCATGAGTTGACTCACTTGAACTCACTCAGACTCAAATCCAGCCATGAGTCTCAGTCCTAGTGAGCGGGTGAGTAATATATTGGTGCGTTTGATTTCGAGTGAGTCTGGTGGATTTTAGTGATTCCGAGTCCGAACGAGTCCTGCTCATGAAAGTTTTGTAGGGCCTGAGCCTGCGTAGGCACTAAGTGTAAAGTATATTTCATGGGTGAGTCTGAGTGAGCGCCACAATTTTTGGACGACCTATGCATGCGTATTTCTATAGGCCGTTTTCCATTCATCATCATCATCATCAGGCTGACTACCCTTACAAAAATCCTATATATGGACCTATATAAAAATCCCCATATATGGCTTCATCAGAAATTGGGCATATCTGGCCCATATATGGAATCCCCATATATGGGCCGTATATAAACTGATATGTCCAAATCCTGATATAGCCATATATGGGCCTTATATCCCCATATATGGGTGTTGCTGTATATGGCCATATATGGCTATATATAGAAGCATCCATATAAGGTCTTATATGGATGCTTTCATATATGGCCTTATATGGATACCTTTATATAAAGCCATTCAAATGATTCATCTATACTAGTTCAGCTTGTGTCACCGGCAAAAAATATAGCTGCTCAAATCATTCTTCAGCTAGAAATATACCTGTTTGTTGAAAGGTCTGCATGCAGTCACTATCATCTCCAAAACAAAGGCAGTACATACCCCCTGAACATTCTTGTTCAATTAAGTTATCCTCAATATATCTCAAGTTATTCTCAACAACTATTTGCTAGAATGTAACTTGGCATCATATCTAAAGCTTGTGGTGGGCACATGTCACTGTTAGTCCACTTTTCCTGAAGAGATACATTCTTTGTGCTTAAATATATTGCTTACTTATCGACACTTTTATTTATCTAGTTATTTCATTACCCACAGCAACAATTGGCATTACATTGAGGGAGCATTTACGAAAAGTAGAATACAAAAAATACATAGCCAAACAAATAATCAAAGTCACCTGAATCACAATCTGCAAGAGAAATTCATATATAAATTGGAACATGTTCTAACATATAAATCGGAACAATTCTAACATGAAATAAAACAAATATTTGGGAGTGTAGAGGCAATGCTAGAAGGCAGCTGGTTCCATCTTGTAATTTTTTTTGGTAAAAAATCATTTTGAAACACGTCAGTCTTGCATGCGATTATTCTTATCTTGAACCTATGGTCAACACGGTCTGAGACATAGTATATATATACGGTGCAAGTAAATATTCCGCTTTATCGATTCCGACTTGACAAAAATAAATAGCATAAAAGAACCCAATTTGAGTTTCGTAAAGATATCTTTCACAGTGTGTTATGTTTAAAACTTTTCTCGCGTGTCAATGGAGCGTCCATAGTCAGTCAAAACGAAATATTGACTTGCTATTGACCGTATGAACTGCGTGTGCATTGAATAACTTAAATGAGTTGATAATCAACTTTTAAGGAGTTCGGTCGAAAGTGATTGGTATGCAAGCTTGTTATGTACAAGTATTATGACTAATGACCTATAGAACGACTGCTAAAACTGGTGTCTATAGGTCTCTGTGTGCGTGGGAACGGAGGCATTTAACAATATTTCTTGCCAACGGGACACTAAAAATGTACTTCGTAAACGTAATCCACTTTGCATTTTGCCAATAATGCAACATTAATGTAACAGTGGTAAAGAGCTCATTCTGCAAAAATTCCGGTGTAGGCATCGGTGGCTCTCCGTGAAAAATCGTCTTGTCAATGATCGAAAATTGAGAGAATGCAAATAAAACAAATATTATAAATTTTGGGATATGAGTGATGATCGAAATCATGCAGGCAATTTGCATGGCATGCAAGTTCTCTACCACACAGCTATGCTTCTGCTTGGAAATAAAGCGTTAATAACTTCCTCTTGTTGTAAATGCAAGGAAAATAACTTTCATGCTTAACAAATACATGTATCCTGCAACCAGGTTTCACAACACAACATATAATATCGCAGCTATATTGCATGATACAAGCGTGCATTGTCATCAAGCATCACAACACGTTATTACCAACGTGACTTCGCGGTCTAAAGACAGCCAACCATTACAAAAGGCACACTGGTTACTGCACGTATTCCCTCACGACTGCGTAGTGAGTGCATAAAGTTCTAAAACATTTTACACACATTATATTGAGAAGCACGTTCTGCTGGGCGAGTTGGTACTTCATCTTAACTTAGTTGCGCGAAAAAATTTGAAGTGTGAAAGGAAGACACCTGGACACAGCGCACACTAACAACTGAAACTTCATTGGAGAAAACAGACATATGTATGCGGTTACGACAACACGTGAGGTGGAAAAAAAATGATTAGATGAGCAGACATCTGATCATTTTCTTTCACAGTGTGGACATCGTGTGATGGACGGCACTGCGCTGTCATGTGGGAAGTATTATTTAGAATTTATTTATATAATTGTAGATCACAAAGCTTCTCTAAAGGAATTAACAACCATTCTCTAACCAATCATCATATTGTTGAGAGTGTGGCTGCGCGCCCTTGTTTGGAATACGGTAGTTAAAGCTAGATTTAGTGACACGGTATAGCGCGGGAAATCGGAGAGGCGTATTTCATAAACAAAGCTGGGGATTCATGTGTCACGTAACTCTCACTTATGTTGCTTGCTACTGAGGTAGCTTTCCTGGAAGCGCCTCATTTATACAATCTGTCTGCTCATCTAATCCTTTTATTTCACCGCACGTGTTCTCGTAACCGCATATATACGTATGTCTGTTTTCTCCAACAATGTTTCAGTTGTCAGTGTGTGCTGCATCTAGGTGTGTTCCTTTTGTATTTTATCTTTTTCGCGCAACTCAGTAATTACATAATATTTCTTGTTCTTTAAACTATGTTACCCGTTTTTTACACAAAATGCAGCCATGTGCGAAACCTTCATTGAGACACTTTCAACCTTCTCAATTACGCAGTACTATTCCACAATTAAATTTGTTCAAGTAGCATCATGCAATAAAGAGTACACACTAAGTGATTGAATTACACACAAGAAACATGATCGATACTGCTATCACGTTCAACTGGCCCCGCCGCGGTGGTCTAGTGGCTAAGGTACTCGGCTGCTGACCCGCAGGGCGCGGGTTGAAATCCCGGCTGCGGCGGCTGCATTTCCGATGGAGGCGGAAATGTTGTAGGCCCGTGTGCTCAGATTTGGGTGCACGTTAAAGAACCCCAGGTGGTCTAAATTTCCGGAGCCCTCCACTACGGCGTCTCTCATAATCATATACTGGTTTTGGGACGTTAAACCCCACATATCAATCAATCACGTTCGACTGTGAAAAACGGAGCTTAACAGTCCCCCAGTTTTTTCACACAGTAGCAAGTTCTAATGCATCATACCAGTTTATTTTTCGGCTTGCGTAAAAATATCTACAGTGCTCACGGATTAAAACGTGACATCACATTATTTTGTGTAACTATGTATGCGGGTATGCGCAGTTCCTCAAGATAACCACGCGATGTTGCGACATCAGTAACGATAATGTCGCCTGTGATGTACGCATTCCAGTCAAATTTACACTTATATTACCCTGATTGTAGATGGCGGAAACGAAATTACGGGCTATTCTTAAGTTTTTCCATTTGGATCCGTGACATTGCACCCTGTTTTGAAGAATCAAACTAGCAACAAAATTTTAACTGCGTGTCCTTATCAAAACACACGTAAATATAAAAACAAGTGGAACGTAGACGAAGAAAGATAAATTCAAACGCAAGACAAATTCAAACGTGGGCTCATAAATCTCATGACACCCTTGGAGTTGGAGATATGCAACTCTTTTTTATTTGTAATTGCGCAAGTTGTAATTTATTCTTGGTTTTTCCTCAAGCGTTAAAATGAGAAAAATACAACACAAGTATATTTACATCAATATATTTATGAAAAGTACAATGGCACGAAACCAACATTTTCCTGGCGTAGATTTTTTGATTAAATAGAGCACTGTCTGGATCAAGTGAAAAAAAGAAAGTGTTGTCATATCGCCTAAACAAAACAGCCTAATGACGTAACCACGATTAGCATAAAGTTATTTACTCAGCAAGCATGCAATGTGGTATGTTTTCGAGTTATAATATTTATGAACAACGTGCGAAGGTAATGAAAATGATGAACTTACCTTAACATTTAACCGAGACTTGTCTTTCAAGGAGCCTGTTAATCCTGATAACCTATTCACACCTTAAAGCCACCACGTCCATTCGTACTGCTTTAGGAAGAAGTTTTGAAGAAACGCTTGCCCGCAAGCACGGGTATCCATTTTTTTCTCGCACGAAAAGTTGACGATCGCCAATCCACCAGCGTACAGACGCACACGCACACAAAAACACTTCCACGTCCGTCCACAATTTCGCCACGTACAGCGAAGTAGATTCCTGAGAGCTGCGCGATTATCTTGTGTAAATTGGAGCAGTAGTTGAACACGAAATAAGAGCAAAAAGAATGAAAATAACAAACTCGATCAGCTCGGCACCCATGACTCCGGCGAGCAAAAAAAAAACAACAATGACGCGGACGGATACAGTGCACGCAGGCTTGACAATGAATATTGCAATGGACCCTACATTACTCCTTGAGATCAATGATTTACGCACATTTCACTAGAACTAAATTTTCCTGAGCTTATTGGCGAACGACGTTTCATTTTTTAACTATTATTGACGCCATGTTATTACCATACGACTGAATGTTTGTGCAAACTATTTTCTTCGTCGTTACTTGAAATGGGCCGCGGCACTCTCTTTCCTGCTCTGTCCACAGACTGGTGTAAGCCACGGCAGGGCTTCCCGGTGCCCACGTGCGCTCCTTCGAACAACTTTCTCCGAATTGTCCACCCATTCGATGGGCGCCCTTTTTTGTATTTTTTTTTACTGTGCGCACCCCTTGCAACCTAGCAGTCAGGCGAGTTTTTTCGTACAATGGACTTCAACTTCCTTCCGCGGGCCCAGAAAGCTGCACGTGCAAGACCTTTGAGACAGGCATTCCGTGGAGCTGAAATCGCTGCTTCGTGTACGCTGGCTACGAAGACGCGTTTCAGCCAAAATTTCATCTTATTTCGCAAGCATTTATAATGATAATAATAATATTCAATCAACCAATGATCAATCAATCATTTTTAACCTGCCCAAGAACAACCATAGGGTCTTTCATGCTGGCGCGCGCGAAAAGAAAACAAAAACAAACAATACATTACAGACTGTCCACAGAAATGCAAATCAATAAAAAGAGCAAAGACGAGCAGTCGAAAAGAAATCAGCACACAATGAAAACAACAAATAAAAGAGTAGATATTCATGGAATGGGACTGAAAAATAATGTAGAATATACATAACCGTGCCGAAGGCTTCCTGAAAGACGGAAAAGGAAGAATCTGTGCATGTGCAAAGCTACGTTAGGACAGGGCAGCCCTCACTGACAAAAAGAAAATGACTGTAGACTATGAAAAACATAACGAATTAAGAAAGTTGACGTTCGATAGACTCAGTATTCTGTAAAGGATAGAGTGTTGAAAGAAGCTGGCAGGTACATGCAACGGTCGATTCTCTCTCGATAACTTACGCGGAGTTTCAAAATTATTACAACCGAGAAGGGCAGAATATCTCACCCTGAACTAGCTTGTAAAGAAATAACAACTCAGCGCGATTTTGCCGGCCGTTAACTGATGGCAAATATAATATTCTAGCAGTGTTGAAAGGATTCTAGTGAAACGATGAGGGTAAATGCTTATGAAATTTTTCTGGACTCACTCAGTGGCGCTACTGCTGGATTTAGCAGGGCCATTCCAAATCAATTATGCATATGTACTCAAGTTGACGACGACATATCGCGGTGTACAATTTGTAGAAGGCTGTAGGAGAACCGAATTCTCGCGAGATGTTGAGCCAACAGGAAGAGAATGAAGGCCTCACATGGCAGCACATTTAATGCAAGTAGAAAAAAATTCAGCATGCTATCAAAAAAAAACACCAAGATAACTGATCTCATAAAACTTACATAACGACACAGTATGACAGCATATGAATTCGCTGTTGGACGTTTTGCGAAATACAACAACAACAACAACAACAACAACAACATTAATAACAATAATATAATAATAATAACAATAATAATAATAATAATAATAATAATAATAGTAATACACTCATATCATTCTGACATGTCCGAAAATATCTAGCCACATTGAATGAAATGCCAGTGTCCGGGTGCCCATGAATCTCTATACGCGAGTGTACACTTGTCAGTTTGGTGGGTATGTACCGGCATACATATCTTATAAGTGCACTACCGTGTTGGTGTTGAAAGGATATGTTCGCAAGCAGTTTGAATCGTTACGCGCCTGCACAGCAAGGGGCTGTTTACATAATGTAGAGTTTGGCTTAGGTATCACGCCAGCCCACAAAAAATGTGTCATACTAATTGTATTCACAAGGCAATGTTTAGGCTAATCCTGATGATGGCACGTGCGCTTTAGTGACCTCGACCAAGTAATGACACACCGACACAAAATAGAAGTATGTGAATTCGGCAGCCTACGTTAAATGTTGCTATAAAGCTTCAGCATTTCATTACATTGTCCATTAAATATGTATCACATGTGAGTCAGCTGCACCTTTTTAACGTACATGTCTATGACGTGAGATTTATTTGACGCTTGCAAACATTACACTAAATTAATTGTTCACTTTTGCAATCATAAAATTTTCGATAAATTTACTATGTGCACAGCCAGGAACATTATACGTAGCCAAAGGAAACGCAAGATGTATTTTTGCAATAAATTAGTACAACTTCTATCTTGAATGTAATCGTAATGGTGCCTGGAAGTTTCATTCACGTAAGTTCTTTTTGTTTTTGAAAATACTCCCTTAAACATTGCACTGCGCATGCAATTATAGTAAATGGCTGCTGAAAGCAATCGCAGATGAGGGGTCAACAGGATTAATAGAAATCTTGTTATATGAAGGGAGCATATAGCCATCAAAACTTTCAAATAATGTGGAATTTTGTCCACTGATGTGGAAGCTAAAAGCGCATTGAAATTACTATTTCTTGCTGCCACTTTAAAGAATGCATTAATGTGAACAATATAAGTTGCATGCATTTTGTCTTTACATAATACTATATAGGATTGCTCTATAATAATAGCGAGGTTCGGAAGCTTCAATACGTTTTGTGACTTGACACGATTCCTTCCTCGTAAAACATGTCTGCTCTTGTATACATTATTTACGTCGTATTAATTGCAACTTATTGTTTCAAACCTAAATGCCATGAAAAATGTACGAGTTAAATTACACGAATGCATGCATATATGCATTCAACTGAGTTGCAACTATCACGTACACAAAGCTGACCTGAAATTTCGGTTTTTTTGCACGGCAGAAACAACATATATATTTAATACTCCTATTGTTATGAAAAATAAGCAGGTCAGCTTTGTGTACAAATTGTTATATATTACAATTCGCATAAAAGTGTGATCACGGTGCTAAATATATACGTGGTTCATCCCAAATAGGAGAGCACTTCCACATATAAGGATCCACTTGATATGTTATATATGGTGTGGCCGTGCCTTATTTGGCCGGATTTGACTCCTTATATGGGCCAACCGCGTCATATATGGCCGTATATAACCCCATACATGAACCGACTCCGCCAGATATACATCCATATATGCTTATATGTGGCCACATATGCTGCCATATATGCCTATATATGGCCACATATGCTGCCATATATGCTTATATATGGCCAGATATAACTTATATATGGGCCATGTATGGCGTTTCCATAAGGGTACTTCCACTGCAGTATAAACGCCTTTCCCATGTTCCGCCAGTCAACTTGGTCCTGTGCTTGCTGCTGCCAATTTATACCCGCAAACTTTTTATTCTCATCTGCCCACCCAACCTTCTGTCTCTTCCTAACCCGCTTGCCTTCTCTGGGAATCCAGTTAGTTTCCCCTAATGACCAGCGCTTATCCTGCCTACGCACTACATGCCCTGTCCATGTCCATTTCCTCTTCTTGATTTCAACTACGATATCCTTAACCCCCGTTTGTTCCTTAATCCACTCTGCTCTCTTCTTGGCTTTTTAAGTTAAACCTACCATTTTTCTTTCCATTGCTCGCTGCGTCGTCCTCAATTTAAGCAGAACCCACTTTGTAGGTCTCCAGGTTTCTGCTTCTTAGCTAAATACCAGCAAGATGCAGCTGTTATGTACCTTCCTCTTGAGGGATAGTGGCAATCTGCCTTTTCCATTACTTGATGCTGGTTGGATCATGGGCTTGTCAGTGATTGGCCTTAAACGATCGGGCAATCTGATTTTTTATGTAGGTCAATTGTCATTTTTCGTGAGCACGTCCAATGTAGGCACTTATTGACACATTTGATCGTTTCACGCATGGCCTTTACTGTTGCTTTGCTTAACAGTAGTGCGAGCACTTGCTAAGCATTTTTAATACGAGTTTCAATTCGTCCGAGTTTCAAGGACATGCATAGCACGTACTTCAAACTCGTCCAATTCTCGGCAAAGGGTAAAGAAGTTAGGAAGGAGCATTGCGCAGTGTGATATAAACAAAAGAGGCTGATGGGTCAGCTACGTCCTAGCTAAACTTTGCTTCCATCATTTTTCAAATAAGAGTGAAATCTCCACATTTTTAACCGAAGCCGAGCGTTTTTTTTTTACTTTTTTCACGTCATGGTCGGAAATACGAGGCTTACGAGGAAGATAATAAAGAATTGTCAACAAAATACTTACAAATTGCTTACAATACATTGGATCACTTTTGTTTGTTATCGAATATTCAGTGTTTGTAGGAGCGCCACAGTGGCAACTGGAAAAGTACCAAAGAGTTTTTGAACTAGTGTTGGCAAAAAACGCTATATGCATTTCGCGACAGTTTTGTTCCCCATATGACCTTCCATATAGGTTGACCCATGGTGGAAGAAAAAGCTCAAGATTGGCCCTAACATCACGCTCTGTGAAGTTGTTGGGAAGCGCAGATTTTCCTCTCTTGTTTATGCATGATTAGAGAAGTAAAGGGGCACGTCTCCCTCTCCGGATCGAAAACCACGTGCACTGCACAGCATGCGTGCCGTGGCGATGCGAAACTGACGGAACGGGGCTGTGCACGCTGGCCCAGCTTTGAGAAAAAGCGGACACTCCCATAGGGGTCTGCGGCCCAGCTACTGCTCTGCTTTCAGCGCCACAAGTGGTTGGTCAGACCCGGTATTGCGTTCAGCATAAATAAAATAACATTTTTTCGTCTACACGCTGGGATTTGAACTTGTACGCTGATGCTCCGTAGGCGAGTGTGTTTACCACTAGGCTACACACTCTTTTTTTCTTTTTCATTGCACTAGGCTACACACCCACGCGCCCACAATTGGGATACATGTACATACATCTAAACAAAATTAATGTGCCTCTTTGTGCAAAACATATGCTGAAACACTACACTTCCTAGTCATACTTCGCTGTTTTCAGTTATAAGGCATTAAATGTCCTAAGCGGAACATAGTCTAGAGGATATATTGATATTGCACAAGTTAATAAACTTTCTTCACAAAAACTTGAAGTAAACCTTGGGTAGTCAATGTCTTCCTGAGGAGGCTATTACATATGTTAACAGAAAAAAGTAAAAGTGAGTATGGGTACGCCATCTAGCGGTTGGTCAAACCCTTTCTTGCTGGGCCGCGAAAAGGTCCCAGTGGCCGCTGTTTATATGGTGTATTTCTCTATGGGGCCAGCCCAATACCATTGGTGAAATCAGTTCGTAAACGAGTATGGACAGCGAGTAACAGCTCACCGACAAATAAGCAAGCGCAACACGATGCTCTCTCGATGCACCGACTACGGTGATTGTCGTGTCAATACTTTCACATTTAATTACGCACTGCCCCATCTCAAACACTTCTTCACCCGTACAGGAAAACACCATAAAATAAAAATTGTGACTAGCCCCCTCCTACGTGCAGCAATAGCAGGTGTGAAGCCAATTAAATATAAATGAAAAGGGGTATAAAAACTACCCAAAACGCAAATTTAGTTTTTTTTAGTCCACGCACTGCCCAGACAACATGTTCGGCCGTGCACCTCCTTCTATGGTTTCATTCCGTTTTTCAAGCGGCAGAGGCACGCCCGGTCATCGCTTCACGTAAACGCTCACCGGCGTCAGCAATGTGCAACCACATTGATCTAGTACAGGGTGCAAACACGTAAGACTTGAACGCGGCCGCTATAGCGCTGAGAGTAGACTACTAGGGGGCGAGCATAGGAAGCGAAAGAGAAAATGTGTAACACGCACATGCTGGTTGTTACTGGGTACATATTCAACACGAAACTACATATGTGCACCTGACGTCGTTTTTGCGTCTTGCAGGGCACAAATGTTTCGTTTGTTGTCAGAAGCAGGAAAACTGCGCAACCATCACTGACCTTCAAGGCGTTTATTGAGGTTCTGTGGTTTTATGGTGCTCAATGGCAGTTTCGCTGAGCACTGTGCGAATATTTCACCTGCCGTATGGCACATGTATATACTCCACTACGGCGTCTCTCATAATCAAATGGTGGTTTTGGGACGTTAAACCCCACAAATCAATCACATGTATATACGTGCTCGTTATACGCACTGTTGGGGCACATGCCTAGCGACAAGTTTTGCCAACGTTGCTAGGAGTACAACAATCACCGGGGGAACACTGCGTAGCTAACGCGGCACAAACCACGCATATTGTTTGCCACGGCTCCGTGCGAGACCATACCGCCACCACTCACTGCTAGAGCAGCTACACTGCACGACCCGTAAGCATAGCAACGCCGCCATTGCGTCCAGCAGACACCGTGTGCCATGACGTCATTTCCAGCACAGTTTTCGCATAGCGCGCCGGCTGGGCATGCCCTCTCCTCCTTTTTTTTTTTTTTGTTTTCCTCCGTGTGTGAAACCGCAAAAGAGGCTCCACCGTGGCAAAAAAAAATAAGATGTTTGCCTCTATTTCAACTAATATTCTTTCCCAGAAGAATAAGAATGCTTAGCCATTAATCTCCACATCAAACTATAATATTTTACTTAGGACACAGTTATCAAAAGGAAACATATATTACCTCAGATAACGAGATGACTACGTCATAGTTGTCCCATAGAGCTGACGTAGTTACGCGTTGCGTGATTCCATAGATCTGACATACTTATACATGAACCCTGCCACTTGCTAAATACGTTCTCAAGTTATAAATATGTTGCGTAGTTATTTAATTATGCTGCTTCTTTGATTGTGCAATTTTTTTATATTTTTTCTTTCGATATCATTTCATTTTAATGTTTTATATTGATGTTGATTTGTGGCGTTTCTCTTCATGTATTCGCTAACCGGGGTTTTGTTTACAACTACAATACCCCATATGTAAACATTTTTTGTATTCACTTGCACCCACTCCTGCCTAAGGTCTGAAAATCGGACTGACGGTATTGTCATTATAAAATAAGTAACTAAATAAATCTAGTAAGCAGCGCACCAGGCAAGAAGATTTTTTCGAAAACAAATTGAAGGCCTAAGAAGACGGCTTAGAAAACATTGCGAAGAAATAACTGGGCGCTGAACTTAGTAGGTTATATAGGATGTTGTTCATGGTTTGCAATAAACTAAATACAGGTTCATGTCTTATATTACAAAATAAATTTGCGATGAGGGCGATGGTGTAAACTCTATCACAGCAATCAGTAGTGTTATAAGAAGGAAGTCTCAGAGTTCACTCTTCTTAGGTGCGAACCATCTTAGAGCAGGGTTTAATGCGGTGTGGTGGTAGTAGTGGTTAGAAGATGAGAAAAGGCACCTAATTTCTGCAACCCGGCCTGGAGCACGGCGCAGTGCCTGATTTAATGCGGTGTCCAGCGTGGCCACCCATACTGCACATGCACATACCCTTCCTCTTTTCTCCTCTCCTACGCATCCCCTCTCTCGCCACGCAACGCCGACGCAGGCAGCATCACTAGCCTACGCTCGCTCATCCCTCTTTCTATTCTACGCACTCCTCCCCGCGACACTTACACCACCATTCCGCATGAGCGTCTTCTCCCTCTCTGTCCCCCCTACGCTTCCCCCCTCTCGCCTCGCAACGCCGCAGCAGGCAGCATCTGCTAACAAGTTTCTTGATTGAAAAAAACCGACTGCTTGCGCTGCACAACTGTTCACCGGCCGAATACATAGACACTGGATCTTGACTTCCGAGGAAGTGCCAGTGGAAATTTTTTCCCTGCGTGGAAGATGAAAATTCCTGGATTGTGCGTGAACTAAAGGTGGACGGCGAGTCCCTAGGTCCAATCGGATTCTCCTGTCTCTCATTGTCCTTTAGTAGTAATAAGCATATTTTAGTAGGAAACACCCGTACAACACTCCGTGCTTTGCGCCTTCCCAGGTTTTTCTCCTGCGCAACACCGCGGTGAGCGCTACAGCGTCAACGCCGCTGCCAGTGTAAGCATTCGCACTCGCATCTTCGTATATATACTCTCAATTTTCTTTCAGCGGGAGATTGATGTTTTTCATCCAATCTCGCAATACCGCGATTTCATTTTCTGTATCCTACTGCTACTCGTCTGACCGTTCACGGCATCGCAGTAATTCGCCACCTTCACAGGTTGCCTCGCCAGTAGTACCGATGCCCCAGACAAGGCCATGACAAACCGTAGCAATGACCGTAACTTCGACAACGACATCGACTTACACAGGCAAGTTGCGGTATGCAAAATTGCAATCTTCTTCTTTATAAAACAATGTTCTTCTTTATAGAAGAACAGGGGTCCGGGGAAATTTTTTTCTAGTTTGCGTCCATATAAAATGCCACTAGCCTCGGATGCGGTATTCGAAGTTCAGAGGTTCGGTCCCTGCCACAGGCACGTTATCTCTTTATCCGCTGTTGTTTCTTCACATTTACTTTAATATTACTTCTAATGATATTCCCTACACCTTCTTTGGTATATTTGTATGTCAGTTCTCATTATTATATTTCGTAACAAACAAACAAACAAAAAAATGAGCCCTTGAATGCACACTTCTTTCTTTCATTCATAGCGAGGGTCTTCTTCTGGCAGAGTTATTTCCTTCAGGTGGTATCTGAGGTATTATTCGTCAGTTACCAGCTCGTAATAACATCCTTGGCTATGTGACATCAATGGGCAAAAATTGAGTGTCGTACAGTCGCCGCAAAGGCAACAGTTGGAGCTAGCTGACGGTCCCATGTTTAAATGCACTTACGAACCTCATGAAATAGATGGAAAGGGGGGGGGGATTGCCGCTGTGGTAGATCAGTTGGTAAAGCAATGGACGCGTTATTCGATGGTCGGAGGTTCAATCCGTGCTCACGGCAAATGATCTTTGCAACCACCTTGCTTTTTTCACAATTAATTACAATTACTTCTAATAGTATCTTCGATACTTTTCTAGAGATAATTGTCTTCAGTTCTCATCAATATCATTTCTAACAAAAAACAACAAGCCCTTACGTTTACCCTTCCTTGGTTCTAACCAGTTAATGGCGTTTTATGCATGTGTTGCAAGTGAAATTTTCCATCCTTGTGTCGTTTATTAAAAGGTTTTTGTGTCGTTATAATTTTTTGCCTTTCCCACCATTCGCTTCATGCCAGTCTGTTGTGGCTAAGGCACCCTGATGTTGACCCGCAGGTCGCGCGATTGAATACCGGCTGTGGCGGATGCATTTTCGGTGAATACAAAAATGCTGTAGGCCATTGTACTCAGATTAGGGTGCACGTTAAAGGACTCCAGGTGGTCAAAATTTCTGGAGCCCACCACTACCACGTCTCTGATAATCATATGGTGGTTTTGCGGCGTTAAATTCAAGATCTTTTTGTTATACCATTACACGACGGAGGCATCAACGGCACAAACTCGTTGTGGTATATGATCATAATGGCAATAAAAGTATCCAAATCGTAAGCTCATTCACGGCGGCAGCTTAAGAACAATTTTCCGACGCGAAGCATAGATGGTGCGGCGTATAATATTTTAGCATTTAATGAGTGCGACGGAATGGATCAGAGGGCAGTCACATTAACTGAGATTACAGAAGATAATCCAAAAGAAATGCATATTATTAATTCTTCCGTCAAATTCGCGCAGTAGCATCAGAAACTAATTATACTGCAACGTGCAGCAGAACAAATAAAAACGTTTTTTTTTCTTATTACTGGGCTGATTTCTGCCCTAAATTACGTGTAAATTATAAAATGATTATATCTTGTATTGACATTATTTAGAAATTTCATCCTATGATATGCAGTTCCTATTGCCCATTAGCATTTGAAATTGGTAAATCAAACAGACGTCACAAGTTGTTGTGACGAACTTCACGATTGCTGCTGAAAATAAATGTACCTTAGTATGGTAGCTATGACGACAGTGGTGCGAGGAGTGCAGCATTTTCGACAAAACGTATTGAAAGGCGTGAGAAGACGGCTAAAAAAGTTATTACGAAGAATGAGCTGAGCATTGAGCTAAGCTGATTATCGAGCCTGTTAATTATTATTTGCAACGAATGAAAAAAGAAGTTCCGAGTTATATAAAAAATTAACTTCGCTGCAAGGACGACGCTGTAAACTTGTGCAGCACAGCCTGAAATGCTACAAGGAGCGAGTCTAACTACTCAATAGTCTCGCAATAATCTCGCCTCCTATGTCCTGCTGCCGCTCGTCCGACCATGTACAGCATCGTGTTAGTACGTCGCTATCACAGGCTGTCTTAACAGTTGTCTTGAACCGCCGGAAGACATCGCGTCGTAGCCACTGCGATAATCATAACGACGACTACGAGAACGACATACAACAGCGAGTATCGTGATGCGTAAGTCTTAGCACGACCTCAGAGTTGGCAGGCACGCGCCCCCATCTTGGAGACCATGGACCTAAGCAGGACGCTACATAGGTGTAAAGGGCCCTGGAGAAATATTTATCGAGTTTACGTCCTTGTAAAAAGATCAATAACTTGATAACGTCATTGTATTGCGTGTGTTGCGTCTGTAATTTCTGATTCTCGTGTCATTTATATAAGGTATCTTGATTCATCACATATTTCTACCCTCACAACGGAGTATGGCGGAGGCATCAATGACAGAAAGTTGTTGAGAGTGTGGTATGATATTTATTGCTTTAAAATGAACCATATGTAAGGCTCATTCAGGACCGCATAAAAATATATACCTACACGTAGCGCAGAATGCGCAGCCCATATTATTGTAGCATTGACAAGACCCAATGTATCGCAGTGCAGTGGCGTACTTTTAGATTTCCAAAAAACAAAAAGTGCCGCCATATCCACGAAGTAAATGATGATGACTAGGCGAAGCTCCGAAGGTAAACCTGGTAAACCATGACTCCTCCGTACATTTTCCCAACTCAAATTTATTACAACGTGCCTCCTAGCGTTCGTCACCGCAATTGCCTTCCAACGATTGCCTTCCACCAATGACACGCGCCCTATGTGACATCATTCCTATTTTATAACATCTCGCATCTTTCATCATCAACTTCAAGTACCGCCGTCTAGTTTATAACATCTTGCATTTTTTCATCGGAAGGATGAATGGATTGATATGGCTGTGCCCTTTAGATCGGGCGGCGGCTAATGCCACCCAGCCATAATACTTAGTGAACCAGCAACCAGAATTATTTTTTTTTCTTAAATAGTGAAGTTGAGGACTGGTACTTTGCAGTGAAGGATTTATTTTCACTCTTACCTTGATTTATCCACTAATCAGATAACCTCCTTCTAGTTAATTCTACTCGCTTAAAGTCTATTTTGCCCTCCCTGTCCCTAAACCCCAGTGCTTTGAAAAACTCTGCGCCATCAACCTGAATTATAGGGTGAAGCCCTTTACAGACCATTATCAAGTGTTCGGCAGTTTCTTCTTCCTCTCCCACAAGCACTGCATACCGTGTCTACCACTTCGTATTTGGCCCGATATGTCTTGGCTCGCAATACTCCCGTTCTGGCCTCAAACAGTAGAGAACTACCTCGAGTATTATCATAGGCCCTTTCTTTGGCGATTTCCTGCTTAAAAGTTCGAAAGATCTCTAGTGCGGACTTCTTAACCATGTCAATACTCCACATGTCAGGCTCCGTTTTCTTTACCGTCTTCTTAGCCGATAAGTCTTTCTGGTTTGGCCCCCTGCTGTTTTCTAAGTATTCACCAGTCAATTTTCTGGTTCGCTTCCTCCATTTTGTATCGACATTCTTCATGTACAAGTAGCTGAAAACCTTCCTAGTTCAACGCTCCTCCCCCATTTTTCTCAATCGCTTCTCAAATTTTATCTTGCTGCTAGCTTCCCTGCCCTCAAATGATGTCCATCCCATATAACCTTGTACTCCTCGATTTGGTGTATTCCCGTGAGCTCCTAAGGCAAGCCTACCTAATCCACGTTGATTAATTCCTAATCTTGCTTGAACTTGTGATATCATGCACAAGATTGCATTGCCGAACGTCAGACCAGGAACCATGACCCCTTTCCATATTCCTCTCACAACATCATACCTATTGTAATTCCACAGTGCCCCTTATTTCATTACCGCTGCAATTATGCTACCTTTAGTCGACACGTATATGTGTTCCCTTAGGTACTAGGCCCCATTGCTTATCCGTACGCCCAGATATTTGTATTTATCTGTTATCTCTCGCGTGACCTCCTGTATTCTAAGCTCGCTACTTTCATTGTCATTAAAAATCATGACTGCTCATTTTTCCTTACTGAGTCTGAAATTTAACCAATCTCCCACATTACCGCAGATGTCCACCAATCTCTGCAAATCTTCCTTGTTGTCGGCCATTAGCACTATAGCATCTGCGTACATCAATGCTGGTAGTGCCTGTTCAATTAGTTTTCATTGTTTGAGGAAAGAGAGGTTGAAGCCCAGTCCACTTCCCTCTAATTTGGCCTCTAATCCTTGTAGTTACATCATGAATAATAAGGGTCACAGGGGACACCCCTGCCAAAGTCCACGTTTTATCTCTACAGGCTTGGATACGTGTTTTTCCCACTTTATAATTACCTTGTTACCTTAATATATATCCTTTCAAAGATTAGTGACGATATCTTCCACGCCTAGTGTGTCCAGTATTCCTCACAATCCTCTTAAACTACGCTTTCGTGCGCTCTCTTGATATCCAAAAATGATAGCAACAGAGGCCTGTGTTCTTTTTCTGCTATTTCGATGCACTGCATCAGTGAGAACAGATTGTCCTCCAACCTCCTGTTTTTCCGAAACCCATTCTGCAGTTACCCCAGCACCCCCTCATCCTCTATCCATGCCTGTAGTCTTTCCTTTATAATCTGCATCCCCAGCCTGTAGACCACTGATGTCACTGTTACAGGACGGTAGTTGTTTACGTCAGCTTTGTCCCCCTTTCTTTTATAGATCATGCTCATCCTGCTAAGTTTCCATTCATCAGGAACTTCTCCATCGATTATTATTTTGCTCACTGCCTCTCTCAAAGCCTGCTTAGACTGCGGACTTAATGTCTGTATCAGCATAATTGGAATGGCATCCGGGCCTGTTGATGTATTACTAAGGACCCTTTTCTCAGCTCTTTCCCACTCTTGTGGAAATGGAGCCATTGCGCCACTTGATTCATCCTTGTCTAATGTGGTGCACAAAGCACTTCTTTGCTGAAATTTCTTTTCTGTCACCCTTGTTCTTATATATTCATTAGCTTTGTCCCCTTCTAGCCTAGCACCTCGGGCTGTAGTTATAAACCTCTGCTCTAGGCTCGTCTCATTTGTTAGGGAGTTTAGATGGTTCCAAGATTTTGCAGCTGCCTTTCTGTCTTTTTATGTACTTCTGCCAGCCACTGAGCTACCTTTCTTCCAATCTTTTCATTGATCAGAAGGGATGCATCCTTCCTACAGCTTAGAAAGATTTCCCATTTTCTTTCAACATCATCAGTCGGTCCACCCCGCTGCTTAGCATGTCTGTATTCCCTAGAGGCTTCCTGACGTTTTGCTATGGCTCTATTAACTTCCTCATCTCACCAACTTCAGGGTTTGTGTCTTCTTTTCCGGGGTGACTTGTCACGTATGTAGCCACCATCATAAGCGACAAGTACCGCCATCTAGTGAACACCCCACGTACTAAATGAGAGGTGGCAACATACAGGAGACGGTACCACCATCTAGTGATCACTGCAAAAACTAAACGAGAGGTGGCTACATACAGGGACGTACAGCCCACGCCTAAAGGACCTTCACCCATTAAAAGTGAAGTAAATGCAAGGCATCATTTTGTGAAAGTTCCATTGGCTAGAATCGTAACTTCAATGTGCTCAAATGTGCAGCAGAGCCATTGAAAACATTTTTTTTTCATTGCTTAGCTGCTTTCTCGCACAAAAATTCACGAAAATGGTAAAATGTTTCTATCGTGTATTGACTTTTCCAAGAATTTTGTCATTTACAGTCATTAATTTTCTTTATCATTCGAACATGTTAAACCAAGCAGACGACACAAGTGCTTGTGGCACCACGGCGAACTTCAGTACCACTCATGGAATTACGTTCACCGTAGCACGGTTACTGTTACGACAGCTTTTTGAGGAGGGAAAAAATAGCGGATATGATTGGTGGTTTGCTTGCGTGGCAACCCACGGCAGCGACAAAAAAAAAACTTGGTGTGAGTGGCTTGTTGATAAGGAAGCTTTTACGCTTTATTGGCATTGCTAATATTTTCAGTCTTATGTCCGGAAACACTCAAAGAATTGTGGCCAGTTAAGCAATACAGTAACCTTTTGTTGCAGAATTATCTGATCGAAATCATCCACAGCTTTTCACAATGGTGTCTGAGTGCATTTCGGACGCTAAACTCTGCAAGCATGCAAGCCATAATGAAGGCGCTACATGTTGTGAAACTCAGTATAGGTATGGTAAAGTATATGTGTAGCGAAGCCTTGGAATTTAGTGATGGCTTTCACTCTCGAGCGCCTTCTAGTGGGTCCTCTTCAAAAAGGACGCTGCTCGCACTGGGAGTCCGTGCCAGGCCGTGACTATCGCCATTACGCTTTGTCGCTGACTGCTGCCTAATGGACACCGTGACATATCTAAGAATTTTTACAATAAACCAAAGCTTGAAGAAAAAATACAAAAATACTTCACTTACCCAGTAAAACAAAGCATGCAAACCAGCAACATTAATGCATATCTCATCATGGTAGGAGTCTTAATGAAGCCAAGCAGTGATTCTGCAAGTTACCCGAATGATTGTCCCTCCATTTATAGTACTATGTGCATTGTCTTGAAAAAGAAAGGAAAATTAGGAAGACAGGCATTTCATTGCAGAGCTGCCAGCTGAGTTGCGAATTTCATTGACGCACAATTTTCGACACACGATACATAACTACAGGCGCCAGGACTTTCATTCGAATTCTCTCGGAAGGCAGTACGTGATCCGACCGCTTTCCAAGAATTTTAACAGCGGTAAAATGCGTCAGGCCGCGTATATTTTTAGATTAAGGTGCGAAAATTTGTGTAGGTTTTCACTAAGGCGTCTTTAATAATATTATCGTTATTTTGGCGCATTTAACCGCCACAATCAAGACCGTACACAAAAAAAGAGCTGAAGTAGTAGACTGAAGTTTCACTAAATTCATATAGCAGGTTCACACCAGGTTCAATTAGGAGTCAGCATGTTGTTCTTATCACGTTCATTTTTTTTTTGGGAGAACGGAAGAGGGACACGAAAACTATATTCTCATTCTCATTGAACTCACCTCGAATTAATGAGAATTACACACCTCAAGTCTTGCCAAACATCGAACGTGCCAAATGTCCATTTTCCTAATTATTAAGGAAATAAAGGATTTCGTCTCAATAAAGCCCTTCTCAGACGTAAGTACAGTTAGAGGTGCTGTACACATTTGTCGGCGTATTACGTGACTGGCACCATTTGAACTTCACCACAGTCGTCACCTGGCTAGTCGTTTGTAGATAACACTTGCCTCGTCTCACTGGGAGAGTAGAAATGTGTACAAGGCGCGGAAGTACTACATCAGGGAGAACCGGTAAAAACATCGCACCTCTACCAGCAAGCTTAACTATTTTCTTGTCCCACTTCATCTAGATGCGCATATGCACATGAACAGCAAGCCTCTTCTAGCTTTACAGCAAAACCTGTTATGAGAACACAACGGATATTTAGTTTTGGCACCATAGTTATCCGCCATTGCCGCCAGTGTCTGTAACCAGGCTAAATGAGAAACAAAAACGAAAGAAATAAGAAAAACTCCCGCCACCTCGACGAAGTCAATAATGATTGAGGATCTGGTTCGAAACTGATCGGAATCTTCCGGGAATCTTCCATACTAGTCATCTACTATGATATAAAGGCGTGAAATGTTTTTTATAGGGGTGATTTTATATACACTTATACATACGCAATATGAAAGAATTTTCATTTCGATGCAGTTATATACAATGATTACATTACAGAATACCAACTTGTGCAAAACTGTTCCCTTGAAGATTGTAAATTTGTTGTTGGTGAAGTATGTGTCGAGGGGATCTTGAATTCGATGTTGCAGTTGAAATTTGTAGAAAGCAATGTTGATCCAGGCCCCGAGTAGAGGTTGTTATACAGCCGCTAATGTGCCGCCTTCGCTTCGCGGGCTCTTATATAGGGGTCCGCCTGTTGACGAGTGTTCTTCACAGAACAAAGGATAAATATTCCTCACAGATGCGCAGTGGATACCCCGCTTATCAGCAGAATAACGAATGACGTAGTGGGCGCTTTGTTACTTCATGAAAGTTACGGTGGCCAGGTGTGTAGTGGGTGAATCGCACAGTTGCACCTATAGCGTACACGCCAAGAGACATGCCCCGAGCATAAGAAGCTTGCGAGCAAGCTCCTGAAATATCCATGATAGGACGCGGTTTGGATTTCGGCTCACTTTATGGCAGCCCAGTATTCTACCACAAAGTCAAGATGCTACTTCATTCTTCTTCACAAATAGACCATATATAAGGCTTCATGTTGGGAAGTGACGGCATGAACATGTGTAATACAGTGTGGTAGAAGGGCAAAATAACAACTAGCGTCCCCCATCGTGAATAGTGTAAACAGGGGTCACCGAAAGTTAATTTCTTAACTAGTGGGTCGCTGAATGCTCTCGACACGTTAAGAAGGCTCAGCCATAATTCATGATCGCCATCAGCCATAGCGTCAATTAAGCGCACATAATCTATTCCACATGTGTCGCAAGTGC
Source organism: Rhipicephalus microplus (assembly GCF_043290135.1). Lineage (NCBI taxonomy): Eukaryota > Metazoa > Arthropoda > Arachnida > Ixodida > Ixodidae > Rhipicephalus > Rhipicephalus microplus. Next base: position 54,485,622 of record NC_134709.1, on the reverse strand, counting down.
GGCTCCTTTCCCAGAATGACGTATAAAGTAACATGATTGCGTTCTTAAATCACATAATTACGATGGCTTATACCTTAGTGGGTACCACGCAAGTGTACTTGCAATAGCTACTAATGAATCAAATAACAGCTTATTCTCTGTTTGCTCGAAACCTCAATGAAGTTCTCCCTAGCGTTAACGTATACGTAATAGTGCGTGGCAGGAGAGCGGAGTGACCGCGGGTGACCCAATGCGAACCACTTATCTAGTGGATCATTCATATCTATTTTAAAGCTCTAGGTTATAGCTCTTCATCGTCACCTGCAATCACCTCTAGAAAGTGCACACACTGCCTTGTGGATGTGTAGCGGGTAGCGCGCTTGTTCGCAGAATGATGCATAGTGACATAACTTCACAGATATTCTATTTACGATGTAGTGGGTACTTTGCAAGTGAACTTGTAATAGTAGCCCCAAAAGATGTGAGGACGGGCTCTAGTAATACCGATCTTCCAGCTTTTGTTATGATCGTGGTGCGCTCTTCGCGTAAGGCTCTCGTTTTTTAAGGACAAAGCTCATTGTTGCGGTGCTTGTGCGTCCCCCTTTCTCGTTGTGCGTAACCACCGGTGGCACATACCAAACAGGGGATAGATGGGTATGTGCCACAGGGGAAGGAGAAAGACGATGGCGCGACTATAGGATCACGATGAAAAGATGCGAGGTGATGGTACTTGGAGTGTTCACTGGATGGACGGACGCGCGGATGGGCAGACAGGCAAATGGATGGATGGATAGACACCCGGATGTCTGGAAGCACGAAAAAACGAAGGGACGGATGCACGGATGAACGTACGGACGGACGGAAGCTAGGTGGACTGATGGACGCTTCGTTCCACTCATCATCATTACTTTGTTCACTTTATTTTGTTGCCACTTTAACTGTCAGTTTATGCCTGAAATCATTGCGTAAATGTTTAGTGACAACCTGAACTTCTAAGTGACCTGAACTGCTATTTTCCAACCTTTTCACAAGTCGCTTGCTGCTTAAAAACAACATGCTTTCTAATAACTTGAAGCTTCTTGGTTAATTCATTACTGTTCGTGGTTTTCAAGTTTTATTGAGGAATGTTACCAACTAAATCACCCATTAACCTGTGCCAATGATACATGACCGGGCAAGGTCGCGCAAGGGTTTACGTCAGTCCACCGACTCTGGCATAATAGAGGCAAGTAAACACGTAAAGAAACATGTGGTATCCACAAGACATTTGTTGCGTATAAGAAAAAAATATGGCTCATCTATCCATCCTACAAACTGGTATAACTGAAAAGTTGAACGTGCCTTCACAGGAGTAGTTGACTGTTAATTCTATACATAGGCCTACGACCACCTGTGCAATTTATATTGGTACTCGGCAGGTATAGCACCATTTGGGTTGGATGGACGGTGTGGCATATCTCCGTCGCGATAACTAGCACCCCCGATGACTATTAGGCTTTGTGGTAGCTGGAGTTGTTAGCTCATAAGTGGGCACACCATATCATGAATATTGGGCAAAGATGGTATCAACACAGGGATAAAAGCTCTGCTACTCGGTATGCGCTTCTTTAATGCGCCGTTGATTGCAGAGATACGTGGGCGGCACGGTGTACACCCCCGAGCAATAGGGTGACCGATGCTTGTCATCATGAATACACTGCGCTTCATCAACACGTGAGGCACAAATTCGCAGCTTGAACTGCGAACGTGTGGAGGCGTTCCGCCTTCCACTGGCCTGTCTCGCTCCATGAAGGATTGTCGTCTGCCCTTCATCACCATTGCCTTTCAGAAGTTGCTCATGGTAGGAGGCTCATAATTCGATTCTCTAGTATTGTAGGAGTCAAACCAATCGATGCTCTAGGATTGGCGAGACGTGCTCACCAATTTTGTGTTTTCATCACTCACATTTAAGGCAGCGCAAGCACTCTTCTTTGATCAGTCGGCTAAGGCGTTTGCATTAAAACATAGCTTTTCGCTTCCACGGCAAAACCCAGTTCGTACAACTTCGCCGAAGCATTTATAACAATTTCAACCAGTTATACGAATGAAGCTAGCATTCACGCGACGTCTCAATGATTACTTTGTTATGTACATCCCTACGCTTCACTAATTTCATCCCTCACGTATATTTTTATATGTGATTGCGAATCTAGAGAAACCATGGTTTGAAGTGCAGAAGTATAGTTGGAAAGGCAATACCGCCGACTGCGGCGAAGTTTTTTGTTAGACAATTTCTCTTGACGATTTCCTGAAAATTACCACAGGCATTCGTTCATTTTGGTGTAATTATTGTCACAAGGTTGTGGCAGTAGGAAAGGTGGTCTCTAATGTGTTAAAAATGAAACTCCGTATTCGGCGCACTTGTTTATCAAAAATTGAGCTATATTTACTGTACAAGCACTAACGTTGATAACCAAACCAGTGCGCCGAGCACAAATGTCGGCCGTCAGAAATTTTAGACTTGGCGCAATACATGTAATTTTTACTCGTGAATTATATAAATTTTAGCCTCATCGCTGGAACTCGTGCTAGCTTGAAAATAAGCACGCGTACTCGCGCCACACGCGCAATTTTGTCGTAATGGTGATAACCACTCGAGAAGTTTTCCAAACACTGTGGCGCCGAGTGATAGTATCACTACTCTATAGGTGATAACCCATATCATTAAACTGAATGAGTGAGAGTGTGCGCTGGTTATTAAGCTCCCCTTCATTCTGTTTCTCTCTCTTTCCATCTTCATAGCATTCGTCGTTTTTTTTTTTTTCAATTTTTCGCTTCCCTCGTTTTTCGTTTCTTTCTCTCTATACTTTTCGTTTTCTTCTGTTTGATTCTCTCTCTTCCTTGCTATTTGTTTTCCGGGCTCGCTCTTTGTGCTCGAGGCTTGTTCACCACCGTAGCACTGTGCTCTCCCATCATTTATTTCAAGAACGCTCACTAGATGGCGCAAAGTTGCTCAGAATGCGGACTACTCTCGGCACGTGCTCTAGTTAGAAAGAAGACGACCATGAGGCCGCGCCTATATATAGCGCTCACGCTTCGCACACCTTATTTCTCTTTCGATGAAGATCAGTCAGTGCTCCAGGTGGTGAGGTTGGGCGGAAGTTGTTAGGGTACTTGGCTCTCCACCATAATTTATATAGCCGATGCTCACCCGTGAGAGAGCACGCTCAAAAAGATGGAACGTAAGATTTATTTATATCAAGAGTGATAAAGGGACACGTACAATGATTTCGTGCAAAACATCTTCAGCTTTTCATGGCCCATCGTTTTTCCAACACAGAGGTTGCAAGAAGGTGGTGACCGCTGCTGCGGCGAATCAGGTGACTTTCAGTCTCTGTGGTTCATCCACCAGAACGGGTGCAAAAATTTACCACTCCTTTGAAGAGGAACCTAAGCCAAAAGGCTCGATGGGTAGCACTAGTGCACCACACAATGCTATACCCATCCTATGCCTCGAATACGTCTGAGATGAGGATGAGGAGGTAAAGTTCGAAGGAGGGGGATGTTGGGCACCTCTGTGGAGAATATGGCCGCTGGAACGAATGTCTGCAGTGGTCAATGGCTGGGTTTAGGTGCTGAATTCCTGAGAAATACCACTGGGACGCCGTTCCACGCCGATGAACAGTCGGTGCTTTGTCATGACCACGTGTAGAAGACAGTGTCTTTTGAGATGTTGACTTCATGAGAAAGGCAACAGCGACGCTGTCTCACGCTGTTCAACCCCACTCAACAAAGGGTTGTGAAGCATACCTCCATCGGGTTGCTTATAACTCCACCGCAGAGAACCGCCTGGCCAACGTGCAGGACGAACTCGTGCTTCGTGCTTACGACCAAGCGCTGATTTCTGGATGAAAGCATTCTGGTAGACAGGTTCACGCACGAAGTCGTTTGGCACAATGAACTTCATTGCCAAACATAACAACGCGTTTCGATACTGCTACTCAGCTTCTTCTATGAACACCAGAGAAGTTAAAGAAGCTCACGGAGGGCTCGCAACGTGGCAGCAGCACGGGCTCGCTTCAAGACGCCGCGGTGAGAGCTTGAAAGACAGAAGCGAGGCGCCAGCGCCGGCGGCTAGCACAAGACACCACCAGCATTGAGGCGGCGACGGTTGCGAGGGCTCACGTAGCCGAAGCAGCATGGGCTTGTCGAAAAGCATACCCTATTTCAGGATCCTCGAGGTCTTCAGCTCCAGGTCAATACTCTTCTGTTATTCTCTCATTACTTTACCAACGACAAGCCGAAGGGCTACATTAGAGAAGGGAACTTGTATAGACATCGCGTTCACGAAACTTCGGCTTCATTGAATATTTCAAGCTCCCTTGGCTCAGTATTTTACGGATCAAATGGTCGTTGTGCTTAAAGAGGAACATTTCTCCGATGTTCAGGTCATATAAATACCTACAGTCGAGGCAACCGTTGTGGTCCGTAAAGCCATATTCAAATAAATATATCAATTGTGTTAACACCACACCAACTCGTACATAACAAAATTTTCTAAAAATAACATGTGCTTTCGAAGTGGGGACAAGCGTCCACTAGACCTGAGGAAGTCTGGAAATAGTCGGGTCTGTCCGACAGAGAAATCGCCGACAGACTTTCTCGAAACGTTGCAAAACACGGACACGTCCACAGGCACAGTCACAACTTGGCTGCGACCAAGCGCTACGGTAGCCAGTGTCACCCACCAGAAGCATTGCTAGCAGCAACACTTGCTCGCAGTCATGCGAAGCTCGAACAAGAAAGGTTGATATCTCACTTTAAAGTCAGCACTACGTTACAACGTGAAGGTAAATGACGCCGTACACGACTTCCGTGTCATGATTATCATGTTGGATGTGTCGTATACCTTCGTCATCTATTCACGTCACGTCATACCAAATTTAGTATATGCGGAGCAAGCGAAACGACCGCGAGCACGCTATGAGCGCGGTGTTTTGCAATGTTCTTACATTACACGCGTGGCAGGATTATTATGTTTGCACCAGGCATGTACTTTCGTCATCCATTGACGTCACGTAACACCTACCATGGTATTCGCAACTTTCACACATGGTGGCGTCGCCATGCGGCATCTATCGTAACTGTCGCTTGGGGGATGTTTGCGCAGCCAGCCCATGCCATCGTTCAGTCGGCCTCACTTTGGCGGTTCACTGGCGCTTTATATTTAGTTATTGGCAATTTCTATTACGGTTATTCTGAATTCGGTAGTGAACTACCGAAGTCGGACATGTACTTAGAGTCGTAGTAGCAATGATTTACTCTCTATTGTTTGCTTGCTGAGCTAGAAGAATTGCGAAATATGTTAGATAGCGCTGTGCGGACGCCATGCAGTCAAAAGCGAGGTTTCTTGCTTTGCAGGAGCACGGCTGCTCGATCTTCCAAGGCCGTGGCAAGAGCAGCATTCACAAAGCTGGAAGTGCATTCCTTCACACCGTAGCAGACGATGTACTCGGCGTTCAAAGCTTCTTTTCCTTCAATATACGCCGTACAAGCGTTTCTCAACACGCAGTGTAAGATATATTACATGCTACAGTCAATGACCTTCTGCGCAAAGCCTTGACAACGCGGTGGCTTCAGCCGAAATTACTACGCAGTTCAAAGTACCGGGCACATCAGCGGTGACTGCCGGCACGCCTTCTGCAGGATCCCCCAAACGACAGTCATGTTCGGCTTGCACTGACGCCCTCTCTAGGTGGTGAAAGTTGCGAATAAGTGGAGCTAGCAAAACGGCCGCGAGCGCATCATGAAGGGCCCAATATATTCTAATGTAGCGTTAACGCGCGCGCACGCTAGGCACAGTTACGCTACGCACCCGACAGTGGACCAGAGGGCGCGACAATGCTTTTGGGGCCGCCTCAGCATTGTTGGTACCGACCGCCAGGGATACCAAGGAAATGAATCTCTCGCTGAACACATTGAGACGCTGAAGTGTGAATGTTCTTCATGGCGTGTTTTCAAATAACGCTTCCTGGCCGCTTACATAATAAGCCGTGACACCGTGCTCACAACTAAAAAAGAAAATAATATGCACGTGCAAGTATGGTATTGCTGCGTCCACTTGCTAGGCTACGCATTGAAAGACTCGGTTTTGCTGCGCCTACACGCTAGGCTGTGTGTTCTGGCGCTACCATCAGATCTCGTAAACTGCATTGCCGGGTGCCTATAGTCTGATGCCAGGCGTGACCGGCAACCGGCGTGAAATGCGACATGCTGTGTTTCACGCCCATGCATTAACCAGACAACAGTGCGTCTCCCTCTTTTCGTGAAGGGACGCTGGACGCGCTGAAATGTGCATGCGTCAAAGGAATGCAGCGTGGCGCGTGCGTGCGAGTTAATGGCAAGACCGTCACCTGGCGTGGCAACGCCGGCGTGACGCGACGAAATGAACCCCGTTGAGCACGCGCACCGTGTCACGTCAAACTGCATTGGGGCCTTGACTGTGGCATGTAGTCATAATCTCACATGACACGCATCTCACGATTATCAAGTTTGCACCAGTCACATACTTTCGTCATCCATTGACGTCACGTTAGACCACATTTGGCATATGTAAAGCTAGCGAAACGGCTGCGAGCACATCATGAGTGTGGCATGTAGTCATGTTACATGACGAGAATGTCATCAATATCATGTTTGTAAGTGTCATTTAACTGTGTCGTCCGTTCGCGTCGTGTAATACCGTGTTTGGTGCACGTGAAGCTATCGAAACGGCCACGAACGCATCATGAGCATAGCATGTAGTCATATTGTTACATGACACGCATCTCAAGTTTATCATGTTTTCACCGGTATCATACCTTCGGCACCTATTCACGTCCCGTAATACCAACTTTGGTATCAGTGAAGTTAGCGAAACGGCCGCCAACGCAGCATGAGCGTGGCATGTAGTCATGTTGTTACATGGCACGCATCTCATGATTATCATGTTCGCACGAGTAACATACCTTCGTCATTCATTCACATGTCGTAATACCGAATTTGGTAAATGTGACGCTAGCGAAACGCCCCCGAGCGCATCATAAGCTTGGCATGTATTCATGTTGTTACATCACACGCGTGTCATGATTTTCATGTTAGGGTCTGTCGCTTGTGTTCGCCATGCAATCATGTCATACCATCACAGATTTTCAACATGTCTTGCGAACGAAACCACGGTAAGAGCTGCTGGACCATCAAATGTAAAATTATATTCATGACATTCATGTCATAATTTTTATGTTATGACTAGTCAAATATGTTCTTGATTTCTTCATACAGTAACGTTATGCCATACCAAGTTTGGTAACGATGCCATTATTGAAACAGCCAGGAGAGCTAAAAATCGTAGGTGGCTAAATAGATAGATAGATAGATAGATAGATAGATAGATAGAAAGATAGATAGATAGATAGATAGATAGATAGATAGATAGATAGATAGATAGATAGATAGATAGATAGATAGATAGATAGATAGATAGATAGATAGATAGATAGATAGATAGATAGATAGATAGATAGATAGATAGATAGATAGATAGATAGATAGATAGATAGATAGATAGATAGATAGATAGATAGATAGATAGATAGATAGATAGATAGATACGGGCAAAGTCGCTGAGGTTCTCTAAAAAATGCTTCGCATAAAAAACACGCTTGGACTCGGGCGCGTTGGCACGCAGAGCGAAGCAGACGAAAATGAAGAATAGATAAAGAATGGCAAGTCCAGAGAACGGGTGTTGTCTCTCATCTGAATTCCTTACAGTACATACAATGACACAACGCTTCCCGTGTCACGTCCTTATTTGATGATCGAGTGGGTGTACGGAGGATTCACTGTTACCGCCTTTAACCTTTAGAACAAGCTCCTAGGTCATCATTCTTGTCATGGGTATAGTTTTTATGAAAAAAAAACGTAACAGCTTTGCCACAAAGGCGAAGCAATGAATGTGATAGCAACATTGTGGAAGGTCACCCGCAGATTGAAGAGCAGATCCAAACGTGCGCCAGGTTTCTCAAGCACAAAATGACGCATAAAACGTATTAACGGGTACAGGTGCACGCGAATAAGCGTCTCAGTACCTACTTCGCTGTGTCTGAAAAGCGTGCGCTTTTCGCAAATGGAGACTGCAATGATCGCAGTGAATTTTCGCACCTGGTAACTACCTGGAACAGAATCGTTCCAGGTAAAGCTCGAGGCCAGCCTAAACGTACGATCTTTCCCTCCTCCCCACCGCGAGTGAGGAAGCGTCGCTCCTTTTCTCCTTTTCTCAAGGCAAAGAACGCGTTGGAGATTACAGCGCACTCCACCGCGCAAGGTGGCGAGACGCGGTCATTGCGCCATCTTGCTGGTAATGCTGTAAACACAATAATTTCTTGTGAGATGCCCGTCAGCTGCGGTAGGTGGTAGATATAAGTAGCTTGCTGTTAGAAGGTTGAAGGACGTGCTCTTCGGTGCACCACAATTGAGAGAACACTAGTTTGATTCCGCGCACCGGAGTCTCTTCCTGGGTTTTTCTTTCTTTCTTTTATTTTCATACATATAGATACGTATACATATACGGTGAGTGATGCCGACGTCGGCGCCCACGCTGGTGGCAAAATCCAGCCGCGAGTACCTATTAATTTGCTATCGCAGTAAAAACAAGCTTATGACGGCATTTTTCGTTGAGGATGACAGTCTTTCTTCGAATAACTCTGTCTGTCTGTCTGTCTGTCTGTCTGTCTGTCTGTCGGTCGGTCAGTCGGTCGGTCGGTCGGTCGGTCGGTCGGTCGGTCGGTCGGTCGGTCGGTCGGTTGGTCCATCTGTTAAGATTACCGGCCAAAGTTCAAGCTTGTGCTCAACGATAGCCCATCCTTATCTGGTAGCAGCTTTCGTGCTTGCGCACATTGTCAATAAAAAGCAAATAATAGGCATATTTGAGGCCTGACATCAATACATAAATACTAGGTAGTATGTTTCTTTGTTTAGTTCAGGCATAGATACGGAATTCCAATGGTCACAGTGTTTATTGCGCTGCGCTCACAATTTGAATTAAGCTGCATTGAGAGGTTTGAGCTTAAATGGTGTTTATATAGGCACCAAATTTGTAAAATACGCATTTGTAGGCACCTATTGTAACTTAAGCAGAAACGTGAAAATAGCCATTTACAGGCACTCTAAAACGTTGTGAACACCCTTCTTATTCTTCAATTCATGCTCATATATTATTGTGACACAATAGGTACACTGGAACAAAATATGCCTTTGTCTGAAATCTGGTCTCTACTCATGAGAGTAGGCACAGTCGGCATATTGTGTTGTTAAAATATGAAAAGTAGCGTTTCTTTAATAAGTGAATATAGGGAGATGTTGGTGCCAATGCGTGGCGCCAGCTACTCCTCTTCTCTTGCACAAAAGTCGTCAACGCACATTTTGTAGCAAACACAAGGCCATGCATATGTACATAGCACAACATTTACACAATAAGTTCACGTTTTTCAACACTCAGTGTCCACACCACACAGTAATGTGTTCACACTACATGGAATTGTGTCCGCACCACACTGAGTTTGTAAAAACAAAAGTAATCACGCCAATTTGGGTGTTCACGCAAAATGTCAAAGTTCAATAAAATGCCCAAGGTGATCTTGTCACTTAAATACTGAACTGTTTTCGGAAAATTTTTCCCAAAAATATTATAGTGAAACACGAAAACACTGTTTTGAAACATATCGTGGTTCACAATGAAGTACATTTGTTTTTTTTTGTTTAGTATTTTTGAGCTATTTCTGATTCCTCCAGAAAATGAATGGCTGCACGCGCTGCAGTGGCTTGTAGCTTTTTTTCTTGCCATGAACCCAAAATTTTTGCCCTTGATGGAGGTCGCTGATCGAAAGAATTGAGTTTTTCAAGCTTTTCACAGAGGCGGAGTCGTACTCAATGAAGTGAAAAGTCGCGTGAATGTCAATTTGGCTCTTCATCGTTTCTGAAAGTTTTTCCGTCTGCCTGTCATCCTTCAATAAATAACTGCACATATGGAAGCACACAAGGTCATCCCTTACACGAATACGTCTTTTTTTCTACTGAAACAAAGACAATAAATTTAGTCTTGTTGGCGCACGATATCCAGCTGGCAATAAGACGTCTGTCTTGTTTTATTATCATTTTCATTATACCTAATTATGGGTGCACACTTAGATGCTTGAATGCTTTCACATGCCCATGATAACAAATAATTTGGTTCTGCAATGCTGACATTGTCCTTTCTGCAGGCTAGCACTTTAAAGTTGAATGAAGGCCAATTTATTGCCCACGTCATTGTTCAGAGACCTCCAAAGGACAGGCGTCTGTGCAATGAGTGTTCCCGACCTTTAGCAACGCCAAGTACACTTATTCTGTCATGCATATTATTCTACATGTCGCAGCGATGATGCGCATACGTAGTGACGTTAGTAAGATTTACCACGGAGGTGAACGACTTCACATAAACGTTTAATTAAGCAGGGCGAGATGACTCTTGCCGACATCATCTTAAAACAATTGCACTTTGAGCAACATGCGTCATTGTCAACGTGCAGACCTCCTCAGGGACACTCTCTTATTTCGAAAATGCCAAAGGAACAGATTTGCATTCCTAGTGTCTATATTGCTACGTGCTTCACAGCATGTTAGAAAAGGAGAGAAAATTAAACCTAATACCTGTACTTCGATTAGGTGCATCTTAAAGGAAACACAGGGTGCTCCCCATCGCCGATGCCCCCATTATGACATCCCTCATATTGATATCACGGCATCAAGATGTCAAACACAAATAACTATAATATTTCCTTGTTCAGAGTGTTTACGCCCGGAAGTGGTTGGCAGCATCTGTCTTGGAAGTTGTGAGCTTGAGCCGGTAGCACAGCCTTGTTGACCAGCTGTAGCTTGTGCTCCAGATTTGGTTTTTTCAGCTCTGCCGCACGCTGGCCCGCTCTTGGTGATAACTGGATAGGTATTCTTTGCGTATTTTTATGCTTATTAGACTTAAGTGCATGACGCTGGATAACAGCCTGTTCCCGGGAAAATATGCCGCTAGGCGTGACCAGGTCTATAAACTTTTATTACCTTCCTGAACAGAACTGGTTTGGCCTCAAGTTTATAGACATATATTTATGTAGCTATTCGTTGTTTACGACTGTAGTTCGTTTTTAACATTAAATTGTTTTATGCCAGGGCCCACCGAGATTTCAGTTACACATTTCCGTCACGGAAATGACGTCCAAAATACGCATGATCACAAGAGAAAGAGTTGTGACAAAGGGAGTCGAAGCTATGAACTCTGAGTCCACCAGAACAGATGTCAGAAACGCTATCCGCTGCAACATGGTCATATGCTTTAAACGCTTTACAAAATACGCTTTTATATAGTTGCGAAACTGCAACATCACTACAACGAAGGGAGAGTAGAAGATAAAGAAGACCTATTGGTGTTCGAGCAGGTAATGGTTCTGGTAGATAACAAATACCCAATTTTACTAAAAAGGATGCGATAGATTGGCTTAACTGAACTCTTTATTGCATGGACGACTGAGTTTTTGCTGGACAAGGAGTTTTACAGTTTACAAGGTGGGATATCAACATAGAAATTTGGACAGACACGTGGTCTCCCCCAAGGAGCGGTTCTGTACCGTCTACTATTTAATACGTTGCTTAGCTCCATTTCTCGTCCTCAAACAGTGAACGTGGATGATATAGAATTCTTTGCTTCTATGGATCACATTAAATTACATTATACCCCTTTACAAGGATAGTTATTGACCTTAAAAGCTTTGCTAGACAGTGTTTTTTACCCATAATGTACAGAAGTGTGCAGTTCCAGCATTCTTTCCGCAATACAATACAAATATATCACTCTTCTTCCACCAAGCAGAATTTCCCCAAGTGCAAAGTGTCAAGCACCTCGGAATCATCCATGATGAAAATCAACTGGCACATGCCTATATTGAACATACTGTGACGAAAGCGTCACGCGCATTAGGCCTACTCGGAAGGAAGGAAGGAAAGAAAATAGAGGGAAAAGAACGGCAGGGAGGTTAACCAGCCTATAGGCAGCTGGTTTACTATTTGCGCATGCGAGAGGGATGGGGGAGATTAAAGATAGAGAGCAGAGAGGGAAGAAAGAAACGCTGCACATTCGGCAGAACACGCGCGCACACTCAGTCATAGTCCAGTCTTGTCTTTCGCGGCGTGTGACATTGCTCTTACAGTCGCTCGTTCAAGTCCGTGTCGCGTAGGAATTTCAACAGAGCTTTCGTCGCCTTCTGTTGCAATGTCTTCTCTCGGGCACTTGACAGAATAGTGTCCACAGACATTTGGCTGTTGTCGATGCGCGCAAAAGCGGACGCCAGCGACTGTCCCTGGATTTCATACAACGGACAGTCACACAGGATGTGGTGTAGCGTCTCTTCGCAATAGCAGGCATTGCATAGAGCGTTGTCGGTCATTCCTATGACAAAGAAATGAGATTTTGTAAATGCCACTCATAGCCATAAGCGATGAAGAAGGGTGGCTTCTCTTCGGTCGAGTCCAGTGAGCATGCGGAGAGCCATCAAAGAGGACAGGTGGTGTTGACGATTCTTATCGATGCTTGGTGGGTACCACAGTGAAAACGTGATTTCACAAGCAAGTCGTCGAAGATTACTGGCAGCATCGGTCTGCGAAAGTGGTATGGCTTCTTCTCGTGTTCTTTCAAGGGCTGCCCGCGCGGCAGTATCGGAATGTTCGTTCCCTATGATGCCGCAGTGACTTGGCAGCCATTGAAGCGTCACAAGATGCCCTTTCTCGTGTGAAGTGTGGAGAAGGCATTGAATTTCGAAAACAAGCTGTTCGTATAGCCCGCGACACAGTGCTGAGAGCACAGATTGTAGGGCAGCTTTTGAGTCACTGAAAATCGACCATTGTTGCGGTGGTTCCTTATTGACCACACAAAGTGCAGTGCGCAAAGCAGCTAGTTCCGCTGCGGTAAATGCCATGGAGTGGTCAGACCTAAAGCTGATATTAACACCTCTTACTGGGACAACTACTGCCCCTGATGAACACTGGCGGTTCGTGGAACCATCAGTGTATACATGTATGCTGTCTGAATATTTCTCGTGCAAAAGAAGAAGAGACAGTTGTTTCAGCACGGGCGACGAAAGGTCAGATTTCCCCTGGATCCCTGGTACACTAAGATGCACTGTGGGTCAAATAAGACACCAAGGCAGTATGGGTGGTTTAGATGCGGGAGTGAAGCCGAAAGGAAGTTTATTGTTGTATTTCACAATCATTTTGGGGAATGAAGCTTGGCGCCTCCCTGAAGCAATAGTGCAAGGTGATGACAGGGAGCACGTGCGAAGTGTCTAACGTGCGTTCTCAGGACTTCTACAACAATGTGAGTTTGTATCGGATAGTCACTAGCAATTGCAATTGTTGCTTCCGTTGACGTACATCTGGGCAAACCGAGGCACGCTCTCAGGCTTGTACTGCCTGTAGAACACGAACATTGGTTTTGCAGGTGCACGGGCAAGCTATATCTAAGGAAACCGGGAAAGCTGAGCACGGGCAAGCTATATCTGAGGAAACCGAGAAACAGGGCTCTGTAGAGCTCAATCATTTCGTCTACTGACATCCGCCACGTCTTTCCTGCCAGGAACGTGAACAGTTAGGAAATAGCGGTCAGGCGCTTCTTCATATAGATCACATGCGGACTCCAACAGAGGTCCTTATCAATAATGATACCCGGAAACCGGTGGGTTTCGGCGTAAGAAATCGGTCGCCCGCAGATTGAGATGACGTAAGGGGTCATTGCTTTGCGAGTGAAGGCCACCAGCGCGCATTTTTCGGGTGATATGCTGAGACCTTGTTTGAACAAGTAGTTGGCAATCATAGTTGCTGCTTTTTGAAGCCGGGAACGTGTGACTGCCGAAGTCCAGACACAGATGTCGTCTGCGTATATTGAGATTTGAATGGTGCTTGGCAAGTATTCAGCCAGGCCAATTAGTGCAAGATTGAATAGCGTCAGGCTAAGAATTCCGCCTTGAGGAACACCCCTGGAAGTATAGCGTCGCGTAGTTGGGCCGTATTCTGTTAAGACAAAAAATGATCTCGCAGCCAGGTAACCCGAAATCCACCGAAAGACTCGACCACCAAGGCCAACCACCGTAAGAGCACCCAAAATGGCTTCATGTAGTACATTATCATAAGCGCCTTTCCCATCTAGAAACAAAGCTGCAGATAGTCGCTTACGGGATCTTTCGTGCTGAACGTACGAAACTAGATCACCGACATTGTCAATAGAAGATCGGTCGCGTCGGAAACCAGCCATTGAATTCTGATAAATCTTGTAGTATTCAAGATACCACTCCAGACGGCCTAGTATCATCCGTTCCATTATCTTCCCTACGCAGCTGGCCAGTGCTTTTGGGCGGTATGAGGTGAGTTCGAGTGGGGATTTGCCCTGCTTCAAGATGGGTAACAAGCGGCTTACTTTCCAGTCATCAAGGACATTGCCATCCTGCCACGAGATGTTGTAGAGGCTCAACAGCTGTCTCCTTGCACCTTCCCCAAGGTTGCACAAGGCTCGGAACGGAGTACCATTTGGGCCCGCAGAAGTTGAATGCCTGCAGAGAGCTAGTGCTGCCTTGAGCTCCTTCATTGTAAAAGGGAGGTCCATGTGGTAGTCACGGGAACGGGGGACGTCACCTCTCACTAGAAAATCTGAACGAGTGGCTTGGTTGGTGATCTGCGCACAGAAATCTTCTGCGAGATCGATGTCTTTCTTCCTTTGAAATAGCGCGAGCGCATTAAATGGAAAGCGCTGTTCCGTAGCGTGACGCAGACCTTGCACCGTTTCTCAAATGTGTGAGAGTGGCTTGCGAGAGTGTAGTGACTGGCAAAACGTTGTTCATCGTTCCGACGCTAATCTATCCATGTGACGCTGAATCTTTTTTTGCATCCTCCTGGCAGCCGTAAGATCGTGAATTTATTTTGTACGCCGATACCGACGCTCTGCCCGGCGTCGCAGTGCTCGGAGTCGCTCCAACTCTACATTAAAGTCGTTTAAGTGTGGAAGATATCGTCACTCTGCTAGTGGCGTTTTGCATTGTGCTTTTGTTTCCTCTAACCCAGATCGTAGGCCATCGCTGCAACCATCTTCCATGTCAGATTTGAAGTTAGTCCATTGGACTGCTCGAATGGTCGTCCGTGGACGATAACTAGACAAGCCTTTGATGTTAAGGTAGATTGGAATGTGATCACTTCCTCGTATTTCAACATCTGGAAACCACTTTACGTATCTCGCGAGGGAGTTGGAGACAAAATCGAGGTCGAGACAGCTGCTTTATGTCACCCATCGAAGAAAAGTGGGGCTGCCTTCGTTTAGGAGAGTAAGGCCATAGTTGTAGACGATGTTTGCCAACCTGCGTCCTCTTGCATTTGTCCGCGTACTTCCCCATGCGTGATTGTGCGCATTGAAATCACCTATGATGACCCATGGTGCAGGACACACTCTCAAAATATCCGCTAATCTCCTGGAATTGAGATTATTCGACGGCGATATATAAACGCCTATGAGAGTAAACATGAGTTTGTTCTTTTTCACAGTGATGCAGATATACTGATTATCATCGTGAGTACAACATACGTCAGTTCAAGACGAACATAGACGATGAGTTTGCTGCACGCACCATTCGTTGAAGACATGACAGCTTCGTACCCCGACAGTCTTATTGGTTTCGACAAATTGGGTTCACAAATGACGGTGATTGAAAGACATTGGTAAACACAAACTGACGAAAATCTGAAAAGCGTGATTTTAGTCCTCTGGCGTTCCATTGGATGACGGATGCAGCCTTGACTTCTTTACGAAATGATGAGGTGTGAGTAGCCATCTTCCTAGTTGAGAGATTCAAGCACTGAGCTTAGTGCGTGCAATAGTCCAAGGGTGCTTCGAGCAGATGGTTTCTTCATGTCGACTAATATCGCTCGGATGGCTTCTATGGGGATGGCTTCTATGGGGGAACGCAGCACCGAGATCACTTGACGATCAGTTTTAGGCAAATCTTCCATGGCTGGAGACGGCTCTGGTGTGGCCAGAACCTGCAGAGGTTCCTTGGCAGAAGAGCGCGTCGGCAGCGTGGCCTATTCCTCAAGAGAAGGAAGCTTCTCTGTTTTTTTTTGTAGAAGTGGTGGGCCCTTTCGCGGCGCTACTGGAGGGAACCGCTAAAGAGTGGGAAGGAGCGTCTCGGGAATGTGCCTTCTTTGAAGACTTTAGATGATGCCGACGTCGACGCTGATGCCGGACTACTTCAGCTGCCCCCCTGTGTGTCGAGTTGTCTCGCGCCATTTGTCTAAAAACCGCGCGCTCCTTTTGGATTCGAGGACAGTCTTTCGACGAGGCAGCATGAGGACCGCTGCAGTTGGCGCGCTTCAGAGTAGTCGACCGACATGCGTCTTCGGCACGAGGTTCAGCGCAGCGGGGACATAGTCGTAAGTTGTGGCATACGCCCTTGACGTGTCCTAGCCTGAAGAACTGATGACATTGAAGTGGATTTTGGATGAATGGTCAAACCGGATGCCGGAAATGTCCAACTTTAACGTGGAATGGTATGCAATCTCCCTTGAAAAACACTTTTACGCAGCGCGTACTTTCAAGGCACCGCACTTGCGTAATGACAGTTCTCTCGTTTGCTAGCTTGATGAGGGTAGACAAGTCAGCATTAGGAATGGCAATGTCGACGTCATAAATTACACCGGCAATTGATTTATCATCCATCGGGATAAAGGGGCGCATTTTAATGCCACCAAGCTCAGTCATTTTCTGCAGCTGTCTTGGTGCACTCACATTGTGCACGTCTATCGCGAGAATGTTCTTCCTTGGATTTACTCGTACGTCCTTAATTTGATGTTGCACCGCACATTCGAGAGCAACGGAAAAGGCTTGCCTGTTCAGAAGCCGTAGGTTGCTTGATGGATATACGGGCAAAAAGATGATGACGTGTGGCCAGCGCGCAGGCCTTGACTGCACAGTCGTTGTGCTTGTAGGAGCTGATGCTGCTGTATTCGCCATCCTTCTCTTCGCCCTCTTACCCCGGACAGGTATAAAGCTGCCATCGGTTGTGTCGTCTTCCGACAAAGAGTGGAGATCGGTGTCCTCAGTGTCACTGGGAGAGCCAGCTCGCTTCCTTGCGGTTGACGGGTGTGAGGACCTGTGACCAGGCGGGCCTCTGGCATGCTCCACGGCCATCACCGCAAGATGGGGAGGCGAGGCACCTCAAAGGACCGATGATTTCACTAAAAAAACAGAGCGCAGAAATAAGCGTTCTTCTAAAGAGACGCTTGTTCGTCCCCTACTAAGAAGGATTAGCAAGAAGGATTAGCAATAGTCGTTGGGGCCTGCGCACAGACGCCTTATTATTGGTTTAGAAGATGTCCATACACTCTATACTGAAGTTTGGGTGTACCTTATTTTCTGGCGTACCAGTTCATACGCCTTAAACTGGAGTTTGGGTGTCTATTATTTTTGGCGTACCAGCATGAATGTTACGTCATTTACTTCTACTTGAGCGCCAAGCACTTCGCTGGTGCCTTGGGTTACCCAAATTTGTAGCAAACTCTGTTCTGTATAAGGAATCAGAAATACCGTCTTTTCCTGTTAGATTCAAATTATTCACAGCTCAAACATTCTTAAGAGTCTATGAATCACCGATAATACGAGAACAATATATAATAATGAGTGATCTAGCTATGTATTTCAATGTAACAATGCCTCGCTTTCGTTCTCCTCAGGTAGTATTTACCCAGCAGCTATTGGACTTATTCTTTATAAGGCTTAATGATATTGTCTCTATAAGTGGCACGTTGCGGGAATCGGCCTTATCATATGATGATATATTTCCTAGCAATGCGAAAGCGAGATTACTACCTAGTAATCTTCTGAATGGCAATCTTCTGAAAGGCTCGGATTAACGTAGAAAGCTGGTTGAAGGGTTTCAGTTGTCGGAGTAGATTCGGCGGAATCGTTAAGGGCGAAAGCGTTGCTGGCTTCCAGTATCTCTTCGATGTAGGCAACCATCGTGCCTTTGCCCAGGTGCTTCTACTCGCTGCTGATGTTTGTGAGGATCACTGTTGCGTTCCCTCCTCGCAGCATGGCTGTTTCTCTGGTGACGCGAAATTCGCGGTTGATCAACAGGTGCTGGTCGCCTTCAATGACGCCTTGCATGTGTGTTGATTCTTGTGAGCCGACGGAAACGCTGACGTGGGAGCGAGGAGGAATAGTGACTTGATCTTCAAGCACATTCAAGGCGTGCCTTCTTGACGACGTTTGCGGTGGCAGGAATTTATCCGTAGATAGTGTTATGGACTTACTTCTCGGGTCAATGACGGCACCATGGAGGCTTAGGAAGTCTATACCAAGAAATACATCTCTCGAGTAACGCTGTAGTACGACGAAGCTTGCGGGATAAATCTTGTTATTAATGGTGACTCTGGCTGTACAGATTCCTGCCGGCGTAACCGGATGACCTCCAGCAGTATGAACTTTGGGGCCTTTTCAGGCTGTCCTAACTTTCTTCAACTTCGTGGGGAACGTCCCACTGATGATAGAATAGTCGGCTCTGGTGTCGACGAGAGCTGTGACCCTGTGGCCGTCGATGACGGTGTGGTCGAGGTCGCTAGTTTGTCACTTTGCGTTGCAGTTGGTTGGCGTCGGATCACGGCTACGACGATTTGTACATCTGCTTTTACGTTGCGTCGTCAGCGTTGCATTGTCAGGAGAAGGAGGATCTTCAGCAGTTTGTAGCACAGCAACCGCACCTCCATCGATTGCTGCCCTTAGTGTTCCTGATGCGGGCTTGGCGCCCAGTCTCTCTTTAGGCCAGTGTACTGCCGACAGTACGGTGACATGTAGTGGCCTGGTGAGGGTGAACGAAATGATCCCCGGGGTGTCCTATGCGCTCCCGCGATATAGTCGGTGATTTCACGTGGTCGTTTGCCCCGCTGTAGACGCGGTGCGTCGATGGCGAAACCACGTAGTTTCAGCTGGTGGTACTGGCAGCGGCGCTACGTGTGCCCGGCTTCACCATAGTGGTAGCACAGTGGGTGGTGGTCAGGGGCACGCCAGACGTCAGTCTTTCTCGAAGCATAGCGCTGGCCGGACGGCGGGCGGTATGGCGATGGTGGTGATGGTGGCGGTGCCTCGCGGAAGATTTGCGGCGGGGCAGTGTCGTTACGAGGGCGTGGAGGAGCATTGCGGCGCATTGCAGCGGCGTAGTTCATTGATTCCGCTTCAGGCTGCGATGCTTTGGAAATTCCAACTACTTGCTGGACTTCTTGACGAACAACGTCGGGGACTTAGTCCACTCTAGTTTGCGATTTTGGAAACATCTTACGCAGCTCTTTACGTACGACCGCTCGGATGGTCTCACGCATATCGTCGGGGTTGAATGCTTAAACTTCGGCGTATCCCGAAATCAAAGAGCGGCGGTTGTATTGCATTGTTCTCACATCGAGCGCCTTCTCTATTGTTGTAGCTTCTGTCAGGATTTGTATCGTTGTAGCTTATGTCAGTCCCGCAAAGAGATCCTGCTTGACACCGCACATGAGGAACCCGATCTTCTTGTCCTCAGCCATGTCAGGATCCACGAGACGGAACAAGCGGGTCGTTTCCTGCGTCTACATGCCAACGTTTTTGTTTGCGAGCTGTACACGCCTTTCTAATAAGGCTTCCTATCGTTCCTTTCGGACGACGCTTGTGAAGGTGTCCATAAAGACGCACGAAAAATGTCCCTTGTGAGAAGTGTAGCCTCTGGATTCTATACCTTGTCCGGGCTGAATCTTGTAGGGCGAAATAAACGTGCCGCAGCTTGTCATCGTTGGTCCGGGTGTTGAAAAGAGTGACGCGGTCGAACCTTTTCAGCCAGCTTTCTAGGTCTTCAAGTGGAGAACCACAGAAAGTTGGCGGCTTCTCGAACTCCTGGAACTGCCGGAGACTGGTGCAGGTGGCACAGACGGTTTCATTTGTGTCGTAGTCAACTTTAAGCTCTTGACCTTCTGTGTCGCGTCTGGTAGAAGCACGTACTCCGTTGGCAGACGTACCTTGTTGCCTACGGCTAACTCAATGTTCGTGTCTGGCGTCGGAGTCTTCTCCGCGACGGGGACTTGGTTCCTGGCTTGATGGGGGTGTCCGGTACATGGAAGAAGCAGCACCTTCATTAGATGTCGTGAACGAAGGGAGCAGACTACAGGTCAAAGAAGAAACTGTTCATTCGGGCCGAAGTTGTGGCCCCGCAAAAGGTGAGACACTGGCACTGATAGCAGCGAACAGAGCATTGGTTGTCGATCAGCTGGCAAGCGGTGAATCGTGTTGGCATTTGTACACTTGCCATCGAATATTCTAGCGTTATCGCTAGCTGCGACGTATGTTCAGAATGATCTGTAATGCTCACAAAGTGTGTGTAATATTGCCACCTGGTGTTCCGTGCCAGTGAACAGTGGGTCAGTTCTGTGCCGGTGAACGAGGAAGACGAAGACGAGCAACCCGCGAGCGGAGAGGTCCTTCTTTGTTTGTCTCTGAGATTTTTGACAGTCGCGTCCCTTTATACGTTCCTTCGAGCTCTTAGCGCGTGACAACTGGTGGAGGTGCGGGGTACCCTATGCACCTAACCCCTCCTAGTACAAGAAGCTCCAGCCCCATACCGGTGGTTACGCCTGTTCACCGTGCTAGCCACAGGATCCGTGGACTAAACCCTGAGTTCAGACTTCTCTCAGAGGAGATGACGGCCCCAACTATTCCAGGCAGCGCCGTCCCAAGCGGCTCCAACCCAGCCGGTATGGAAGGCGCTAGCCATTGCAATATACAGTGTTCAAACCAAAAACGCCGAATCCCTTTCATGGTGCTGTTCATGAGGATGTTGAAAATTGGCCAGTCCACTATGACTTCGTTGCTGCTTATAACATGTGGGATGACATAGACAAGCTCCGACATGTCTACTTCAGTTTGAATGACGGGGCACGTGTTTGGTACGAAAACCAGGCAGGTGTGTTCACGTCATGGGTGGACTTCAAACGCCGGCTTCTTGAAACGTACGCAAGTCTCGATCGCCGAGAGCTAGCTGAACGTGAACTCCAGTGCCGTATGCAAATGCCAAATGAAGGCGTAGCAATGTATGTTGAGGACATGACGCGTCTTTTTCGACGAGCCGACCCTCACATGCCAGAACAGAAGAAGGTGCGATACCTGATGCGTGGAGTGAAGGAGCAGCTGTTCGGTGGTCTTGTACGCAGCCCCCCAAGAGTACGTCAGAGTTTTTTGCTGAAGCCGTCCTGATTGAAAGCACGCTTCGGCAACGGACCCAAACGTACCAGCGACAAGTGAAATTTGCTTCTGCTACGGACTACATGGGTGGTCTTGGCGCCCACGTCGACTTCTTCCGAGAGCTCATACGCTCTGTAATTCGCAAATAACTGCAAAAGTTATCTGTACCCTCAATGCCCACTTGTTCGGCATCGTCCGAGATGGAGTTCGGCAGGCACTACAAGAACCGTCCTGTCAGACAGAGCCGCGGCCCCTAAATGACTTCCCTCGCATGTCGTATGCGCAAACTCTGCTCCAGCCAGCACCACCTTTGGCTCCGCTTCCCACCGTGGCCTCTGCCATGCTTCCGGCAGACCAAACACTGCGCCAACCTGCACCACATTTCGCTCCGCCTTGTACCACAGCCCCAGCCATGCTTTAGGCAGTCCAAGCGGGCTCGTACCTCAGTGACCACCGACCGATTCCGCGAAAATCAGACGTGTGGTGGGCCCCCGATCGACGTCCCCTTTGCTATCACTGTGGTGAACCTTGGCACACCTACCGACAGTGCACTTATCAACAGCTGGGACTTCGTGGTTTTTCGGCCAACTCCCCACCTCCTAGGTTCGGCCAGTGGCCTCCGGAAATCACTGACTACGTTGCTCAGCAGCACGGATCGACACCTCGGCAACACTCACGCTCTCCATCACCACGGCGAACCTCACCGAATCATCGCACCTATGCGGGCGTGGCGCAGGGCCGGTCACCTAGCCCGCGTCGGGAAAACTAGCCTCAGCTACCTTCAGGGGCAAGGCCGCTCAGACTGGTCATGCACCAGGCCCCCTATTGTCGCGGACTGAAGATACCGACGATACATCGACAACGACACCACCGGCTGATTGCGGAAGGGTTTCCTTAGATATTTCTGTTCTGCTAGATGGTCGTGAAGTCAGCGCTTTGGTGGACACTGGTGCGGACTATTCCATAATTAGCGAAGAGCTGGTCGCCCTTCTCAAGAAAGTAACGACGCCTTGGAACCGAACGCCAATTCGTACAGCTGGCGGGCATATCGTCACGCCACTTGGTATGTGCACGGCAAGACTTCAAGTCCGCGGTTGTATATTTGTTGCTAGTTTGAGCGTTCTCCGGCTGAATCTCGAGACTTGATCATTGGCATGGATTTTCTCAGAAAGCATGGTGCTATAATTGTAATTCGACGACGTCTAGTCACTTTCGCGACCACAAACGCCACAACAGCTTACGCCGACCCCAGCCACTCCCGCCTGTCTCTTCGCGTCGTCGACGACGCTGTCACGTTGCCACCCCGTGCAACTGTTGTGGTTTGGGTGGCGTGAGACGAAGTGATGCACGGTGAAGCAGTCGTAGAAAGCAATCACTTGCTTTTGCTGTCTCAGGGTGTCTGCATAGCGAGAAGTCTTGTTGATCTTCGTGATAATCACTGCAACGTTTTTGTTACAAACTTCAGCTACGAGCACCGGCACCTTTTTCCTGGAACTGTCATCGCCTACGCCGACCCAGTCGCTAATGTCATCGAGTGTTTTGCTTCCGAGGCCATCGGCACTGCAGAAACGCCTTTCCGCAGCGTCGACATCAATCCAACGCTTTCTGAAGCGAACAAGCAGCGTTTGAGCGAGCTGTTGCAGGAGTTCAACACATGCTTTGCACGTTCTTCGAAGATACGTCAAACACCAATGACCAAACACCACATTATCACCTACGACGACGCGCATCAAATACGGCAGCAGCCTTATTGTGTTACGCCAATCAAACGGCACGCGATTCAAACGCAGGTTAAGGAAATGCTTCAGGATAGCGTGATACAGCCTTCAAGCAGCCCTTGGTCATCATCAGTCGTTCTTGTGAAAAAAGAAAGATGGCATGCTTCGCTTTTGTGTCGACTACAGAAAGTTGAACAATGTCACAAAGAAAGACGTGTACCCGTTGCCCAGAGTCGATGATTCTCTGGACAAGCTGTGACGCGCGAAGTATTTTTTCGTCCGTCGACTTGAAGAGCGGTTATTGACAAATAGAGGTCGATGAACGTGACCAGGAAAAGACCGCTTTTGTAACGCTTGATGGACTTTATGAATTCAAAGTGCTCCCTTTCAGCCTCTGTTCCGCTCCAGCCACATTCCAGCGAATGATGGACACCGTCCTGGCAGACCTCAAGTGGAAAAGCTGTCTCGTCCACCTCGATGATGTCGTTGTGTTTTCAGAAACGTTTGACGAGCATCTTTGTCGCCTTCTGAATGTGCTCGAAGGCATTAAATCGGCCGATCTCACACTCAAGCCTGAGAAATGTCATTTCTACGAAAAATTTAAGTTTCTTGGTCATGTCGGGAGCGCCGTTGGTGTTCCGCCTGATCCTGATAAAACTGCTGCCGTCACCGCTTTTCCACCTCCAATTGACAAGAAAAGTCTTCAACGGTTTTTGGGTCATTGCGCGTATTACCGGCGCTTTATTGAAAATTTCTCTAACATTGCGGAGCCACTATTACGCCTCACGCGTGATGACACAGCTTTTGTCTGGGCTGATGACCAGCAGACTGCCTTTGCGGAACTACAGCACCGGCTCTCTTCCCCTCCCGTGCTCAGGCACTTCGATGAAGATGCTTACACTGAAGTATGCACTGATGTCAGCAATATTGGTCTTGGAGCTATTTTGGTGCAAAGACAAGATGGCATTGAACGGGTAATAGCCTACGCAAGTCGCACACTGTCTCGCGCGAAATCTAACTATTTCCCATCAGAAAAAGAATGTCTCGCGGTCATTTGGGCAATTACACAGTTTAGGCCATATCTCTATGGAAGACTATTTAAAGATGTGACTGACCATCATGGTTTGTGCTGGTTGACCAATCTACGAGACCCTTCAGGATGGTTAGCACGATGGAGTCTGCGCCTACAGGAATTTGATGTCACCATCGTGTACAAGTCAGGCAAAAAGCACGAAGACGCCGACACCCTATCAAGAGCACCTCTTCAATCCACCAGTACTAGCGCAGGAGAGGACGGCACCTTTGTGGTAACTGTCAGCGGACCAGATCTGATGTCTCATCAACGAAATGACGCCGACCTAAGAATGATTATAGATCATTTAGAAGGTGGCACCGTGCCCATTCCTCGTTCGATGTCGCAAACATTGCCATCATTTTGCCTACGAAATGGCGTCTTACACAAAAAGAACGCCGGTGCTGATGACAGATCTCATCTTCTCGTCGTGCCTAAAGCCCTCCACGATGACGTCTTATTAGCTTGCCACGACGAGCTCACATCTGGCCAATTGGGCTACTCGAGAACTACGGATCAGGTGCGACAACTCTACTACTGGCCTCAAATGTCTGCCTGTGTCAAACGCTACGTGAAGGGATGTCGTGAATGCCAGCATCGCAAGACACCACATTTAAAGTCTGCAGGTCATCTATAACAGATCGATTCACCACGTACACCGTTAGAACAAGTGGGGATGGACCTCCTGGGCCCGTTTCCTTTGCCTTCTTCTGGCAACAAATGAATTATTGTCGCAACCGATTATTTGACGCGTTACGCTGAGACGAAGGCGTTGCCACGAGGGACCGCATCTGAAGTTGCCAGTTTTTTTTTGTGCATAAAATTGTGCTACGGCATCGCGCCCCGTCATATGTCATCACTGATCGAGGGACATAATTCACAGCAAAACTCTTGGATGATATCTTCAGGTTTAGTTACACAAACCATCGAAAGACCACTGCGTATCACCCTCAGAGTAATGGTTTAACAGAAAGGCTAAACAAAACGCTAGCTGACATGATCTCTATGTACGTGGATGTGCAGCACAAAATGTGGGACGACATCCTGCCGTACATACCATTTGCCTATAACACTGCAACGCAGGAAACTACACGCTTCACGCCATTTCGACTCTTTTATGGTCGAGATGTTAGAACTATGCTGAACGCCAATATTCCATATGAGGACATCGACAAGCTCGACCAATTAGCCCCCGACATCATTGAGTACATTCAGCGCGCTCAGGAAGCACGTCAACTGGCCTGTGTGCACATCCGAACTCAAGAGTGCGCAGATGCACGGCGGTACAACATCCACCATCGAGAAGGGTATTATGGACCTGGTGACCAAGTTTGGGTTTGGACACCCATTAGGCGGCGAGGTCTCAGTGAGAAACTCTTGAGGAAGTACTTTGGACCTTACAAAGTACTCAGACGTGTGAGCGACGTGAACTACGAAGTGGTTCCAGACGGATGCTCACCATCATACCAGCGTAGGTTACCACGCCCAGAGAGTGTACGTGTAGTCCGCCTAAAACCATACTTTACGTGGTGATGTGAATTTTCTTCTTGTGCCAGTGAACTCTTCATGTGAACAGTGAATGCTATTTATTTCCGATTGCCGTGCCCAGGACGAATTTTCTCTCGTGCACTAATTTGTTTAATGTTTTTTTTTAGGTTGCCCACTTCGACCCACTGCTGTGCACACTTTTGTTTCGGTATCGGGTCGATGCCCTCTTGGGAGGAGGAGTAATGCCACCTGGTGTTCTGTGCTAGTGAACAGTGGGTCAGTTCTGTGCCGGTGAACGAGGAAGACGAAGACGAGCAACCCGTGCCAGTGGAGACATCCTTTTTGTCTCTCACATTTTTGACAGTCGCGTTCCTTTATACGTTCCTTGGAGCTCTTAGCGCGTGACAATATTAACAAAATTATCTTCTACCATCTCAAAGTCTCTCGAACAGTGTAGGCGTGGTTTGCGCTTAGAAATATTGGCAGTGATACGATGCGATAACAGAATTTGAGCACGGAACATGGCAATATAAGGTGTGTTCTTGGTACATCCTCTATCAGCGGTGTTGGCGAAGTTGATATAGAGCGACGGGCATTTAAAATCGTGGGCCAACAGGTCGCGAGTTTGGTTTCCGACCGCAATACGATTTCTTCTGTTTTTGTCATTTTCATACGGGTGTGAATTTTTTTCAGTTTCATATTCACGATGAAAATAAGCCAGCCAAGTTTTGGAGGATCGTGCTGAAAGGTGCTCTTCGTTGCAATTATTATTGTTCTGTAGACTTACTCATAAAATAGTACATGATACATACCGTCAATTGCAAACCTTTATGTCTGGTTTAACAGTTTGTGAGAACAATTCCGGTGAGCGACAACCCACCCTCACGAACACCGAGGCGTTTATTGGGAACGTATTGTATGCTCAGATGCAGGATGGCACAAAATTACACAATGCTTTCAGTCGCCCGTTTCATATTATTCTGTACCCGCAACACTGATACAAGAGCACTGCTCCTATCGCGAATGAAAAACAAATCCAATGGCGAACTCAGGGATCTAAGTGGGGCACGCGGGCTGGCTGGGTTGCTAGACTCTGAGCTTCCGTTTTATTTCTTCTTAGTCAATTTCCATCCACGCTACTTCCACTGTTGCGAGCATTAGAAGGTTTCTGCACGTTTTCTAGTATTGCGCTGCCTCAGGTATCGTCACGCATTTCACGAGGCGATGATTTATTTACCTGACTCTACAAATACGTCTTGATGGCGTCACTATGAAGTCACAAAATTTAGCGCGTTCTGGCGTTATGTTGGCACACATCAAGCCGTACTCACTAATCCTGTGCTTTCACCACTCGCATTTAGGGCAGCACCGGTAGTCACTTTTCTCCTTAGACTAGTCGGCTAAGGGGTCTGCATTTTACAACATAGCTTTCCGCTTGAACGACAAGACACAGTTCGTAATATTTCACCGAAGCATTTATAAAAATTTTTACCAGTTATACGATGGCAGGTAACACTCACGAGACGTCTCAATGGCCACTTTTTATGTACATGCCTTAACTTTATTCCTATTTTGTTCTATTTATTTTATAATTTCTCCATTGCCCCACCGCGGTGGTCTAGTGCCTAAGGTACTCGGCTGCTGACCTGCAGGTAGCGAGATCAAATCTCGGCTGCGGCGGCTGCATTTCCGATGGAGGCGGAAATGTTGTAGGCCCGTGTGCTCAGATTTGGGTGCACGTTAAAAACCCCAGGTGGTCGAAATTTTCTGAGCCCTTCACTACGGCGTCTCTCATAATCATATAGTGGTTTTGGGATGTTAAACCCCGCATATCAATGAATCAATCTTTCTTAATTTTTGTATTTAGTTCTATTTCAATTTATCATTTCCCTTTTTTTTGTCTCTTTCTCTTTATACACTTCGTTTTCTTTTCTTCGAATCTCTCTCTTCCTTGCTATTTGTTTTCGGGGCTTGCTCCTTTTGTTGGAGTTTGTCCACCGCCGTAGCCACTGTGCTCTCCCACCAATGATTTCAAGAACGCTCTCTAGATGACACAACACCACTCCGAAAAGAGACCACGCTCGGCACGTGCTCTGGTTTAAAAGGAGACGACTATAGGGCCGCGCACATCTATAGCACTCGCTCTGCTCGCGCCTCCTTTCTGTTCTGCTCAACATCAGCTAGTGCTGTAGGGGAGTGGTGTTTGGCGGGTCCTTAGGGTGCCTGGCTCCCCGCTGTCGTCCACATAGCCGATGTTCGGCCGTGAAGAGGCGCATTCAAAAAGGCCGAACACAAGATTTGTTTGTATCAACAAGTAGAAAAATAAATGTACAGCCATTTCGTGCAAAATGTCTTCGGCTTTTTATGGACCGTCGTTTTTTCAACACGTGGGTCTGAAGAAAGCAGTGACCACTGCTACTGCGAATCAGGTGACATGAAGTGTCTGTACTCTACCCACAAAAAAAATTGGCAGATCCCACGTACAATGGGAATCAACGATATTCGAAGCACGAATGAAAAAGGGTAATATGTCACTTTAAAATCAGCACTGCGCAACGAGGTGGAGGTAAATGATGTCGTACATGACTTCCGTGTCATGATTACTGTGTTTGGATGTGTAGTTTACTTTCGTCATCTATTGACGTCATGTGATACCAAATATAGTATATGTGGAGCTCGCGAAACGGAAGCGAGCACGCTATGAGCGTCGTATGTTGTCATGCTCTTACATCACGCGCGTGTCAAGATTATCATGTTTGCACCAGTCATATATTTCACCACGCATTGACGTCACGCAACACAAAATTCGGTATATGTGGAGCTAGCAAAATGGCCACGAGCACATCATGAAAGACCCAATATACTGCGATGTGGCGTTGACACGCTCGCACTCTGGGCACAGTGATGCTACGTTAGCAACACGCGAGCACACTATACACCAGAACACAGCAACCTTAGTGCTTGCTGCCATATTGAAAAGCGCGTCGCACCGTCTGTTGCAAGCGCGGCCAAGCAACACACTCAACTGATAGGTGAGCAGACGCTCTGCAAATCAAACGCGATACTTCACAACACGAGTTGACTATACGCATGTTTCGCGCAGTTGCTCTGCTGAAATTCTATGCTGATTTCCTGTAAAACGTCGAGGAGAACTTCCTCGACACTCCGGAATGTCTGCAGCACGTGCATTGCAAACTACGGAAGCAGCTTCATCAGATACGTACTATGGCGATTGAGAGAAACGCAAACAAGATAAAGCGTTGCTTTCGACTCAGTCGAACACCGGCGTGTCTTGGCTGTGACAAGGCAGAATTTGTGCTGTAAGCCGGTGTTATCGTAGCGCTATAAATTCTGGTCCCAACTTACGCTCCTGCACCACACGTGTATCAATTGCCGGTCAAGCCGGGCACCCGGAACACACACGTGCTGCAAAAGAGCAAGCCAGAACAATGTATTAAAATGCTACGGTAATGCCGACTAAAAGGACATTTAATTCGCCTATAGGGACAGTCCAGGCATGTCGCAGTTTGACTGAGTCGAAAGTCATGCTTTCCGCGTCATTCACACATCGTGATAGTAGGCCGTTGCAGTTCTACGAAACCTGCGCGGTGCATGCATCCACGCGCGAGTTGTAATACGTATATCCTTTTATTGGCGTGCGGCTTACGGAAGAGCACGGCAATAGTTTTTTGCCTCATACTACAGGAATACTTCACGCAAATCACTGCTGTAAAGTAAAACAGCTGGAGTCGCGCTTGCATTAACGCAATAAGTATACTTACTTGTACACTTCACTGGGCTCGTAGTTTTTCCTGATAATTGCGATTATATTCTAAGACGGCGGAGCTTTGCGTTTTCCGCTGTTGACGGAAATCTGTGAAATTACAAAGCACCGCACCGGCACGAGTCCACTGTGCACGATTCCACGATGCACTGTGAACTTCACAGGCAGTGCTCAGCAATCTCTTCTTCGTGCACTGGCTGTTGTCGCATCAGATGACAGCGCAGTGGTACCCAGATGACATTTTAGAAGCATGCACAACGTGAACAGATGGTTTTTCGCATTTGAAACTCTCAGAGCCACTGCATTCCATGCTAGCGAGGCGCGCCTTCGCAGTTGCAAAGAAATTGTGGCGTCTCTGGGAGCGAGGGTGTACCGCCGAAGGCGCCTATAGGTTCGAGATTGGCGTGCTGTCATCTATATGTTCGAAGTTTCCTCGACGATGTGCAGCAAAACTTTGGTGTCATTTATGTGACGCCATTAAAAGCAGGCAAGGTCAATTTCATATCGAAGTTTCGTTTTATTGCCTTTACGGGTACCTAAACGTGATATGTTGCATTGGAGTAAATACGAAAGTTTGTTTACTATACCTTACAGTCCATTATAAAGCTTTAAAACTATATAAAAGTGTTGTGATTTTCGGCGTGTAAGTGTTTCAAACTTTTACGGCAACAGTTCTGAATTTTCAAAGAAGCTGGTGTCCCTAGCGTGAGGATTTTTTCTTCTTCTAGGAGCTTGCTCAGCCATCCATTTATGCTAGCGCTCGGTCTGGTGGCGCGGGTGTGTACACCACTGTTGCCAGTCTACACATCGATCACCGCTCAAGGTCGCCGCTCCGGTCGCTTCTAAGGTGATTTGATCAATCCTCACTAGATGGCGCGCCACTACCTAAAATATGGTAGTGGCGCGCCATCTCAGCCATCTCAGCAATCCAATCCAAGGATTGGATTGCTGAGGCGCCTTCGTCGAGGTCGGACGTGTTTTTGGAGAGCTCCGGAATGACAGCTACAGATAAGTGTTTTTGCATGTTTCCAGCTTGCCTCTGTATGTAGCGTTATGAGAACGTAAGGCGCTAGCGTAAAGCTTGATTAGGTCTAGTACGGTGTACGTTTTTTTTTTAGTATTCTGTACTGTGTCTTTTTTTTCTCCAGCCACCACGTGGCTGAGGCCTGCGCGTAGACCGACCACGTGCATGCGCAGGTGCTGTGAAGTGTAGCGTATTTATTTATTATTGTGGTTCTTTTTGGCTTAGACCAGTGTATTTTAGTACAGTTTTTCTAACACGTGGGCATCGGTAAACTGAGCTAGCCATGGTCAAAAAGACCGTAAAGTGTTCAGAGTGCGGGATAGGGAGGAAGGTGGAAATTAGTGCGGAAGAGAAAGCAGAAGATGACGCCAAGTGTAGACAGTGCGAGTTCGAGGAGAAAATGAAAAATATGATGGCGGTCCAGAGTGGGCTCATGGAGAAAATCGCAGAGCTAGAGAATGCATTGGCGAAGGAGCGAGAGAAAACGTCAGCCATGGAGGAAAGGCTCCGGGCAGCCGAGAAAGGCCTATCGAAGGTCGTGAAGGGGAACGAAGACGCAGGTGACGGCGGAAGCATTATGGCGACGACCCCCCGTGCGGGAGAGATGAGGGAAACAGGCATGACAAAGGCAGATACATTGGCCACAGGGCCCAGCTACCGGGAAGTAGTTTTGAGGGAGGGAGGGAGCAAACCAGCAGCCGTGACTCACGCTAGTCACCTAGTCGGCAGCCAGGTGCAGGTTTCAGAAGGAATGTCTGAACAGGTCATCATCGCCGGTGACTCAAATTTAGTCCGATGCGCAGCGGCAATCAAAGAAAGGGTGAAAGGCGACAAGAGAGTTGCGGTAGGGACGTTCCCAGGACAAACGCTGGGGACAGTAATGAGTCAAGCGGGTGAACAACTCGCAGCTAAAGCTAACAATCGTAACCTCATTGTAATTGCGGGAGGGTTAAATGACGTCCTGAAAAAAGAATCGTCAGGACTAGCGACGACCTTGGCGAAAGGGGTGGATGACATGCGCACCGTGTCCCCCCAGGTGCAAATTGTAGTATGCACAGTACCGGAAGTACCAGTACGCAACGTCAACCTGCAAAGAGCGGTAGTCGACGCAAACAAAGAGATATGGCGAATTAGTCGAGAGAAGGGTTTCGAGGTAGTGGATTTAAACAGGGAAGTGCACAGGTGGGGTGGATTCCAAAGAGACAAGATTCATTTCAATAAGAGGCTTGGACACGAGGTGGGCTGGCGACTGGCAGGACGCGCAGTAGCTTTTTTGGGGGGCTCACGGGCCCTTCGGAGTCCGGGGTAGCTCGTAACAGGGAAAACAACCAGGAGGACGCTTTGACAGGTAGAATTGCGAAAAACCAGAAAAAAGGTAAAAGAAAAAGGAAAAAGGCGCGTGTTGCAATTAGTTACATAAACATGCAGGGTGGCAGAAAGAAGGCAAAATGGTTAGAGATTGAGGAGCAGTTAAACAAAGAACAGATAGGCGTGTATGCGGTTACAGAAACACACCTTAGAGACTTGGAAGAGCCACCACATATTAAAAATTATCTTTGGGAAGGGTGTAACAGGACCATATCGGAAAGGAAAGGTGGGGGTGTAGGAATGCTAATTCACCGCGGAGCCAAATGGGTTAGAGTGAAACAGACGTGTTCAGAGCACCTCTGGGTTCTGGGCACAGTAGGTGGAAAGGAAACGTGGCTAGGGGTAGCCTACTTGTGGACGGGGAATAACTGCAGAGAAAAGAATCAGGAGATAGTGGATTGCAGGAGTGCGGATATTAAGGAATTTGGTAATGGGGCCGAAATCATCCTTCTAGGGGACATGAATGCCCACATACATGACCTTGACGGATATTCAGACACCAATGGGAAGTTATTACTAGATCTTTGCGAGCAACATAGTCTGGAGATAGTTAACACGGGGCCTAAATGTGACGGCCAGATCACATGGGAAGTCGGAAACAAGCAATCAAGTATTGATTATTATCTCATGACTGAAGGAATTTACCACAAACTGACAGAAATGAGGATAGACGAGGAAGGCATTAACAGCTTGGGTAGTGATCATAAACGAATAACATTACAAATGGGATACGAAACTAAAAATATGAGCATGGAATCAAAGTCTGGCAGCTCGTATTTAAATGACAAACAAATAATAAATATAGCCGCAAGAGTCGAGGAAGAAGTAGGCGAAATACCAGGCAAGGACTGGGAGTATAGGGAGCTGTTACATCTAATGACGAAGAAGATGGGGAAAGAGAAGAAAACCGTTTGCTGGAAAGGAAAAAGGAAGCCAAAAAGTTGGTGGAACAAGGAAATCCGGGAGGCGATCGAGAAGCGACGCGAAGCATCACGGGAGCATAGAAAGGCAAAAAAGGAGAAGCGGCCGCAGGACGAAGTCAAAAAAATATGGGAAATATATTTGGAGAAAAAATCCCTTGTACAGAAATTGGTAGAGGCAAAAATTAAAGATGAAAGTGAACGCTGGATGACAGAGATACACGAAAAAAAGGAGGCCGCGCCTAGGGTTTTTTGGAGCCACATAAAGGCGCTAGGTAGGAAGTCTGTCACAACGCAACAACATATTCTAGATGAAGGAGGAAATCAATTGGAAGGGTACGAAGCGCTAGGTTACATCCAAAAGGTAACAGCCGATTCGTTTCAAAAGAGCGTCCAGGGGATCTCCCCGGTGAGTAAAAGTGTGGCGGAGAAAGCAACAGAGGAAGAGCTAGTACTAGATAATTTCAACTGGAAAAAGGCCGAAGGAAAAATTCCAAAGCGCACTGCCGCGGGTTTAGATGGGATTCCCGTTAGCCTCATTAACGAACTAGGACATAACACTAAAGAAGCATTGTTAAAAGCAGTAGAAAAAAGCTTAAAGGACGGACAAATACCGGACAGTTGGCGACAAAGTAGAATGAACTTAATCTATAAAGGCAAGGGAGAAAAGAACAAGATTCGCTCGTATAGACCACTAACCATTACATCGGTACTATACAGGTTGGCGATGCAAGCAGTAAAAATGAAAATAGAAACATGGGCCGAACATAACGATATTTTGGGAGAACTTCAGAACGGATTTCGAGTCGACAGGCGGTTAGACGATAACCTGTTTGTTCTCACTCAGTGTATAGAAATATCTAAAATAGAGAATACGCCCTTGTACGTGGCTTTTCTAGACATCACTGGGGCATACGACAACGTTAATCAGGAAATTTTGTGGGATATATTGAAAGGAATGGGCATGGGCGACGACTGTATACAGCTTTTGAGGGAGATATACCGAGAAAATACAGTTTGCATAGAGTGGGAAGAAATGCGTAGCAAAGAGAACGTTGAGGTTAGCAGGGGTCTGAGACAGGGATGTCCTTTGTCCCCACTGTTATTCATGCTGTACATGGTGAGTATGGAAAAAGCGCTAGAAGGTAGCAACATTGGTTTTAATCTGTCACACAAACAGGGCGGCATGATGATTGAGCAGAAGCTTCCAGGTTTATTTTATGCGGACGATATCGTCTTATTTGCGGACAGTCGAGATGATATACAGCAGCTGGCGAATATATGCGGAAGGGAAGGTGAAGCTCTTGGACTAGGATTCAGTGTAACGAAGTGTGGTTTGATGGTATTCAATGATCCCTGTGATCAGACAGTGTCCATACAAGGCCAAAAAATACCGAGGGTAAGTGAATACAAGTACCTTGGAGTATGGGTAAATGAGAGTGATAGATACATGGAGGTACAGGAAAAAGCCTCGGCAGCAAAAGGAAAGAGGAATGCGGCAATAATGAAGCACAGAGCGTTGTGGGGATACAATAGGTATGAGGTGCTTCGAGGTCTGTGGAAGGGTGTAATGGTTCCAGGGCTTACTTTTGGGAACTCAGTGGTGTGCATGAGGGCAGAGGTGCAATCGGGAATGGATGTAAATCAAAGGACTGTGGGACGCCTCGCGTTGGGTGCTCACGGGAAGACGACAAACGAGGCTGTAAAGGGCGATATGGGGTGGGCAGGTTTTGAGGCGAGGGAAGCGCAGAGCAAAATAAGGTTCGAAGAAAGGCTAAGAAATATGAAGGAGAGTAGATGGGCAGAGAAGGTGTTCCGTTATTTGTATAGGAAGAGCGTGGACACACAGTGGAGAAAAAGAACTAGAAGACTCACTAGTAAATATACGGCTGGTATTGTGAGCCATATGTCAACAAAGAGCGTTAAGGGAAAAGTCAGGGAGGCGGAGAGGATTTACTGGATGGCAGCTATGGAGAAAAAACCGGCTTTGAGTAACTACCGAAAGGGCAAAAATGAAATAAGGAGGGAGGCATTTTACGATAATTCAAGGGGAAGCGCTTTACTGTTTGAAGCGAGATCGGGTTGCCTTAGAACGCGTAGTTATAAAGCAAGATTCAGTAAAGAAGAAGAACAATGCACATGCTGCGGGAAAGATAAGGAAACGGCGGAGCATGTTCTGAATTAATGTGGAGACATCCACCCAGGTGTACGTTTGGGCACGAGCCTACAGGAAGCCTTGGGTTTTAGGGACAACAATGGAAAGCTGAACACACCCGCGATTGAAATAAGTAAGAGACGGTTAGAGTATTGGTGGCAGAAAATTAGAGAGAAAGGACAAAAATAAATATTGGAAAAATAAAATATGGACAGTGTGCCGTAAATGGCAGAGAACTTAAGCTGAAAATTTACCTTTTTTCCATTAAGATAGAATTTATCGAAGTAGAGGCATTAGGCCGACATAAAAAAAAGGGAAAAAAGGTTTTTTTTTTGTCGAGCCTGGTGGCATACTTGTCACCACCCCGTTATAAAGGGGACGCTCATAGCATCCATCCACCCATATGGTTCCAGTTCGGGCTGTCAAGTTGGATGGACGTGTTTTTTGAGCGCTCCGGATCGACTGCGCAGATAAGTGTTTTTGCATGTTTTGAGCTTGTCCTTATAACTATAAAGCAGCGTTGGAAATCTTCGTAGCACTTATTTTATGGTACGGCTTTTTCGGGGGCCAGTCACCAGGTATTTATTAGTTAGTGCGGGTGTGTGTGTTTGAATTTTGCTGTTGTTGTTTTTTTTCTTTTGCCACCCAGCGGGGGAGGTGCGCGTACATTGAACACGCAAATTTTTGTAGTAGAGCTTAGGCTTTCTTTTTTTTCGTAGTGCAGGGCTCGAGTTTAGTATTTATCGAGTATAGGGACAATTGGTGTCAGAAAGGCATGGTTAAAGAGACTGTAAAATGTTCAGGATGTGGAGTGGGTTTGAAAGTGGACCCAAGCGTAAAAGCGGATGGAAAAGAGGCTGACGCGAAGTGTAGGCAATGTGAGGTAGAGGAAAAAATGGAGAAAATGATGGTTGCCCAGAGTGAACTGCTGATGAGAATCGCCGAGCTCGAGACTGCGTTGGCGACAGAGCAAGAAAAAACAAGGGCAATGGGAGAAAGACTGAAGTCCGCCGAGGAAGCGCTAGCGAAGCTGAACGAAGAAGCGACCTACCGAGAGAACAGTAGAGAACCGGCAACCAGAACGGTGGAGAAGGAAAAGCAAGCAAGTTTGGAAAAAACAGGTTTAGCCGGTTCAACTGTCGCAAGGCCCAGCTTCAGCGATGATGATGATGTTTGAAGTTTTGTGGTGCAAGGGCCGTTTCACGGCCAAAGAGCGCCAGTTCATGTTACTAATAATATGGACAATGATTGTGATAAGCGGCTGTATAAAGGCCATAAAATTCCTCGCGGTAAGGCGGGTAAAAACGTACATGTAATAAAATCATGACCATGCCGTGAAAGGTGTGTGTGGTGAGAATAGATGACAAGAGTTGGTGATTATAAAAAACGATGGTGGATATGAATGGCATTAGCACAAGTGCCTCACTCGTTCATACCCTTGCGTCCAAGGGCCGTGAGGCAAGTGCTTTCTTGTGTAACTGCCGCAGCAAAAACCTCTCTAGAGAGGTCGTGCTACGGAATGCCCGGGTGTATGATATGAAAATTATTAATTTCTTTTAAAAACGCTAACAATGATTTATGACTAAAAAGCGGTTCCCTACCGAAGAACATTACAGGGTGTAAAGGTATATGCTGTCGGTAGGGTAATGGAAAATGCGTTTTCTTAGAGTTTCTAAGTGTTTGCACTGGATTAATATGTGAAGGACTGTCAATGCCTCTCCACATCTGTCACACAATGGTGGATCACCACCAGACAAAAGATGCGTGTGTGTCGTGTATATGTGTCCTATCCTGAGTCTTGTTAGTGTTACCTCTGTTAGACGTGATTTTGATACTGGTGGCCAATGGCCAAGGTGTGGCTTGATAACGTGTAGTTTGTTTTGTGTGTGTGTATCCCACTTGCTCTGCCAGTAGTCCCTGAGTTTTCGTTTGAGAGACGGCTTAAGATCAAGGGCCAGGATTGATGTCGGTGTAATGGCGGTGCTTTCGTGGGCGGATGCAGCAAGCTGATCCGCCATCACGTTGCCTTGAATCTCACGGTGCCCTGGCACCCAGCACACAACAACATGTCTGTTGAGTGTGTGGAGGGTGCATAAAATGGAGTAAAGTGAAACTAGGACAGGGTTTTTTTTTTGTTTTTTAAGACTGTGCAGAGCCGTTACCACACTGAGGGAGTCTGTATAAATTACTGCTTTTTGTATTTGTGATTGTTTGATGTGTTTAGCTGCCACAAGTATCGCGTAAGCTTCCGCTGTGAAGATACTTGCGTCTGGATGTAGAGGGCCAGCATCCGAAAAGGAAGGGCCAACAGCAGCGTAGGACACAGAGGAGTTAGACTTAGAGGCATCTGTAAAAAACTCAGGACGTGTGTATTTGTGTTGAAGTTCCAAGAAGTATGTTCGAATATGGGCAATAGGCGCATGTTTAGTAACTTCTAAAAAAGACACATCGCAATCTATAGTCTGCCACTGCCACGGTGGCGGGTATGCTACAGGAGCCATTAAACTGTGTTCGAGTGACACTCCAGTGTCCTCAGCTAGACCCTTCAGGCGAACTGAGAAGGGCTGCCTCATTGAAGGCCTGTTTTGAAAAAGAATGGAGCTCGACAAGTCATTAATAGTAGAGTATGAGGGGTGCTTCTTGTCTGCTTTCACCTTAAGGAAATATACAAAGGACATGTAGGTTCTTTGCAGATGAAGCGACCACTCATTTGACTCAACGTAAAGGCTTTCTACGGGGCTGGTGCGAAAAGCACCCGTAGAAAGGCGGATGCCCGAATGGTGCACGGGATCCAGCATCTTCAAAGCACTTTGAGTCGCTGACTGATAAATAATGGCCCCATAATCTAAGCGGGTGCGAATAAGGCTTCTATACAGGTTCATG
This sequence comes from Rhipicephalus microplus, assembly GCF_043290135.1. Classification (NCBI taxonomy): domain Eukaryota; kingdom Metazoa; phylum Arthropoda; class Arachnida; order Ixodida; family Ixodidae; genus Rhipicephalus; species Rhipicephalus microplus. The sequence goes on along the minus strand of NC_134709.1, from coordinate 54,447,897 downwards.
AGGCATTTCCTGTCACTACCCCACGTAGTACGTGACAACACTTTTATAACATTCATGGCTTTTAAACATTTTGTTTTTAAATACTTTATGGGGGGTACGAAGGTCAACTTGTTGTCCAAGATTAAGCCTAAGAATTTATGCTCAGCTTTGACGGACAGTTGTTGCCCGTTCAGTTGAATGTCGGGCTCCGAGTGCATGCCTCTCTTTCGAGAGAACAAGACACACGTGCTTTTTTGCGGGTTAAGTCGAAATCCGTTTTCATCTGCCCATTTGGAGACCTTATTTAAACCCAGCTGCACCTGCCGCTCACACATGGCCAAGTTGCATGACTTGAAGCCAAGCTGGACGTCGTCGACATATGTACAATAGAACGTATTGCAGGGAATGGACAAGTGCAAAGAATTCATTTTAATAATAAAAAGTGTGCAACTAAGCACACCACCTTGTGGCACGCCTGTTTTCTGGACAAATGTTTGGGAGAGCACACTGCCCAGACGGACACGGAATGTCCGGTTTGACAGGTAACTTTCGATTATATGAAACATTCTTCCGCGCACACCAAGGTGGGACAGGTCTCTTAGAATTTCGAAACGCCATGTTGTATCATAAGCCTTTTCGATATCGAGGAACACAGAGAGAAAATATTGTTTAAGGACGAACGCGTCTCTGATCTGTGCCTCGATACGAATAAGGTGGTCTGTGGTGGATCTACTTTCTCGAAACCCGCATTTAAATGGGTCGAGCAAATTATTTGTTTCAAGAAAATGTACAAGTCGGCAGTTTATCATTTTTTCGAAGACTTTGCACAAGCAGCTTATAAGTGCTATAGGCCTATAACTCGAGGGTAAAGAAGGGTCCTTGCCCTCTTTCAAAATGGGAATAACAATAGCCTCTTTCCAGGAGGTAGGAATAGTGCCAGAAGACCAAATAGCGTTGTACAACCAAAGTAAGGTTTTTCGGGTTTCGTTTGGTAGGTTTTTTAACATTTCATACATCACACGGTCAGAACCTGGGGCAGAAGTACTGCAGGAGTTTAGAGATGTTCGGAGCTCAGCTAGACTGAAAGCTTGGTTATATGCCTCGTATCTGGTGGATTTGTGTTCGAGTTTCTGCTTTTCAATTCTTGTTCTGTATTTTTGGAAGGTGTCAGTATAGTGGGATGAGCTGGATACCTGTTCGAAGTGTGCACCGAGGAAGTTTGCCTGATCTTCCAAGGTATCACCCTGAGTGTTTACGAGTGGAAGTGTGTGTACTTGTTTCCCTGCTATCCTACCGACCATGCTCCAGACTTTAGCCTCCTGTGTGTATGAATTAACCCCTGATAAAAACTTCTGCCAGCTTTCTCTTCTGGCTTGCCGACGGGTTCTCCTGCCTTGAGACTTTATTTTCTTGAAGGTTTCAAGATTTTCGGCTGTCGGTGAGTTCCGAAGCAGCCTCCAAGCTCTGTTTTGCTGTTTGCGCGCGTTTCGGCATTCAGAGTTCCACCATGGCACACTTCGTTTTCCAGGGTGTCCATTTGTTTGTGGGATGCATTTTGTTGCAGCATCAATCAAAAACGCTGTGAAGTAGTTCACAGCGCCATCAATGTTCAGAGTACAGATGTCATTCCAACCTAGATAAGCGATAGTATGAAACTGTTCCCAGTCGGCTCTGTTTATGAGCCACTTGGGAACACGTGGTGGACACTCAGTTACTGTCGTTGTGCTCAAAACTACGGGGAAGTGGTCACTTCCGTACAGATTACTGACGACTTTCCACTGGAGTAGAGGCACAAGAGATAAAGATACTATGCTCAGGTTTATGGGGGAGTAGGTGTTATTAGCGAGGTTATAATAGGTTGGTTCTTTTCAATTTAGGAGACACGCGCTCGACGAGATAAGAAACTGTTCGATCAGTCGACCTCGCGCGTCATACCGAGAGTCACCCCATAGCCTGCTATGCGCATTAAAGTCTCCAAGGAGAACATAAGGCTCCGGAAGTTCATCAATTAGAGAGTGTAAATCGCGTTTTTGCAGCTTATAGCTAGGAGGAATGTAAATAGTGCAGATTGTGATCAGTTTATCAAAAAGAACCGCTCGAACAGCCACTGCCTCAAGGGGTGTTTGGAGTTGTAAGTGTGTGCATGCAATTCCTTGATTCACTCTGATGGCAACACCTCCGGATGACGTCATGGCATCATCACGGTCCTTTCGAAAAATAACGTATTTGCGAAGAAAATTTGTGTGTTTTGAATTAAGGTGTGTTTCTTGTACACACAGCACTTTTGGTGAGTGTTCGTGTAGGAGTTCTTGGATGTCGTCAAGGTTTCTGAGAAGGCCCCTGACGTTCCAATGTATAATTTGAGTGTTCATGGTGAATGTAAAATAATGCTGTGTGTACGAAAAAGAGTGGCTGTTTAGACGGGGAGTTTGAGTTCACTTAACAGGGCCGTCACCAGGCCCTGTTATTTGCTTTTTTGTTTTCTTGGCGCGCTCCAAGGAGCCACGCCGCTCTTTCGGCACCAAGGGTGCCGACGTATCCATTGCCTCCTCGGAGGCACTGGATGCCCGCACGTGCGGGCTGTTAGTTTGGATTTTGGGCCTCGCCTGGTGAGGGGAGGCCTTGAGACCCGAAGACTCTGGAGTCTCCGGTCTCTGTTTGGGAGTAGGCGGTGTAGCCTGGGCTACAGCCGCCTTGGGGGCAGGTGCCACAGCCGACGGCTCGCTCTGCACAGGCCGAAGGGGTGGGGAGGGCTGGTGCGGCGTTGCCCCCTGACGCGCCGCATCAGCATATGTTGCGCCATAAAATGGCGACACTCTTCATCTTGCTTCTTTGAATGTGATGTTTTCTTTGGCTTTAAGAGTGATGATTTCTTTTTCTTTCTTCCAGTTAGGACACGAACGCGAATACGCGGCGTGTTCCCCGTCACAATTCACGCAGTGAGGCGTGGTAACACAGTTGTCAGATGGGTGGCCGCGGCCACCACATCTTGCACAAGTTTCCTGACCCCGGCAGTTCTGCGAACCATGACCAAATCGTTGACATTTATAACACCGTCTCGGGTTGGGAATGTAGGGACGGACAGAGAGTTTGATGTAGCCTGTGTCTATAGATGAAGGCAGTGTGCTAGATGCAAAAGTGAGTATTATATGTTTGGTAGGTATTTCTTTGTTGTCGCGTCTGATGACGATTCGTTTCACATCCGTGACATTTTGCTCTTTCCACCCTTCAAGCAGTTCCTGTTCAGACATTTCAAGAAGGTCTGCTTCTGAAACAACTCCGCGTGAGGTGTTCATTGATCTATGAGGTGAAACAGATACTGGGATATTGCCAAATGCTTTGAGACTGCCAAGTTTTTCATAGTGGTGTTTTTCTGGCAGCTCAAGGAGAAGGTCTCCGCTAGCCATCTTTGTAACCTTGTATCCTTGGCCAAAGAGCTCAGTCAGAGATTTAGCAACAAGAAATGGAGATATGGCTCTGGCTTGTTTTGTTGGGTTTTCGCTGTGCACTACATATAATTTCGGAAAGCATTGTCTGGGTTGGTTGAAAAGTAATATTTCATCGGTGCGTCCCCTCTTAAGCGGAAGACGATCTAGGAGATGTGGAAATGCAGGTGTTCCCATAGTAGTGTACTTTTTTTTCGGCAGCAATGGCGACCACCCACCATGGAGTCCAACCAGGGGACGCTGAAGCACTTAATAGCATAAGGCTGCAGACGCCAGCCGTACATTGCCACTATAACCACATATAACTACTCAAGGTTGAGTAATTACACAAGGTTAACCCTTGCCGCCAGGAAAAATCGGAAGTAAATGGAAGAGAGAAGAAGACAGGATAGATTTAAAGACGAGAAAAGACTAAGATGTAGGAAGAGAGAGATAGGAAAAGGCGACTGCCGATTTCCCCTGGGTGGGTCAGTCCAGGGGTGCCGTCTACGTGAAGCCGGGGCCAAAGAGGTGTGTTGCCTCTGCTGGGGGGCCTTAAAGGTCCAATCACCCAGCGTCAGCTCAACCCCCAGGATCCCCTTTTCCCCGGGCACGGCAAAGCCACGCACGGCTAGGCGTGGGAGGGAGTAGAAACTCCCCCGTTAGCTCGGGTCCGTGGTGTCGCTACACACCAAACGCCTACTTGCGCAGGCGCCCCTGCGGGGCCAGCTTCAGCGAGGTAGAGGTGGGGCAGTGAGGGAACAAAGCAGCTGGCGTCACAGGTGCAAGTAGCCCCCAGGTGCAGAACGCTCCAGCTGAAAAGTCACAGCATGTAATAATCGCCGGGAACTCGAATTTAAATCAATGCACAGAAGTCATCAAATAGAGGGTAAGGGGTGACTAGAGGGTTGAGGTAGGGCATTCCCAGGACGCAAGCTGGAAGCAGTCATGAGGCAAGCGAGCGCAAAGCTCAAAATGACAGCTGATAGACGAAACCTCGTGATAATTTCAGGCGGTTTAAACGATGTCCTAAATGAAGATGCAGCAGGACTAGCAGGTAAACTGGCGAAAGGCGTCGATGACATGCGCGCCACTTCTCCTAAGGTACAGGTAGTGATATGCACGATACCGGAGGTACCGGTGCGTGATAGCAACCTGCAAAGAGCGGTGGTCAAAGCAAACCAAGAGATATGGCGGATGGGTCGAGAGAAAGGCTTTGAGGTGGTGGAAATAAACAGAGAGGTGCATAGGTGGGGGCGGGGGGTTCAACGAGACAGAATTCACTTCGATGGGCGGCTAGGTCATGAGGTGGGTTGGCGACTTTCAGGACGCGCAGTAGCTTTTTGGGGGGCAAGCGAGCCCTTCGGGGTGCAGCATAGCTAGTAGTGAGGTAAACAACCAGGGAGACTCTTCGACAGGTGGTATGGAAAGATACGGTTCCAAAGTGGCACCAATATCTAAGATAGGTAGAGTCCGGGGCATAAATAGACGTAGCCACGAGCGCCGAGCCAATTCAGACATAGGGTATATTAACATGCAGGGTGGTAGGAACAGGCTGAAGTGGGAAGAGATAGAAGAGCAGCTAAGGGAAGAGAGGCCGATGGTATACGGTTTTGTAGAAACACATCTCAGGGACATGAAACAACCTCCGAACAATCCGGACTACGCGTGGGAATATTGTAATAGAACAGAAGGCAGCAGAAAGAGGGGTGGTATTGGGGCATTCATTCATAAAAGTACAGACCGGCAAAGGGTCAAGCAGGCCCGCCGCGGTGGTCTAGTGGCTAAGGTACTCGGCTGCTGACCCGCAGGTCGCGGGTTCAAATCCCGGCTGTGGCGGCTGCATTTCCGATGGAGGTGGAAATGTCGAAGCCCGTGTGCTCAGATTTGGGTGCACGTTAAAGAACCCCAGGTGGTCGAAATTTCCGGAGCCCTCCACTACGGCGTCTCTCATAATCATATGGTGGTTTTGGGACGTTAAACCCCACAAATCAAAGGGTCAAGCAGGAGTGCAAGGAACATTTATGGCTAAAAGGGAAAGTGGCAGGTCAAATGACACTCCTTGGTTTCGTGTACTTGTGGACGGGAGCAAAGGCCAGAGAGGAAAACCAGACAATGGTAGAGTGTATATCAAAGGACATTCAGGAGTCAAGAAGAGAGTGGGAGATAATTATACTAGGAGACATGAATGCACACATAGAAGATTTAGTTGAGTATACCGACCCGACAGGCAAAATGATCATAGATATGTGTGAAAGGCTTGATTTGATCATTTGCAACAGTACCGAGAAGTGTGAAGGGCAAATAACATGGGAGGTAGGAAGGCTTCAGTCGACGATACATTATGCACTGATGTCGCATAGGATGTAAGATAAGCTCAGGGGAATGCACCTAGATGAATATGGCTCCAGAAGTCAGGGTAGCGATCACAAACGTATCAAGCTAAGTTTTGGAAGAGCAGTGAAAGTGGGAAGGAGACAACATGAGCAACTACAGGAAAATTTTTATCCAGAAAGGCAAATTGAAATAGCCACTAAACAAATTGAGAAAGTAATCACGGAGGATAATAAGACAGTGTGGACATACACGAATCTAATTAGACTCTTTGAGCTAGAGCTTGCTAAGACGCTTGACAAGTCATCCCGGAAAAGAAGACCCAAACCCAAAAGTTGGTGGGATGAGGAAGTTAAGAGAGCCATAGCAAAACGTTAGGAAGCCTCTAGGGAACACAGACATGCTAAGCAGCGGGGTGAACCGACAGATGATGTTGAAAGAAAATGGGCAACCTTTCTAAGCTGTAGAAAGGATGCATCCCTTCTGATCAATGAAAAGATTAGAAGGAAGGGAGCTCAGTGGCTGGCAGAAGTAAATAAAAAAGATAGAAAGGCAGCTGCGAAATTTTGGAACCATCTAAACTCGCTAAGAAATGAGACGAGCCTAGAGCAGAGTTTTATATATACAACCCAAGGTGCTAGGCTAGAAGGGGACGAAGCTATTGAATATATAGGAACAAGGGTGACAGAAAAATCTCAACAAAGAAGTACTTTATGCACCACAATAGACAAGGACGAATCAAGTGGTGCAATGGCTCCATTTTCACAACAAGAGTGGGAAAGGGCTGAGAAAAGGGTTCCTAGTAGTACATCAACAGGCCCAGATGGCATTTCAATTAGGCTGATAAAGACGTTAGGTTCGAAGTCTAAGCAGGCTTTGAGAGAGGCAGTGAGCACAATAATAATCGATGGTGAAGTTCTCGATGGATGGAAACTTAGCAGGATGACCATGATCTATTAAGGAAAGGGGGACAAAGCTGACATAAACAACTACCGTCCTATAACAGTGACATCAGTGGTCTACAGGCTGGCGATGCAGATTATAAAGGAAAGACTGCAGGCGTGGATAGAGGATGAGGGGGTGCTGGGGGAACTGCAGAATGGGTTTCGGAAACACAGGAGGTTGGAAGACATTCTGTTCTCACTGACGCAGTGCATCGAAACAGCAGAAAAGAAACACAGGCGCCTGTGGCTAGCATTTTTGGATATCAAGGGAGCGTACGATAGCGTGGTTCAAGAAGAATTGTGGGGAATACTGGACACACTAGGCGTGGAACATGTAGTCACTAATCTTTTAAAGGGTATCTATAAAGGTAAAGAGGCAGTTATAAAGTGGGAAAACAGGTATCTAAGCCTGCAGAGGTAAAACGGGGGCTTAGGCAGGGGTGTCCCCTGTCACCCTTACTAGTCATGATGTACCTACAAGGATTAGAGGCGAAATTAGAGGGAAGTGGACTGGGCTTCAACCTCTCTTTAGTCAAACAAGGAAAACTTATTGATCAGGCACTACCAGCATTAATGTACGCAGATTATATAGTGCTAATGGCCGACAACAAGGAAGATTTGCAGAGATTGATGGACATCTGCGGTAATGAGGGAGATAGGTTAGATTTTAGATTCAGTAAGGAAAAATCAGCAGTCATGATTTTCAATGACAACGAAGGTAGTGAGCTTAGAATACAGGAAGTCACGTTAGAGATAACAGATAAATACAGATATCTGGGCGTATGGATAAGCAATGGAACCGAGTATCTGAGGGAACACGAAATATACGTGACGACTAAAAGTAACAGGAATGTAGCAGTCATGAAAAATAGGGCACTGTAGAATTACAATAGGTATGATGTTGTGAGAAGAATATGAAAAGGGGTCATGGTTCCTGGGCTGACGTTTGGGAATGTGGTCTTGTGCATGAGATCAGAAGTTCAAGCAAGATTAGAAATTAAGCAACGTGGAATAGGTAGGCTTGCTTCAAGAGCTCACGGGAATACACCAAATCAGGGAGTACAAGGTGATATGGGATGGACATCATTTGAGGGCAGGGAAGCTAGCAGCAAGATAAAATTTGAGAAGCGATTGAGAGAAATGGGGGAAGAGCGTGGGGCTAGGAAGGTTTTCAGCTACTTGTACATGAAGAATGTCGATGCAAAATGGAGGAAGCGAACCAGGAAGTTGACTGGTAAATACTTAGAAAACAGCAGTTGGCCAAACCAAAAATAACTATCGGTTAAGAAGAAAGTGAAGGAAACGGAGACTGACATGTGGAGAATGGGCACGATTAAAAAGTCCGCGCTAGAGATCTATCGAACTTTTAAGCAGAAAATTGCCAAGGAAAGAATCTATGATAATACTCGGGGTAGTTCTCTACTGTTTAGGCCAGGACGGGAGTACTGCGAACCAAGACATATCGGGCCAAATACGAAGTGGTAGACACGGTATGTAGTGTGTGTGGAGAGGAAGAAGAAACTGCCGAACATTTGATAACGTTCTGCAAAAGCATTCACCCTATAGTTCAGGATGATGGCGCAGAGTTTTTCAAAGCAGTGGTGTTTAGGGACCGCGAGGGCAAAATAAACTTTAAGCGGGTAGACTTAACTAGAAGGAAGTTATCTGATTGGTGGCTAAAGTCAAGGCGCGAGTGAAAATTAAACTCTTCACTGCAAAGTACGAAACTTCAAACTCACTTTTTATGAAAAAAAAATATAGTTTTTGGTTCATTAGGTATTATGGCTTGGTGGCGCTAGCCACCACCCGATCTAAAGAGTTCAGCCATATCCATCCATCCATCCATCCATCCATGAGGATAGTTCAGTTCAGACTGGCACGGTGAATGAACCTATTTTTAGCGCACTCTATCAACTGCGCAGATAAGTGGTTTTGCGTGTTTTGAGCTTGCCGTTAAATGAATAAGGCAGAAGTTAAAATTTTTGTAGCACTTATGACACTGTACGGCTTTTCCGGGGGTCAGTCACCAGGTGTTTTCTAGTTTGTGCTCGTGTGTGTGTTTGTTTCTTTGTGTTTTTTCTTGCCCCACCATGGGGGAGATGCACGTACATTGAACATACAAACTTTTGTAGTAGAGCTTAGACTTACTCTTTTTCGTATGTCAAGGATCGTGTTTTGTAATTATCGAGTGATACAAGTCATAAGGACAATTGTTGTCATAAAGACATGATTAAAAGGCTGCAAAGTGTTCAGGATGCGGGGTGAGTTCGAAAATGGACCCAAGGGCAGAAACAAATTGAGAGGAGGCTGGCGCCAAGTGCATGCAATGTGAGGTCGAGGAAAAAAGGGAGAAAATGATGTTTGCCCAGAGTGAACTGCTGATGAGAATCACCAAGCTGGAGACTGCATTGGCGACAGAGCAACAGAAAACGAGGACTATGGGAGAAACGCTGAAGTCCGCCGAGGAGACACTAGTGAAGGTGAACAAAGAAGCGGCAGATGGAGAGAACAGTAGGGCACCAGTAACCAGAACGGTGGAGAAAAAAGAGCTAGCAAGTTTGAAAAAAAAACAGGTTCAGATGGTTCAATGGTCGCCAGATCCAGCTTCAGCGAAGTAGTGGTGGGGCAAAAGAGGACAAAGTGGCCGGCGTCACAGGTGCAAGTAACCCCTAGGTGCAAGACACTAAGGCTGAAAAGCCACAGCACGTGATATTTGCGGGAACTCGAATTTAAATCGATGCGCAGAAACAATCAAAATAAGGGTAACAGGTGACGCGAAGGTTGCAGTAGGAACGTTCCTAGGACGCAAGCTTGAAGCAGTCATGAAACAAGTGAGCGCAAAACTCAAAACCACAGCTGATGTATGAAACTGCGTGATAATTCAGGCGTTAAACGATGTCTTAATTTAATTAAAGAAACGGCAGCACTAGCGACCACACTGGCGAAAGGGGTTGATGACATGCGCGCCAGTTCTCCTAAGGTACAGGTAGGGATATGCACTATACCGGAAGTACCAGTGCGTGATGGCAACCTGTAAAGAGCGGTTGTAAACGCAAACCAAGAGATATGGCGGATGAGTCGAGAGAAAGCCTTTAGGTGGTGGAAATAAACAGAGAGGTGCATAGGTTGGGTGGTTTTCAACGAGACAGAATTCACTTCGATGGGCGGCTAAGTCATGGGGTGTGTTGGCGACTTGCAGGAAGCTCAGTATCTTTTTAGGGGGCACGCGGGCCCTTCGGGGAGCAGGATAGCTAGTAAAGAGGAAAACAACCAGGGACACTTTTTGACAGGTAGCATGGACAGATGCGATTCCAAAGTGGCACCAATATCTAAGACAGGAAGAGTCCGGGGCAAAAATAGACGTAGCCACGAGGGCCGAGCCAATTCAGATGTAGAGTACATTAAAATTTAAAATGCAGGGTGGCAGGAACAGGCTAAAGTAGGAAGAGATACAAGACCAGCTAAGAGAGGAGAGGTCGATGGAATACGGTTTTTGAGAAACGCATCTTAGGGACATGGAGCAACATTCTAATATTCCGGGCTACGCGTGGGAATGTTGTAATAGAATAGAAGGCAGCTGAAAGGGGGGAAGTATTGGGGCATTCCTTCATAAAAGTACAGACTGGCAAAAGGTCAAGCAGGAGTGCAAGGAACATATATGGCTAAAAGGGAAAGTGGCAGGCCAAATGGCACTCCTTGGTTTTGTGTACTTGTGGACGGGAGCAAAGGCCAGAGAGGAAAAGCAGGCAATGGTGGAGTGTATATCAAAAGACTTTGAGAAATTAGGAGGAAAAAGCGAGATAATTATACTAGGAGATATGAATGCGCATATAGATGATATAGATGGTATACCAACCCAACAAACAAAGCGATCGTGGACATGTGTGAAAGGTATGATTTGATCATTTGCAATATCACTGAGAAGTGTGAAGGGCAAATAACATGGGATGTAGGAAGGCTGCAAGTGACAATAGATTACGCACTGATGTCGCAAAGGATGTTTGATAGGCTCAGGGGAATGCACATAGATGAATGTGGCTCCAGAAATCTGTGTAGTAATCACAGACGTATCAAGCTAAGTTTTGAAAGGGCAGTGAAAGTAGGAAGAAGACAAGGTGAGCAACTACAGAAAAATTTTTATTCAGAAATGCAAACAGAAATAGCTACAATCAAATTTAAAAATAATCACTGAGGATAATAAAACAGTAGGGACGTACAAGAATCTAATTAGAGTGTTTGAGCTAGAGCTTGCTAAGGCATATGACAAGTCACCCCGGAAACGATGACACAAACCCAATAGTTGTTTGGATGAGGAAGTTAAGAGAGCCATAGCGAAATGGCAAGAAGCCTCCAGGGAACACAGGCATGGCAATTAGCGAGGTTAACCAACAGATGATGTTGAAAAAAATGGGACATATTTCTAAGCTGCAGAAGGAAAGCATCCCTTCTGATCAATGAAAAGATTAGAAGAGAGGGGCTCAGTGGCTGGCAGAAGTACATAGAAAGGCAACTGCGAAATTTTGGAACCATCTAAACTGCTTAAGAAATCAGACGAGCCTTTAGCAGAGGTTTATAAATACAGCTCAAGGTGCAAGGCTAGAAGGAGACGAAGCTATTGAACACATAAGAAAAAGGGTGACAGCAATATTTCAATAAAGAAGTGCCTTATGCACCACAATAGACAAGCATGAATCAAGTGGCGCAATGGCTTCATTTTCACAAAGAGAGTGGGAAAGAGTTGAAAAGAGGGTTTTTAGTAGTACACCAAGAGACCCAAATGGCATTCCAATTATGCTGATAAAGACATTGGGTCTGAAGTCTAAACAGACTTTGAGAGAGGTGGTGAGCAAAACGATAATCGATGGTGAAGTCCCCGACGAATGCAAACTTAGCAAGATTAGCATAATCTCTAAAGAAAAGGGAGACAAAGCTGACACAAACAACTACCGTACTATAACGGTGACGTCAGTGGTCTACAGGGTGGTGATGCAGATCATAAAGGAAATACTGCAGGCATGAATTAAGGATGAGGTGGTTCTGAGGGAACTGCAGAATGGGCTTCGGAAACACAGGAGGTTGGAAGACAATCTGTTGTCACTGAAGCAGTGCATCGAAATAGCTGAAAAGGAACACAGGCCCCTGTGGCTAGCATTTATGGATACCAAGAGAGCGTACGATAGCGTGGTTCAAGTGGGCTTGTGGATAATATAGGACACACTAGGTGTTGAAGATGGAGTCACTAATCTTTTAGAGGATATCTATAAAAGTAACAATGTAGTTATAAAGTAGTAAAAGATGTATTCGAGCCCACAGAGGTAAAACGGGGATTAGGCAGGGGTTTCCTCTGTCACCCTTCTTATTTATGATGTACCTCCAAATATTGGAGGCCAAATTAAAGGGAAGTGGACTTGGCTTCAACCTCTCTCTCGTCAAACAAGGAAAACTCAAGGAACGGGTACTACCAGCATTGATGTACACAGAAGATATAATGGTAATGGCCGACAACAAGGAAGATTTGAAGAGATTGGTGGACATATGCGGTAATGAGGGAGATAAGTTAGATTTCAGATTCAGTAAGGAAAAGTCAGCAGTCATAATTTTCTATGATATTGAAGGTAGTGAGCTTACAATACGAGATGTCACGATAGAGATAACAGATAAATACAAATATCTGAGCGCATGGATAAGCAATAGGACCGAGTACCTAAGAGAATACCAAATATACGTGACGACTAAAGATGACAGGAATACAGCAGTGGTGAAAAGTAGGGCACTGTGGAATTACAATAGGTATGATGTTGTTGAGAGGAATATAGAAAGAGGTCATAGTTTCTAGTTTGACGTTCGGCAATGCCGTCTTGTGCATGGGATTAGAACTTCAAGCAAGATTAGAAATTAAGCAACGTGGAAGAGGTAGGCTTGCTTTAGGAGTTCACGGGAATACACTAAATCAGGGAGTACAAGCTGACATGGGATGGACATCATTTGAAGGCAGGGAAGCTAGCAGCAAGATAAAAGTTGAGAAGTGATTGAGAGAAATGGGGGAGGAGCGTTGGGCTAGGAAGGTTTTCAGCTACTTGTACATGAAGAATGTCGATACAAAATGGAGGAAGTGAACCAGGAAATTCAAGGGTAAATATTTAGAAAACAGCAGGGGGCCAAACCCAAAAAAACCATCGGTTAAGAAGAAGGTGAAGGAAACGAAGACGGACATGTGCAGAATCGGCATGATTAAAAAGTCCGGTTTAGAGATCTATCAAACTTTTAAACAGGAACTTGCTAAAGGAAAGGATCTGTTATGATACTCAGGGTTGTTATCGAGTGTTTGAGGCCAGGACGGGAGTATTGCGAACCAAGACATATCGGGCCGAATACGAAGGGTACACATGGTATGCAGTGTGTGTTGAGAGGAGGGGGAAACTGCCGAACACTTGATAATGGTCTGTAAAGGGCCTCACCCTATAGTTCAGGATGATGGCGCAGAGTTTTTCAAAGCTCTGAGGTTTAGGGACAGGGAGGGCAAAATAGACTTCAAGCGGGTAGAATTAACTAGAAGGAGGTTGTCTGATTGGTGGATAAATCAAGGTACGAGTGAAAATAAATCCTTTACTGCAAAGTACCAGTCGTCAACTTCACTATTAAAAGGAAAAAAATAATTCTAGTTGTTGGTTCACTAAGTATTATGGCTAGGTTGCATTAGCCGCCGCCTGATCTTAAGGGCACAGCCACATCAATCAATCCATCCATCCATTGTAAGTGTTAATGTATATCACGGAGGAAGGAAAGATAGGAAAGGGCATGCCCAGCCGCCGCGCTACGTGAAAAGTGTTGAGAAAATGACATCATGGCGGCCATATTTACTGGGAACAATGGCGCCGTTGCTATGGTTACGTGTTGCGTAGTGGAGCTGGTCTAGCAGTAAGCAGCCGCGGGGGGCGGTGGCATGTGTGCCTCCCCAGGTCTTCTATCCGTGCTCTGCGCCACGATATTGGTTACGCATTGTTCTCCTGGTAGTTTCTGTATCTAAGCAACGCTTAAAAATTCTTTTGTCCATGACGGGGCATCAACAGTGCGTAGAACGAGTGCATATTGATGTGTCGTGTGGCGGATGCCCGGATGAAGCAATTAGTGTTCACCGAAACTGCGTTGGGCACCATGACGAAGCGAAACGACGACGAACGCCTTGCAGCTCAGTGACGGTTGGGCAGTGCTCCTGCTTGTGACAACGGACGATGCTGTTGAGCCCAGCAAGACGCAATGAGGACCATGTGCACATACGTAGTTTCGTGTTGTGTGTGTACAGTAACAACTTGCATTGGCGTATTAAAACACCTTTTTGTTCCGCTTCGTAAGCTCTCCCCCAGCATTGCATGTAATCTCACCGTAACAGCAACCACGTTCAAGTGTCCCTTGCACTATGCTCAAAGTCACCACGGTCGCAGAATGCTGACGCTGGTGAGTTTCACGCGGAACACGCACACAGTGGCTGGACGCTGCGTCGCCCACGTGGCGGAATGCAACCGTAGAAGGTGCACCACCGATCGTGTTGCCTGTACAGTTGCTGAATTAATGACGTAAAAACACTCGCCCTTCTCCGTGCATCTAGCGCGCGTCCCCTTGTACTTGCTTCGTTGTCGGTGAGCTGTTACTGCGCTGTTAATACTCGGATGAAATGGTTACGCCAATGGTGTCGTGTTGTGCTCCGTTCCATTAGTTTCGGTTTGTCACGACACGAGCGCTGCGCAGCTCACGTGCTTTCCGAGCTGAAGAGAGAGCCGTGCCTTCTGCTTTACATTCGGATGCAAAGAAGAGGAGAGAATTAGCCCAGTCAATATGGCCGACTTCCGGCTTCAATGTGGTTTCACAACGAGTGACGTCAGAACCTCTCCTACCTTTCCTTCCTCCGTGATATATTTGCTCCCTACAGGAGCAGAGTTGCGCATAGGTCCGACTATATGGCTGTTACGTGAAGGCACCTGTCACGCACGCAGGAAAAAAATGCGGCGCGGTGGTGTGGCGCGGGTGGCGTGCCGCAGACTTATTCGCGCACGCTGAACAAGATTGCACGGTTGCAGAGGCAGTATGTGTCTATAGGTAGCGAAAATGCTTGAGGCCTGTGTGCTTAAATTAGGTGCACGGTAATGGACCACAGGCAGTCGAAATTTCCAGAGCCCTCTACTACGGCGTCTTTCATTAAAATATGATGGTTTCAGTAAGTCAAACTCGACAATTGACTGATGTGAAATGATTCAAAAGCGTAACTCATTCGTGATAATGCCGCATCGCGGTTTATACACCAGACATACCATGCACAATGTTTCTGCGAAAATAATTTTGTGATCAACTGGTTTCTTTTGCAACCGCTAGATGGCGCTACCTATCCAGTCTGCCTAAGGCCTCTGCATTTTTCGAAGGTAGCGCAAACCGTTGTACAAAAAGCGGAGGAGAATTTCCTCCCCGCCCTCTACGTCTCTCTTCACTCCGGCGCGCGTTTCTGCTACCCTATTGGACCAGGTGTGACAAGTGACAAATGAACCTTGTTGGACCCTCGGCTCCACCGCGCAGCGACGCCATGAGTGAGCGCACTGCATCTCGCTCCCACGTGTGTTGCCTTTAGCCAGGCGGCCTCGGATGCAGCGCAATGCCGACCTGGTGTGCCGTTGGCTGCTCCAGCAGCATTGCAAAAGGCGACAAGCTTTTTGTGGTTCTACGAGGGAAAAATAATGAGGAGCGGAGAGCGGTATGGCTGCATCGCATCGGCAGGAAAAACTTCGATTGCCACCGAGGGAGGCTTTGCGAGGTAAGCACTCACTACAGAACTTCTTCGCGTAGACATGCCTCCGGAATGCTTTCAGATAAAGCTCATCCTTGGTTCAGGTTCATGTTAAACAAAAGCAGCTTGAAGTTTCCGTCGACGCTTTCTCGCACGATTTGAATTACGATGACAGCTCGATCGTTTTTAGCTTGCTCGAATATTCGAATACGGCCACAACATAATTACTGTTGAATGCTTGGCGTTCGCGATTTGCTTTCTAAATGGAACCATTTGCAGCGGAAACAATTATGCTTCTCCAGAGAACAACCACGTCTTTGATCGTTTTTCCTTTTTTTTTCGCTCGAACTTTGATTACCTGTAGGCAAAATGTCGGCGTTTATTGTTGTATTGTGGTTATTTGTGTTCTCAGTTTGTATTTTTTCATATTTATCTCACTTTTGCGCACTTCCATGACCGAATTTTTTGCATGCGTGTACAGCTAATATAAGAGAGTGTAGGGTAAATATAATGCTGTATAGTTGTTTATTTGTGAAATGCATAGATACTTTCGTTCAAATTTCGAACATACTTGCGAAGTTGTACACTTTCGAGTAACAAAGAGAAAGGCATCTACTAAATGCAAGAAAATCATCTGGCTTTTGTGGCTGTTTGCATTTTTAACGTAAGAAGCAAAATATTTTGCTTCGGCAATATCGCATCAGCCAAACTGCAAAAATGCGATAGAGGATGTCGGTATTTTTCAGAAACACATCACGATGGATCAGTATGAGCCAGCAATTCTGGCACAAACTGGGATCAAGAAACTCAAGCCAAATGCGGTTCCTTCTATATTTGCGCATCGGCCTCTTCCGAAAGAGCGCAAGCCACCCCGCAAAAGGGGGAATGAAACGGTTCCTGTTGAGGCCCCTATGTAGTTTCTATTCCTCTCTTGTGTTGTGAATGCGATTATGTTTTGGGGTTTATATGACAATACAGTGTGTTTGGATCGCTGGCAGATAGCATAGTTGCTGCATTTATCTTTATGACCTGTGAACCTGATTAATTCGGCATCCAATTCTGTCTTACTGTGGCAGCAAACATCCCCACCCCTACACTGTACTTGCTCAACTCTTGCTTACAGCTGTATCCTTGGATGAGCCAGAAGCGTGAGTGGGAAGGGTCCTGGACGCTGAACCAGTGGGCAGTTTATTTTGTGAGTTGGCTGCGCTGTGATGACAAATACTCGCACCTTTAGACTGTGTACTTACGCAATTCATGCTTACAGCTGCCTCCTCGGACAACACAGCAACGTCAATAGACCACGACCCTCAACCAATGGGCAGCCCATTTTGTGAGTTAGCTGCACTGTGATGGCAAATGTTCACGCCTCTAGCCTCTGTATTTACAATTCATGTTTATAGCTGCCTCCTGGCAGCTGTAAGCATGAATTGCATTATGCATCAAATCAGAGGCTATCTCTGATCAGATTGATAGCGAAATTGTTTCACCCTGTCGTCGCTCTACTGTAATGTTTTGCAGCGTTCGTGATCATTCGATGCTTCCCGCATTTTATTTGCGCACTCAATAAAATCTACCTTCATCCCACTAAACGTTTGTGGTATTTTATGGATGAATCATTTACACACGTCCCATTATGGAAGCAGGCATGCATGTTACAAATTTCAGTAGGGCTCTGTTGTTCCTGTACAAACTCGAGCTCTAAGAGCACTCATATTAACTTTTCAACGTAAGGCCTCTAGGGGCCTTACTTCAACGCGCCGCGCGACAAAACGAAACCGTCCGGCGGCGCACTCCGCGTGAGTCGCTCCTTCATGGCGGCTGAGAGAGGCGGGCGAGAAGGAAACGGCGTGGGGAAGAGAGTTTGCGCTACCTTTGAAAAATACAGGGGCCTTAAGTCTGCCGGAACCTCACAAGTGTGCGGCTTTGATGTTCTAACCATTTTAGCTTTGGTATTGCGGCTGAAACAGTTTAATCGCTATTGGCGCTCATGCATCAGCTTATTTTGACTGATGCCTGGAGTCACCGCAATGCGGATAACGCGAGTTTCTGCGAACGAAGGTGGATTTGCGAAACAGCGCCGTTTACGTAAAGCCTACCTGTTAGGTAATTTACGTTACGTGAACGTTTACGTTCCCTATTTGATTTATATATGGGGTTTAACGTCCCAAAACCACCATATGATTATGAGAGACGCCGTAGTGGAGGGGTCCGGAAATTTCGACCACCTCGGGTTCTTTAACGTGCACCCTAATCTGAGCACACGGGCCTACAACATTTCCGCCTCCATCGGAAATGCAGCCGCCGCAGCCGGGATTTGAACCCGCGACCTGCGGGTCAGCAGCCGAGTACCTTAGCCACTAGACCACCGCGGTGGGGCGTTTACGTTGCTTAAAGACCCGCGCATCCGCAGATTCTATTCGGTAACAAGGTAACGCAAATCATACACCTACAAAGAAAAACCTTTATGACAGTCACGATGAGGCTGAAGTCTGTGCTGGCAGAGAACGTGTGAGTTCCGCGCCATCGTGCACGTAAAGTTGGCTTGGCCACGTGAATTTGAAAAGTTAACGTCACTTCGCACCACGTGACAGCGCTCGCGGGATAGCGGTGCGAGCGGCGGAAGGAAAATGTATGCGAAACCCTGCTACCTAAAGGTTGAATATACAGTATCTCTGCAAGACGTTAGGGTTCCTCGATGCGCGCGCCCCTTGGAGGGAGGAACCACTCCTTGAAAGGGTAAGTGCCACTTTTCTATGCCGCCATTCGGCTCCCCTCGTCTTGTCACGGCTGGTTGAGCGAGACACGTGCACGGCGTTTTCTCGGGCAAAATATTCTCGTGTTGCATGCCATAGTGCACAAACCACTCGCGAAATAATTACAGAATGTTCAGATTCCCGAACGATCCGGAAAAGGCGACTCTTGTGGCTTGTAAAGATCGAGCGCGACAAGTGGCGACCCACGGACCGTTGGTGTTTGTGCAGCGTAAGTCATGCCATTTCGGCATTTTTAAAGCTATACCTTAAAGCGCTGTCACACGGGCAGTTTCAATCGCGATCAAGCCTGATGTGATTCACTCTCTTACGCCAGCTGCAGAAGGGCGCCAATCACTGTTAAGAAATTTGATCCCGATATGGCTCTACTGCGATCACCAGAGCACCAGGTGCAATACACGTTCGTCTGCATGCTGTCGACATGTGTATTTAACTCGTTAATTTTGGATACCACGAAATGCGTTGTTCTTATTCACTTGTTGTACGCAAGCTGCGATTGCGCGAAGATGTGCGCCTACGTTGTGCGCTTGTTGCTACCGGCGCCTTCAACTGCTTCTAATAGGAATAAAGCCCCTTACGCTATGAGTCGTATGTCCCATGTCGTCGTATTCGTAGAACCAGTGGCATTGCATTGCATGTCAATAAAACAGTGTCACAGCTTATCCACGGGGTGAATGATGATGAGTGGGTAAAAGCGTCCGCCAGTCCGTTCTTCCGTGTGTCCATCTGTCCATCCGTGCGTCTGTCCGTCCGCCTGCGTTCCGTTCGTCCACCCATCCGTCCGTGCGTCCGTCCATCCATCTTTGCGTACGTCCCTGCGTTCATCCGTGCGTCTTTGCGTCCGTCCATCATTCCGTTCGACCGTGCGTCCGTCCGACCGTTCATGCATCTATCCCTGCATTTATCCGTGCGTCTGTCCATCCGTGCATTCTTCTGTGCATCCGTCCGCCGTCCATCCGACCATCCGTGCGTCCATCCATTCATGCGCCTCTCCGTCCATCTATCCCTGCGTCCGACCGTCACTGCGTTTGTCCGTCCGTTCGTCAATGCGTCCACCCATGCGTTTGTCCGTCCGCGCGTCCATCTGTGCGTCCACCAGTCCGTTCGTCTGTGCGTGGAACGCAAAGTTGGAGCGGTGTGCTGCAAAGTGGTGGCCGCTTTAAACACGAATAAACGAAATAGCTTGAAACTTCGAAGCCAGCAGAGAGTCATCGCGTCCGGCACTCACAAAAGGTTTCCGACGATAGCGGAGTACGTCTGTTCCTAAACACCTATGAATGGGACGCACAACAGGAAAGCAGCTACAAACAGGGGAAGAAGCAGGTGGTGCCCTTTGCAATGTTAAGATGCCAAAGGTAAGAAATACTGGGTGGGGTCTGAAGAGGACGTGCTGAATAGAGATTTGCAGCACACTGATCCAACTTTGCGTGTTTTTTTTCTTCTTTTCGTTTCCTTTTTCGACCCACCCTCAGAGAACAATTTCTATCACTGCCACCCAACTACAAACGAAGCAAGGACTGCACTTTCCTGCTTTATAGTTTTTTTTCTTTTCAGGCGTTGATTATCCACAGGTACACGCGCCACCACCAGAAGAGGACGTCAGTACTAATTCCTTTAAATCTAACACGCCAGGAATGGCATGGTGCCTTTGAGAAAGATAGGTCGTCCTATCGAAGCGTTGGCTAGCTTGTCTGAGGCACTTCCGCTGTTCACTTTGTTAATCGCACTGCACTCTGTATCTGTAATTCAAAACAAAGTATTTCTTCATATACGAGATCAATATTCTGGCATGGTATTTGCAGGTACTCTTTGAGCACATGCAGAAGGCCTGCGAAATCAATGCAGGAAACAAACCAAAACTTTTACCTCTCCTAAGACTGCGAAATCTAAACCCGAACCGCTTAGAGAATAGTAACGTGGTATCAGCGCATGCCCTTTGACGCCATGCCACTGGCGCTACCTTGAGGTACCTTTTGCAGAAAGGCCAACAGTCAGAAGATTCACATACAACGGCATTTTTCTTTGAAGAAGTGTTTTAGTAAATTCCCTATATTGACATCTAGAACCAGTAAAACGGCTTTAAGTGACCTAAATTCACACAAGATAGATGAAGCGAAAGCATTCTTCAACAACTTCATTGTCATGTTCAGCGGGTTCAGGATCACTGGAAAAGAAAAGAAAATCATATCGCAAGCGAGCTGTGCTCTGGACATAATGTGCCGTAAAGTTGAGGCAGCCCTATATTGTTGAACTGAACTTCAAATTTCTGATGTTGAGCAGGCTGAGCCAAGATGCGCTAAAAAACTTGTTTAGCACAAGAAAGCTCAAAACACCCATTCCACGTGCAAGGTAGTTTAAGTTCACCTTCAGAGTAATTGTTTTTGTTCAATTTTCACCACCTAGTCGCAGTGGTTCGTATGCCATTGGTCACTCACATGACTTGCTGTCTTTTCTCATCAAAAATAAAGAACTTGTGAAGGAGTCAACAGTTGACGATGTCATAGAAACGAGCTTTGATGCTTTCTTTGAACCTTGCGAGGAAGAGGAGGAGAGTCTAGAATACTTTACGAGGTATTTGTCACGTGCTTTGAGGCACAAACACATACTTTGCAGTCTCTGTCACAGCTGCATCATTGATGATACAAAGCAAGTTCTGAATCTGTACCACTAAGGTGCTACATAAGGCAAGGGGAAAATCTCTTAATGGTCCCTTCAGACAGCCTTGTCGAGCTCCTTCATTTTTGTGAGCAACGTTTCCGCATCAATCAGACCGTCTGCTTGACTCTAAATGCACCTTGGAGAACCTTAAGAATGCTGCTCACGAAAAGTGTGGTGCATTAGGTAAAATTCAATCGCACCGTAGTGTCACTCAAAAGGATGTATGGCACTTCTTCCTCTGTAGGCTTCGCTTTGTCTTGAGCTGGCGAGCTGCCCATCTTATGGCAAAGCAACGTCAAGCTGGCAAATTGGAATGTAAGAGCATTGGAATGCGTGTTGTGTCCTTTGAGAACGAAATGTGTCTGCCCGTGGAATGAAAATGTTTCCTGCAATCAATTGAGATTGCAGGATATGTATCATGGTTTAGTTACTGCTGTTTTGTCTGGTTAAGAGTCGACTGTATATACCATGAAGGGCGGAAATTTACATTTGTTCCTCATTAGCACACCACAAACCTTAGTGCCCAAAACCTGCTTTATCAATTTTGTTCGCCTGATGGTGTCTTCAACTTTTGGTTGTTCTTTGAGTTGATTGAAGATGCATAGAAAGCAGAATTATCACGTTAACTTCAGCCGTGTGCGGATAATTTTTATCAAGCATTATGTACTATTATGATTGCAGTAAAAATGGCCTGTTGTACTTTTAGTAGTTACCAGTTGGCCTTAACGATTCCTTAGACTACCGTCTTCCAAGACCCGGCATTTTTCACTACTGCCAGCAGCTATTGGCCATTCATACTGTTTATACCATTGAAGAAATAAAGTTTTATTGAGAAGCTTCTGTGTCTCTGTCTGTTCCACAGCATTAATTAAGAATCTTAGTTGACATGGATCTTTATTGCATGTTAAGATGATGGCAATAGCCAGCATGAATTGCCATAAAAAATAGCTGTGGTGTTTGTTATGTTCTCAGTTTTTTTATTTGATACTTGAGTCGCCTTCAATTAACTTTCTTTTACCTTATACGCTATGCTTGTATGCATTGTTTTCTTAATTATCTTATTGTTAATTTGCTATAATTTATGTTCTTAGCTTTAGTAATTCCTTCGGAATCGTTTTACTGCAGTTAGACAACATTTAGTTCATATTCGATGTATTTTATGACGTAATTCGAGTATTGGTAGTACTGGTGTTGTTGCCAAAAGATGGGCTTTTGCCTTGATTACTACAATGTGTACTGCAAAAAATGCGCTGTTTACGTGGACTTTGAATGATTTTCAAATGACTTTGAAATGATTTTCTGGGTCAGTTTTTCGAACAGTGCAGCAGTTATGAATGATAGTTAATGACGGTTTGTCAGTGGTCGCCAGCGTAACCGTATGCACAATGATATTTCATCAACGGCCGCCGATCAGCGGGCATCAGCGGCCAAAATGCATTCTGATGGTGGAGCAAAAGTGCGTGAATTTTCTCCAAAGGCCCTTCAAAACTACTATTTATTGCCTTCCGGCCAAAACAGAAAAGAATGCGTGTATGCTGAAAGTAATCGCACCTTTTTTCGTCGCAAATTACTGTTCAGAAAAATGAACTTTTGAGCTGTGCGATCGTACCATGCATCTGAAAGCGGTTGTGGTGGAATCTGCTCACCACTGCAAAACTGCCGTTTACCGCGTCGTTTAGTTCTTAGACGTAATTCGTTAGAACCTATATCAATATATCTTCTCGCTGAAAGCGTGCAATCTTGCTGAGTGCGTGCGAATAAGTCCTCGGCACGTTGCCCACGCCGGAACATCGCGCTGTATGACGAGTGGCTTCATTGCTCAGCAGTTGCTCATAATAGTGGACCTATGCGCAACTCTGCCCCCGTAGGGAGCATATACAGTAACTCTAGTCTTAGTGAGCCACGTAGACACAAGTAATGGTGATATGTTTCCAGCTTTCTTGTCTGGAATTTCACAAAGGATCAGATTGTACTTGGAGCATCACTCTTGTTTTTTTTTAAACGACAGTGTGCTAACATCTCGCCTCCCTTTCCCTCCCCCCCCCCCCTTGCTGGGGCGCTACATAAAAAAGGTGCTTGGTCATGCCATATAAAAAGTGGTTCACCAAACAAGGGGATGCTGCAAACTGCGTGAATTCCTGATTTTGTTCAGCACTGCCTCGCATTTGCGATGCTTATAATTAAGGGCCGAATTCGAGTCTCTTCCTCTAAACAGTGCACATGTAAGCCTGTACTGAACAAAATTGAAGTTTCGGGCAGGAGCCAGAAAAAAATGGCATGCAATTTACATCAATCTTTTTCACATTGAAAGGAATGGCGATGCATGTTGCAGTGATAGCTCTTTGGCGTTGCTCAGGTTGGAAAAAAGTATTTCCTGCAATTTTCTTGTAATATTGAGTGAATATTAATGGCGAAGATTCCATAGCAACTATAGAATAGTTTATTGTATTTCGCAGTTCTTTAAAGAGATTGTAACATGCCAAAGTGACCACCTAGTTGTAATTACTTGAGCATCACGTTAATGAATAACAGTTGGCAGTGTAGCCGCTACTTCTCTTCTTCTAGGTTTCCTGGGCTCGTTCTTCTTTGAGTGGTATATTTTCTCGATACAATGCACTAACTACACCAACAAAGACTGTTTTATAGGGCATCTTAACAGGCTCCCAAAATACAAAAAAGAGCGCAATATTTTTTCCTGATATACTTCTCGTCCTTCTTGGCGCACTACTGTGACGAAAACAGTAATTCCCCTGGAGTCTACAGCGTACAAGCTCTCTATTTCTTGATATAGGTGAAATATCACATGAGGTTTGTCTCCGGCACTGCTTTGTCATGCAGCCACCCATCTGTTCTTCTGTGTCTCGCATGAACACCGTGCACAATAAAGCGATCAAGCCCCGCCGCGGTGGTCTAGTGGCTAAAGTACTCAGCTGCTGACCCGCAGGGCGCGGGTTCGAATCCCGGCTGTGGCAGCTGCATTTCCGATGGAGGCGGAAATGTTGTAGGCCCATCTGCTCAGATTTGGGTGCACGTTAAAGAACCCCCAGGTGGTCTAAATTTCCGGAGCCCTCCACTACGGCGTCCCTCATAATCATATAGTGGTTTTGGGACGTTAAACCCCACATATCAATCATCAATCAATAAACCGATCAAACTTCTGTTTTTGTGTTTACAACTGGGCAAGCGATAACAGCGTGCAGCCGAGAAGTGCAAAATCCTGATAGGCTCAAGCGCTTAGTGCAGATAATGTTCACGTGCATTCAAGAACTAAGGGGCAAGGAGGATGCATCGTGTGTATGAAGGAAAGGAGAAAACCAACCCCTCGTCTTCAAACGCGGGTTGGTGAGTGGCCCGTCAAGAATATCTTCAGTTTCGTATTAAGGAACACTATTCTTTGTAATGTGAGCGAATTATATTGTTTTAACAGGAAGTCATACTAAAGTATTAAAGACTACTGTAATTTTCCTCAACAAATATTGATTCTTGCATGCACAACTAATTCCCAATTGTGGTTCTTGGCTACTTGTCGCATCTACACTTAAGTCAACTCACAGTGCTTCTAGAGACAGAAATAAGGTATACCAGTGACCACTTAATGTTCAGAATGTTTATTTTACAATTCATTTCGTAATGAACTACCACCTCTACCTCGTTTTTCTACATTCATAAAATGTTCTAATATAACCATGGACGACTCGGTCACATTGGCAGTGGGGATACGGGCATTTAGAAGAATCCCCATGATTGCATTGTGGGCTCTGAAAGAGATGTAAGAGCATCACATCATGTGACATCCTTCATCCTTCAAGAATATATATATATATATATATATATATATATATATATATATATATATATATATATATATATATATATATATATATATATATATATATATATATATATGTGTGTGTGTGTGTGTGTGTGTGTGTGTGTGTGAGTGAGTGTGTGTGTGCAACGCTACGGCCAGTCAACCACCTTGCCTTCCTATATATATATATATATATATATATATCTATATATATATATATATATATATATTTATATATATATATATATTTAAGGGAAGAAGTGTATACCTAAGGGCTCGTTTTTCTGTGTTTTAACACATTATTAATGAGATCTGACAGTAATGCCAAGGAATGTACAGGGGAAGTTATTAGAACCAATGGAGTGTAAAATAAGAAGAAAGAAAAGTGGATGAAAAAATACCCAGCCGTGAGCAGGAATCGAACTTACGTCCTTCGAATAACGCGTTCGATGCTCTAACCACTGAACTACCACAGCTTCCTTCCCTCCATCCACTTTTTTGGGTTTATATGTGAATTTAGAAGTAGGAGTGACAGTCAGCGCCATCTATAAGCCAAGCGACGAGTGTTCACACTCGTCGCTTGGCTTTCATGCTACACAAACACACGCGTCATGTATACATGCTTCATAACGTAACATAAAATTTCGCAGTAATAATTCGTGGTCAAATGTTCATTGCCAACGGGCGTCAGAATATGTGATAATCATAATGACTTCAAAAGGCCCACACGCTATTGCGCCTACTTCCTTAAGGCCACGTAGTTGGTGCATAGTCAATTCGAAAAGGTTTCATGCACTATGAACAGGACGTCACTATCGCATTGAACTCCTAAAGGTGCAGCTTTAGCGTCCCCTGATTTTTTCTTTTATTGTCTGCCACAAGCTCACCCTTTAATGAATAGATATTTATAAGCCACCTGAATTGAGTGCTACAATATTCTAATTTCTTGATATCGCATTCATGGTTTGGCACTTGCAGTCATACTGACTTTCTTTAGCTAAGATTCTGCTAAAACCAGACTCGGAGTAACAGAGGGCTGAGCCAGTTTGTAAGAAACCTTCTAATAAAAGAGGGCGTGAAAACAGGAACACAATAAGTAAGTCAGGACCCCACAAACGCCTACTAACAACCGAAGAAGCCTTCAATGGCGGAAAGGAACGATGGCTGAAAACCTTATCTGCGCGTGCTCATGCAATATGCGAACCTCTAAATCTAGCACCCGTGAAGGTCTACGTGAAGGATAACTCTTAATGTATTTATTTGCATACTTATCAAGTTTTTGGGTGGTTGGCTCACGCATGACTGAATTATCAAACGCATTACTTCAGTCCTATGCTGCTACGAAACTGCGTACTGATCCAACATTAGCTGGTTCTTACATTCTCGACCATGTAAAGAAAATTAGGTGAGCCTCTGGTTAATAATCTCTGGCGTTCCAATATTTTCTGGTTAATGCAACGTTCTGTATGTTCAACGTACATGTGGTGGCAGCCAAAAGGGACTCTATTTGTTGCTGTGTTTAAGAAACAACTATCGATATTCTTCATGTCTTTTACTCGCTCATTCTTTTTCTGCACTGTGGCAGAAATCTTACTTAGCTTATTGGTAGTCGCGAAAACAACATAAACGTCCTATCTACTTCTTCTTTTCTTTAGCCTCAAGAGAGAGAGAATAAAATGAGGGAAAGGCAGAGAAGTTAACCAGAAAATGGAGCATCCGGTTTGTTACCCTGCACTAGGGGAATGGGGAAGAAAGATTGGAAAGAAAGCGAAGAGGGAAATAGACGCGCGCGAAAAAAAAAGGGGGGGGGAGCTGGGGTGCTACAGTCTATACAATAGGCCGCTGCCACGCAAAAAGGCCTTCACTGATTTTCTGTGAGCACACAAATCATGTCGTCTTTCCAGCACTGATTGTTCAGACAAAGGTCTGTCGTCAAGGCGAGCTAACGCAGCAGCTAGTTGCCGTCTTTGCACGCTGTAACGAGGGCAGTGACAGAGAACGTGCTCTATAGTTTCATCGCTGCCGCAATGACCGCAAGCAGCACTGTCTTCCATGCCGATTCGGAAGGCGAAAGCTTTGGTGAAGGCGACACCAAGCCATAGTCGGCAAAGCAGCGTTGTCTCGAGTCGAGAGAGTCCAGACGGAGGCCGGAGTTGACGAGACGTGTCCAGTCTACGCAGTCGTGTGTGCCGTAAGCACTCGGTGTTCCACAGGGATTTTAATTCTGCATTAGCGATTTTTCGGATGGTCATTGCAGCATCAGTCCTTGAAAATGGTATAGATTTTTCTTCACCATTTTTGTGTGCTGATCGGGCAGCTGCATCGGCATGTTCATTGCCCAATATGCCGCAGTGACTTGGAAGCCACTGAAACGTGATTCTGTGTCCTTCGTCGAAGAGGTGGTGAAGCAGCTCTCTAATTTCCAGCACTAGTTGTTCATGAGATCCCCGGCGTAAGGCGAATATCAAACACTGTAGTGCTGCCTTAGAGTCCGTGAACACGCTCCATTTCTTGGCTTCTTGGTGTTTAATAACTTGAATTGCGCTACGTAGAGCAGCAAGTTCCGCAGCTGTCGATGATGTCTGGTGGGATAAACGAAACTTCACCGTTGTCGCTGTTGCAGGAAAGATCACCGACCCTGCAGACTGATCCACTTTAGTTGAAGCGTCAGTATATAGATGAGTATGCTCACTGTATTTCTCATATAACAAGAGAAGAGAAAGCTGCTTTAGCGCAGGAGACGAGAGCCGGGCTTTTGGCCTTATGCCTGGAACCGTGAGTTCAACATTTGCATAGGTCATACTCCATGGGGGAGTTGAAATCCTCGATGGAGTTGTATATCCCGTAGGAATGCGTGTGCGATATGACAAGACTGTCTGGCAAAATGAGGCACGAGGTCGGGCTTCTGGCAGTGAAGCTAGAT
This sequence comes from Rhipicephalus microplus, assembly GCF_043290135.1. Taxonomy (NCBI): domain Eukaryota; kingdom Metazoa; phylum Arthropoda; class Arachnida; order Ixodida; family Ixodidae; genus Rhipicephalus; species Rhipicephalus microplus. The sequence continues at coordinate 54,420,276 of NC_134709.1, read as the reverse complement.
GATGGGCAAGGGCACGAGTAAGATGCCTCACGTGTGCTCTGAGCACTTCCATCATGATATGCGTCTTTAGCGGGTAGTCATTAGCGATCTCGATTGTCTCCGCTGTTGATGAACATCGCGGTAGCCCCAGACAAACTCGCAGAGCCATAGCCTGGATGCTGTCGAGATTCCGCATGTTGGTTTGACAGGTGTTGGTCAACACAGGCAAACTGTAGCGCAAATAGCCAAGAAAAAGCGTCTTGTACAATTGCATCATTGCATGTACTGAAATCCCCCAGGTTTTTCCTCCGAGATACTTGAATAAGTTAGCAATTTCTGTTAGCCTTTTCTTCAAGTGGGCCACATGTGGGCCTCAGCAGAGGTCTCTATCAATGAATACGCCTAGAAATCTGTGCATCCTGACATATGGTATGACTTGGTCATCGATTGATATAGCGTATGGTCTCATTAGCTTTCGACTAAAAGCAATCAATGCGCATTTCGCTGGCGAGATTTTCAGACCCTGGTCCTTGGGGTACCCTGATACCAACGTCACAGCTTTCTGAAGTCTTGCGTGTACCTGAGGTCTTGTCACGCCGAATGTCCAGACGCAGATGTCGTCAGCGTACATGCATAACTTGACCACACTTGGTAGTCGTTCTACAAGACCAATGAGAACGAGGTTGAAGAAGGTTGGACTCAAGACGCCACCTTGCGGGACTCCACGATGCGTTGGGTGTTGGGAGGTTGGACCATCTGCAGTGTTCACAAACAAGGTCCGCGCTTGTAAATAACTGCGTGTCCAACAATACAGTTGCCCGCATAGGCCCACTGACTCAATGGCTTCGAGGATGGCGACATGTAGAACGTTGTCGTATGCTCCTTTTACGTCAAGGAACATGGCTGCAGATAGTCGTTTACCTGCTTTTTGTTGCTGGACATATGTGACGAGATCTATAACATTGTCGATCGAACATCGGTGACGGCGAAAACCAGCCATGGCGTTCGGATATATCTCATAGTATTCCAGGTACCATTCAAGCCTGGCTAAGATCATTCTCTCCACTACCTTTCCTACGCAACTTGAGAGTGCGATCGGTCGGTAAGAGGCAATGTCCACGGGAGATTTGCCAGGCTTAAGAATCGGTACCAAGCGGCTAATCTTCCAATCTTGCGGAACGACGCCGGCTTGCCAGGAATCGTTGAAGATGTTAAGGAGCGCTTCTCGTGCCCGTTTACCAAGGTTGCACAGCATCCTGTAAGAGATGTCATCCGGGCCAGTTGACGATGACTTATTACATAAGACGAGCGCCGCATCAAGCTCCTGTGATGTAAACGGTAGATCCATGCGTGGGTCCCGTGAGTGAGGGATATGATTCACTGTATGTAGGCTTGTGTACGCTGTCTGGCTCAGGGTCATAGCGCAGAAATATTTTGCTACCTCAATTTCATGCCGGCGATGAAAAAGTGCAAAGGCTTTGAAGGGAAAGCGCTGCTCTGGAACAAAACGTAGGCCTCGCACAATTCTCCATATCTGAGACAGTGGTTTATGAGGATCTAGCGACGCACAAATTTTCCTTCATCGTTGGGTGTCTAATTTGTCAAGGCGCCGTTGTATTTTCTTTTGGATGCGCCGGGCTGTCCGTAGATTGTCTGTGAAATTGGTGCGTCGGTATCGTCTTTCGGCACGACGGCGGATCGCACGAAGTCGCTCCAGCTCGAGGTCACATTCAGAGTACTTCGAAGAGCATATTATTGTGCGCATAGTCGCATGTGCAGTTTCCTTAATAGCTTGCTGAAGACCATTGGACAGGCCTTCTTTACAAGCATCCTCAAGTTGAGTTTTGAACACACTTCAATCTATTCTTTGTGTTGTGGTAGAGGAGTACGTGTTCGAAACACCTTTAATCTTCAGGTAAGTGGAGATGTGGTCGCTTCCGTGTGTAGCAATATCCAAAAAACACTTTACCCTTGTAGCAAATTGGCGTGAAACAAAGGACAAATCAAGGCAGCTGCTATATGTAGTGCCTCGTAAAAACGTAGGACTGGCGTCATTCAGAAGGACGAGCAATGATGCTAGACGTCGTCCCGTTGAATTAAGCCTTGAGCTTCCCCAAATGGGATGATGCGCATTGAAATCCCCGGTGATAACCCACGGACCCGGATGTGCCCTTAATATGCCGTCTAGTTTGTTGGCGTCGAAATGACTAGATGGGGATATATACACGCCTAGAAGTGCGAATGTCACCTTTCCTTTTTTAACAGACAAGCACACATACTGATTGCCGTCGTGAGGTTGCACTGGCTGGACGACGTAAGTAAGCTCCCGGCCAATAAATACAACAACCTTTCTACTTTCGATGTCACTTGAAGGGAAAAATGACTCGTAGCCGGATAATCTGAATGGGTGCGATAATTTCGGTTCACATATATTCATGATAGGAAATCGGTACAGATGAAAAAACTGGCAAAAATCAGATATGCGGGATCTCAGACCTCTTGTGTTCCACTGAAAAATCGACGCTTCTCTGACCTCCTGACGAAACGACTTGTGATTGTCGGCCATGGCTTTACTGGAGGCTTGCAAGGACCGGACTCAACACGTCCAGCACCTGTAGACCACTCCTAGCAGTTGGCGTATCGATGCTTGTCAGAAGACTTCTTTTCTTGACCATTTCTTTCAGGATATCCATTTCTCTCTTGAGTCTTGGGCATTCCTTAGACGTGGCTTCATGCGTACCTCGACAATTGCCGCACCTATAAATTGTTGCACAACAGGTGTCTACCGTGTGCGCGTCCGCGCACCGGAGGCATACGGTAGAGTTCGCACAGACGCCCTTGACATGACCGATCTTGAAACACTTGTGGCACTGAAGCAGCTTTGGGACAAAATGCCATACCACATGCCGGAAATGTCCCACCTTGACGTGCGTAGGGATTGAGTTGCCCTTAAAGACTATCTTAACGCAGCGGCTGTTCCCGAGGTGGCTTATATGCTTAATGACCACTCCTTCGTACACCGGTTTTATCAGAATGGGTAGATGCGTGTTTGGGATGGCCAAGTCAATGTCGTAAATGACATCTGCAGTGCAGGTCCCAGTCATCGGTACGACCGCTCGTACTTTGACATCTCCAAACTCTGTCATCATTCGAAGTTTCTCCAGCGTGTCTGCATGTGTGTGTCAACAGCTAAAACGTTCTTACGTGTGTTTAGCCGGACCTCTTTGATTTCATTCTGTGCTATTCCCTCAAGAACATTGAAAATGGCTTGCCTGTTCAATTTTCGAAGGCTGGCGGAAGGATCCACGGGCATGAAGAGAATGGTATGCGGCCAGCGTTCACTCCTTGCCTTCACGGTTGACGTGCTTGCTGGTGATGACGTCTTGATGAGCCTCCTTTTGGCCTTGCGGCTCCTCACAGACACGAAGCTGCCATCTGATGAGTCGTCGCCGTCGACTGAGTAGATGTCCATGCCTTCACTGGAGCTGCACCAAGAGCCTCGTTTCCTTGCGGAGCTTACAAATGTTGAGCTGTAGCCAGACGGGCCAGCAGTTCGTTCTTCGTCCATGGGCACGAGAGCAGGAGCATCTCTTGAGCCGTCACTGGTGATGGTCCATGAGCCTTGAGCCACAGAAGAGCTTGAGGGCGCTGACATTTGACCACGTGGGCCTGTTGAAGTCGCCGCTGCCATCGCCACAAGGCGGGACGCGGAGAGCGTTCCAGGAATCGGGGAAGATATAACGAAAACCAGTTAGTAGTGACAGACGCGTTCTATCACTAAGTAACTTCGTCGTCGTCCCTTTAGCCTCAAAGATACGTAAAGAATGTATTGCTTACCTACTATACACTTCTTCCTATCACGTCCTGCAAACATGTGCGTATAGGGTGCAGCGGCGAGTGTACAGAGTTGCGCGTGCACGTGCACAAAAGCATTTCTATGTATTCATCTTCAGCACGGCCATCAGCCTTGCCTAGACGCGTTTACTCTCACGTATTTTAAAGCATCATCCTTCATTGACAATTTCAATGTTTATTTATCGGAGGTGTCAGTTACGCAGGAAGGGGATTGGGGGGCTTTGCCTACTCCCCATCAACACTTTCAGGGAACTTGTTGATAAATATAACTTATTTTGTCATTCAAAAATACACCGTATCCCGCTAAAGAAAACCATGTGTATATGCGAAAAAGTGAGCGCTAACACTTACACTGGCGGTAACGTTGACGCTGGCGCTCATCGCGGCGTTAACCAGGAGAGAATTAAACCTGAAGAGGCGCAAAGCACGCAGTATTGGACCAGTGAATCCAATTGAGTTTTTAAAATTAACTAGAGGGCACACTGGCGCTGCGATTGTTAAGTGAATTGATCATAGAAATTATCGGTATGGCATGGGATTTATCATTATGACATGGATTGGCCTAGCCTTCATGCTTGCTGGCTGCAAACGAACTTGTGGCTTCATTTAATGCTGCGTTTTGGTTTTGTTTCAAAGGACAGAACAAACCATTTTTCACTTCGTGTCCGCATTTGAAGTGGTAAGCCTAAAAAATTAAGGTAGTGAAACGTCACTGTCGAGCATTTGCCGAATGTTGTTTTGTGACAAAAGAGCTTCAAGCCACGAGATGCCAGAACGAGCGTAAAGAAAGAAGACTAGGCAAATCTATGTCATACCCATAATTCACATGCTCGCTGAAGCGCCACACACTGCAGCTTCCATAGACACTAGCGCCAAACTTCCCTCTAGTGTATATTTAGGAAACTCTGAAGTGTTTTCTTTGGGAACACGCCCAGTGAGAGACAGAAGACTCCGATGGGAAACAGAGAGAGACCCAGAGTCTGCTTTCAGTTGACGCGCACGCTGCGAATATTTATTGTTGAGCAACGCACAGGAGAAATCTCCCTCCGGCCCTAGCTTGCATGTCAAGATCCGGTGCCTCAACATACGCGATGTCCAGTGCACGGTTGTGCAGGGCTAGCAGTTGGTTTTTCCAATAAAGAAACTCGACAGCAGACGCTGCCTGCGTCAGCGTTGTGAGGCGAGAGAGGGGGAGCGTAGGAGAGGAGAATGGACGAGGGGACGCACATGCGCAGTAAGGGAGCTCATGCCGCACACCGGATCTAACACGAATTGGTTTGCAAACACTCATGATTTCCATTAGAAGGTACTATATCAAAAGCCACCAATAAGTATACGATTGCGCGAGATATTATAACCTAAATAGCATTGACTTCAAGGTCGCAAAAGCTGATTCTGTGCTAATAGGCTCATGAGTCGACCCCTTCGAACTCAATAGGACTCCGATCCAACCGTGAGTCGGAGTCTGAGCGAGTCCGGGTCAGTAAAGTTTTGGTGAGATTGAGCCAATGTGATTTTGGGAGAGAAAACGTTTAGTGATTCCGAGTCGGAGCCAGCCCTACTCACGAAAGTTTTGGTGAACTCGAGTGTGAGTGAGCCCAAAGAGTAATAAAATAGGGAATCCTTGAGCTTCACCTTTAGGGGCTGAACGCGATAACGGTGTCCTGTCTCTAGTGCGTGATGACTTTAAAGTGACTTGTGCCAGGGAAGCTTTCGCAAACGGCTGCATTCTGTGAAATGCGTAGCATGCTTTAAAGCCACGGGAAATTGGAGGCGACAAATCCTTTCCAACAAGCCACGCACCCACTATGTGGGCTTGAGAGAAAAGGCGCAGTAACGTGTGTGTCTCTTGTAGTGGATGGTCCACTTTAAAACATCAAGTCATCTCAATCACATTTTCTGACGCCAGATCGCAGTATACGCTTGTACCATGCATTATTACTGCGACGATACATGTTGCAGTGTGAAGCATGAATACAGTAAGCGTGTGTTTTGAAAGAATGCAAGTTACTCTTACTACAATTCCCAGCAGAGAAACTTATTTTACCTGTGTTTCATAGCAGCCGCATAGCCCTGTACATTGTATAGCGGAGGTCAGGAAGAAAACGTCCTAAAACGTGTGAAACGAATGCTGGTGCCAGGAGGTGTGAAAACACTCTTTTTTAGGCTCCATACTAATACCTTCTTTGGTAAAATGTTGCTAAAAGAAAGAGGGGGCATCTATAATTGGGTCCTTGTTTTTTACATTGTACGAAACCTGAATCTATTGAACATATTTTTCCGGACTGCTGAAGTGTGGTTTTCTTTTGGCATATTCAGCAAAGAGTACTGAAAAAGAGATTACCGCTAACACCATATGGTATTCAGGATTTCACTGCAGCCCAAGGCATTATACCTTATGACATGTTTTTTTTTCCTCCTTGGCTTTGATGGGCTTTAGAGAAACCGTGTAGCCGTTTGGAACTGTGATGTAAATATTAGATCAGTGAATTCACACTTTACCAAGTATGTAAATAAACAATGGGAAGTGTTTCGGAAGTTGGAATATAGAGAAGTGTTTGTATTGTTGGATTCACTTTTGAAAATAAAAGTTCGGTAATAAGAGCCGTATGCCAGAGTTGCTGCGTTGGCAAAGTGTGTCAATGTCTGGCGGTGAAGGAAAACGTAAAGACGCATGACCCCGTCGTAGAACACCTGCCAGCCGCACAGACGACTTAAATTCAATCGTCAATCTGACCCGTAATTTCTGGTTATTTATCTTTTTTTTTACTTTCCTCTATTTTTCGGTCCTGCACAAGATTTTTCTTTCACAATTGACTATGCGGACGCTGACACCAGAATATCTGTGAAACAACCTTTTTAACGCTCACGCATTGAAATATTTCTTGTATGAGCCCCGCCGCAGTGGTCTAGTCGATATAAGGTACCCTCTTGCTGACCCGCAGGACGCGGGATCGAATCTCGGCTGCGGCGGCTGCATTTCCGATGGAGGCAGAAATGTAGGCCCATGTGCTCAAATTTGGGTGCACTTTAGGAACCCCAGGGGGTCGAAATTTTCGAAGCCCTCCACTATGGTGTCTCTCATATTTATATAGTGGTTTTCGGATGTTAAACCCCACATATCAATCAATCACACAAAAAGGTGCACAATTTACCGCAACCTATGCATGCGTCATTGTATGAGCGGTTTTGCAACAGTCAATTCTCATTCAATGGCGGACTTGTCGCTTATCGGCCGTTTCTGATCCGCCAATCTGATCTTTTATGTTCATGTCGGTCGAGAATCATTTGTCGTAGCCACGTTAATTAGAGTCTTTCACTGTTAAATTTCATTGTTTTAGGCATGAAATTGATTGATTGATTGATTGATATGTGGGGTTTAACGTCCCAAAACCACTATATGATTATGAGAGACGCCGTAGTGGAGGGTTCCGGAAATTTCGACCACCTGGGTTTCTTTAGCATGCACCCAACTCTGAGCACATAGGCCTTCAGCCATTCCGCCTTGATAAGACAGATGATTAGGCTAGTTGGTGATAGGGAATCAACATATTTACGCAGCGTTCTTTCTGTCCTTGTCTCTTCTTCTGTAGTTACGTCGTTGATTGATTGATTGATTTGTCGGGTTTAACGTCCGAAAATCACCATATGATTATGAGAGACGCCGTAATGGAGCGCTCCGGAAATTTTGACCACCTGGGGTTCTTTAACCTGCACCCAAATCTGAGCACACAGACCTACGACACTTCCGCCTCCATGGGAAATGCAGCCGCCGCAGCCGGGATTTGAACCCGCGACCTGCGGGTCAGCAGCCGAGTACTTTAGCTACTAGACCACCGCGGCGGGGCCTCTAGTTATGCCGTAAATACTCGTGGTCTTGCGCTGTGCAAACATGTTGAATTCCGCCTCCATCAGAAATGCAGCCGCCGACGCCGGGATTCAATCCCATGACCTGCAGGTCAGCAACCGAGTACCTTAGCCACTAGACCATCGCGGCGGGGCTGCATGATCTTCATTATTGCTTCTGGCCACAGTATAGTACAGCGCTAAGAAGCACATCGTCGAAGGTGCTTTTTTAGCAAAGAGAAAGAAACAAGAAAGAAGCGTTGTGCAGCGGAACGCCAACGCCAAACTTTGGTTTCACCATTATTCAAATAAGTAGAAAAAGCTCGAAAATTTTTGTACCAATCGCAAGCAATTTTAATTTCCTGCTTTTTTCCCACATCTTGACCGGAAATACCATATTTATGAAGGAGATAATAAAGAATCATCAGCAAAATACTTACAAATTGCTTACAATAACCAGAGTCCGTTGTATCGTTTATTTTAGACTCTTCTGGGATATCACTCGGATAGCCGCAGTGGCAACTGGAAATGTACGAAGAAGTTGTAGGTGCCAAGCATTTTTTGCGTACTCCAGGCACTCTGAGCATCTATCTGCGTATCTATTTATGTATCTATCTAGCCACCTTCATCTGGGAGCTCTCGTGATTCCTCCCGCTGAACTTGGGCCAATTCAAAATTTGTACGTAAGGGTAAGATGGTTCGATGAATACGACTTGCAGGTCATGACATAACCAAAGAAAAATCCCGTCGCATACGTCATCAAACCCTTTGCGCAAGGCGTGTGGCACATGGGCGCGGGTGGCTATGTGCAACAGGTACGCGGATTTGTGGCACAGGAGCTTGACAGTTTATATTTACCAAGAAACGATGAGAACAGACATTGGTAATTTTAATTAGTGAGGGTTAAGAAAAACCCAACAAATGTAAAGAATAATTGTCAGGGCCAAGCAGGAATTGAATCGCAGCGTTGTGCGTGACGATCAAGTATTATACCACAGAGCCACGATAGGTCTCCGAACAACTTTCAACTTTTCAAGTAGACCCTAATTTTCGTGAAATGTACCTTGTGGTTTGCAGTGCCGGCTATTCATATTTTTAAATATTGCCTATTGTAATCGCGAGAAGTAATAGACCAGGCTTGTTCAGTTGGCTGGCAGGTATTATTCTGATGATCTTTGTCTTTTTCTTCTACATGCTAGCCGAGACCATTCCCGAGCGTCGCTTTGTCCATACTAGATGCGAAATGGCACATGAAGCCAGTGTGGCATACCAACTCTTTCGTAAGCAGGGAAATATATATATATATATATATATATATATATATATATATATATATATATATATGTGTGTGTGTGTGTGTGTGTGTGTGTGTGTGTGTGTGTGTGTGTGTGTGTGTGTGTGCAGAAGAATAACTTCATAACTTCGGTTGCCGCAAGATTAGAGGTATAAAAGTGCACCGCTTTCACATAACTTGTTTATTCACCCGACGTTTCGACGGAAGCACCATCTTTTTCAAGGCATGATAATTGACAGTTATAGTTTAGCGTTAGCGTGATAGCTTAGGTTAAGGGAATGGCGTTACCGTGCAGCAAAAGTTCGTTGTGGGCAGCGTCTTATAGTTTAGCGGGATAGTGGTTTCGTGGTTTACGTGCCCCAGCTGGGATGGTGGCGCCACCTATTGCATTGGTAGAAGTTTATTTTAGTGATAAAAAAGTAAATAATTCTGAACCACGCACCAAACGCGAAAACATCTATGTTGCCGATTTGTTTACATTGATCTTGTTGTTAGGCCTAGACGCGTTCGAAATGGGAAGCTATCTAAAAAACTACGCCAACTCATCCGTAATACTCAGTCATCGAAGTTAATTGAAGGCAAGCGAAGCCACTTTGTACAGCCGTTTGCTGCGAACAAGGTGAATCTTTCAACAACTACGCCGAAATTCCTTCAAAGCGGGCGTACGAGAGCGCCGCCATGTTTACGTACACTACGTACACCTACGCTACCACGGTAACGTGAAATCGAAAAAATACCGCGCGTACGGGAAGCGGTACGGGTGACGTACGTATCTACGCATGCGCACTTCTATTCTGGTATCACGGTACACCTGGTGACCCGGAAAGCCTGGTATACTATAACTCTCTATTATTAACACATTTCCGTGTCTTCTCATAGCTTCTCAAGACAGGAAGGAAGGAGACAGAAGAAAAATTTTAACAACAAAAAAATAAGAGAAGGAGGGGGAAACATTAGAAAGAAGCAAGAGCGACACGGTAGGATTAGGAAGAGAAAGGATCTCAACAGAGTAAGGCGACCGTAAACGAGCAGTGCCATCTTTGTCAACAATACCACCCAAGCACCCACCCTTGCCCCGAGTGGACATTGTGCCCACCGTTTCTGTATTTCACCCTCCTGTGCATTCCACTAGTGGCTTGCCCTCTTTTGATGTTTACGACAAATTGGTGGGCAGAGCTTAAGCAGTGTTTACGACAAATTGGTGGGCAGAGCTTAAGCAGCTTAAGTGCATGTTGGTAACGTCGCAAGATATGAAAGAGCCGACTAATTGTGGCTCTGCCATCAATATTCATTATATGCATTGGCTCCTGTCAATGAAGGAAGTCGCATTATAAGTCGTAATAACGCGATTGCTTTCCTGACATCAAGCCTGCCTAAACAAGTTTGCCAACAAGTCCCAAGTACCGGCGTGGCTCAGTGTTGGAAACTGGGCTAGCACGTGGCGTACCCGGTTTGAGCCCCACTTTGTAAATGGTGCTAGGTTGTTTTTTTTTCTATTTCGTGCAATGTGGTTAGAGACATAGCAATGGCAGCGGCGGTGGGGAACAAGTACGGCGCCTCGGGTGACTTGAGTTTGGATCTCATAACAGCTCTCGCTGTAATGAACAAATCAATAAATATACTTTAGGTGACCCATGCGCTGCTTCGCATACTACTCGTTGCACGCTTTGATGGGATTAGTGTAATTGTTTTCTACCTTGCATCCATAGAAACTTCAATAACCTGTTAAAGGAGCACTGACATGAAATTTACTTATGCCAAGATTTTTGCGTGAGTGAGTAGCTATAGACCCCGTAGCAACAATTCGCGACCTAAAACGCAACTGAGGGATGAATGACTATCTCTTTTATTGATTTAAAATACTGGGATATAGCACTATTCAATAACGGCCGGCCATCCCACCATTTTAAACGCTGGGAGCCCCAGCAGTGGCGCTACCTCGCGGCCACCTCAAGATCCCGCCACAGCTGACCACTTCTCCGCAGTAAAGAGTGACGTCAGGCTCAGCTGCTCCGCAAACATTTCGTCTGCTAGGCGTACACATTCATTCATGCTTTGTCACCTGCATTGTGGTGGTCGCCCTACAAAGTGTCGATTTGGGTTCAATACGATAGTCTGGAGCTTGGAATCGCCGTGATTCGCGACGTCGCAAATTATTTTTGCAGAACAGTGATTTCGAAATGAACGCCATTCCAAGCAGCACTGCAGAGGGGCCCGAGGATGCACGCTTCAGCCATGTTCGCTCGTGTTTCTCAGTTAGCTATTTTGGGGTGTTTTAGCGTGCAAAGCATTCAGATATAGGCAGAGGGGTCAATGCAGTATAGCTATCGCGAATGAGCATCAGCGGAGAAACAGAATACGTTTCCTGCTTGTCAGGTTCTTTTTCGCGCCTCCAGATGCCCCCCCCCCCCCCTATCCAGCCTTTCGCGGTTAAGACGGTATTACCACTTTTATGTGGATGCAAAGTTTACAGATGAACTAAAATTCAACAATACCTGCATGTTACTAGTTAGCGATGATATCTGACTACACGCTCTTCCACTTTGGATAGCCTGTGGTCGTGTTGATGTGTAACACATACGTGATATGAAAAGACACCCTCATCGAGCTTTTTCCGTGCTTCGAACTAGACGACTGCAACTCACCTGCAACTCACAACGATTCCCCGACATGCTGATTGACAAGCACACGTTAATCATGCTCTTTCGCCATTCTTTTAAAGGTGGTTTTTATCTTTGTAATCACACGAAATCATTCAAACCGGTGCGATGATGAACAGACGCGACGAGCCAGGGCAGGGCTAGACTGCACCTGCGCGCTAGCCCAGCCATGAACGAGCGAGTGCGTTTCTGCACTTCGGCGCCAGTCAGCGCCACAATAAGAACACTAGGATCGTACACGTCATCGCTACTAGGGCATCGTCACTCAGGATGGTATTTGTGGAATGTATCACACCGAATTCGTAGCACTAGTGTCGATGTCGCAGGGCAGTCTATTTTTCTTTTTTCTCCTTAGCTTTTATACGCTCTTTGACATCGAATTAAAACAATTTCCAAGCGACGGATGCCGTTCGAATTTGGCCAAGACTTATGCATACCAAGTGATCGAATGATGGGCACATCTTGATCTTGAAATTTGATGTCAGTGCTCCTTTAACGTCTTTGTAAGACACGTGTTGCGTGGGAAATTTCTTATTCTCTTATCGTTCATTAAATAAATGTGGGGTCCTCGTGTCGTTTTGCCTTTACAGTAAAACATGACGGCGATGTCAACGGCGGAAACTGGTCGAAAGTCTTATATGATATTTACTGCTTTAAAATCATCCATATCGATGGCTCATTCATGGCATCATAGGAACAACGTTCCTACACGAAGCTTAGGATGTACAGCTTGTTTCGTTATAGCATTCATTGAACATCAGCGGAAACCCCGAATGGAGTGACGTCATTTTAAATTACAAAAAAAAAAGTTGAAGGAAAGGCACACGACTATTCCTTGAAATTTGCGGGATAGCATGCGAATTGCACTCTACTGTAACGTGCAACAGAACCAATGCAAACATTTTTTAAAATTTTTTCACTGCTAGGCTGCTTCCTTGAAAAAGACTTGAGAAAATTATGAAATGGTTATTTTGTATATTGACTTTTTAACAATTTCTTCCTATCAGCAGTTACTATTTATGTTCAGGATTTGGAATTGTGACACCGAGAAGACTTCGCCAGTGCTTGTGTCACCACGGCGAACTTCACGACAACTCCTTGAATTACATTCGCCTTAGTACGGTTGCTTTGAATACCCTGGTGTGAGGAGGAAGAAAAAGGGCAGCAGTTATTGGTGATTTGCTAGCGTGGCAGTCCACGGCAATGACAACAAAAGTTTAACTGATTGGGTTGGTAAGGGAGACGTTCAGGCTTCTTTCGCACATTCTAATAATTATTCTCATATCTGGGCATACTCAGACGTTAGAACTTTTGACAAGTTTGTGCCAAATTACGGAATACAATAAACTTTTGTCGCCGAATTCTCTTATTGAACTAATCTGCAGCCCTCCACAACAGCAGCAAGTACATTTAAGGCGCTAAACTCTACAAACATGAAAATCATCTTGAAATCACTACATCCTGAAAATTCTATATTGCTGAGAAAAAGTACGGTATGTATCAAACTATACAATATGCCCAAAATTGAAAAAAAGAGGAAAGTATTTCACGTACCCAGAAAAACAGAGCATGCAAAATAGCAACATTATTGCATATCTCTTCATGGTCGGGGTCTTAATGAAGCCACACAGTGAATGTGAAAATTACCCGACTGATTATTCCACCATTTATAGTACCCTTTTCATTCATCGCCTCATTGCCTAATAGAGAAAAGTTTGAAGCCGTGCGTCACAATGTAAAGCTGCCACCTGAATTGCCGATATCATTGACGCATGACTTTTGGCACATGGCTCATAACCATAGACGACAGGACTTTCATTTAAAATATTTCTGGAAACAATACACGAACCGTTGAGGCTGCGAAAATTTCGATGGTGGTGAAATGTGAGAGGTTGGGCACTAACAGTAAGGCACACAAACTTTTCTTGACTTTCACTACAGCTTCCCTGATAATTTTATCGTCGTGTTGACACGTACAGCCCCAACAATCAATACGATACACAAAAAAATGTAGCTGAAACAGGAGAATGAAGTTTCATTTACCTTATGCAACACGGCCCACAAGGTTCAATTAGGAAGTAGGATTTTGTCCATAATACGCCTGTGGTATTTTTTAAAGGACAAATGAGTGACAAAGGGAAGTATATTTTCATTTTGACTTGACTCACTGAAGGTCTCCAATAATTTTGCACCTCAGGTCTTCGCAAATATCAAAGACGCCAATGATCAAGTTCCTCATTTTATAAGAAATTCAAGGTTTTCGATTCAATAAACCCTTTTGTAGACATAAACATCAGTAAAGGTGCTATGGACACGATGTCGGCGCACCACGCAGCCCACATTTATTTATTTATTTATTTATTTATTTATTTATTTATTTATTTATTTAGGAACACTGCAGAGTCGCTTGACTCCAAGCAGGAGTGAACAAAGAAAAACAAGTTCATCAAATGAACACATCAACAAAAAATTATCAACCAAAACAAAATCAACGCATCAAACACTGCAATTCAAAGAATACAGCGATGCGAGTTGACTCCAAGCATTAGTGGACAAAAAAGAAAAAGTACATCAACAGAACACATCAACGATTGAATAGCAACCGAAACATGAGTCATCGCATAAAACACTGTTATTCAAAGAATACAGCGATGTGAGGATAACTTTACCGACGCTTTTTCCTCAAGTGTGTAATAAACACTTCTAGACTGGGGCTATCTACGACTTGTTTCGGTAGTTTGTTCCAGGCGCTTATGGTTCTCGGGAAAAAGGAATATTTGAATGCATCGTTCCAAGAGCTCTATTCCTGTATCATTTTCCCGTTATGAAAACGTGCACTTGTGCGCAGTTTGTAATGTATTTCTGATTGTTAATTTGTATTAAATTGTTTTATAATAAAAACAATTACTTTAATATATTTTCGGCATGTCTCGCGTGCCGAAAATAGATTAAAGCAATTGTGTATTAAGGACAATATAATTCAGCATCATCAGACTAAAAAGTGTATCAAGGCCAATATAATTCAGCATCATTTCAACTTCATCACACTCGACGTCTGGCCGGTCTTTTGCAGACAACGCTCGCCTCATCTCGCAGGTAGTGTACGAGATGTCTACAAGACGTGGAAGTATCACTGCAGGGAAATACAGTAAAAACATGATCACGATTATGATTGCATAAACGCATGACTCACATCCACTCTGTGATTTGCACAAGAAATGATTATTCAGACAGTGGATTACATAATACTTTTAAATGTATTGTTTTAAAAAAATTAAAAGAAATCAAATTTTACTAATTGAAAGATTTGCAAATAAAACCGCCCTGATTTGATTAAAAAGGTTTGAACAGCAGAACAGATATTCCGGTGACAATGACCTATTAGAAGACTCCCAAGGATGCAATGTTAGAAATAATCAGATCGAATCTAATTCGATAAAAAACAGCTTCAAGGATGTTGTTTTTTTTTTCCTCGGTGACATGAAGCGACTACACCATAAAACCTAATGCTCGATTGTTTCATCCTTTTTACAGAATGAGCAAACAGGGGAAACAGCCAGACCAGCTCGGCGCACGTAGTAATCAAGTTTTGAAATTTTACAGCGCAATTTTGTAAAAATAATTTGCCTGTTGACCAGGACTTCCTTCGCCAAAGGAACAAAAGGTGTCGATATTCGTTTAGGGGAGTAAATATTGTTTTACCAGAGCCTTCAGGCGTGGCACACCTTCTAAATCTGTCACGTATTGCCAATCTACCGGCAAGCTTGATTCATTACCTGTCCCGCTGCTTATAGACGCACATATCCACATGAGCATCAAGCCTCTTCTGACTTTTCAGTGACACCTGTAGTGAGAACACAACGGCTTTATTTTTCAGCACCGTATCCATCTGCCGCTGTCGCTGATCTCCGTAACCGCTATTGCGCACAATGAAAAGCAAAAACAAAGTAAATGAAAAAAACTCCCGCCATCTCCACGAAGTGCATGATGATGGTGGTGCTTGCTCGAAATTCATCGGGATAACCTGCAAATTTTCGTACAAGTTCGCAATCATCATATAAAGACGTGACACGTTGTTGGACGGGCGGTTGTATATACACTTATATATACGCTCAATGTAATCATTTACATGTCGATGCAGTTATATACGCGGTTTACATTACTGACTACGAAGAGGTGCCATGCGTTTTCCTTAATACGCTACAATATGGCGGGCGGTGAAGTATGGGGCGAAATAATCTTGAATATTGTATAAAAGGTTCCAGTTTACAGTTGCAGAAGGCAGTGTCGGTACTAGATCTCACGCCGAGGTCTTCTTGCGGCCACTAGCAGGCCGCCTCTGCTTCAGGGGCTCCCAATTCGGGATCTTACTGTCAACAAACTTACTGCGCAGCACGAAGTGTGCATAAAGCTTCACAGATGTGTGGTGAGTGCCTGTTTTACCAGCAGAATAACGGATCGCATAGTGGCACAATGGGTCCTGCCATAGAATTCCCTAAAGATAAGTAGAATAAACTCTGGCGCTGCAATCGCTCAGCGACAAAGAGAATAATGGGTAGTACACTCGGATTTTCCGAGTCTTCGTATTTGAAGGTGGCAAATTGCACTTTTTGCTTCGTTTATTGCAGTGTTTTCGCTTTGTTTTGAAAGAAAGAACTAACGCTTTTGAAATTCGTGACCCGGGCTGCTATGCAGAATGGCCCGAGCTTCTCAGACAGGCAAGTTATCTTCGAGCTCGCTCTGTGGCGGCTATGGCATGACGACAGTGCGAAGAGCATGATAGCAGAGTTCGTAAAAATGGCCACAGGATCGCGCGTGACGTAGTAAACACATGTGGGACACCTGCTGTGGTTATCAAAGAAACACCGCGTACGAATACGCAAGCGCCGTCACTCCGTCGACATTTTAAAAGAGCAGCGCCATCAGAGTGATTGTAGCGCGATCTTTTTGCCAACCCAACACGCGCCTCCAAGAAACGTTTTCGTGGGCGTATGTCTTCTTTCGGACAAGTTATTTCGTTCCACCTGTAGCGTGGAAATTTCCACTCTCGAAGGCAGCAAGGGTGCACACGCAGCACTCTTGTGCAGCTCGTTTAGCTCCTATCAAATATTGCAGATTAATATTAGGACAGGTGGTCAATAGGGGCGCTCGCAGTTGTGACGCAAATTTGATTGGATACATCGAGAGCGCGGTGAAATGGAATGCGAGATATCGTAGCCGCGAGGTGATATCACGTTTACATGTGCGTGCGTGTGTGATTAGTCTGCGCGATAAAGATGATAGATAAATCGTGCCGCTCGACGTAAGCACCGCTTCTCAGCAAATGCAACTATGGTGGGCGTATCCGATCTTCACCGCGGGCGTCTGTCAATCTAACTGAGTGACGCGTGAACTCGGATACAAACTCGTTGATTCTGAGAAGGCGCGAGTTCAACTTGGGAATGTGATGGTGCCGGTCTGACTGCCAAGCGTTTCAAGCGGTTAACGCTACGCGGCCGCTTCTTTCCATATAAAATAATTTGGTGAGCTTACACTACTTGGGCACGGCTGGAGCCTTAGAGGAACTTGTGATGACCTAGCTTCTTGCAGCTTCTTAAGTTGGTCGTCTACTCATGTGAGTGGTCACCTTTGAAGTGAAGACAAATCAGTTCTGTCTTAATTTTATTTTACTAATTGGCTGAGGTTTAACCATCAGTACACTGAGCTGTCTTGTCCTGATCGATAAGGCTTCAATAAAAAGGCAATTATTCCAGGCGCAATTAGCAAGGCCATGACCAGTATGGAGCTAATAAACGTAATCCTGATTAGCAGATTACTAATGGTCATCATATTAGTAAGGCCACACCGTGGTGGTCCAATGGCGAAGGTACTCGGCTGCTGACCCGCAAGTCGCGGGATCAAATCCCGGCTGTGGCAGTTGCAATTTCGATAGACGCGGAAATGCTGTAGGCCTGGGTGTTCTGATTGATTGATTGATTGATATTTATTTATTTATTTATTAGAATACCCTCAGGGCCCGTAGGGCATTACAGAGGTGGTGGGTACAACATATATAACACACAAGAAAAAAAGACAAAATAAAGAAACAAGTATCACATGCGCAAATCAGGAAGGCAACATAAGTCAACTAAAAATGTATAAGAATTCAAGCACATACAGACAAAGATAGATAATGAAAACTGCGTATAGTTACAAGCATTGCTGAGAAATTGCAGTCTTGAATAACAAAGGGTCCGTTATTGATACAACGGAAGAGGGAAGGTGGTTCCAATCGGCGGCCGTTTTCGGTAAGAAGGCTGCTGAAAAGAATTTGGTGCGGCAAAACGGAATGGCAACCTTATGCTGATGATGAATGCGCGATGAGTGGTATGACGATTGTGAAATGAGGTCTCGCTTCATTGATGGATTGTGAAAAAATATCTTATGAAAAAAATGCAGTCGTGCCCGTTTCCTCCGGACAGTTAAGTTGGGTAGGTCAAGGTTAGATTTCATTTCTGATATGCTAGCAGTACGGGAATAATTAGAACAAATGAACCGAACTGATCGGTTCTGAACAGATTCTAACGCGTTAATTAAATTTTGCTGCACGGGATCCCATATAGCGGACGCGTACTCAAGCTTTGGGCGAATTAGTGATCGGTATAATAGAATTTTGAGGGACAGCGGAGCGCGAGAAAAGTTGCGGCGTAAGTATCCTAGCGTTCGGTTAGCGTTATTACAGATGTAGGTAACATGCGTGTGCCAAGATAGATTGTTGGTAATGTGAACGCCGAGGTACTTATATGAAAAGACATGCTGGAGGGGAACGGCGTTAATTCTGTAAGTACAGGGGGGGAGAAATAGATCGCCGGGTTGTTGACATGCATTTAGATTTGTTAGAGTTGAGAATCATAAGCCATTTATTGCACCAGGTTGAGACAGTGTCAAGGTCTGACTGTAGAAATTGGTTATCATATTCATATGTGGAGTTTAACATTCCAAAACCACCATATCATGATGAAAGACGCTGTAGTGGAGGGCTCTGGAAATTTCGACCACCTGGGGTTCTTTAACGTGCACCCAAATCTGAGCACACGGGCCTACAACATTTCCGCCTCCATCGGAAATGCAGCCGCCGCAGCCGGAATTCAATCCCGCGACCTGCAGGTCAGCAGCCGAGTACCTTAGCCACTAGACCACCGCGGCGGGGCAGGTTGTCCAGATTTTGGTGAACGTTAGAGAACCTGAGGGGTTCGAAATTTCCGGAGCCCTTCACGACGGCGTCTCTCATAACCATATGGTGGCTTGGGGACATTTAACCCTACATATCCATAAGTCAAATTAATCATAATATTAAGGGCTACTTAGCTTGGTTTAACTTAGCTTGCTTATGAATAAAGTCGCGTTAATTAGCATAGTTTAGTTAGCTCATCAACTAGTATGCTTTAGTTAGCCTAGTCCTACCTATACACTGCTTCATTAGCACGGTCTTCTTATTGTAGCGTAATTGCCTAGTCCTTGCCATGAATTGGCGTAATTAGCTTGGTCATAGCATGTCCTGGCCTAACAAGTATACCGTCCAGCCAAAAAAATCACAGCATGTCCACACAGTGAATAACGATGAGTGAGCCGAAGCCTCAGGGGGGTTTTATTGGTAAAACGTGAATCGCCCGTCCATCTGTACATCCATTCGTCCGTCCGTTCCTCTGTCTGTCTGTCTGTCTGTCTGTCTGTCTGTCTGTCTGTCTGTCTGTCTGTCTGTCTGTCTGTCCGTCCGCACCTGCTGGGTCAGCCACCGAATGAGGTGGTCACGTACCATGACCTAGGTGGGACAGACCCATGGCTTTAGGAGCTTCGACCCTAATAGCTAATAAGCCGGCCGCACGTGCTCGGGTGCCAGCGGGCCATGACAACAAAAACGACGCACACCAGCCGGGCAGCGCGCTAGAATGTACAGGCTGAGCATGATGATTAGCATTTGGCCTCGGTTTTAGCCGTGGTCGCGATGTTGTAAGACGCTCGGCTGGTGCTGATCTCAGAAGCCACCTTGCTGATTATTCTAAAACAGATTTAGTGTAGGCAATAAAAGCTTCAAAATAAGTTTAAACACCCCGTGCATCTAAAAAACGTCACCACAATATGTTCCTAACACTTTTATTGCATGGGTGCAAATCTGCACTGAGTGGAACGACAAATAAATGAAAGAAGATGCCTCTGCTTTGAAAACACCACCCAAATTAGTTGACCGTCCTCGGCGCGATGACCGCTTCCATCATAACCAATGAAATACAGCGCGCTGAGGGGCATATTTCACTTTTTCCTACTGTTGGCTCAATTAAAAGGGGGTGTCGCCAGAGTTCCCGAGTTTCGAGAAAATCGGCCCATCCTGCATAGCGCCCCTGTTTGAAAAGGTAAGCATAAACGAATAAGCTCGCGAAGCACAACCGCAGAACATTTGCTGATTTTTTTTTCTTGAAGAAACAGTTCCAAGGCACACGAACACAGACGGAGCCATAAGTGCGAATTTTAGGCAAGTCCGTGTACTACCCGTCATTCCCACGTTTGCTCAAGCACCGTGCGTTGCAGCTCGCGTAGACACTAGCGCCAGAGTTCCCTCTAGTGTGTAGTTTGGAAACTCTATGGGTGCCGGTGGGCATGCAGTAGGAACATTGCACAGCTGCGCCGCTAGCATACACACCAAGTGTCATGTCCCGAGCCTAAGAAGCTTGGCGAGAAAGCTCCTAAATTTTTCATATTGAAACGTGGTTCGAACTTCGGCACATTTCGTGGCAGCCCAGTGTTCTGGTCCATAAGTCGGTGGTTTGTGGGACTATATACTCACTTATACTCACTCACTACAGTTTCTCAGCCTTCGCACTCACTCATGCTCCTACTCACGTCTGCTCACACTCAAAGGCCGTCCCTTACGTTCATAATCAAGACTAATCACACTCATAAGAACTCACCTCATCCCACACCTGCTTACACTGACAAGCACTCGAGTTCACACTCACGCCAACTCACATTGGACCCACACATGTTCAGACTCACGAATACTCATACTGATGAGTACTCAGTCATATCATACTCACGATTACACACACCAACAAGCAATCACTCACGTTTACACTCACGTCTACTTACAATCGCTCACTTTCATACTTACGTTTACTGACACTCATTGGTCTTCCCTGGCATTCCTATTCACGACTACTAGCACTCATAGTTACTCAGTCACGTTCACACTCACGCCTACTCAAGATCATAGGCACTGACGCCTACTCACGCACATCAGCCCTCACGTTCATACTCACTGCGGAGCTGAACCACGAAATTGAAGTAACTAGAAGAATAAGAATAGGGTGGAGCACATTCGGCAATCATTCTCAAATCAAAAATGATAGATTGCCACTATCCCTCACGAGGAAGGTATGTAACACCTGCATCTCACCTGTACTTATCTACACAGTCAAAACGTGAAGGATTACAGAGAGGTTTCAATTCAGGTTGAGGACGTCACAGCAAACAATAGGTGTCAACAAGAGAGCAGAGTGAATCGGGGAAAAAACGAGTGTTAAGGTCGTCATAGTCGAAATCGAGAATTGTTCATGGCAGGGCACGCAGCGCGAAGGCAATATAACTGCTCATCAAGGATTACAGACATCTACTCGCACTCAAGAGCATCACCTAACGTTCATACTAACGCCTACTATACTTATTGAGTGCTCACTCACGTTCTCACTCACGATTACTCCTTAATAACCACTCACTCACGCCCACACTCAGGTCATTTTACACTCATTCTCTCACACCAACTCACACTCATTGGTACTCACTCACTTCAGTTCACTGGTGAGTTAAACTGGTGGCGTCGAAAAACTTGGCCCTTGAATTTCAAAAAACAATGTTTCTGAAATAGCGTGAATGCAATAGTCACATATCCTAATTTTACACAAAGAAGGCTAGTGGTGAAGTCTCTTTATTCTGATGTCACACAAGTATTAAATATTGGTGCATGGGAATACTGTCGCTCCAACGAGAGGTTGCTTTCATGCAATTTTTCGCATCAGTGGTGACAGAGAACTAAGCAGACGTTACAACACGCAGACTGGCATACGAGCCTTTCACTGATGTATGCGAAGATGGCGATCCCGCTCATGTTGCCACATGGTCTGCTTGGGTGAGATCCATGAGTGAAAGAGGACGAAGACGATCTATCTAAGCTGCTGCTTGGCTAGTCAACACAACGAACCCATTATATCAAGTTTGTCGGGAGAAACGAGACAAGATTGGTGGAGGTGCTGGGTACAACGTTTCACGATCCGCCCGATGCCCAAAACCCCGCCCAGCAGTCGGAACACAGGGCCTGCACCCGTGCACACTCCTGTTCACAGCGTAATCCACCACCAACGAGGCCTACCGCCTGAGACACCAACTACTGACGCAGTGACTATGACTTCTACACAAGATCCCGTGCAAGCTCTGACACCTTCCACGCTGATCTACTGCACCGTCCAGAACCCGCTCACGCCTGGCCCCTTTCACGGGGAGCAGCATTGAACCTGTTGAAGCGATCAATTACTGGAATGATGCCGTGAAGCTCCGGAACGTGTACACTTGCCTAAAGGACGATGCCAAGACGTGGTTTTTGAAAAGGGATGATGTTCTGACATCATTGAGCGAGTTACAGCATCGCCTTCTGGAGACCCACAGGAGTCCCGATTGCCGCGAACGGGGGGAACGTGCACTACAATCACGCATCCAGATGCCAAACGAGACCGTCGCGATGTACGTCGAGGACATCACACGACTTTTCAAGCGAGCGCATCCTGCTATGGCACAAGAAAAAAAGCTGCGCCACCTTATGCGTAGTGTGAAGGAACAACTTTTTGCTGGTTCGGTGCGTAGTCGCCCCAAGAGTGTTGCAGAGTTCCTTACTGAAGCGGCAAAAACGGAGCAAGTACTGCGCGAACGGTCTGCCCTGTGTGACCGTCAAGTGAATGCTGCCTCGACTTCCGAAATTTTCGCCACCCCTGGGAGCAAGAGTCCCGAATAAATTCGCGAGGTCATCCGCTCTATTATCCGCGAAGAATTGGAAAAGATGTACGAGAGGAGACAAATCGATGTCGGTTCTATCACCAGTGTCATTCGCGACGAGTTACAGCAGGTCCTGCACGCCCATCGTTTTCCGCTGATGTCAGTTGATTGGGAAACGGCTCCTGTGTCTACTGACAGTCGCCGTCGTACGTACTCGGAACCCTTACGATCTGCCACGCCTCTTTCTGGTCAAGGAGTCTCGACGCAGACAATGCCACACGTCCCGATCTAGCCAGTGCTCCATGTCCCGATACAGACAGTGCCGCACGTACCAATACAGACAATGCCATACGTTCCGATCCAGAGAATAATGCCGTAGGTCGCGATTGAGTCAGCGCACCCTAATTTGGACATCGATGGTCGCCGTGCATCGACCCACAAGTCTGATCTCTAGCGTACGCCAGACAGATGACCCCTCTGCTCTCATTGCGGTGAGGCTGGTCACATTAACCACGAATGCCCATACTGACAACTTGGGCTGCGCGGATTTTCCGTCGATTCACCTCGTCCCCTAATTGGTAAAATACCAAGAGATATTGAAAAGTATCTCGCGCAACAGCGTGCACCATTTACACGACGGCAATCGTGGTCACCATCTCCGAGGAGACCCACAGCCACTGAGCCACCTTTCGAGGTGAAGGCACGGGAACGCACCCCGAGCCCTCGTCGGAAAAACTGAAGGCAGCGGCCTTCGGGGGTAAGGTACCTGTGACTCAAAGTGTGGAAGGCCTCCCATCAACGCTCGCACGCAACGCCGAAGGAATTTCGTCAGAGATTGATCGCAGTACGGGAGAAACGCCGACATCCACACCTGAACACAGTGACCGCGTGTCACTCGACATACCTGGGCTGATTGACGGTTGGTTTTCAGGTTAATGCCTTGGTAGACACTGATGCAGACGATTCGATTATCAGCGGGAGGCTAACTAAAGATCTCAGGAAAGTGGTTACGCCGTGGAATGGAACGCGAATCGGAACAGCTGGAAAACTCGTTGTAACACCGCTAGGTGACTGTACGGCAAGAGTGAAACTTTTTGCGTCAACGTTTGTACTGAGCTGCCTCGTTCTTTGCGACTGCTCACGTCAGCTGATTATCGGCATAGAATTCCTTCGGGAATGCGGTGCCATCAAAAATATCCGTGAGCGCATCGTTCCCTTCTCGACTCAACGACTCAAGGCGCAATAGATCGAGACGCTGATAACTGCCGTAGAACTGCACTGCGCGTTGCTGACGACAGTGTGACGCTACCGCCTCGAGCGACTGTTCCCATTGAAGTCATTGTGAAGACCTCCGAGACAGTGATGGGGTGGCTGAAAGCAACCTATCGCTTCTGCTGCTCCAAGGTGTATGCGCTGCCCGAAGTGTTGTGCGTGGTAGTGACGGATCGTCACAGATACTAGTTACGAACTTCAACTACGAGCACCCGCATCTTTTCCGTGGAACCCCCGTAGCCTACGGAGACCCTGTTGCCGACGTCATTGAGTGCTTCGCGTCCGAGGAAACGCGTGAGGATGAGGCATTTCTATATCACATCGACATTTTCTCGACGCTGTCAGACGAGGGAAAGGCTGCACTTCATGACCTTTTAAGGGAGTTTCAATCTTGCTTCGCCTCTTCTCCCAAAGTCCGTCAAACACACCTAACAAAGCATCAAATTATCACCGATGATGACGTCCGCCCCATTCGGCAGCAGCCTTATCGCGTTTCTGCCAAAGAACGCGAGGCTATTGAGACACAAGTAAAAGATGCTCGATGACGGGATTATTCAACCATCCAGCAGTTTTTGGTCCTCGCCACTCGTTCTTGCGAAGAAAAAAGACGGAACGCTGCGATTCTGTAATGACTACAGGAAGCTTAATTGCGCTGTGAAAAAAAAGACGTCTACACGCTTCCACGGGTCGATGACTCTCTCGGCAGGTTACGACGCATGAAGTATTTTTCGTCCATCGATCTAAAGAGCGACTATTGGCAAGTCGAAGTGGAAGAACGAGACTGAAAAAAAACCGCGTGTGTGACTTCAGGTTGACTTTACAAACTCCGAGTTCTTTCCTTCGGCATCTATTCTGCCCCAGCCACTTTTCAGAGGATGGTGGACACTGTTCTCGCTGGTTTGAAGTGGCAAAGCTGCCTTATTTACCTCGATGATGTTGTCATCGTTTCCGAAAGCTTCGAAGAACATCTGAAACGTCTGAGAAAGGTTTTGGAAGTCATTCTTCGCACAGCTAAACCCACGCTGAAACCTCAAAAGTGCCACTTCGGCTATGAATAGCTGAAATTTCTGGTACATGTCATTAGTGAGGAAGGAATGTGACCTGTGAAGACAAAACTTCTGCCGTTGCCACCTTCCCTGCTCCATCAGAAAAAGAGCAGTACGCCGTTTCCTCGGCTTGTGCGCGTTTTATCTCTGATTTCTCGCCAACTTCTCGAAGATAGCTGGACCTCTTACGCGACTTACCCGAGATGAAGTACCCTTTACTCGGAGCGCAGAACAAGATACCACGTTCACAGAGCTATGACAGAGAATGCAAACAGTCCCTGTTCTTGCCCATTTCGATGAAGACGCTGGTACAGAAATTCATACAGATGCCAGCAGCGTCGGACTTGGTGCTGTCCATGTACAGCGACACGGCGGCGCTGAGCATGTATTAGCTTACGCCAATCGTACTTTTTCTCGTGCCGAGACCTACTATACTGCATCAGAAAAAGAATGTCTCGCAGTCGTGTGGGCGACGACCAAATTTTGGCCTTACCTCTACAGTCATCCCTTCAAAGTGGTGGCTCACCTTCGCTCGCTCTGCTGGCTGGCAAATCTCAGAGATCCATCCGGCCGTCTCGCTCGGTGCAGTTTGAGTTAGCATGAGTTCGACATTACGATTGTGTACAGGTCCGGGCGTAAGCACCAAGATGTTGACGCGCTTTCTAGAGCACCTGTAGGACACGCTGTCAGGGGCTCCGAGGATGAAGTTCGCTTTCTCGGAGCAGTTAGAGATTCCGAATTCATGTCAAAACGGCGGAAAGACAAAGAATTAAGCCCAGCTATTGATTCCCTGGAAGGCCGGAACTCTCAGGTCCCTCACCCCATGAGCGTTTCAGCGCTTCCGGCGTCCATCCGTCACGAAAAGAGGGAGACGCAGTGTTGTCTGTGTAATGCACTGGCACGAAATTCAGCATGTTACATTTGGCGCCGGTTGCCGTCGGGCCGCGCCGCCGGACGCTGGTCACGCCGATCGCGCCTGGCGTCAGTCTATAGAGTGCTCGCGTTTTGCTAACGTAGCGTCGCTGTGCTCAGCGTGCGTGGGCGTCAACGCTACATTGGAGTATATTGGACCCTTCAAGATGCGCTTGCGGCCGTTTTGCTAGCTCCACGTATACCAAACTTGGTGTTGCGTTACGTCAATGGATGACGAAATATATACCTGGTGCAAACATGATAATCCTGACACGCGTGTCATGTAAGAACACCACAACACACCACGCTCATAGCGTGCTCCCGGCCGTCTCGCTAGCTCTATATATACTACATTTGTTATCACGTGACGTGAATAGATGACAAAGGTAAACGACACATCCGAACATGATAATCATGACACGGAAGTCATGTATGGCATCATTTACCTCCACCTCGTAACGTTGTGCTGATTTTAAAGTGAAATATCAACATTTCTCGTTCGTGCTTCGTATATCATCGATTCCTACTGTACGAGGGTTCTGTCAGTTTTTTGTTACGCAGTGGGGCGAGCAGTGTCCCTGTGGCTGTGGTACCTACCAATGGGGGCACAATTTCAATGAAAAACCCGAAGGCAATTCAAGTAGAGCTTCTAAAAGCCACTTCGCATTTTCCGGAGATCATGATGATGATGATTAGTGGAGTTTATTGGCGCAAGGGCCAGATGTGGCCAAAGAGCGCCAGAGCGATGATAATGAATTGTGCGATGTGCCGTGTAGATAAAACAGATGTGACGTGGCTGTATATGGGCCTAAAAACAGTCACTGTAGGTGCGTAAATATATATATATAGTAAACTTAAGGCAATGACAAATGATGTGTGCTATTGAGACATAAATTGGTTTAAAATTGATATGTGTGTGAAATAAAAACTTGGCATGGAGCACCAGTGCCTCGACAGAACACTTAAAACAAGAGCATGGAGGCCTGGGCTCATTGAAAGCTGCTATCACAGCGGCATCCTCTGAACAGAGGATGCGCTATGAACCTGTTGGGCTAAAAACATTCGATGTTGGGCTAAAAACATTCAATACTACATTCTTTAAAAAGCTTAAAACTGATTTTCCATCAAAAAGCGGCTTTTCACCGAGAAACATAATCGGATGTAAAGGAAGATTATAGCGGTATGCTGAAGCGAAATATTTCTTTCTCTCACTTTCAGCTTCCGGACACTCCAGGAAGACGTGGAGGATGGTTAGGCTCTCACCACATCTACCACAAGTAGGAGGTTCATCGCCAGTCAGCAGAAAGCTATGGGTACCATAAGTGTGTCCTATTCTGAGGCGACAAAATAGGACATCAGTTCGCCGTGTTCTTGTAGTAGAGGGCCAGTAACCCAACCGCGGCTTAATCAAGTGAAGCTTATTATTTATTTCTCAGTCCCACAAGCGTTGCCAGTGGTTTCGCAGTTTCTTACGTAGGAAGGGTTTTAGATCTGTTGCAGGGACAGGAGCGGTGGAGTTAATAGCGCGCAATACAATTGACGTGGCCATTTCGTCAGCTAACACATTGCCCTCGATGTTTCTATGGCCAGGAACCCAGCAAATAGTAACATGTTGGTTGGACATATATGCTGTACACAGAACGGAATACAGCTCAATTATTACCGGATTTCTGAATCTGAAAAGGGATCCTAATGCATTTACGACGCTTAACTAGTCTGTGAATATAATTGATTTTTGTATGTTTGATTTCCTTATATGCTTCACAGCTGACAATAGTGCATAACCCTCAGCCATAAATATACTTGTTTCCGGGTGCAGCACACCGGATTCCAAGAAGGATGGTCCGACGGCTGCATAAGCCACCCCTGCATGCGACTTAAAAGTGTCAGTATAAAACTCTACGCATGAGTAATTAGACTGGAGTTGTCGGAAATGCATTTTAATATGTGCTTCTGGTGCATGTTTAGTGATCTCGGCAAAGGAAGTGTCACAATGTATGAGCTGCCACTGTCACGGCGGTAAATGTTTTGTTGTGGCCATAGGACAAAGTTCTAGCAGCGGAACACCCATTCCCTCACTTAAGCTTCTCACACGCAAAGAGAACGGCTTTCTCGCTGTGGGTCGATTATGGTAGAGGGTGGCATTGGTCATATCGTTTATAGCTGAATAAGAAAGATGCTTTGTGTTTGCGCGTACCTTTATAAAATAAGCGAAGCTGCTATAGGATCGCTGTAGGTGAAGTGAACACAGATTCGACTCTACATAGAGATTCTGGATCGGTCGTGTCCTGAAAGCACCGGTTGCTAGTCGGATACCCAGATGGTGAACGGTTCTAGAATTTTCAAAGCACTTGGCGTTGCAGAATGATAAATTATAGAGGCATAATCAAGGCGCGACCAAACAAGGCTTTTGTACAAGTTCAAGAGACACTTCCGATCACTACCCTATGTTGTACGTGATAGCAGCTTTAGGAGGTTCATCGCTTTCAGAAATTTCATTTTTACATGTTTAATATGAAAAATAAACGTGAGCTTAAAATCTAAAGTTGTTCCTAGGAATTTATGCTCGCTGCTCACAGAGATTTGGTCTCCCTTGATCGCAATATTTGGTAGTGGCATTACCCCTCTTTTGTTGGAGAAGAGTAAGCAAGTACTTTTCTAGGTGTTTATTTTAAAACCATTCTCATCCACCCATTTAGGGAATTGATTTATTCCAAGCTGCACTTGTCGTTCGCAGATAGACATATTGCATGATTTGAAACTCATCTGCACATCATCAACTTACACAGAATAAAACATCGCGCTTGGAATGACTGAATGCAGGGAGTTCATTTTTACAAGAAAGAGTGCGCAACTAAGCACGCTCCCTTGCGGAACACCAGTCTCTTGGGTAAATGATCTAGAGAGATCATTTGCCACTTTTACGCGATAGGTTCGGTTAGACAGATAACTTTTAATTGTGTTTAGCATGTTCCCATGGATGCCCATGGCGGCAAGATCGCGTAGAATCCCGAATTGCCATGTGCTTTCGTACGATTTCTCAGGGTCTAAGACTACCAAGAGTACAAACTGCCTATGAATAAATGTATCTCTGATGTATGTCTCTATGCGAACAAGGTGGTCTATTGTCGACCCCCCCTCTCTGAAACCACACTGAAAAGGGGCCAATACTACTGTTACTTTCTAGGAAGTGGATTAAGCGCCGATTTAACATTTTCTCATATAGTTTGCATAAACAGCTTGTTAACGCTATTGGCCTGTAGCTGGCGGCCAAAGACGGGTCTTTGCCTTGTTTAAGTACCGGGATGACTATCGCTCCTTTCCATGACAATGGAATATATCCAGCTTCCCACATGGTATTGAAGAGAGTTAGGAGCGTTTTTAGTGCTTCTGGGTGAAGATACTTGATCATTTCATACGTAATACGATCGCCACCTGGCGCCGAGTTGTTGCAGTACTCAAGAGATGCCTCAAGTTCAGCTGATGAAAACGGGCAGTTGTAAGCCTCCCTGGATGGACGTTTATATTTAAGGGGTTGCCGCTCTTCGCGTTTTTTGAATCTTAAGAACGTTTCTGTGTAGTGCGATGCACATGAGATGTATTCAAAGTGTTCGCCTAGGCAGTCCGCCTGCTCCTCCAGGCTCTCCCTTCGGCTACTTACCAAAGGTAGGGGCTGTGACTCCCGACCCATTAACTTGTTTACCCTATTCCAAACCTTCGTTTCGTCGGTGTAAGAATTTATACCGGAGATGTACCTATTCCAACTTTCTTTCTTTGCAAGACGACGCGTTCTTCTGGCTTGGGACTTAACCTGTTTGAAATTGTTGAGGTTTTCAGTCGTTAGGTAATTTAGTAGTAGTCTCCAAGCTTTATTTTGTCTATTGCGCGCTTTTCGACAATCGTTGTTCCACCATGGGATGCGACGTTTATTGGTCATTCCGTTGGTTTGCTTGATACGTTTCAGTGCAGCGTCAATAATAAAACCTGTGTCTGTGTCCTCTCTGAGTGTGTGTATTTTTTGCGCTTCTCTCATCCTGAACCATTACCAACACACCCAACTAGCAGTCATCCTTAATAAAACCTGTTACGTATGCTACAGCATCGTCTATATTAAAATCAGCAATCTCATCTCCGTCTAAAATGTAATTTCTCGAAACAGTTCCCAGATGGCTGACTTGGTGTTCCAGCGAGGAAAGTCAGGCGAGCATGTATCTTCTTTTGTTAACTTCAACATAATCGGCAAGTGGTCACTCCTAAAGGGGTTCTTGAGAACAAACTACTCCAGATATGGAATTAATGTACTCGAGACAATACTCAGGTCTATAGAAGAGTATGTGTTGTCTGTAGTGCTACAATACGTTGGCTCTTTTTTGTTTAGTAGACATGCACCTGTCGAAAACAGACATGCACCTGTCGAAAACAGAAAGTGTTCTCTTAGGCGTCCTCGCGCATCTAAACGGGAGTCGCCCCATAGAGGATTATGTGCATTTAGATCACCAACGACTATATATGGTGGAAAGTTGATCAATGAAGCTTTGAAATTGTGTCTTTGAAAGTTGATAGCACGGGGGATTGTAAATAGAGGTAATTGTTAGTAGCTTCCCGAACAGCACTGCTCGGACAGCAACTGCCTCAAGAGAAGTTCGGAGGTTTAATTGCTTACAGGCAACACCTTTATCAACTATTATAGCGACACCACCCGACGAAGCGGCAGCGTCGTCACGGTCTTTGCGGAAGATGGCATAATGCTTTAGAAAGTTTGTTTGTGTGGACTTGAGATGCGTTTCCTGAACACACAGCACCTTTGGAGTATACTTATTAAGAAGTTCTCTAATATCATCGAGGTTATGGAGAAGTCCTCTCATATTCCATTGTAAGATCTGTGTATCCATTTCAGATGTGTTTTGTGCTGTGTGCTCAAGGATGGAAAGTTAGCTCACGGACCCTCTCCAGGGGCCATGACACCAGATTTTTTTTTTGGATCGGTCGACGGAGTCGCGCCGATTTTTAGGCCCTGGCTGCGCCTTCACGCTCGGTGTTGTGTCCATTGCCTCTTGCGAGACGCTGGACACAGGCTCTTGCGAGCGCTGCGTTTGTTTTGAGAGCTTCGCCTCAAAAGACGAGACCTTCACGGCCCCCAGCCCGGAGGTTGGTGGGTTTTTCTTGGATGGTGGAGCAGCACTGGCTGCAACCGCCGAGGGGGCGAATGGAGTCACCGCTGGCTCACTATGCGTGTGCCAGACGGGCGCCGGGGGCCGTCGTGGCGCTGCCCCCTGACGCGCCACTTCGGCAAAGCTGGTTTCTGGTAGGCAGGACACCTGCCTTCGTGCCTCCTTAAATGAAATGTTTTGTTTTACTTTAATTGTGACGATTTCCTTTTCTTTTTTCCAGCATGGGCATGACCGTGAGTACGCGGCATGCTCCCCATTACAGTTCGCACAGTGAAGAGAGTTTTCACAGGCATCGGATGTGTGTTCTTCAGCACTGCATTTCGCGCAAGTTAGGCGGCCTCGGCAGTTCTGTGAACTGTGGCCCAACAAATGGCATTTGAAACATCGAAGAGGATTTGGTATATAAGGCCTCACTTGAAGCCGGATATACCCAGCCTCAACGGAGTCGGGCAGTACACTTGAATTGAAGGTGAGTATCAGGTGCTTAGCCTGGACTTCTTTGCCATCACGCCTCATCCTAATTATTTTCACGTTGATGACCTTCTGTTCGCTGAAACCCTCCAGGAGTTCAGCCTCCGTCAGCCCTAACAAGTCATAATCTGAGACAACGCCACGGGTGGTGTTCATGGTTCGGTGTGGGGTTACTATTATTTTAGTATCTCCAAATTTCACTAGATTTGGCAGTCTCTCATATTGTTTCTGGTCGCGGAGCTTCAACAGGAGGTCACCACTTGCCATTCTCGATGCTTTATATCCTGGGCCAAAGATTTCCATCAAAGACTTTGATACTAGAAAAGGTGAAAGTGTTCGCATTGATTTACCGGGTGTGTCAGCGTGGATAACATGGAATCGGGGAAAAAATACTTTCTGGTTACCAAAAAACTGGAAGACTTCACCGCTGCGCCCTCTTTTCTGAGGGCGATCAGGGAGTGGGAGGAAGGAACTAGCCATAAGAGAAGGTTTATTGTCGGAAGCTGCGCCAGCCACCCACCATGGAGTCCTACAAGGGGACGCTGCAGGGTCTCTAAGCACAGGCCCTGCAGACGCCAGCCGTACAACACCACTATAACCGAATATGGTGTATCCAAGGTAGGATAGCCACAGAGGGTTAACCCTTGCCGCCAGGAAACATGGAAGTGAACGGAAGAGAGTAGAGGACAGGAAAGATTTAAAGTAAGAGAAAAGACGAAGATGTGAGGGGGAGACGGGAAAAGGCGACTGCCGATTCCCCCCAGGCGGGTCAATCCGGGGGTGCCGTCCACGTTAAGCCAGGGCAAAAGGGGTGTGTTGCCTCTGCCCGGGGCCTTAAAGGTCCAATCACCCAGCGTCAGCTCAATCCCCAGGATCCCCTTTTCCCCGGACACGGCAAAGCCACGCACGGCTAGGCGTGGGAGGGAGTCAAAACTGCCCCGTTAGCTCGGTTTCCGGAGATCACCGAGGTCCGCCAGTATGGTCGTGGAGGCGTCCTGTGCTGTTCCGCAGATCAGGAATGCATTCGTGAGCTCCTGCATTGTTCCGAATTAGTAGCGCATCCTGTATGCCAGTTTATTTCAGCACACCTCGCATGCTCGAAAAGATTAGTCCCAGGCGTAGCCACAAGCCTGACACCTGCAAAAGTGGTCGATTTGTTTTCGGTGGCGCGTGTAATATCAATGTACAGGTGCACCCGTACAATCGACAACATAAAATGCCCAACAGAATCAGTGATATAGGGACCTTTTTAGGAACATTCCAACCATCCGAAATTAGGGCATGGCCACTGATCTACAAGGGAGAGCCACTTGCCTCCAAACCCTTGCAGTGTATCAAATTTTGGCGACATGGACATAGCGTCAGAAGGTGCCGATCAGTTCTTAGATGCCATTGGTGGGGAGAAAACCATGACAGCCGCAAGTGCAGCTCTGAGAAAGAGTGGTGCTGCTAATATAACGAGGCGCACCCTGCAGACACTGAAGACTGTGCAGCAAAAGAAAGGGAGCTTGCTATATTGGATATTGTGGAACGCAAGTGGTGCTCTCGGAGAGAAGCAGTTGCGGAAATACAGGAGAGGTCCAAAGGATATGTAGGTGTTGCAGCCCGTATTACCACCGCCATGGATGCATATCTCAACACATCTATCGCAGAAGCCATAGAGAAGGCTACGGAATATGCAATGAATCGCCTCGCAAACAACAGTTTTGAAAACTTGGCCCAATTGGCTTCATATCAACTGTCCCAAATTCTTGGTTTAGCACATACAAACAAGTGGCATCCTCAGGCGTCAGTGGTATCGCAGCGTACGGAGATAAACAGTGCAAAAGCACGTCAGCGATCGGTTTTTCCTGAGGCAAGGACTTCCAAAAGAGCGAAAGAAGACGATCCAGCAGATGATGCAGAAGCGTGTGCAAATATGCATAAGGACTCTCATAAGGGTCTCAAGCAAACCCGATCTACCCCATCAAAAAGTTCTTCGCATACTTCGAAATAATAATAAATTATCTTCCAATAAAGAATATTTTATGAACATGTCTAGGAAAGACATTTTGCGGAAAGACATCTTGGACCAAGTAGTTTCTGCTTTGGTTCTGTCATCAAAATAGGTTCACTAACCATATTTCAGTGAAATTTCAGGTCAATTATTTCTGCAGCCACAGACCTATCATACTTTTCTTCACAACTTTCCCCGGATATTATATCACTGCCAGAAACCTGGCTTTCAATAGGCCAGAAGTTCTACATAAACAAGTATCGGCTATTTAGATTCTATGGAGCTAGCAGAGGTGGTGGACTTGCTGTCTTGATAGCAAAAAAGTTTAGTCCCAAGGTTAAGATCTCTTATCTGTGAATGGGTTCAGATTGTGAAATTTTGATAGTAGACATAATGTTACTCGATGATTCTCCCTTTTCGTTTGTAAAGGCATATTTTTCAGCCGGGGTGCCAGACACACGAAGTTTGGACGACATGTTCTCTGCCTGCAGAAAGGATATAATAATTACTGGAGACTTTAATTCACATCATGAGGCTTGGGGTTTCAGAACAGATTTAAGCGCAAAACGCTTGTGGGAATGGGCTATTGAGAACAATTTATCTTGTTTAAATTTGCACGCTGCTATTTTTGTAGCAGGGTGCGTATTTGTACAGCAAACTATGTACAGCAAAATATGGCTATATTATGAAACGATATGGTTACCTTTCTAGCGCTAAAAACAAGAAAGTGGTCTTCAGATCTTTAAGATCGGAAAAGTGGCTAACACCCGCTGAAAATATTGACTCTTCTGTTCTTTCCCCCCGTGAACTCTGTGATTTAGTAGGATATATTACGAAAAGGCTTCCTGATAGATTTATGTCAACTATACCACTGCACATTGTGAACCCAACGGCGGGCGAGTATTTTTAGGAGGTTACTTTAGATCAGCTAGCAGCGATAATAAGGCACTTATCTCGTTCAGCCCCTGGACCAGGCGGTGTAACAAATGAAATGATAAAAGCAATATTCGAGATTTCTCCAACTGAAGTTTTTTAATCCGGTGAATTTTTCTTTGATAAAAGGCTTGAATACTTGCGGAATGGAAGCTGTCTAAAGTGATTATACTTCTTAAAAACCAGGAAACAGAATTTACCTTAGACAATGTAAGGTCGATATCACTCACGTGTGATCTGGTTAAGCTAATTGAAAGAGTTTTGAATGCCTGGGTAATAATATTTAATAATAATAACGCAATCTTAAGCCCCAGTCAAATTGGTTTTAGATCTGGTTGCTCAATGTGGTGTGCGCATGTTTATTTAGAGAGCCGAATACAACTGGCTAGTCGTCGGCACTGATACGGTGCATTAGTTACTCTATTTGACTAAAGCGTACTACAGGGTTGAGCATTTTTTATTTTTTTATTTAATACATACTGCGGACCACACTTCGGTCCAAGCAGGAGGGCATGGTGTAATGCAAAGAGAAATACAATACACGCAAAAAAAAACAGTGCACAGTTACTCAGTATTGCAAGTACTACATTCCATTGTCTGGTTCCAGTCTGAAATGGTGCGTGGAAAAAATGAAAATTTGAACGTGTTCGTTCTCGCGAAGTACGGAGTTAGTGCGTTTGGTTGGCGATGTCTTGTCGGTCTTGTGTTTAATGAAGAAAGAAAGGGGGTTGGATCAAGGGAAAGTTTGCGATTATATAGAAGAGACAGAAAATCAAGGCGAGACTTCTTTCTACGATCCTGAAGGGAAGGAATATTATTAGCTAGCATTAGGTCTGTGGGGGAGTCTGTTCGCAAAAACCTAGAATAAACAAACCGAATGGCTTTCCGCTGAATCGTTTCAAGTTTTGTAACGTTTTGTTTAGTATGGGGGTCCTACACGATACTCGCATACTCCAGCTTCGGCCTAACGAAAGTGAAATAACTAAGAAGCTTTACGTTTGGAGTGGAATTTCTGAGCTTATATCTTAGGAAGCATAATTTCCGAAAGGCAGACAAGCAAATATTATCTATGTGCATGTTCCATGATAAGTTGTTTGTTAGCGTAACGCCGAGGTACTTATAACTGTCAACCTGTGTGAGAGAACATGATCCTAATTTATACACGTGTTCTCTAGGGTTTTTCTTTCTCGTTACACAGAGATATACACTTTTTTTCCAAATTTAATTCCATTCCCCATTCTACACACCACTCCCGCACGTTTTCAATGTTTTTCTCGAGTTCGTTCTGATCATTATTACATGTGACTTCCCGAAACAAAACACAGTCGTCAGCGAACAATCGAATTTGAACAGTAGGGTCAACAACAGTTACTAAATCGTTAATATACAACAAAAAAAGCAATCGTCCCAAAACACTACCTTGTGGAACCCCAGACGTGACAGGAAGACACCGAGATTCTTCTTCGTTAATTTTTACAAGCTATTGGCGGTTGGATAGGTAGGCTGCAATCCAGGAAACAAAAATATCCGGAATGTGGATGTTTTTATGTTTTGCTATTAATTTGTCTGGTGGTACCTTGTCGAAAGCTTTTTTGAAATCTAAAAATATAGCATCAATTTGGCCGTTATTGTCAAGACACGCTGCTAACGAATTAATTATTGTCACCAATTAGGTTGCCGTGGAATTACCTTTTCTAAAACCATGTTGAAAATTTGTGAGTATGGCATTTTCGTCTAGAAATTCAAAAATCTGTTTGGAAATAATATGTTTAATGATCTTGCAGCATTGAGACGTTAAAGATATCGGGCGGTAATTTTGAAAGCTGGACCGGTCACCTTTTTTTAAAAACGGGAACAATCAGAGTCATCCTCCAGTCACTCCAGTCATTTAATTTTATTAAAACAGATGGAATATCGCCACTGTACCAACTACATCACTGCGTGGGTTTCGGAGTGTTTAAGACGGAGAGATTATTACTGCTTTAACGATGGGTACTCATCGAATAGATAGAAGCAGACACGTGGCGTACCACAAGGGGCTGTCCTGTCACCAGTTTTATTTACCATCATCTTAAGCTCCATTCAATCAACTAAGGATAGTCAGTTATATGTGTATGCGGACGATATTGCCTTCTTTGCAAGTAATACCGATCTCCAATTCCTATAACAGAGTCCACAAAATTATCTCAATATGGTAGAAGCATGGTTCAAAAACATTCATTTGACGCTGAACGTAAAGAAAAATGCTCTTTTTGCATTTTCTTTTCTGTAGCCTATCAACATCTCGTTAATATATAGTAATGAGCTCATTATGGAGGCAAATTTCCTTAATTATTTGGGCATCCTATATAATGATACATTAAATTGGAGAAGCCACTACTATGATGTGTACTCCAAGGTAACACGAGTGATGGGGCGGCTATGGAAGCTCGCAAAGTGTAAAGTGGACTTAAAAAGAGATGCGCTAGTATTGATATATAATATTTATGTGCGGCATTTTATGGAATTCGGGTGTGCATTGTTTTCTGGCAGTACAGCTTGTAAAATGAGACCTCTAGTACTGCGGGAAAGAGAGGCGTTGCTCTTGTGTCTGGGTCTTCCAAAGATTGTTGCGAACAACGTGTTGTATATGGAAGCTCGCCTACCTTCTCTGCTAAATGGGTTTGAAGTTCTTACCCTCCAAGCATACACAAAGATGTACAGTTCACACCAAAGACACTCATCTTACGTTTTCATTCAAGAACGAACTTTATTCTTCGAAAAACATTGGTTGCGACTACACACCCCCAAATCATTATTTGCACAAGCGATACTCCGGCAACTGAATGTAAAAATAAACATATTGGTCCAATAATGAACTTAAAGTCAATGCTTAGCGTACGATTTGATAAAATACTTCATGATAACGCGAACAAATTGGCACATAGGTACTTAATTGACCAGTTAGCAGGTTATGTAGCTCACTTGGAGATAAGCAATATAACTGCGACTGATGCATCTGTGTCAAAAGAAAAGGCTGGGGTTGGTATCTTCTCTCCTTCTTCTGACTGGTCCTTTTCGATTGGACTCCCAAATGATAACCCAGTATTCATGGCAGAATTATTCGCTAGTGTTCTTGCCCTGCTCAAATTGCCCTCAACCGAATTATCAGCACTGATCATTACAGATTTGTTATCAGTATGTAATGCACTTTCAGTGGCAGCAAATGCACAGCTGATGAATATGTTTCGTCATTTAATACCAAAAACGTAAAAAGCTACATTTCCTATGGTTACCGGGCCACCGCGGATTACATTTGAGCGAAATGGTGGACTCTTTAGCAGCAGTATCCCCGAGTGGGCCCACCATTCCAGTTTTGCCAGATACGGCCTAAGTGACAGCGCTTATGTTCCAAAATTCTTGTTTGAAATGGGGAGTATGTCATTTGGATAAATTTAGAGATTTCGAGCATTTAAGGTATTGCTCAAATATATTGGAATGTGTATCTCGCCAGTTTGTAGTCACTTATACCAGATTGCGCTGTACAGTTTCACAACTAAATTATTACCTTAACAAAGCTCGACTCAATGCGTCACCACTGTGCATTTTTTGAACAATTGAACATTTCTTTTTATTCTGTCGTCGTTACTCTTCTCAGAGAAAAAGATTTTTAGAAGCCCATTACAGAAGTTAGGAATGTAAGTAAATGTAGAAGTACTTTTATCACTTGGTGGCACTTCATTTGGTTACTGCCACTGTGTTTGACTACATCAATGCATCTAAAAGATTACCGTGCTAGTGAACCCTAACCTTTTCATATCTTTAGTTTATAACTCATAGCTATGTCTGTGAGGAACAAGAGTTGGTTTGACCCCTTGCTCAGCGAGGATTTTTTGTTTATTGGCAGTTTTTTATCTAAAGAAATCTTGCAGATTGGCTTTAATTTCACTTTAGTTTCATTTAGGTATCCTGCCACCCGCTTCATGGCCCATGCCCCTCTGTGGGTGAGCGCCGCCCATCCTAGGCCATCAGCAACAGCATCAACATTAAAACGGGTGTTGCTTCTCATCTGAATTTCTCACAGTAATTACAATACACCACGCTTCCCGTGTCACGCCTTTATATGATGATCGAGCGGGTGTACGGAGAATTCACTCGTATCACATTTAACATTTATAACAAGGTCCTACGTCCTCATTCGCTTTTCGTTGGTATGGTTTTTGCAAAAAAAAGTCACAGCTTTGCCGCAAAGGCGAAGCAACGAACGCAATAGCAACAATTTGGAAGGTCACCCGCAAAATGAAAAGCACATCGAAATGTTTCCCACGTTTCTCACGCAAAAATCACGCATAAAACGTGCTCACAAGTACAGATGCACGCGAATAAGCGTCTCAGTTCTTACTTCACTGTGTCGGAAAAGCACGCGCTTTTCGCAAACTGAGACTGCGATGATTGCAGTGACCTTTGGGCACCGGGTAACTACAACAGAATTATTCCAGGTAAAGCCCGAGGACAGCCAAGACGTACGGTCTTCCCCCCCCCCCCCCAGCGCGAGCCAATAGTGAGCGAGGGAGCATCGTTCCCTTCCTCTATGCGGGGCAAAGTACGCGAGGGAGATTACAGTGTGCACCGCAGCGCGATGTGGTGACGCGCGGTCATTGTGCCATCTTGCTAGTAATACTGAAAACAATTATTTCCTCCGAGATTCCCATGAGCTGCGGCAGGTGGTAGATACAAATAACTTGCCGTTTCAAGGTTGATGTACGTGCTCTTCAGCGGCTAACAACTGCGAGGACCCTAGTTCGATTCCGTGCGCCAGAGTCCTTTTCAGGTTTTTTTTTCTTTCTTTTATTTTCATATATATAGTTACGTATACATACACGGTGAGTGACGCCGACTTCGATGCCGACGCTGGCGGCAAAATCCATCCGAGAGTGTCTATATAGTTGCTATCGCAATAAAACAAGGTTATGTGTCATGTTTTTTTGAGAACGATAGTCTTTCTTGGAAAAACTCAACGCAGATATTTTGGTCTGTCTGTCTGTCTGTCTGTCTGTCTGTCTGTCTGTCTGTCTGTCTGTCTGTCTGTCTGTCTGTCTGTCTGTCTGTCTGTCTGTCTGTCAAACTGTTAAGATTACCGGCGAAAGTTTGGCCCATGCTAAATGCCAGCCCATCCTTAACTGGTAGCAGCGTTCATATTTGCGAACATTGTCAATGAGAAAGAAAATATTATGCATATTTGAGGCCTGGCATCAATACGTAAATATTACGTAGTGTGTTTCTTTGCTTATTACAGGCGTAGATACGGGTTTTTTATGGCCGCAGTGTTTATTGCGCTGCGCGCATGATTTGAATTACACTGCGTTGAGAAATTTGAGGTTAAAAGTGTTCATATAGACACAAGTTTTATAAAGTGCGCCTTTGTAGGCACTAATTGTAACTTAGGCACAAACGTTAAGATAGCCATTTGCAGGCACTATAAAAAGTTGTGAACATCCTTTTTATTCTTAAATTCATGGTCATATATCAATGTGACACAATAGGAACACGAAGAACAAAATATGCATTTGCCTGAAATTCGGTCTCTGCTCATGAGAGTACGCAAAGTCGGCATATTATGATGGTGAAATAAGGAAATGTCGCGTTTTGTAATAAATGTATACAGGGAGAGGTTGGTGCCAATGCGTAGCGCCAGCTACTCCTCTTCTCTTGCACAAAAGTCGACATCGCACTTTTTGTAGCAAACACAGGGCCGCACACAAGTAGATAGCACAACATTTACAAAATGAGTTCACGTTTCTCACCACTGAGTGTCCACACCACACAGAAATGTGTTCACACTACATATAATTGTGTCCACACCACACTGAGTTTGTAAAAACAAAAATAATCACGCCAATTTAGGTGTTCACACAAAACGTCGAAGCTCAATAAAATGCCCAAGGTGATCTTGTCACTTAAATACTGAACTGTTTTCAGAAATGTTTTCCCAAAAATATCCTAGTTAAACACGAAAATACAGTTTTGAAACATATCGCGGTTAACACTGAAGTACATTTGTTTTTGTTTTCTTTGTTCAATATTTTTGAGCTATTTCTGATTCCTCCAGAAAGTGAACGACTGCACGCGCTGCAAGGGCTTGTAGCTTTTTTTCTTGGCATGGACCCAAAATTTTTGCCCTTGATGGATGTCGCTAATTGAAAGAATTGAGTTTTTGATTCTTTGCGCAGAGGCGGTGTCGTGCTCAATGAAGTCAAAAGTCGCGTGAAGGTCAATTTGGCTCTTCATCATTTCTGAAAATTTTTCCGTCTGCCTGTCATCCTTCAATAAATAACTGCAGATATGGAAGCACAAAAGGTCATCCAATACGCGAACACGTTTTTTCTTTCTACTGAAACAAAGACAATAAATGTAGTCTTCATGGCGCACGGTATCCAGCTGGCAATAAGACGTCTCTCTTGTTTTATTATCATTTTCAACATAACCAATTATGGGTGCACATTCCAACGCTTGAATGCTTTCACATGCCCATGGTAACAAATAGTTTGGTTCTGCAATGCCGAAATCGTCCTTTCTGCAGGCTAGCACTTTCAAGTTGAATGAAGGCCAGTTTAACGCCCACGTCATTGTTCAGTTCTCCAAAGAGCCGGCTTCTGTGGAATGAATGTTCCCGGCTTTTAGCAACGTCAAGTACACTTATTCCATCATGCATATTATTTTACATGCCGCAGCGTTGATACGCATATGTAGTGACGTTAGTAAGATTTACCAAGGAGGCGAACGACTTCACATAAATTTTTAATTAGGCAGGGCGAGATAACTCTTCCCGGCATCATCTTAAAACAATTGCATGTCGAGCAACATCCGTCATTTTCAACGTGCAGACCTCCTCAGGGAAACTCTATTATTTCGAAAATGCCAAAGGAAGAGATTTGCATTCCTAGTGTCTATATTGCTACGTGCTTGAACACATCTTAGAAAAGGAGAGAAATTTAAACCTAATACCTGTACTTTATTTAGGTGCTTCTTAAAGAAACCCCAGGGTGCTCCAAATCGCCAGAGCCCCCATTATGGCATCTCTCATATTGATATCATGGCATAAAATTGTCAAACACAAATAATTATATTATTCCCTTCTTCAGATTGTTTAGCCCGGAGGTGGTCAGCAGCGTCTGTCTTGGAAGT
Source organism: Rhipicephalus microplus (assembly GCF_043290135.1). Lineage (NCBI taxonomy): Eukaryota > Metazoa > Arthropoda > Arachnida > Ixodida > Ixodidae > Rhipicephalus > Rhipicephalus microplus. The sequence continues at coordinate 54,378,661 of NC_134709.1, read as the reverse complement.
CGTGAGCTTGAGCCGATAGCATAGCCTTGTTGACCAGCTGTAGCTGGTGCTCTAGATTTGGTTTTGTCAGCCCTGCCGCACGCTAGGCTCTTGGTGATGACTGGATAGGTGTTGTTTGGGTATTTTCCTATGCTTATTAGACTTAAGTGCATAACCTTGGTTAACTGCCTGTTCTCGAGAAAATATGCCGCTAGACGTAACCAGGTCTATAGACTCCTACTAACTTTCCTGAACAGACATGGTTTGGCCTGAAGCTTATAGCCATATTTTCATGTAGCTACTCAATGTTGTTTATGACTGTAGTCTGTTTTTAACATTAAAGTGTTTTATGCCAAGGTTCACCAAGATTTCAGTGACGCTTTTCCTTCCCGGAAGTGACGTCCAAAAATACGCCCGATCAGAAGACAAAAAGATGCGACATTGTGAGTCGAACCTATTACATCTGGGTGCGCCACAACAGATGCCAGGGACGCTTTCCACTGCAACATGGTTGCATGCTTTGAACGCTTTACAAAATACGCTTTTATATAGTTCCGACACCACCACATCACCATCGCGAAGTGAGGGAAGAAGATAAAGAAGACCTATTGCTGTTCTGGCAGATAGCGGTTTTGGTAGATAACGAATACCCAATTTTACTAAAGAGGATGCGAGAGATTGGCTTGCTTCACTTTTTTATTGCATGGGCGACTGAGTTCTTGCTGTACAGGGAGTTTTACTGTTTACAGGGCGGGATATCACTAGCGAAATTCAGACAGACACGTGGTCTCCTCCACGGAGTGGTTTTGTACCCTCTACTATTTAATATCTTGCTTAGCTCCATTCCTCGTCATCAAACAGTGAACGTAGATGATATAGCATTTTTTGCTTGTGTGGATCACATTAAATCACACTATGCCCCTTTACAAGAATAGCCATTGACCTTAAAAGCTTCGTTAGGCAGTGTTTTTTACCCTTTATATACGCAAGTGTGCAGTTCTAGCATTCTTACCGCAATACAATACAAATTTATCACTCTCATTCCACCAAGCAGAATTTTCCCAAATGCAAAGAGTCCAGTACCTCGGAATCAGCTGTGATGAAAAGCTCAACCTGCGTATGCCTATATTGAACATACAGTGACGAAAGCGTAACGCGCAATAGGCCCACTTAGAAGGATTAGCAATAGTCGTGTGGGCGTGCACACAGACGCCTTATTATTGGTTTACCGGATGTCCATACGCTCTATACTGGAGTTTTGGTGTGCCTTATTTTCTGTCGTACCAGTTCATACGCCCTATACTGGAGCTTGGGTGTTTCTTAATTTCTGGCGTACCAGCATGAAAGTTACGTCCGATAGTTCTAATTGAGCGCCAAGCACTTCGCTAGTGTTTGGGGTCACCCAATATTGTAGCAAACTCTGTTCTGATAAGGAATCACGAATCCCTTCTGTGCCTGTTAGACTCAAATTATTCACAGCTCGAACATTCTTAAGAGTCTATTAATCACCGATAATACGAGCCGAATATATAATCATCAGTGATCTAGCTATGTATTTTAAAGTAACTTTGACTCGTTCTTCTCAGATATTACTTACCCAGCAGCTATTGGACTCATTGCTGATTAGGCTTAATGATATAGTAACTATGAATTACAGGTTGCGATAATTAGGCTCAAGATATAATAATATATTCCCTAACAATGCGAAAGCGAGATTACTACCTATTAATCCTCTGAATGGCATGTCTAAGAAGCACTTGAGTTAAGTTTCTTCTACGGTTGCGATAGCGAATGATGCTTCACAGTGTGGAGAAAAGGTCGGAGTGGAAATTTTTCCCACACTATTAGACTGGTCATATTCAGTAAGGCTTCCTCATTACACTCAAATATTTAGCCGAGTTTTTAGCTGTTATATTATTCCTACTTATAATTCGTTTGAAAACAACTTCTGTAGCTATAGTTACACATTCATTGTCATTGCGTTTGGCCCTAACTCAAAAAATTCAAATATTTTAAGGTTATTGCGATTACTTTTTCCTCATCATCTGTGAAACCTACGATTAATTTAAGTGCCGGGAAACAAAGGAATTGTACTGGATGAAGTTGCGGATTCTCTAGCGAAAGCTTGTCTGGCAGGTTCAGTTCTCTCTCTCCTTCTAGTTACTGTGTTTGTTGCTGCGGCAAGATTCGGAAAGTATGCATTATCTGTGCTTAATCCAAATCTCCATTCATCACCAGACTTCTTGCACCTACTGTAGTTCCCTTGGAGCAGGAAATAGTGTATAGGAAGACGGGCTCGAGTTTTCATAGCCAGAAGGCGCTGTAGAATTCGAACTCTTTATTTTTACATGAACAGAGCGCGTTTGGCAATTTCTCCTTTTTACTACCACTGCAATGAATTCGAAACTATCGTCGACTTCTTGTTGAGCTGGCGACCTTTTTTCTTACACAGAAAACGATGCACCAAAATTCTAGTGAAGCAATATAGTCTACCAGTTACGTTGGCCGTTATGTTATTATATGGGCCTCTGCGCTGGGATACTCGGACAGGGCTATTTTCAAAGCTGTCGAAATGTTTTTATGGTTGATATGAAAAGTTTATATAGGTTCGTAAGTTACTTTCGAATCACTACAACGTTACGAGGTGCAGGTAAATTATGTGGTACAAGACTTCGGTGTCTTGATTATCATGTTTGGATGTCTCGTTTACCTTTGTCATCCATTCACGTCACGTGCTGCCAAACTCAGTATATGTGGAGCTAGCGAAAGGACCGCAAGCACGCTATTAGGGTGGTTAGTTGTCATGTTCTTACATGACACGCGTGTCATGATTATTATGTTTGCACCATTCATATGCATTCCTCATCCAATGAAATCACATAAACCCAACTTTGGTATATGCAACGCTTGCCCGAAAAGGGGAGTGTTTCAAGCGCTTTGCTTAGACGCGACGGTGGTGGCACCTACCCGTCGCCTTGCTTTCTACGCCTTATCACCTCCGAGACGGGCGTGCAGGGCGCGCGCGCCCTGTTTTCCAAGATAACTGCCATGTAGCGCTCATGTCTCACGTGTGACGTGACTTGGTGCGCTCGTTCGCCTCCACTGCACGATCGAGGTACTCTAACGCAGCGCCTCCAGAATACCATTCACCTACTCTCTTGTGCAGAACATTAAATAAACGTTTTGTTCAATCTCTCCAGATGCAATACCATCGTCTTTCGACGACATTCGCAGAATCACATGCAGATACGGTGCCATTTTTTTATTAAGAGCCTTCATGTGCATGCGTCTTTGTGTTTTAGGGTGCTGTCAGCCTTTGTCCCACCACTTGCCGCTGCCCGCTAAAACACAATGTTGCAAGCCTCGGTTTCCATAGTAACTAGCGCCATTTTGGTTTTCACGGCCAGGCGTTTCGGCTCCGCCGCACTGCACCGCAGCTGCATGTTGGCGCGGGGGTGCAAGTTGTGATATGAGCTGCGTTTGACTACACCGTTGACGTAGCTTCCCTAACGACGCCATCCTCGCATTAGGCGCACCTATAAGAACTTTGAAGTGTAACTGCCAGGGTGCTGTGTGCTGTGATGCGAAACCGTCTGGTGTCTTTCCCGCTTCCCGACATTCTCTAACCAACGGAAACGCTGGTTTACACAAGTGACACGAGATTGTTTAAAGCCGACTACTTCTCCCAATGTTTGTGAAATGAGTACCCGTTGTACTGCGAGTGGGTTGAGTATATCACCACATATTTCGTGAAGTGGCTGACTCATTTATGCGACAAAAAGCAGTTTGACCAAAGCAAGCACGACAACTGGCACAGTTGTCGTGTTTGAATCAGGCTTAGTTCGGCTGCGCCGGGCTATGCGAGCGAAAACTGGTTGACTTGAGTATCCTTGTTTTTCCTCGTAGTTAAAGCACAGTTCACTAATATGAGTAGTCAAATTTGCGGTCCTGCATGCATTCACTATCTGCGTTTCATCGGTTTCCGAAGTCGTCGCCACATTCGTCGCGGCGAAAACCAGGATCGTAAACCACCAACAGACGCGCACGATCACGTTTTGTTTTGCTGGCGGATGTTCTTGTTCCGGCAATTTCACTTTGGTCGCTGAGAAAGGGCATATGGAGAGGTAGACAGAGGAGCTGACGAACGCGTTACCTGTTGACTCTTGAAGTCTTGCGCTACACAACTAAATCTTGTGCGACTTGCCATAGGTTATTCGTTCTTCCCTTCAATGACATGCGGAACCACGCCGCAACTCGCTCGAAAATCGCAAAAATGATTTTTCTTTAATATAGAATGCGACCTGTTTACTGTTCGTGTCCGTTCATCTGTCTGTCTGTCTGTCTGTTTGTCTGCCTGTCCGTCCGTGCGTCCGTTTATCTGTCTGTCTGTCCGTCTGTCTGTCTGTCTGTCTGTCTGTCTGTCTGTCTGTCTGTCTGTCTGTCTGTCTGTCTGTCTGTCTGTCTGTTCAGAATGGTGCAGTGTATGTGCATTGAGAAAGTCGGTTGTTGGCCCATAACTCAAATATGCCCTATGTGCTGCATCGTTATTTTTCTTGTCTTTTTGTTTCATAACCAGCCACAAAAATGATTTGATAATGTCAACTCAGTTTTTATTTAGTGCTTGTAGAGAAAATGTGCATGAACACCATAAATGTGGTCAGCGCCGTGTGCGAAAATTCACCCTTATGTTTTATTCTAGGCCCACTGCGAGGACACCAACTTTCCAGGAAAGGAGGCAGGATGGTTGGGAGAAATTCAGGTCAGATGCTGTATGGATGCTGTATGAAATTAAACCGGGCTTGGAAAAACATTGTCTGTACCTTGTGTCTCCCTTTGGATTTTCATCTACTTTAATGTACAGGCTTGCAGGAGAAGGAGGAGGGTTGCTTTATTAGGATTGAGTGTCCTACTATTTTTTAGCAATGCTTACAGCTTGCAAGGTTTTTAAGCAGTCCGTTGTACAGATCCGTTCGCATTAACTAAACTGCTGAACAGAAAATTATATTACGGACAAAAGTAATATTTAGGGTATGAGAAACAGGCTAGCTTAGTTATGCGAGAATATCTCGAGCTACCCGGGTGTTTGATCTGCCTTCCCTGTCGTTATGGGTACCATCATAAGGGGCTCGGTACCACATCGAAAATGCCGTGTTTACGGCTCATGTTTTTGCAGGTTGCTCTCATTTGGGCCTTCTGTTCTGGTCTGTTAGATGCTTTCTGATCTGCAGCTGATTCGCCACCTTTCAACGAGTCATTTTCGACATCATTCTTGCCAGATGTAAACAAAACTGCCCACTTTGGCGAGAAGCCATTGTCAACTACAGTCACCTGGCCTATATGTCTTGGTGGCATTGACTCTGGCCGATTCACTACTGCTTCACTTGAGCTGAAAGAGCCACCTCAAAAGGGACCATTGCCAAATCTGGGTGCCACAGGCTACTTCGTCTTGAAACTAAAATCAAGAACAGCAACGGTGAAAGTAAGCGCCGCAGGATATAAATGCCAGCCTGCCGCCTCCCACATCGGACTCGACACCACGCAGAGAATTTCGCGTTTGCGGCCAATGTTTTTGTAGGTCATTTATCTCAAACATGCTGCCAGCATAAAAAGCTGCAATTGTTGTCTTCTCACGGTGTCGTGCCCACCTGAGTGTAGTGAGCTATCTTAACGCCTGTCATTTTGTCTGTCTTTTGCATGTTGTACTTTATCCAACCTTCTGTTGTTGCTTGCGGGTGACGTCGAGGTAAATCCTGGGCCTATGTCAAAGGCGGAGGCTGACGCATTCACCCAGGCACTAGAAACTGCACGTGAACTTTAAGATGAATAAGCTTCTTTGGTTACTTAACATAATATATTCTTCGACGGAGTGAAGCAACTTAGGCTAAAGGACGATGCGGTAGAAAAGACTCAGGCCACCGGACTTACGCCTGGGGACAGCACAGAACCAGCTCTTCGCGACATGTTTGAAAAGATGAAGTCAACTGAACATGAGATCAAATGCCTGAGTACAAAAATGGTGTCTCTTGAACAGCCACAGTCTAAGGCAGGTACCAGTTCTAAGGCTACACCTGCAGACGCACTGTGATTATTTACGGATCAGCTCATATCAATTTCTTCACGATGTGATTGAAGCGGAAAATAGGATGCGTCGATCCAATCTACCGTTTTTTTGGTTTGCAAGACAATGCTAATGAGGATTGGGCAGCTTCTGAACAGAAAATAAAGTAGGTTTTGTTCTGAAAAAATACAGCTTACACTCACTGGTACTCAGTTTGATAGAGTTCATTGATTGGGTAAACATAATAAAGAAAAGTGTCGACCAATCATTGCCAAACTTGCCTTCTATAAAGATAAGGACCCAATCCTGTCGCGTGCCCAAAATCTGAAAGGCACAACGTTTTCTATATGCGAAGATTTTTAATAGCAACGCGATAGACTCGCAGAAGGCTAACAAAATTTGCCAAAACTCAAAATGAGCTATATAGGCTTGTAGTAGAGAAGCTGCACATCGAGAACACTACTTACTTCTAGGGCACCGTCACCAAGTCAGTTATTCGCTCATGCAGATAGCTAGAAGCGAACTTACAAACGTTTAGGAAGCAGGAGCTGCATAAGCCCTGCACTCCTTCATAATTTACAGTACCATACACTAACATTAGAACCATTCTATCCAAACGTGACATTGTCTCTTCTTATATGCATGATAGCCTTTCTGATATTCTTGTCTTCATTGAAATATGACACTGAAAGTTCTACGGTTGCTAACAAATACAACATCTATCGATGCGATCGTCCAGACAGAAGGGGTGGTGGCGTTATCATAGCTGTCGAAAAATCTGTCGAAAAAATAACGACCACCATGCTCTATGCTGGTTGTCCTCGCTGAAGAATTAGTCTGGGCGCCTCGTTCTTTGTATACTTCGTTTGCAAGAGTACATTTTTGACGTGTACAAGTCTGGCAAAAAGCATCAGGATGCCTACGCTATCTTTCGCTGCCCTCTGCCACTTTCATCTCCAGCCATGCATCCTCAATGCCCCTCATGTGATCAAGCGGCTTCCTTTTCCCTCACGTCATCACCCCTGGCAGTTGCTGGGTCACTATCTTCAAATAGCAGTGCTCAGTTTACCACGTGCCAACGGGACGACCCCTACTGTCACCGCATCAACGAATACTTGAATGGCTAGCCTTCCCCACTCAATTCCAGACTACATCTTCAGCTATGGCAGTTCAAGTTAGAGAACAATGTCCTGTAGCGCTATACTTACAGTGCACAAGGGCATCGGTGGGTGCCAGTACTTCCCCGTTCACTGCGGAAAAAAGTTTTCGAAGCATTGCACGACGATTTATCAGCTGAAAACATAGGATTTCAGAAAACCTACAACCGCGTTAGGAGCCTTTTGTTCTTGCCTGGTCTTTCTACATTTGTGGCCAACTATGTCGATTCTTGCGCACTTTTTCAACGCCGAAAGCTCAGAACTTCAGCTTTTACTGCCAATTAAAACCTATTCCATGTCCCGATGCACCATTTGTCTTTGTCGGAATAGACCTCATCGGACCACTTCCCGTAACGCCAGGAGGGCACCGCTGGGTCGACACAGCCGTCGACCACCTCACACCATACGCGGAGACTGCTCCTCTACGCACTGGCTCTGCCTCAGACGTTGCCGCCTTCCTTTTAGAAGTCATTGTGCTGCGTCATGATGCACCTCACGTCTTGTTGAGTGACCGAGGCAAGACCTTCCTGTCCACAATTCTGGACGAAACTATAATAACTTGTGGCACAGTTCGTAGGAACATATCAGCTTACCAGCCGCTAACAAATGTCCTGACAGAGTGATTCCACCAGACTCATACACATCCATGTACATCGGACCGAACCACGATAACTGAGACAAACGTTTGCACAAAACACCGCTGTTCGACGAACCACTAGATATTCACCTTTCTTCCTCGTATACGGTCGTGCGCCGACATTCACCATCGACGCCTCTTTCTTCATTGTAATGACAGAAACATCCACAACTTCACCAGAACATTTCATCTTCAGGCTCGCTGACACGAAAACGTGCTCAACTCAACACGGAAGCCAGTCAACAAGACCACAAGCAAAGCTATGACAGCTTTCGTCGAGACGTCACCTTTCGTCCTGGAGATGAAGCACTACTTCAGACGCCTGTTTGTACACCCGGAGTGTGTAAAAAGTTTCAGTCACGCTCTCTCGGACCTTACGTGGTTGTAGAACGATCGTACATGTCCTGTCAATTATATTGTCACTCCCATTGAAGGTTTCTCGAACCGTCGTTACCATGCCTACGAGATAGTCCACGTTTCACGTCTCAAATCCTTTGTTCGCTGTACCTTTCCCGCCTAAGTCTCGACCGGGCCGGGGAAAATGAATGTGAGCATTATTTATGCGTCCCATCTTCTCATCTGTACATACTCATCCAGTTTGGGTTTTGGGGCACATACTCGAGAAAATGAAGAATCTTGAGGGTCCTGGACGCTGCCTTACTATATATGTATATATATATATATATATATATATATATATATATATATATATATATATATATATATATATATATATATATATATATATATATATATATAATATATATATATATGTGTGTGTGTGTGTGTGACACGTGACACGTGAGGAGACAGGAGAACTGATGCTGCTTGATAAATGCGAGTATATGAAAATATACCTCAAGGGCCAAGGGGGAAGGGCTTTTTTTGGAACAACCAAGGTTGCAGCCACCTTGTTATATAGCCGTGCAACTGATTTTCTTTCATATATAACATGAAAACTTTCCGTATGTTAACGAAACCATTCTTCGTCTTACTTCGAAAACAAAGAAGACGAGTCATATCCACAAAGTGAATGATCATAGGGAGCGAAGCAATGCGATGGTTCATTGTTACTGTAAATTACCCATGACATTGACGTCTGACTCATGCCATTTTTCCTCATCTTCCAAGCTCTCCAAATTACAAAAATTGCCTAATAACGATTCAAATACTCACTTTAGAGAAAAATCATTTATAAAAACCTCATAGCACTAATCAACAGACCATAAAATTTTCAATCTGCTGAAAGACAATGGCGCTGCCTGATTGCTTTTCCACTTGGCTTTATTATGCGTGAATTTGAAAAAAAATTATCACGTGATGGCCGACAAACGCGCGTCGTTTTTAAGGACCTCAATAGTAAATGCAAAGAATTATCAAAGTCTCTTCATGCACCAAGGTCGTTTGAACAAGCTCACTCTGACTACGACGAACAATGATCGATCGTAGAATGGCACCATAGAAAAAAAAGATCTTGACATATCCATGAAGTGAGTGATGATGAGTGCACGAAGCAGTAACATCGTTAGGTGTTACCCTAAATCACCTGTGGCATTGACTACTCCCTCGTGTAAACGAAATATATAAAAAGCTTGTTGGTCATAAACGGTATGTTGTGTTCAGCTGAGTGAATTTCGTTTTGTCTTCATTATTACTGCTTTGTGGTACAAAATCTAGCCTGAAGCTCGCAAAAACGAGATCTGTGCACGTTATCCTCGTGGTTGTTGGTTCGAACTGCATCACTCGTACGAATTACATCATCGAGCATATGGAGACGTCATACACTGCCGAAGCGACATGTTCGTGATGACCATTGCTATGATCTTCGCTGCCAGCACCGTCATCGTCATGGCATATAGTGGGTGGGTAACTTGCATCTGTTGTGCCGTGGTGGCAGAAAGAGAATATATGGTCAGCAACGCGCTTGTTCTTCATCATGATCAGCATCAGCCTCATCGTCCGTGGCGGCTACAGAGCGACGGAGGACAAGCCTCGTCGATAAGAGAAAATCAATTTCTCTAACGATGCATTCTTGTAATGAAGAACATACGAATAAGATTATCACTTCTTGCTGAATGAACTTGAACAAAAGTGACGCGGCAAGATTACTTCGCAGCTGGTACCCTGGAATTAGGGTAAATAGTTCGACATTGGTTCGAAATTACGGAACATTCAAACACATCGGCACGTTCAGAAAGCAGCGTCCGCGCACAAAGGCTGTCAACGAATAGCTGAGAACAGCCATTCTGGCTTTCACGGGAGCCTTACGAAAGCGTGGGCGATGTCAGTGGTAAAAACAACGTTTCCAACAAGAGCGAAGGACTTCGTCTATACCACGTTATTGTGCATCATTAGCTGGAAGACATATATCTTTAAAGCCGTCTTGATTTCGGCTACTACACACTCGTACTCGCAGAAAATAATCCCGTCTTCTTCAATAACATACTCTGGTCTGACGAAGCCCAATTTTTTCTCCAATGCCTGAGCCAACGTTCACAACGGCTATTAACTGGAGAGCTACAGATCCTTAATGGCTGTGGAAGTCACAACTCTACGCACAGTGGTCTTTCAGGGTTGGTTGTGGCGTTCACAGCTGCTAATTTAATGACCCAGAGTTTTTTTCTACTTCGATGGTGCACTAACTGCAGAACGCTACCTCAGTGATTTACTAAATGACCTCCTGAGTGAGATCCCCTTCAACCTTTCCCTAGTTTGGCTCGGCAATATCTGGTTATAGAAAGACGGCACTTCTCCGCACAGCTGTGGACAGACTCAAACGTGGCTTCATCGAAAATGTTCTCAGAAATGAGTCTGCCATCTTGGACCTGCAGACTGGCCCACCAAGTTCTAAAATTGGACTCCGACAGATAAATTTTCACTGCGATACATTCAAGACCATGTCTACAGCGATTTGACGACAACGCCATAAAAATAATGAAGTTTAAAATATCACATGTGTGCCCCTCAATTACTACAGAAATTCTGCAAAACGCAATAGAAAATGTGCTCACTGGGTGTAGGTTGTGTAGAGGTGCTGATGAACGGCTGTTTGAGCAAGCTATGTAACTACCCTTGACGTTTCAATAAAAGCACTATGAACAGCAATTAGGCATGATCTCTTTAAAATAACAAGGATTCTATTATTCATGAGTTAGCTGTTAGATCATTGCATGTTTTATTTGTACCGTTTATTCGTTTGCATTCAGTTCTGAGAGACAGGTACTAAACATGATAACCTAAATGGGTACCAAGTACGAGCAATAACCTTTTGAACCTACAACCAATTGTGCCTAATGTGCCATATTGCCAATAAGTATCCAGAAAAAGAATCGCACGTACCATGATGAAAGTATGAATAAACCTCTCTACAATCCTTCCTATCGTGCTTTTTAAATTCTTCCTTTATCACAATGTAACCATCTCCCCCTCCGCCATGTTTATCATTAGCACGAAACGAACAAAGGCAAAAAAGAATGACGCTGTTGAGTCAAATGCTGCTTCTGATCTCGTATCGCATTCGCACGTGGTGGCCGCTTTTCGTCATGTTTTGTCTCTTTTAATGGTACCATCCGACTTTGGCTTAACGTCCGCCGCAGTCACTGATAGCTTCTTCAAGCGACCTTCTTACGTGAGAAATCCTTCGTCATTCCTTTAACTTACATGTGATGGCACTAGAACCAGCGTGCATTAGGGGGCTGTCACGTGGTATATAAATTCACGCCCATAAACCAGGGCTGCAAAACAATTAGGCACCGCAGTTATCTTACAGCAGATTGAAAATTTCATTATTTCTAGATAAGCTATACAAAATGTCTCTAAAAAAATTTCTATAAATCCGCTATTTAAAAACGACAGGCCTGCACGGAACGCGCATCGCAGGCAGATTGAGAGAAAGAAAAGCGGTGCTTCGGGGAAGTTGCTCATAGTATTTTGTTTGTTGCATGTGAACGCTGCTACATACCCACTTTGGAATATTTGCCAAGAAAGCTTGTAGAAGCCTACATGTGAACACTATATAATTTTGTCAGCTTATTGCTAAAAATAACAAAGAAAACTATTTTTCAAAAATAAAAATTGATAAAGTACCGATGAATAGGTAAACAAAAAGAGCGCTATTACCACATAAAATGACTAGAATTTTCAGTTGGTCAGAAACTGCAGTTTACCTTTTTCAATAAAGATCGACTGTATGTCCGACGTGCATTCACATTACCAATCACATCACAAGTATTCGTCAAGAATATATTCAAGCAGACGTTATATTGCCCCCACACGTAGTGAGTAGACTGCAAGAGCGGCTCTCTATCTGGAGGAAAAAAGAAGATCGCGTGCTTATTTTGTGCTCGAGAGCCAGCCACGACTGACGCATTGTCCTAGAGCTAGCTACTCGGTGGTTGAATGAACCCTCAGTACTTGTGATTCATCCGGACAAAGTGGTGGAGGTGCTGGGTCGTCTCACGACCCAGCACCTCCCCCCCTCCCCAGTATCCCCCCCCGCAATACCCCCCTCCCCCGGGGAGCCGTAATACGAGTCAAGTGCCACTTAATACTCCCGTCCATCGGACCAGCAACCGAATCAGGGCATCACCTCCGGAAGTCGACAATACTGCTCCCACCAAGTCGACAAACAAGACCAGTGCTTCGGTGCAAACCTCGCCAACCCGCACGGGAAGCATGACGTCGAACCGCTATACGTTGGAAAGCCCACGGACACCAGTGACGTTCCATGGTACGGAGCGCGAGGACATTGAGGAGTGGTTGGCGGACTTCAAGCGTGTAGCCACCTTGAATCAGTGGGACGTCGCGGTGAAACTGGGTCATGTCTATTTCTATATCAAAGACGGGGCACGTACAGGATATCAAAATCAAGTGGAGCAGCTGACGACGTGGCCCGAATTCTCTCGGAGGCTTCTGCAGACCTATGCCAATGCTGATCGCCAAGACAGAGCTGAACAAGCTATTCTGGACTGCGTCCAGTCGCAGAACGAAACTATGACCACGTACGCCGAAAGCATGATGCGCCTTTTCCAACGGGCTGATTCAAGAATACGTAGGAGAGGAAGTTGCGTCACTTGATGTGCGGTGTCAAGGACCAGCTTTTTGCCGGCCTCGTGCGATGCCCTCCGAAGACGGTCGCGGAGTTCTTGTCCGAAGCCGTGACAACGAAAAAAAATGCTGCAGCAGCGATTCAACCAATACGACAGGCAAGTCAGTGGCATGTCCACTGTTGACATTTTCACCGCTGCTGGGACCAGCAATGACTCTCTACGAGAACTCATTTATTTATTTATTTATTTATTTATTTATTGATACTGCGATCTTTTACAAGATCATAGCAGGGGTGGTGCAAAAACATAAACATAAACATCAGTGGAAACAGGCAAACAAACAATCAAAAACAAATGTAATACAAACTTATGTAACTGATAGCTGCAGTGATTCTTCGAGACAAGAGAATCAACAAAAAGCAAGGTATAAACATAGATAACAATCATTTCTGCAGTGACTCTTCAAATGCAGACAATGTATTTAGGGTAACAACATCGTTATGTTGTTACCGTAACTCATCCGTAACTTAGTACGTGAAGAGTTGCAAAAGGCTGGTGTAAAACCTCTTCTTACGGTTGGCTCTATTGAAACTGTGTTCAAGGATGAGCTGTACCAGGCCCTCCAGGAAACCTTGCCTCCTGATACAACTGCGTCATCTCCTGCTGAATACCGCCATGCGAGAACCTACGCGGAAGCCTTGAAACGCCCTGCTGCACGGCCGCCATTGTTTGATCATCCTGTCCCTGCTGTTTCATTCGAGTCAGCACAGCACATACCGTACTACAAAGGCACGTACACGCCACCGTCCTTGCCCTTTGTTCGTGGCACTTCTGTCACCCATCGTTCGATGCAGCTGGTCCAGTACATTGACGATCGGCACACGTATCCTCGGAAGTCTGATGTTTGGCACACACCCGATCCCCGGCCTCCGTGCTTTCAATGCCGAGAAGGTGATCACTAGTACCCCGCCGGTGCCCATATTGCCGTCTTGGGCTTCGCGGCTTCTCTACGTACTCGCCGCCACCCCGTTACGGCCAGAGACCACGTGACTTCAAAACTACCTCTCCCAGCAGCATGCACCACCGTCTGCCAGGCGCCAGTCGCGCTCGCCATCACCGAGGCGATTTTGGTCAACGCTCAGCTGTATTATACCGCCCGACCTTCACCACCCAACCCCGAGAAAACTAGCCTAAGCGACCTCTGGGTCCAGGGTCGCTGAACGTTGAAGCGCTGAAAACCTCCTATTGACGCAGAACCATACAGGAACTGGTCCGACATCACCTGCTGCTGCAAACAATAGCCGGCTTTCATTCGATATAACAGTGACAATGGATGACTGAGCAGTTAATGCGTTAGTGGACACAGCCGCCGACTATTTCACACTGAGCGGAAAACTGACAACGCAGCTGAAGAAATAATCACGCCGTGGCATAACTCGCAGATTCGGACAGCTGGTGGGCATGTCGTTACACCACTGGGTGTCTGCACAACTGGAGTACAGATTCAAGGGTATACATTCGTATCAAGCTGCCTTTTTCTACGTGAATGCTCCTGTGACGTCATTCTGGAGTTGACTTTCTACAGGAAAATGGAGCTATCATGGATCTGCAAGAGCGCTACGTCACGTTCTCAGCCCAGCGAGAAATCAACGTGCAAGCTGACGGAAGGCGTGTCGACGTACTTCGTATTTCTGAACAGAGTGTGACACTTCCTCCAGGAGCAAGTGTTCTAGTCGACGTAACATGCTGTGGTTTGAACGATGGCGATGAGGTGGCCGAGACAACTTTAGAACACTTCCTGCAGCAAGGCATCTGTGTAATACACCTTCGTGATGGCCGATCTGAATTGCTCGTTACCAACTTTAGCAACGAGCATCGACACCTTTTCCGTGGCACTTTGATAGCGTTTGCCCACGAAGTAGCAAACGTCACCAACTGTCTCGCGCCAGAACTAGTGGATACCGCAGATACGTCAATGAGTAATATTGACAGCAATCCTGATCTGTCCACCAATAGTTCAGGTCTTGCTTCGCAATTTGCTCAAAGATCCTCCAGACTTCCATCGATCAACACAGAATCATCACGTACGAGGACGCACGCCGAATACACCAAGATCCCTACCACGTTTCGGCTTAAGAACATGAAGCGATACGTACGCAAGTCCGCGAAATGCTTGACGATGGCGTTATCGAACCGTCCTACAGACCGTGGTCATCTCCAGTCGGGCTTGTCAAAAAAGAAGGATGGGCCGGTACGGTTCTGCGTCGGCTACCGAAAGCTTAACAACGTGACCACAAAGAATGTGTACCTGCTGCCTCGTATCGACGATTCGCTGAATCGACTTCGCCGTGCCCAATATTTCACTTCTCTCGATCTCGAAAGCGGGTACTGGCAAATCGAGGTAGATGATCCAGACCACGAGAAGACAGTCTTCGTGACTCCAGATGGCCTATACCAACTTCGAGTGCTCCCTTTTGGCTTGTTTTCAGCGCCGGCAACATTCCAGCGAATGATTCTCACAGGGCTCCAGTGGCACACTTGTCTTGTCTACCTTGATGATTTGGCAGTCTTCTCTGCTACGTTCCAGCAGCACCTTCACCACCTGCGCAGCGTGCTGGAGGCTATCCGATCGGCGGACCTCGCATTAAAGCCACAGAAGTGCCACTTCAGCTATGAAGAAATAAAATTTTTGGACATGTAGTTAGTGCCGAAGGAGTCTGGCGTGATCAGGACAAGCGTGCCGCTGTTGCCGATTTACCAGCTCCTGTCGATAAGAAAGCCGTCCGGCGCTTCCATGGTTTGCGCGACTACTATCGCCACTTCATTTACGACTTTTCACAGATAGCGAAACCTCTGACTCGTCTCACAAGAGACGACACTCCGCTTGTCTGCTAAAACGAATAACAAGCAGCTTTTGATGAACTGCTACAGCACATGCAGTCAGCACCCGTTCTCGCTCATTTCGATGATGATGCTGACATGAAGGTCCATACTGACGCTAGTTTTACTAAGCTTGGTGCAGTGCTCATTCAACGTCAAGAGGGCATCGAAAGAGTGATAGTCTGCGCCAGTCACTCTCTGTCCCGTGCCGAGGCAAATTATTCCACTACGGAGAAAATGTGCCTCAAAGTCGTGTCGTGTGGACAATCACCAAGTTTCGCCCATACCTTTATATTCGTCCCTTCAAGATAGTGATGGACCACCACGCCCTCTGTTGGTTGGCAAGCCTACGCAACCCTTCAGGACGGCTAGCACGGTGGAGCTTGCGGCTGCAGGAATTAGACGCCACCATCGTCCATAAGTCCGGCCGTAAACATCATGACGCTGACACACTGTCACGCGCACCCCTTCATGTCGTCAGTCAGGAAGTAGAGGAAGACGAAAGCTTTCTGGGCGCCATTAGCTCATCAGACCTGAGAAAAAGGCGGTGAGATTACGCAAAGAGTCGTTCGATCATCCATCATTTAGAGGACCAGAGCACAATCATACCACGTCCTTTACCCCGCTCGTTTACGTCGTTCTGCCTTCGAGATGGCGTGCTCTACAAGAACGCTCGTTCGAACAACCATGCTTACCTCCTGGTGGTTCGTCGAGACATGCGAGACGACGTCCTCTTCACTTGCCATGACGAACCCACATCCGATCATCTGGCCTACTCACGGACGCTTGCCAGAGTGAGCGAGAGGTACTATGGGCCAGTACTTTCGGCAAGCGTCAAGAAGTACGTCAAGGGCTGTCGGGAATGTTAGCACCAAAAGCAACCAGCTGGTTCACTTCAGCCCATTGAAGCACCTTGCACGCAGTTCGACCAAGTCGGCATGGACATTCTCGGGCCATTTTCCCTGTCTGCGGACAGCAACAGATGGGTGATCGTCGTGACCCACTATTTGACACGCTACGCTGAGACGTGGGCGATCCCACGAGCCACGGCTTCTGAGGTAGCACAGTTTTTCATGTGCCACATCGTGTTACGACAAGGTGCTCCTTCCAGTATAATGACGGACAGAGGGACGGAATTCACGGCGCAGCTTACGGACGAATTTTCGAACTGAGTGACACCAGTCACTGAAAGACAACTGTGTACCGCCCGCAAACCAGCGGTCTTACCAAGCGACTGAATAAGACCCTCGCAGACATGATCTCAATGCACATCGACGTACAGCAAAAAACAAGGGACCGGATCTTACCTTACGTGACCTTCGCGTATAATGCCGCCTTGCAAGAGACCACGCGATTCGCACCATTTCGGCTTCACTACGGCCGCGATTTGCAGACCATCCTGGACTTTATGCTACCGTGTCAAGACGAAGACGAGTTGGCAACTGACGCTGAAGAATTCGCAGAGCGTGGTGAGGAAGCCCGGCTGCTCGCGCGACTGCACATCGGCCAGCAACAGCAGGCAGATGCACGACGCCATAACACCGGCCACAGAGCAGTGTTTTACAACCCTGGAGACCAAGTTTGGGTGTGGGCACCCATCCACCACCGTGCCACTCAAGTGGCACTTTCACTTAGTGAAAAGTTACTGAGCTAGTACTTCGACCTATATAAAGTGTTACACCGCGTCAGTGACGTGACCTACGAAGTAACACGGCACGCACGGAGCAGGACACGACTGAGGCCGGACGTCGTTCATGTGTTGCGTATCTAACGATTTATTGTGCGTTGTTCGTAACTTTATCTTTACTGTACACAGTTCTTTGTTTTATTTATTTATTTTTGTAAACTAGATTCTGTGTTATTTACTTATTTTTGTAAACTAGATTCTTCGTTCAGAGACTTTTCCCATATTGGCACGCTCTTTAATTTTTACTTTTACATTACCTGATTTTCCCATTTCTTTTTTTTTCACGTGCACATGTTGTAAAATCGCGTGGGGCTATGTTCTTTTCTTTCTTTCTTTTGGAACTTTTTTCTTTCGAAAGAGGGGGCAATGCCACCCACACGTAGTGGGTTGACTGCAAGAGCGGCTCTCAATCTGGAGAAAAAAGAAGATCGTGCGCCTCTTTTCTGCTCGAGAGCAAGCAACGACTGACGCATCATTCTAGAGCTAGCTACCCGTTGGTTTAATAAACCCCCAGTACTTGTGACTCACCGTGACAATATTGACATGCCTTTAGATTGTTGAAGAAAATACAAATACTGCATCAAGTGGGTTTCTGTGGCAATGTCCTAAGCCACCGAAATTGAGAACAATATCTGCAGGTATTTATAAAGCTACCTTGGGAAATGCAACAACTAGTAGTCTTTTCCTAATTAATGAGTAGTTCCGACATAACATGAAGTAATGCTACATTGTTTGTGCTTCTTCACAAAATGGACCAGTTCTCTATGCCATTCTTCACCCTTCTTGAGGAAGCTGGGTACCCGCTACACACATGTAGAGAATACTGTGCATTTTTTTCATGCTGTGGCTCACAAGGATGAAGTATTCTGCCGGAAGCTTTTGTAATGGGGCTGGTGCAATCAACGACCCCCTCGTTACGCAATTCTCATTGTGTGACGCTTGGTTCTTTTTCGCTGCTCTAAAACACTTTATTACTTATATTAACGCGATTCTCTTCCAGACATCAAGCCAAGGCAAGTTTACAACGTACTTTCAAGCACCGGCGTCACTCAGTGGTTGAATACTGCGCTGATGCAAAGGAGACTCTCATTGGGTTTCATTCTTGTTGTGTCCATTCACTTTTTTCATTAGCTAGCTTTCTTGTTTTTCGTAATAGTAGTTACAAACACTGGCAGTGGCGGAAGCGGCGGACAACCATGGCACACGCGACCCTTGATGGGATCCCACAGCAGGTTTCACTGTAAGACTAATAAGCCATTTTTATTAGTTTTTAAGCACGGTGAAACAGAAGGGGGGAGATCTTCTGGCGTGCTTTACGTGGGTGATAACAACACTACGCTAGTTGTACATGCGTATCAATTGTTATATCTTCGTGCTTTTTAGCTGCGACACCCTGTACGCTGCCTGCGACGAAAAATATGGTTTTTTGAATGTTCACGCTCCTCCGTTTTTCCTGTGTTTTTGTTTAGTTGTCATGCCACTTCTTTGTCTTGCAAATTCTTTCAATTGTGAGTGAATTGTGTTCGTGTAAAAGCGAGCTGAACTGACGTACTACAGATCACGGTAAGTTCTCGCAAGAATGACTACTTTGTGCATACATAGGTACCTCCCAGTTCTTGGTCTGTACGGACCATCGCATAGCGACTCCCATGTAGTGTTTCTCAGGAGAGAAGTAACGTTTCCCAGACACATATTGTTCGCTTGAGTGTTTATTTGACTACTAATTTTCCAAGAACATTTTCAGCGACGACGTCTGGTGCACACTGCGATTGACTGCAAAATGCGTCTGGAGATCCGTCGACAGTAGCAGTGTTCACGGGGACACTGTCCCCAGCCGCAGTGCTGAAAGACATGTAAGAGCATGCATAAACAAACATTCACCGTACCTCAATTATATATATATATATATATATATATATATATATATATATATATATATATATATATATATATATATATATATATATATATATATATATATATATACATTGAATCTAGGATTTCAGGCTGCCTGTGGCGAAGACTACCACAGAAGGGCATGGCACTATAGTGGTGTCAATTCAGCCGACCGTATCAGGTGACACTGCAGTGCTTTGGATTGTACTTGCATGTCATTCAGTAGCAGGCATACTATAGCATATTGTGTCACATTATTCTGCTTCGCGGTGCTCCATCTACAGTGATAACAGACAGACGGATAGCATTCACAGTGCAGCTTAGACAAGAAGTCTTTAGACTATGTAACACTAGGCATCGAATGACGACTGCTTACGATCCGCAGAGCAACGGGCTCACTTAGTAACTAATTAAGATCGTCACAAATATTATCTCCATGTGCATGTACGTCCAATACAAAACATGGGATCGCATTTTGCCTCATGTCAAGTTCGCTAATACCGCCGCCGTTCAAAAAACAACACGATTTGCACCGTTTCACCTTCTCTACGGCGGTGAAGTTCAGACGAAGCTGGATGCTATGCTTCCTTGTGAAGACGGCGATCAATTATGAACATATGCCGAATAATTTGTAGAGTGTGCTAAGAAAACTCGCACCTCATGCGGCTACACAATGGTCAGCAGCAACAGGTCGATGCACGACGTTACAACATGCGTCACAGAACCTATCTTCTAGTCTGGGAGACCAAGTTTGAGTTTGAACCTTTGTTCATCACCGTGGCCTCTCCGAAACGTTGCTAAACAGACACTTCGGTCCGTATGAATTGTTGCGCCGCGTGAATGACGTAAACTACGAAGTGGTTCCAGGCACTGCGTAGTCAACACGGATATAACAAAGACGACTGAGCTCTGACACAGTTCATGCGGTGCCATTGAGGCCTTATTTGGCAGGTTCCAAATTCCTCGTACTATCTTTATTTACTTTTCTTGCATTCTTTTATTGGTGGTATTGCCATTTATTCATCTATGGGGAACTCTTGGTATGTAACACTAGGCTATTCGTGTTCTTTTTTATTGTTTGGCTGCTTTGTTTTTTTTTGCCATCTGTTCACAACATCGGGGCGATGCTCTTTTTTTGTGAAGGAGAAAAATTGCTACCTCATTCTAGTACTGGGTCATATGCCAAAACAAATGCTCAGACCACTAAAGACAGAAGCGCGAGTGAGACCCCTGCTCTGGAGAGCAAGCCCATCCCACTGCCGAGTGATTCCTGGCCGGTCCCCCGTGGTGGGATGAGCCATTCCTCTTCGGTGCAACCAACCAACCAGCCAATCCAGCTGACGTGCTTGGTAAGAGCCCTGTTGCTGAGACCTCACTGAAGCAATTTTGCTTCAAGTAGATTCTAATCACTAACTCTCGCATGCATTTGAGATCCTTCTCTCGTATTTATAAGTGAGATTCTGCTCGGACCCTCAAAATGCAGGAAGTTTTGTATTGAAAAGACACCTACAAACAACCGTTATTTCGATCTGTTTTCTTTTTTTAGTACCTGGGGCTATGTTTCAGAGTTTCTCTCGGGACTACTAATGAAGCCATCTGAGTAAAGAAAAAAAAATAAAGAAAAGCTGACTACAGTATCGACGAAGATTTGTTGTCATAGACGTGCGTAGCACGCAAACAACTAACGCAGTTTGAGAAAGCCTAGAAACTTTCCTTCAGGTTCGGTAATGTTCACTGCAACAACAAACGTACATTTATGACCTGTACAAGACGGTTTAGACATAAATCCCAGTGACAGATTACACAGCTAACTGAACTAAGTATACCACACCACACGCCCCTGTCATTTATTCCCAGTAATAGCTGCAGCTTCATACATAATCGTGACTTGTTTTGTGGCTTCAGCTCTTGTCATCGAGTAACGCAGTTTTCTTAACTGAAAGATGGCTTAATGGATCTCAGATTGTAAGTCGTTTCAATTATTTCCTAATTTCAGTATATTTCACAAAGGACAGACCTGAAAGGTCTCGTGTTAGCGGCGCGCTCATAGCCTCTTACTTAGGGTGCCTCGATACATGCGTCACCGCTCAGAGTGCTGCCATCTTTTGTACTGCTCCCTGCGCCATTGTAGTGCCTACATAGTCTTCGAAAGAGGTGTGGAGCTCACGAGCGCAAACTGCTGCTGTGTTGGCATGGCTTTCTTCTGCATGGTATGCCTGGATATTGCGTTCCTCAGTGCTAAAATTCTTCGCATTATGCTAATGGGCCCCATGCCACCGAAGCAACACCGGTAGGTCGTGGGAGAGATAATGGTGGCTGCCGCACCAGATGTCGCAGATGTATTCACTCTGAATGGAGGAGCGGGCAACGAGGTACTCTACACTTACTAATAATTATTACATTGTACCGTAGTAAACGTGTCGTCTAACTTCGATACGTTATGGTTACGCTGTAATGTGCCACGTGTGCTTTCATATATGCACTTTCATGACTTTTTGCTAACCATAAAGAAAGTAAATCCTAACTGACCTGATTTCAGCTTGACTTTGATTGATAGTGCTAATAGAGCAGCGCCGCTGTCCAGAAATAACATTCATAGTGATTCCCTCAGCACATGTTCTTCTGATTGTTTGCCCAATCAATTATTTTGACAAGCCTTATGCTCAGTTTATCCCCACTTCTCTTTGCCGTCTTCTTCATGTCACAGAAGTGTTATGAATGGACCTTGACGTCCCCAAAACCCGCTCCGCACACTCGTCTTCCTCCTGCCACTGCACCTGCAGCTACGCCTACCCGTGTTGTTTCCGGCCCTGCTCGTGTGCTCACTGCGACTGAGGCCGCTCCTGCAAGAGTGCTTGCTGCTCCACACATCGTGCTGCCATCTACCTTGTCGCTGTATTCAAGAACTGTTCTTTTTCTACCAGCAAACGTTATTTCACCGCACCTCTCGCCTTGTCAGTGCGCTAGCTCTATCTGCGCTGCCTGGAGTCAAAGAAGTGCGAGTAAACACAAAATAAAGCTGACAAACTTTGTGACTATGGGGCAGTAGATAGCCTCCTCGTATGTATTGTCGTGGACCAAAATTTCATACGTTTGACTCCTGTTCACGGAACTTTTTATTTCTCTTCTGACTAGGCGTATTTTTTCAGTGTTGCTTATTTGACTGAAATATATCACAGAAGTTTTGGTGGACACTGGCTTAAACACTTCGTGTTAAAAGAAAATTGTAGCAGGAGCCTCGTCTACAACGGGACGGTTGAATCGCCTTTTAGCCATTTCGCAACTAGCAAGAATATCGGTGATATATCCCCCTTCTGCTTACCACCTATAAATCAGTGGTGTGGTGCAAGGCATCGACGGCGACAACACCAACGAAGCCCTCCTGGTTGCCATGACGTCCAAATTGCCGGTAATGGCAGCGAGGTGACAAGGTGCCTCACTGATCTTGCAGTACGCTTTCCCCGTCAACCCTTCTGCATTTCCCCGTCCCTCCTACTCGGGTCCACCTTTTCGCATAGTATTTGATGTGAGGCCATCCCGTCCTCACCCACTTTATTGCCTGTAGTGCAGACGTTATGGACATGTCCCTACCGCTTGCCGAGGGCCGAAGTGGTACCTGTGGTGTGGCAGACACCATGGAAAAGACGGTAGCTGTACTAGTAAAGTAAGATGCCTGCACTTCGGCTGGGTACACTCAGCTGAATGTGCTGACTTCCAGCTTTGGAGAGCGGCACCTGGCCACCACCATCAATGCCCCCACCTACCTGCCTTACAAGCCCTAGTAGAAAGGGTGATCCTAAAATAAACCAGACCGCGGGCAAGTGATACACTGAGGAATGTTTGATTCATTGAAAGTGGCAGTCAGCTCAACATATTAGCATCTGTCAGGCGCACAGCAGAGAGGGCCGCCTGTTCCTACCGAGTGACAGGGCTCTGCCAAGCCTTACCCACCTACAAAGGCAACCTCCCAGCTTCATGCGCAGCAAGAGAACACAAACCTGAGGCTCCTGTTAAGAGCCGTTGTACATCTACTTACTCTTGGTAACCCACTGTGCTCATCTGCCATCTGGCAGGTGGCGTGCATCTTCCTAGCAGCCACCATGACCGACTGTCATCTGCTATATACGGCGAGCCATTGCCACCACCAGCACCGCCACCCCTGTGTGCTTCAGTTCAACGCTCACTCATTGTGGCGGCGGCATGCATACCTCTCGCTACATCTCGTGCAGAGCGGGTATGATTCGCTGGCTTCACAAGAAGTGTACGTAAAAACGGCCGGATTGCGACTTCCCGGATACATTGGCTTCGGAAGTGCGACATCGCGTATTCTTGACTCGTGGCAACACGTACCATGCATTGGCATCCCAAGACTCAACCACGTTGTGCAGTGCACGTGTGGCGTGATCTACCACATGCGCACATTATGCGGCCGATGTCAATGTGGGTGCTCTTGAGCGTTGTGCTGTGACTATGCGGCTCCATGTTGTGGACACGACAGTGACCTCTTTGTATGTGCTACCTGGACAGCGGAGGGACGCAACCTTGTTGCTACCGCGGACTGCTCAACTCTCAAGCGACTACCTCCTATGTGGTGATACGAACGCTAATAACACCATATAGGGGCATCGCACTTGCTTTCCTTGAAGTCCTCATCTGGTGGACGTTACTCTTCGAAAGTTTTGAACACAGGATTTTTTACCTTCGTCTGCAGAACAGGCTGGCCATCATGCTCCACCATCGACGTATCTTTGGTAAGTGAAACACACCGCTACAATTAGGCAAAACAGCCTGGCTCTTGTACTTCGGACCACCTTTCGATCGTCATCACACTATAGCACTCTGAAACGCGGTTCCGAAAACACAGCGGGGTTTATTAATGCATCTCCGCCATTGTTCCAACGACTTCTTCTTTTCTTCTCAGCAGACTACCCACTACTAGCTTATGTCCCAAGTGTGTTGTGCCATAAGAAGAAAAAAAGTATGCCACAGATAGCCCCCCCCCCCCCCTGCAGACAAGTGGCCGTGGGCTCTTGAAGAAAAAAAATGATCAGACGGAGCTTGTTCGAATGGGTGCTGGCTTGATCCTTTCAATGCTCACTGTTTCTTCATGTCCATTACGCAGGATTGTGAAATGATGTTCAGAACGCTTGATGACTGGAAAAGCACCGTCATAGCGAGACTGAAGAGCACGGCGAAACGCAACAACACGATCAAAAACGTGTGGAGATGTCTGTAGGTTTGCCGGCAGAAAAACGTCGTTCTTAGTGTGAGCTGAAGTTGGTGATGAGCGCAAGTTTTCCATGAAGATCCGCAGACCCCGGACGAAAGAAGATGTACCCGAAACACTCTGCGTAGTAACGGGGCTGACTAGGTCACCAGGCAAATGGAGTGTGCAGCCATAAACCATCTCGGTTACAGAGCAGGAAAGTTCTGACCGAAGTGTTGAACGCAGGCCTAGAAGCACGATGGGGAGGTGTGATACCCAATCTTCGGCGTGAGGCTGCGAGGCGAGTGCTGCTTTTAGATGACGGTTGAGTCTCTCCACTAAGCCATTTGATGCTGGATGATACGCAGTTGTGCGAATACGCGCACAACCCAGTAGAGATGTGACAGAGGGGAAAATCGCTGACTCAAACTGGCTGCCTCAATCAGTAGTCACCGTGGATGGTACACCGAAATAACTAATCCAGGTAGCAAGAAAGGCACGAGGAACTGTTTATGCCATGATGTCAGGCATTGGAGCTGCTTCAGGCCGCCTACTGTACCTGTCAATACACCTAAGAAATACGTACTTCCCCGACATGGAGGTAATGGCCCGACAATGTCCAAATAAATGGTGTCCAAACATGCATCAGGTAGAGGGAATTTTCCCCAAGGACGCTTAATGTGCCATTCCACCTTGATACGCTGACATGCTCTGCAAGTGCCAACCCAGTCACAAATGTTAGCGCGTGTGCGCGGCCAGACATAGCGTTTAGTGACCAGATGTTGCGTAGCTCTTACGCCTGGATGGCAGATAGAGTGGAGGGTGTCAAAAACAGCATGACGAAGCTGTGAAAGAACATAGATACGAGTGCAGTTGTGTGAAACATCGCACCAGAGTGTAACGTCGTCGTCAGGAAAGTTGACTTGTTCCAGCCGGAGAGAAGTAGAGCGTCGGAGTCGTGGAAGCTCATTGTCTAATGCCTGTGCCTCCGCGAGCGAGGACAATGAAAGGTCGGTGGTGCCTGTCATGGCATTGATGGTAATACGACTGAGAGCGTCCGCTGCACTGTGAAAGCTGTCTTTTACATAACGTATGTTTGTGGTGAATTCGGCAATGAAAGCAAGGTGTCGGAGTTCTGTAGGAGTGTGCGTGGCACTGCAGGAACGTAAAGCCGAAATGAGGGGCTTGTTGTCGGTAAGACTGGTAAATTGTCGTCCTTCAAGGAAGTACCTGAAATGCTTCACCGTAAGGTAGGCCGCGAGGAGCTCCCATCTGAAAGTACTATATCGGCGCTCAGTGTCGCGTAACTTGCGGGAAAAGAAGGAAATCGGAGCCCATGCACCATTTATTCATTGATGAAAAGCGACCCCAACTGCTTCTGATGAAGCGTCTACCAGGAGGCTAGTGGGATCAGTTGGTGAAAGGTGGTGCAGGAGGGTGGCCTGGGCGAGCTTGGTCTTAACGGCGGCAAAAGCTTGATCCACGACCATGTCCCAGGGAAGTGCGGATGACTCGGCTTGCGAAATCGAGAGTAGTGCTTCCAGGGGCTGCAGCAGTTTAGAGCATGTAGGGAACAAGTGGCGATAAAAATTGACGAGTCCGAGAAAACGTCGTAGACTGCGTCTGGACGTGGGAGGCGGGTACTCGAGGATAGCTTGAACCTTGTCAGGTAGAGGGGTGTTGCCATCTTTAGTGATCTAACGTCCGAGGAATGCTATCTCCGAGACTCCAAACTGACACTTTTCTACATTGATGACAAGGTCGTAATCACGCAGTCGAGTGAAAAGCTGACGTAGATGTGCCTTGTGCGTTTCAGCGTCCTTGCTGGCAACGAGAAGATCGTCGGTATAGGCGAAACAAAACGGCAAGCCTCTTCTGACTTCGTCTATAAAACGCTGAAATGTCTGAGCTGCGTTTCTGAAACCGAAAGGCATTCGTAAATACTCATAGAGCCCAAATGGGGTAATTATTGTAATTTTGTGAATGTCAGAAGGCTAAACGGGGATCTCGTGATAGGCTTTCACAAGATCAATCTTCGAGTATACAGTTGTGCCGGTTAAAAAGGCGGTACAGTCCTTAATATTGGGTAACGGGTATCGACCTGCAACGGTGACTGCATTGAGAGTCCAATAATCACCATAGGGCCGCCAGTCATTGTTCTTCTTGGGAATTGTGTGTAGCGCCGACGATCACGAGCTTGATGACGGACGAATGATTTGCAACTGTAGCATAAGCTCAAACTCGTTGCGAGCAATTCGAGTTTATCAGGGCCAAGTCGGCGATGGCGGCAGTGAACCAGTGGGCCTGTGGTAACGATGCAGTGGGTCAAGTGTGCTTGGGGGTCTTATTTATGGGAGACTGCGTTGTAATTTCCGGAAACTCGTTCAGCAGAGCTGTATATGGTTACGTGGGTGGTTTCACGAAAGTGGGGTCAAGGGCCGTAGCGCGTGACAGAAAACCATTGACCGATAAGCCGGTGTAGCTATCCACCAGACGACAGTGGCTCATATCCAGGAGCAGATGAAAATGCCTTAAGAAATCGGCGCCTAAGATTGCGTAGCGTACGTCTGCTATCCAAAATAACCACTGCAGTTTCCTCTTAAGACCGAGATCAATAGTCAGAAACTTCTGTGCGTGAGTTGCGATGACCGAAGAATTGATCGCTTGTAAAGGAGTTGACTTCTCGCATAGACGCCGGTCAGTTTTGGACGCTAGAATTATGCTGAATTCTGCTCCAGTGTCCACCAGCAATCGCTGACCTGTGGTTCTGTCGGTGATATGGAAGAGGCGGCTTGATACTTGGCCTTGATCGCACGCCGCTGTTATTGACGATCGGCCGGAGCGTTTCCCATGCGCCACGAGCAAGGTGGCACACATCTGCGAGCCGCGGCATGAAAACGCCGGTGATATTACCATGTGTTTTGCGGCGAAAAGCAGTGCTCTAGCTGGTGAAGGGGCCGTTGCGGAGCAGCCGACGTGAGAGATGGTCGATGTGGACGAGGCTAATCATTTAAGTAGCGAATGTTCAGCAATTGCAGACGAAAGTTGGCTACTTCAGCTGCGAGATCTTTTACCGTTTCTCGAAGGGAATCTGCTTCAGAAATCGGAGAGGTGTGGGCAGCGTTTATGATGGCCGGAACAACGTCCATCATGTCATCGGCCATTTCTTCCAGCTCCGACAGCCGCTTATCCTGAGCTGGGACAAGGACCATTCGCATGGTAGGTCGAAGACGCTGTAGAAACAACTCACGTAGTATGGATGTTTCTGAGCCGTCTGGCTCGTTCCCAAGCAGGTGCTGCAGGTGACGTAGAAAATGTGTGGGACGGCGGTCCCCGAGCTCTTCGTTGCACAGAAGTTGCTTAATACGCCGATGCTCAGGGCGCAACAAGTCGCTGAAGAAGAGCCTGTTTGACTGTCGTATATGGAGTGTCACCAGGCGGGCCCAGGAGGATGTCGCGAATTTCGGCCATTGCCTGTGGCGGCAACGCTTCAACGAGGAGCTCATGCTTGCGAACTTCTGATGTGATGCGATGAATGCGGAACTTGTTCTCGACTTGAATGAACCATAAGGAGAGATCGGCAAGCCACAGCTGTGGTAGCGTCATAGTAGCAGTACCTCCAACAACACCCGAAGAGGGTACATGGCTGGGTCCAGTGGCAGCGGTACCAGGGCTGAGGCGTCGAGATGCTCACGCTGCTCTATGGATGGTCACGTTCGTAGTCCGGGTCACGAATAAATGTAGCACTCTGAGACGTGGTTCCAAAAACACAGCGCGGTTTCTTAATGCATCTCCGCCATTGTTCCAACTACTTCTTTTCTCCTCGGCAGACTACCCACTACTAGCTTATGTCCCAAGTGTGTCGTGCCAGAAAAAGAAGAAAAGTATGCCACAACACCTATAAAGGGGAGATGCCAAGCTGTGAAGCACAGTCGATGGGTGCGCGTGAGCTTTCCGAAGGCAGCATCAAGACGTCTCAGAGGATCAGGACTTCTGAATTTAGTAGCAGAGGCAGCACAGGTGGTGACCATCCTGTCCAGTGTGCTAGAGCACCATCCTGTGCCAGGTATTCATCACCTCAACATATGGGCTGTGAAGCGCAGGGCTTATAAAAGGCACCAAAGGACGAAGACCATGCACATCGCCCACTCTTTAACCATCACGTCGGATCCCGTATGACGGTGACGTGCCACTGCTCAAAGGCGGCAAACCTGGCCACTCTCTTAGCTAGGCAACAAGTGGTGCAAAAGTACAATGCCTCCTACAATCTCTTGTCACCGCACCAACGGTGTGCAATCCATCCTTATAGTGAACATCCACTTGGGCATTAGTAAACAACAAATGACAGAGCAGCTGGCTGATCGCTTCACGAAACTGCCGCTAGCCCACCCGGCCATCCTAACCCCCATGCCTGCTCCCAGGCCACCACAACGTCATCACCCCGCCCTGACGACCAGCCAGATTGCAGCTCTTCGTAAAGAGCCCATTTTACAACACGAAGTGAATGTTTTTCTAGCTAGAATCTAGCGCTGAAGGCTCCGGGTGTTGATGGCATAGCATACCAGGTGGTGCGGAACGTAGATGCTGCTGCACACTGACACCTGTTGTCAATGGCCTCCATTAGAGCGGCACTTTGCATGAGGCCTGCCTGACCACTGTGGAAACCACTGTGGCTGACCACTGTCAGGAAAATTAGCCATCCTTGTGCAGCCATCGCATCCTCCAGGCCCATCTCTCTCATCTCTACTGCGGGCAATCTCAGAGAAGTCATAGCACGGCCAAACCTAAACTGGCTTGCGGGGGCAAAGAAGTTTTCACCAGTACAGCAGACGGACTTTCCGTGCCACCGCTTTAAAGTATACTCGATTACCAACGTCATCTCCACCTTGGAGGAGGTCAGTAGCAACGTCGAAGCGGCACTCCTCCTCCTGTTGGATGTCGAAGGTGCTTTTGCCAGCCTGCCTCACATAGCCATGGAGAATGCTTTGCACACACTCGTCATCGTGGGTTGCCTTCTTAACTTCATCAGTGCCTTCCTTGCTCAACGAACCCTCTGGTTTAGGGTTTTATGCACGCTCGGCGATCCATGGCCAGTGACGGCTGGAGTTCTGCAAGGTTCTGCTCTGAGCCCCATTTTGTTCAACTTCGTGATAGTGGGAGTGCTTTCTGCGCTATCTGTTGACAAATGCTAGCCACAATTTTCTTTGAATGCAGACAATGTGGCACTGTGAGTTAAGAAGCCGAAATGAATCCTACGGCCATCAAGTGCTCTCTTCATCGTTCCATTGGTGCTGTGACGTCCTTTTTCAAGACAATCGGACTGACTATGTGACCCATGAAGACGGAGGCGCTGCTAGTTCACCCCAGAGCCTCTGCGCACAAGGCCATTCTAAGGCTAGTGCTGGGCGACCAGCCGATATTGTGGAGCAAGGCAGTGACGTATCTAGAGCTAAAGATTCACCGACTCAACTGGATACCAGCTGTCAAACCCACCACGCCTAGAGCCACCAGAGTCGATACTGCTGTAAGAAAGATTCTCAGTCAGGGCCAACAATACTCCTCGCAGCTGGCCAATCAGCTGTACGAGGGAGCTCCAACAGGGGAGCAAATGTAAGCACCACCCCTGGTGCATATGGAGCCACACCACAAGGAGCTGCTGGAGGGCCTACACCAGATACTAATTCGGTGCTCCATGGAATGCCAGCGCCAGTTGCACGTGGCTGCCACACTGGCGGAGGCCCATAACTGGCCGCTGTCACTCCTTATGCTGCGACAGGCGCCGCGCCATGTGAATAGCCTTGACAGAGCTCCCGGGGGGCACTGCCCTCCATCAGAGACAGTGAAGCCGACCGACTTCATGGAAGGCCCATATCTACGCTTTCGTTGAAGAACTGCTGCCCGAGGCTTCCTGTTTTATCCAGCCCTCTCCACCACACCAACAGCCTCTGAACATATATTTAGGGCTTTAAAACATCAGCAAAAGGTGGACACCGGCGTGTGAGCTCCACCAGGCAGCCGTGGCGAAAATTCATGAAAGGCTGTGGGAGTACCTCTTGGTGTTCAAGGACGGGTCCATGCAGGACAGCGCCCGCTAGACCATGGTTGCCTGTGTCATATCATCGACTGAGACAGCCATCTGGTGCTATCTTTGCTTCCAGCCAGCTACAATGCAGCTGAATTGGTCAGCTGTCACTTGGAAGCTGATTCCCTCACTGCAATGTCACTCCCCGTGGCAATTTCGCGTGACTCCCGGCAAGCCCTACGAGCGCTGCTTCAACCAGATCAAAGAGGCATCGCGAGAGTGCTGCTGCACGCCAAACTGGCATTTGAATTACGTGAAACTGATCGTTATCGGAGATAGCGGTGTGCAACTTTCCCTCCACTTCCTCCCTTCTCAGGTTGGGAGAGCCAGCGACGATGAGGCATCGGCTAAGGCAGCGCATTACTGTGGCACACCAGTCACCCAGGCGATAGCGTCGAATTACTCCCGGCAATGACTGCGGCTGCTCCTATCGATGGATAACTTTGACACACGGTGGGCAAGAGGCAAGTCTTTGCCATTCCTATTGGAGACCGTTCTGGACAGAAATTATGTAGAGGCTTCAAGAAAAACAAATTCAATTCCCCAGCCTTCACCGCCGAAGAGATGCGAACAGCGATTGGTAGTTCGCCAGCGCGCCGGCAGCGCCTAGCCTTGGCACACTTGTATTTAACGAGTCGCTGTTCATCGCCTGGATGCCGAAGGTACGGCGACGACGAAACGGTGGATCATATTATTTGCTCCTCACCTGTCCTGGCCGCAGAACGATTCGTTATTGTGAACCATTGTCAACAGCTCGGTCTCCCTGTGGCAGTGGGGGAACACATCCTTCTTCTCGAGCATTCGAAGACGTAAGCTCTCCAAGCATTCCTTTAAATTTGTGCTTCTGCCGCCTTCGCTACCTTATAAAGAAACGTTTTCGCTTCGTTCAGCTGACTGCGCTGACTGAGCTCTCTCCTGCCAGAGCTGTCACGTTGTTTTTTCTTACTTCTATTATTTTCCATCTCCCCAGCCTTAAAGGCACTGAGCGTTGCTACCATGACGGTAGTCAGAAAAGGGCGTCTTTTTTGTCTCTTCCGCCTTCATTGACTTCCTTCTTTCACCGGAGTGGTATGTGCATATGATCAACAAAGTAAAATATTGTCACGGAATCGTGACGTGGCCGAAGACAAGAGACTTCGTGTTGGGATTTAACTGTTTATTTGGGCGAACCTGTGCCCAGTAAACGGAAAGTCCAATTACAGCAGCAGTCTCGCACAGATAGCAGTCTCGGACTGATAGCCGCGAACGGAGCGTCGGCCTTCGATCAACAACTGACAAGCGGCGAAGCGCGTCGGCATTTTATACTCTTGCCATTGAATGTTCTAGCGTTATCGCTGGTGGTGGCGTTGGTTCCAGAACAATCTGTACCGTTCGCACAGTGGGCGTGATCTTAACAAAATGATCTACTACAGTCCGGAACCTTCTCGAAAACTGAAGGCGCGGTTTGCGCTGAGAATCGTGTGGTGTTTTGGGACGATACCAAAAACTTAGGAAATGAAACGTGGCATTGAACCCCTCTGAAAAGAAGGCATCGTGCCGATGCTTTAACTAAAGATGAAAGTACAATAATAATGCAAGAAAGTACAATGAATAAATTACGATACAACAATAATACAAAAAAACCACTGGTTCAGTTTGTTAACGCGCATGAAACGGCTTGAGGCGCGCGACATGGACGACTTCAGGTCGCGATCGGCGTCGTTGAGAGTTCGTGATGCCGTCGGGGACAACCTCGTAATTAAGTGGGCCGAGACGTCGAACCACCCTGTACGGTCCGAAGTGCCGTCGCAGAAGCTTTTCACTTAGTCCACGTCGGCTTATCGGCGTCCACACCCAAACACGTTCACCGGGCTGGTATTCCACGAAGCGTCGTCGAAGGTTGTAACGGTGGCTGTCGGTCGTCTATTGATTCTTGATACGGAGACACGCAAGTTGTCGGGCTTCTTGGGCGCGTTGAAGGTACTCGCTCACATCGAGGTTTTCTTCGTCGGCGACGTTGGGTAACATGGCATCGAGCGTCGTTGCCGGGCTACTTCCGTAGACCAATTTGTATGGAGATATCTGCGTCGTCTCCTGCACCGCCGTGTTGTATGCGAAGATCACATACGGAAGAATGGTGTCCCACGTCTTGTGTTCGACATCGATGTACATTGACAGCATGTCGGCGATCCTCTTGTTAAGCCGCTCGGTGAGGCCGTTGGTTTGTGGGTGGTACGCTGTCGTCCGGCGGTGGTTTGTTTGGCTGTATGCCAAGATCGCTTGAGTTAAGTCGGCAGTGAATGCCGTTCCTCTGTCGGTGATAAGGACCTCCGGGGCACCGTGACGTAGGACGATATTTTCGACGAAGAACTTAGCTACCTCGGATGCACTGCCTTTTGGCAGGGCTTTTGGCTCGGCGTAGCGGGTGAGGTAGTCGGTAGCTACCACGATCAACATGTTTCCCAAAGCCGACGTCGGGAACGGCCCCAGTAGGTCCATACCATTCTGCTGGAAAGGTCGGCAAGGTGGATAAATTGGCTCCAGAAGTCTCGCTGGCCTTGTCAGCGGTGTCTTGCGTCGCTGACAGTCCCGGCATGTTCTCACATAACGAGTGACGTCGGTGGTAAGGCGTGGCCAGTAGTACCTTTCCTGTATCCTCGCGAGCATGCGAGACACACCGAGGTGCCCTGCCGTCGGATCATCGTGCAGGGCCTGCAGGAGTTCTGGTCGCAGAGCTAAAGGCACCACAAGGAGGTACTTAGCTCGAAGTGGTGAAAAGTTTTTCTTTTGTAGAAGACCGTTTCGTAGAAAGAACGACGCAAGTGCGCGCTTGAACACCTTCGGGACTTCGGCGGTCCTGCCTTCGAGGTATTCTATTAGGGCCTTAAGTTCACGGTCGGCCCTCTGTCGTTCAGCGAAGTCGTCGGTCGTTGTCGTTCCTAAGAAAAAGTCGTCATCCGGGTCGTCGGGTAGCGGTTGGTCGACAGGCGCACGAGAGAGACAGTCGGCGTCGGAGTGTTTTTTGCCGGAGTTGTAAATGACAGTAATGTCATATTCTTGAAGTCTCAGGCTCCACCGTGCGAGGCGACCTGAAGGGTCCTTCAAGGTGGCTAGCCAACACAATGCGTGGTGGTCGCTCACAACTTTGAAGGGCCTGCCGTAGAGGTAGGGGCGAAATTTCGACGTAGCCAAGATGATGGCGAACACTCCTTTTCTGTTGTGGAATAATTTGCTTCTGCTTTGGATAGCAATCGGCTGGCGTAACTAATAACCCTTTCAAGTCCGTCAGCCCTCTGCACAAGAACGGTGCCAAGACCTACGCTGCTTGCGTCAGTATGTATTTCTGTTTCACCGAATTCGTCGAAATGGGCAAGTAACGTAGGCGTCTGGAGGCGATGTTTAAGCTCCTGGAAAGCGTGTTCTTGCGGCGTTTCCCACTTAAACTCCACGTCGGCCTTGGTAAGATTAGTGAGAGGGTCGGTGATACGGGCGAAGGTTTTTACGAACCACCTATAATAGGCACACAGGCCCAGAAAGCCGCGCACGGCTTTCTTGTCAGTGGGCAGTGGGAAGTCGGCGATGGTGGCTGTTTTCCGTGGATCGGGACGAACTCCAGACTTGCTGATAACGTGCCCCAGAAACAAGAGCTCCTCATACGCAAATCTGCCCTTTTCTGGCTTCAGTGTGAGTCCGGAAGTCTTGATGGCTTGAAGTACGGCTTCAAGGCGCCGAAGATGCTCATCGAAACTCGAGGAAAACATGACGACGTCGTCCAAGTACACAAGGCAAGTCTGCCACTTCAATCCTGCCAGTACTGTATCCATAACGCGTTGAAAAGTTGCAAGTGCTGAGCAAAGACCGAAGGGCAACACCTTAAACTCGAAGAGGCCGTCCGGTGTTATAAACGCCGTCTTCTCTCGGTCTCTTTCGTCGACTTCAATTTGCCAATAGCCAGTCTTGAGGTCCATTGACGAAAAGTACTTGGCGTTATAGAGCCGATCAAGTGCGTTATCTATTCGTGGGAGAGGATACACGTCCTTTCTTGTGATTTTGTTCAGGCGGCGATAATCGACGCAGAAACGTAGGGTCCCATCTTTTTTCTTCACTAACGCCACGGGGGATGCCCATTGGTTCTTGGACGGCTGGATAATGTCATCCCGCAGCATTTAATCAACTTGACTCTTCATGGCCTCACGTTCTCGCGTCGAAACCCTGTACGGACTCTGACGGAGTGGTCTGGCATTTTCTTCGGTTGTGATGCGATGTTTCATGATTGGGGTCTGCCGAATTTTCGATGACGACGAAAAGCAATCTTCGTATTGCAGGAGCAGGGCCTTGAGCTGTTCTTGCTTATCGTTCGGAAGTCTGGGATTGACGTCGAAAGCTATGGGAGGAGCTTGGTTCCTCTGAGCACGTTCCGCAGAATCGGCGAGGGCGAAAGCACTGGTGGCTTCGACAATTTCTTCGATGTATGCGACCGTTGTTCCTTTGTTCACATGTTTGTACTCATTGCTGAAATTTGTGAGCATAACCATTGCTTTGCCTCCCCGCAGCTCTGCAATTCCTCTTGCGACGCAAATATTTCGGGTGACCAACACATGCTGACTGCCTTCAATGACGCTTTCCAAGTCAGGTGATTTAGGAGCGCCGACTGAAATAATGACGCTTGAGCGAGGCGGAATGGTGACTTGTTCTTCCAGCACATTCAAGACATGGTGTCCTGACGGCGTGCGCGGCGGTAATGCTTCTTCTGTGGATAACGTTATCAACTTAGTTTTTAGGTTGATGACAGCACCATGAAGGCATAAGAAGTCCATGTCAAGGATGACATCTCACGAGCAACGCTGTAGGACTACGAAGTCTGTAGGATAAATACGGCCTTTAATGGTGACTCTCGCTGTGCAGATTCCTGCAGGCGTTACGAGATGACCTCCGGCTGTGCGGATTTCAGGGCCTTTCCAAGCTGTCCTAACTTTCTTAAGCTTCGCGGTGAACGACCCATTGATGACAGAATAGTCGGCTCTAGTATCGACGAGAGCGGTCACACTGTGGCCGTCCATAAGGACGTCGATGTCGCTAGTTCGCCGTCTCGCATTACAGTTAGGGCGTGGCGTCGGGTCACGGCTGCATCGGCTTGTTCCGCTGCTTCCGTGTGGCGTCGTCAGGCCACCTTCAGTAAGTGAGCTTTTGCCATCAGGGCTTTGCCTGGTTGACATTGTGTTCGGAAAGCTCCGTCGCGGCGTCGTCGTCATCGGAGGATCTTCGGTAGTTCGTCGCACAGCAACCGCACCTCCACCGGTTGCTGCCCTTAGTTTCCCGAGTACGGGCTAGGAGACCGGCCTTGCGTTGGGCCGTAGTACTGCCGGCGGTGCTGTGACATGCGGCGGCTGGGCGACGGCGAACGGGAAGGACTTCGGGGTGTCCATTGAGTTCCTGTAAGGTAGTCGGCGATGTCACGTGGCCGTTCCCCTGGCTGCAGACGTGGTGCACCGACGGCGAAGCCACGCAGTCCCATCTGTCGGTACTGGCAATGGCGGTAAGTGTGCCCAGCCTCGCCGCAGTGGTAGCACAGTGGGCGGTGGTCAGGGGTGCGCCAAACGTCGGTTTTCCTCGGCGCACTGCGCTGGCCCGCTGGTGAATGGTAGGTCGTCGGTGGGGGGTTGTGGCGGCGGTGGTGTTTGGCGACGAAAGTGTGACGGGGCGGCGTTTTGGCGTGGACGGGGAGGAGCGTTGTGGCGCACTGCAGCGGCGTAGCTCATAGTTTCTGGCTCGGGCAGCGGTGTTTGGGGAATCCGAAGTGATTTCCGAACTTCTTCTCGCACAATGTCGGCGATCGAATCCACTTGAGGGTGCGCCGAAACCAACAGTTTACGCAGGTCTTCCCGCACGATCGCTCGGATCGTTTCACGCAGGTTTTCGGAGTCACTGGTTTGAGCAGCAGTGCATTCTGGAGTCAGGCGACGATTATACTGTCTGGTGCGCATGTCAAAGATTGTTTCGATGGTGGTCGCCTCGGATACAAATTCTTGGACGGTGTTCGGTGGATTCCTCATTAGTCCCGCGAAGAGCTCCTGTTTGACCCCTCGCATGAGGAAACGAACTTTTTTCTCCTCAGGCATGTCTCGGTCAGCGTGACGAAATAGGCGGGTCATCTCCTCTGTGAAAATTCATTTGGTAGCTGAACCCGGGTCTCTAGTAGAGCAGCGGCCCTCTCTTTGCAAGCGACGCTCGCGAACGTTTGCAGGAATGCGCCGCAGAAAACATCCCACGTTCGGAGCGTGGACTCCCGATTCTCTAGCCAGGTCCTTGCGGTGTCTTTTAGGTAGAAGTACACACGACGGAGCTTTCCTTTGTTGTCCCAGTGGTTGAGGGCGGCCACACGGTCGTATGTTTCTAGCCAGGTTTTCGGGTCTTCAAACGATGACCCATGGAAAATTGGTGGTTCCCTGGGTTGATGCACGACCATCGTGGGCTGGGACGCTGCGGTTGTCATTGTCGCTGCAGTCGCTGTCATGGCCTTGGTCTTCCGCACCTTGTCTTGTAGAAGCCCGTACTCCGGTGGTAGCCCTTGCTGTCGGCGGCTTGTTCGCTGTTCTTGGTTGGCGTCGGTGTCTTCTCCGCGACGTGGGCTGGGTTCACGGCTTGATGGCGGCGTCCGGTACATGAACGAAGCAGCACCTCCACCAGATGTCACGGGGTCGTGACGTGGCCGAAGACAGGAGACTTCGTGTTGGGATTTAACTGTTCATTTGAGCGAACCTGTGCCCAGTAAACGGAAAGTCCAATTACAGCAGCAGTCTCGCACAGATAGCAGTCTCGGCCTGATAGCGGCGAACGGAGCGTCGGCCTTCGATCAACAACTGACAAGCGGCGAAGCGCGTCGGCATTTTATACTCTTGCCGTCGAATGTTCTAGCGTTATCACTGACGGTGGCGTAGGTTCCATAACCATCTGTACCGTTCGCACAGTGAGCGTGATCTTATCGAAATGATCTACTACAGTCTGGAACCTTCTCTAAAACTGCAGGCGCGGTTCGCGCTGAGAATCGTGTGGTGTTTTGGGACGATAACAAAAACTTAAGAAATGGAACGTGGCAATATTCATGCGCAAGTGGAATAAATAGTGTAAAGACATGTGCGCTCAAACACACCAAATTACAATGTTAAACATGTGAGAAGTTTTATATCTTTACTTATACTTCAGCTATCCCCAGATACAAGTTCAGTTCCAGAGGTCTGGCGGATCTACAATCTCATGCTTATCTTCAACAAAGGTAATTGATCATTTAAAATAAATTTTCTTTCAATATCCATCATCAGGGTCTGCGTCAAACTATTCGAGCATGTTCTGT
This sequence comes from Rhipicephalus microplus, assembly GCF_043290135.1. Lineage (NCBI taxonomy): Eukaryota > Metazoa > Arthropoda > Arachnida > Ixodida > Ixodidae > Rhipicephalus > Rhipicephalus microplus. The sequence continues at coordinate 54,340,701 of NC_134709.1, read as the reverse complement.
ACTTTCGAGTCCGCTGGCTACCAGGCTGTAGTGTCGGACAAGAGATAGCACGTCCGAAACGATTTATCTTTATTAGAACACCTGAAAACGATAGTGATGTCTACGTGCCCTCGAGCCAGTGGCAGCTCGTGAGAAGAATGACTATGATGATGAATTGGCTCTGCTGGGGTCTTGAAGAAGTTAAAACATCTTCCCACGCTTAGCAGTTGACGTCATTCATCTTCGAGATGAATGGCGAGTTTCACATGAGTAGAGCATCTGAACAGGCCGGCTGGCATCTACTACGACGGTCCAACGAGGAATACATGAGCATACCTTTTTGTTCCAAAATTCTTCGGCCCTAGTTGAAGAAAAGCCGTAGATGTATTAAACCTGGGTCATGGCGTGAATAGGCGCTGATTCCTGAAGCCAAGCTAGGCTGTCGATGAAGAGTTTCTACTTTCAGGTGTATTCAGTTCCTTGAAGTTTTTTAGTCGAAAGTTCGTTCGATGATATCGGCTCCCTTTTTCGCTTTTTATTTCATCTGATCCAGCATGCCGCCGATCGTGAAACTTTGATGCGTAATGTCAACTGCTTTTTCACAGCTACTCTTTCCTCTGGTGCTTCCGTCATATATTATGAATAAATATCGTGGGGCAGTTTTCGTTTGTCCTGACCCAAGGCTCCTTCCTGGCAACGTTGAAGAATCACGGTTTCATTTTGTTTCATGCCACTCGGTTCTCTCTGATGGTCTTCCTCAACCAAAAATCTTAATTTCGGCAAGTTCATCAGATCGTCGTTGCCTGAGTAGAAGCGCAGACTGAAGGCTCTATTAACGCGTTGACTTTGACCATCCCGTTCTTCACAAAGGCTTTCCTCAGTCAACCTTTGATGTCTCTTGTACGTGTGGAAACTGTCAGCTGACCCTTTACTGAGGTACACAAGACTGACTTTTTGCGCTCTTCGCCAAGTGACTGTGGTTGTTGAACTTTTCCTTTCTTTTCAGGGCGTTTCATGGATGAAGCAATAACATTTTCAGGTCGATTTCATCTTCGGGAGGATAAATATATAGCATCATTTTTTGTGATTTCTGTTGAAATTCTCTGAATTCAGCTTGTTGCTCAAAATATATTCTACATCAGCTCTGACATGCACATTTTCTGGATTCACAATTTCTGTGTACATCCAATATAGCTCGCTTTTCAATGCAAGACACAACATTGGCCATCTCAAACTCTAGCTACTTCAATCACACTTAGGTCCGCAAGAGACAACAAATATAGAGCTGTACCTTATTCAAAAGTTTGATACATTCCAACCAGTAGGCATAAACATGTCTAAAGGGGTTCTTGAATACATTTGGTGTAGTAGATACACAAAAAGCAATACGAGTTGAGCCAACCATCTCGAAACTTAAAACCTACTATTGTTTACTTCTGACAACCGTGGTTGAGCGATGATACATGTAAATCTTCATGACCCCACTGCTTTTTTATTTTATTTTTATTAACAAAACGTCTGTTCCCTCATCAATCCTACAATTCATACAGCACCCCTCCTCCACTTTTCCACAACCACAATTTCAACGTTGCCTTCTTCCTCTTTTTGTTAAGATGGAGAAAGGCGTACGAAGCGTAAGCACACTAGTGCTGGAGAAATCACTTGTGTTTTATGCTTGAGGAAGACAAGTCAATTTGTCTTAACACCTGTTTACTGATTTTTTCATCGCAAGCTTCCATCTCTCATTTGCAGCCGTTTTTTTTTTCGTTCGAGTGTTATTTCTCGTAACTACAAGTGTTATTTCTCGTGACATGTAGACTTTTATTGTTACATTTCAGTGTTTTACACATAGCCGTTGTTGCTTGCAGCAACACCACTACTGCGCTGCTGAGCACGTCGTTCAAAGTCCGATTTTTACGGAGGAAAAAAAATAGCTAAGAAGGACAGTTTCGCAACATGACAGAGTTAAAGAAGGCTAATAAGTTAGATATGCCCACGCCAAACTTCACTTTCACCATTTTTCCTATTCGGGTGGAAAAGCTCCAGCTTGGTAGCATCGGCGAGCAATTTCGCTTTGTCACTTTTTTGACTTTGTGACTGGAAATATGATGTTTACAATGAAAGTAATAAGGAAGTTTCAGCATAATACTCACAAATTTACGACAATTTATTGATCTCGCTGCTGCAGGTTCCCCATGAGCACCGTGGGATGGCCAACTGAAAATGTACAAAGAAGTTTTACAGTGAAAGCTGTTTTGAGATCACAATAAGGGTCGCGGGCGCCGCAGTTGTCTGCCGCTGCCACTACTGGTGGTAGTAAGCACTATTAAAGCAAATACAAAAAAGAAGTAAATAAAGACCATCCAGAACACAATGAAATTCAAACGCCGGTCTCCTGCGTGCCAGCACTGTTTTCTACCACAGAGCCACCCCGGTGCTTGAAACTTCATTTCAAACTGGCCTTCGGCAGCCTTGATATCAGGAAAGAAATCGCGTAAATAATGTTACGTGAAGGGACACGGGAACTAGGCGTTTGAAGATATACTAACACAGCGTCAACGCGCAATCCAAGATGGCGAACAAGAGCTGTGATGATGAGAGCTGTGCCCTACACCAAAATTACGTCGTCTTTCTCGGCGCCTATCTAACTGCTTTAGTCGGACATTATCTCATAACATGACCGCGGGGTGCTGAAGCACCGTCTCTGTGCTTTCTATGATGTTACCGAGTTGTAAAGCTTAAGACGAGATACACTAACAATGTCTGTAGACAGTGAAGGGGAAGAGGAGGAAGACTCGAGCAGGGCTATCTCATAGGTCACATCTGTCAGCTGGCGTAATACGCGGTAGGGTCCCGAGTAGCGAGAAAGCAGTTTTTCAGAAAGTCCAACATGCCTAGTCAAAGTCCACAATATCACAAGAGAACCCGGAGTAAAGAAAAATTGGCGATGATGGGAGCTGTAACGCTGCCGCTGCTGATCTTGCGATGCCAAAGGGCGCTGACGGGCAACTTCTCGTGCTTTTCGAGCTCTGGTGATAACATCGCGGGCGTATTCGGTCGTCGAGTCGACGTCTGTCGGAAAGGGGGTGTCAAACCGTAAAGTTTTATTAAGGCCAAACACGAGATAGAAAGGTGAAAAACCAGCTGCATCGTGGCGTGAGGAATTATAGGCAAACCTAACCAAGGGCAATACAACGTACCAGTTCTGGTGGTCGGACGATGCGTACATACCGAGCATATCAGTTAAAGTCTGGTTGAATCGTTCAGCCAGTCAGTTAGTTTGCGGCTGTAAGGCTGCTGTATATTTATGTTTTCTCTCACAATCTCACGCTAGCTAAACTCAAAAAGATGGACATCCTTCTACGGACAGCTGTGAAGGCGGCTCTTGGCTTGCCTCCACACGCATCTACACAACGCCTCCTTCAACTAGAAGTCCACAACACCGTAACCGAACTCATCGAGGCCCAGCACAGCAGTCAGCTCCAACGGCTCACGCAGACCCGTCAGGGCTGCTCCATCCTGTCTCGTCTTGGCTACCCGATTCCCAAAAAACCCGCACAAGTGCCGCGACATAAACTTGCTTTTACTTTCCGCACACTCATCAAAGTGCCTCCGATTCCACGCAATATGAATCCCTTTCGCCACGCCAGTGGTCGACGTGCCCTAGTTCAGGTTATGACACGCGTCTTTGGTGATGATACCACAGACTTACAAGTCATTTATACTGATGGGGCATGCTATCCAGAGAAAACAGCTATGTGTTTAGCCGTGATGGACGACACAGATGTCCTTGTGGCTTCTGCCACACTTCGCACTACAGACAGTGGTCTGGCAGAAGAGGGAGCTCTCACTCTGGCAATTGTTCACGCTACAACACTGTCACATGGCTTCCCTGTCACTATTGTAACAGATTCACAAGCTGCTTGTCATGCAAGGGCTTGAGGCTGCACATACACATAATATACTCTCTTCTGTCTCATTATCCGCATTACGTCCTGTGCGTATCCTCTGGACTTTTGGACACGCCTCTCTCCATGGTAATGAACGTGTTCCTGTGGTTGCCCGAGAGCTGACTGGCCGGGCTCCTTTAAAGAGCAGTCCAATGCAGACGATGCATCGATAGAACCACTAAACTACAACGCTATGCTGGAGTACTACCGACGAAGCCGTTATACGTATCCTCCCCCTCATATTTCGCTTAACAGAGCAGAAGCTGTCGCTTGGCGGCAACTACAGACCAATTCATTTCCTTGCCTTTATATGCTAAATCGCTTTCATCCGACTCTCTACCCCTCTTACTGCCCCTTCTGTGAATCCGTACCGACAGTGTACCACTCCACGTGGGAATGTTCTGCCCCGGGCGTTTCTCCTATTCTCAACACCACCCCTTCCTCTTGGGAGTCTGCACTGCTCAGCTTACGCTGGCAGGAACAGCAGCAGCTGGTCCAGCGGGCTCGCAGTGTCGAGCAAGGCAATTGAGCCCTGGTCTGAGGGCCCCACCCAAGGAAGGCTCAGTGTATATTTGTTAATAATAAAAGTTGATTCTCTCTCTCTCTCTCTCTCGCAGGTATAAAGCAGGTCGTTGACAACTCGGCATAGGAAATAGTGCCCACAATCTGTGAGGAGTTGGCGTGGGGCGCCATGATGAAGAATGACGTCGTGCAGGAGAAAATCGGCAACGTCTGTGGCTCAGCTGGTGGGTAGAGCCCGTGCTATGCTGCACCTGGTTGTGTAATCCGTCGCAACAGCTTTCCACTTATTCCAAGAAGTGGACGCAGGGAAAGAGCGTAGGAGGTCAAGACCGAGTCGAAAAAAGGTGTCAAAGGAACGTCAAGTGGTTGGAGAAACCCGGCACAGCTCATAGAATGTTTTTTTCGGCATTGACACTGGTCGCATAGCTGCGGACGGAGCGATAAAGACTGGGCCAGTAAAATCGACGCTGTACATAGTCATACGTCCGAGACAGTCTGAGGTGACCGGCAGTGAGAGTGTCGTGGAGCTCGCCGATCACGCTCTACGTAAGTGGGAAGGTACCAGAAGGAGCAATTCGTGCCCATCAGGGCGGACGTTTTAACAGTACAACGTGCCATCCTTGAGCAGGAACAATCGAGTAGACGGATCGAGTGCCCCTCAATAAAGCTTCTCGATAATGTTATGTAAGACAGGATCTCGGCACTGTTCCTCACGGATGCTGCTTGAAGCAGAGAGACACAGGACTTATGGCGCTTAATGTAACGCCTCTGGTGGTTCCACTGGATTCCGAGATAAGCAGTCAGCATCACGGTGTAACCGGTCAGATTTGTAGAACACCGAGTATTTACGCTCTTGGAATTGTAATGTCCATCAACCAAGGTGCTCGGTGGGGTCCTTCAAGGATGCGAGCCAGCTAAGTACGTGGTGATCCGTTGTGACGGTAAAATATCGACCATGTAAATAGGGTAGAAATTTCTCTACTGCCCAAACGAAAGCGAAACATTCCCTTTCGGTGATTGAGCAGTTCCTTTCCGCCTGTGAGAGGAGACGGCTGGCGTAGGCGATAACGCGGGCGCAGCCGCTTTGATTCTGGACCAAAACAGCACCAATTTCATGGACACTGGCATCGGTACGGACTTTTGTAGAGGCGGCATTGTCGAAATGGGCCAGAAAAGGTGGTTTTGTTAGCATTGTAATAAGTGTAGAGAACACCTTGGCCTGCTCAGCACCTCATGTGAATTAGACATCTTTTGTCAGTAGGTTTGTGAGAGGACGGGCTATTTCAGCAAAGTTGTTCACAAAACGTCGAAAGTACGAGCACAGACTGAGAAAGCTGCTGCCTTTCTTAGTTCAGGTCAGAACGGGGAAAATGCACATGGCTCGCACTTTATTGGGATCCGACCGTACACCGGAAGAGTTGACGAGGTAGCCCAACATAGTTATTTGCTGGCGCCCGAAGTGGCACTTTGACGAGCTTAGTTGGAGACCGGCATTAGGAAAAGAAAGCCAGTATTGAGGATAGGTGGTCGAGGTGGGTCTTGGGCGTGACAAAAGCGGTCTTTTCGCGGTCCATGTCGTCGACAGGAATTTGCAAGTACCCTTATCTTAGATCATTAGGAGAAAAATACTAAGCGCCAGGAAGACAATCCAGGGCGTCGTCTATGCGTGGTAGCGGGGAGACGTCTTTTTTAGTGATCTTATTCAGATGTTGGTAGTCAACACAGAATCGCCAAGTGCTGTCCTTCATTTTGACAAGAACTGCAAGGGAAGCCCAAGGAATACATGAAGTCTCAGTTATGTCTCTCGCGAGCATTTTGCTTACTTCTGCTTGAATTATGTGACGCTCGGTTGAAGATACGTGGTATGGCCGTTGATGGACAGGGGAGGCATCGCCGGTAGCAATGCGGTGCGTTACAGCAGTGGTTTAAACTGGCGGACGATCACAAAAATCAAATACGTCTAAGTGGGACTCAAGGGCGTGAAGGAGTTCGTCAGGTTGATGCGGCCAAAGGTCTAACGCGATATTTTTTTAACGTCAGCAGACGGGATTGCTTGCGAAGATCGAGCATGCACGTAGCTACAGTGCCTAGCATCGTTCGAAGACAGAGCAGAGAGAACGCATTCGTCAAAGGAAGTCAGCATTGCGGGGGCAATTTCACGTGGGAGCACTTGTGGACACAGAGCAAAGTTAAGCACAAGAATGAAGGCACAGTTTGCATGTAACTGAATAACACTGTGTGGTAAGGTGACACTGCGAGTCAAAAGAATGGATGTGATGGGCGCGAGCACATAGTTCCAATCGGATACAGATGGTGAGGGCATTACGGTGATGCAGGTCACAGTTAGCGGTGACAAACGGACATGCTCAGCAGAGCACATGCGAGCTCGGGGAGGACTGGGCGGATCAATCGGACACGGTAGCACAAGTTGCACAGTACCAGCTGAAGAGTGGACGAGGGTGGAATGAGTGGACAAAAATTCAAGACCGAGGATCACATCATTAGTGCAGTGAGACATAACACTGAAGAAAACTGAAGTTGGACGGCTGGCGATGCAGTAGCGCGCGCAGTACAGGCCCCAATAATAGAAGCTGTACCACCATCAGCAACACGAACACTGCATCAACACGAACACTGCATGAACGGGCTGGAGTAAGGAATTTTTTAATCGGTCACGAATGTGCAGGCTCATCACAGAACTATGGGCGCCAGTGTCTACCAAGGCTTTAACAGATAACCGTTCACTTCAATGTCGATCAGGTTCCTATTGGCCGGGAGCGTCAACAGAGGAATCGCAGAGCAAGTCGTATCAGTAGCGTCACCTCCAGGAGCTGCAACCGTTAGTTTTACGAAGAAAACCACAGGGCAGAGGATTGTGATGGGGAACGAGGTGGTGGCGGAGACCTGGAAAATTTACGTCGAGGTGAAGGTGAGTGACTGTACTGGGCAGTGGTCGTAGTGGTCGGGTCGTGATTAGCTGAGCCATCACGCCATGGTAGTTCCTGGCCATACAGATGAACTGGTGAGTGGAGGTTGGGGAAGCTTGAGTTTGCCCGAAACGGTGATGTCCAGGTGCTTCGGCGAGGATAGGAAATGTGCCCACTTGTTCACATCGAAAGCGAATCCGCCTGTCGTCAGGCGTCCTCTACGCATTTGGGTTACGTTTACGTGGAGCATGGCGGCGATGATGCTGTGGGTGGCTAGAGGTAGATGAACTGACAGCGTCAGGACGGTGCACAGAATAGACCATGTGAATAACCGCGTTGGCTAGTTCTTGGCAAAAACAGTGTGTATTAGCGGTATGGTCGGCTGACGATCACAGGTTAACAGCTCTACAGTGCCAAAAAAATGTTCTTGTCTATTTCAAGCATGGGTCTCTCCAAAGAGCTATTCTCAGCCGTTAATCTCCACACAACAAGAGAACAATTATTCTTAGCAGGCGGTTTCAATAAGTGAAATTATATACGACGTAGGCTAACAATATAACAACGTTCTAGTTACTATCCTGTAGTCAGCGTACCAGGCAAGCAGCATTTTATGATAAAACAAATTGAAAGGCGCAAGGAGATGGCTGAGATCGTTATTACAAAGCAACAGCTCAATCCACTAAGTGCACTAGTGCACTTAGTTGCACTTAGTGGTTTATTGAGCCTGTTAGTCGGGGTTTACAATGAACTAAGAAAGAGGTTCCTGGTTTTTATATGAACAAAGAAGTTCAGTGCAAGGGTGATGTTGTGAACTCTTCTAGCAGCCATATGTGATGCGATAGGCTCATCTTTAGCCACGCTTTCATTTACGCGTGAAATATGAGGGAACGACAGAATGCGCTAGCGTTTTTTGTTTTTATAGAAGTTAATCTCATTTGTTTCTCCAAAATCGGGTGAGTTTCGTCTTGCCCGAAGGCCGTCGATTCATTGGGTGCCACCCTATTTGTTTCACGTGAAACTTCTGAGGTAGGCATTGCGGATACCGTCAACTGAGAGAAATTACATGCCCAATGCAAAAACCACACGCTGTTTTGATCCCGTGCCCGCGCACTGCCCTTGATTCTAGTTCATTGGGGCCCCGAATGTTCGATAGCTCCCTAACATCGACCCGCTTGAGTGAACTGTCAGGGATATTTCTTCGAGCATAACAAACGCTTCGCCCGTCTCTCGTCGTAGGAAGGAGCATGAAGTGGCACTGATAGTGAACAGGGGGACAAGGCTGCGCCACCCGAGCAGGAACCAAGAACTTTGATCATAAGGGCACGATCGTGGGATCAGGCATGCGTCATCACGACAGACATCACTGAACAGTTATAAGTGTGGCGACGTCACCGCTTAAGTTACATTCACACTACCGACAAAATCGGAATTCAAGACTGCGGATTGCCAACTTTGTCACTGTACGTCAGCCCTGCTTTCATACGCGCTGAGCAAATCACGAAACAACGGAGGCCCCAATCGCTGTTTGGATTGTCGAGGAAACGTCTGGAAATTTTCCCTTGCAGCGTGAATTTTCTGCTGTCGTGGAAATGATGCTTCTGGAGGGATCAGAAACACTCCACGTGCCACGCAACTGATCCGTCCGCGATCACGTCCGTCGTGTGAATACAACCTTACTGGGAATGGTGATGACATACAGCACAAAAACAGATTCTCTTCATAGAGTGACCGTATTTCCTTAAACCCGCGTTTCATACTGTTTGCGTTCAAAAGAGATAGCTGCTAGCCTAATTAGTCTTGTGATTCTTAAAAGAAAAAAAAGAGAAAAGTGAGCGCCGTAACTGTCTGCACCATAGTGCGACACCTCAACAATAGCTGACAAGGGAAGGGGTTAAGGAGGTAATAAAATGATAGCATTAGCAGGTATATATAAAGGTATTTATATATATCTTGCCGGTACTTAACTACGGAGCAGAAACCTCTAGACTTACAAAGAGGGTTCAGTTTATATTGAGGATGACGCAGCGAGCAATGAAAAGAAAAATGGTAGGTGTACCCTTAAAACACAAGAGGAGAGCAGAGTGGATCAGGGAACAAACCGGGGTGAAGGATATTATAGCTGAAATCAAGAAGAAGAAATGGACATGGGCCGGGCATGTAGCGCGTAGACAGGATAACCGCTGGTCGTTAAGGGTAACTAACTGGATTCCCAGAGAAGACAAGCTGGTTAGGGGGACACAGAAGGTTAGGTGGGCAGATGAGATTAAGAAGTTTTCGGGTATAAATTGGCAGCAGTGTCAGCGATGTCCGAATGAATGCAGTCAAGGCAAGGTTCAAATTTAAAAAAAAAATTGCCCGCAGCTTCCCTCGGGGGAACACTGAGGAGGATGCGGACCATATAATTGGTTAACGGGGTGTTAAAGTGCGACTTCCTTGGGTCGATGGCTAAATTGGTTAACGTGGTTCTGAAATTGGGTGTTAAATTGTGACTTACTTGGGTCGATGGCTAAATTGGTTAACGTGGTTGTCGGAGGGGGTGTTAAATGAGTGAACACGTACACACGTATGCGAAAGGGCGGCGCTGGTCGAAGGGACGTCGATCATTGTGTTTGTGGATTCGTTGGAATTCATTTCACCGCGACCTTGAACGTCGACGCGCCGTACAAACCAACCGACGAGCGGCAACTGAGCGAGCGAGCGCCGACCTTGAGTATATATACAGCACGACGGCGCATGCACTGTCAGCTGTTGAATGTTCTCGAAGCGCGACGCCACATGCGCGTCCACTGGAGAATCAGGAGAATTGTAGATGTCGAACGCGGTGTGTAGAGGAGGAAGGGTGCACAGATGGTGGAGGAGTGAAGCGCGCGCGGTGTGTAGAGGAGCAAGGGATGCACAGATGGTGGAAGAGTGGGCGACGGCGCGACGGCGCATGCGCGCGCGTCAGCTGTCGAATGTTCGAGAAGCGGTGCGGACGGCGCGGACGGCGCACTACAAGGCGCGAGTATAAGATGCTCCGCATCTAAAACTGTATTGTGCTAAGGTACAGGTGAATCGGCAGTGGTTACATGTATAAGGAAACTGGACACGGTGCAGGAGCTCGATCGGATACGTCCGACGCCACTCGCGTCTCGGCTCACTCTGCGGTGCGTTGCTCTGCGGTTCCTGCTCGAATCTTGGCTCGTTCTCCCCTCTCTGGCAATGCGTTGCTATGCGGTCCCGGCTCGAAGGCTCACTTTTCGTTTTTTGAATGTTCGTTGAACCAATGGGCAACCGCGTAGAGTGGACGCGCTCAGGGCTCGGAGTCCACGTTAACGCAGTGCAGCGTTTCCCGAGCAAGCACGGAGACGCTGCCGGAGAAGCAGGCGCTGCCGGAGAATGAGACGCTGCCGGAGAATTCAGCTGTGCGAACTCGAGTGCCCCTGAAACGGCCCTCCCGAAAATTGCGCCTGTCCTCAGGCGTGCGTGTCGTTAGATGGCGATGGTTCCGTAACTTCTAGGAGCGGCTCCTTATATCTACGAAGCTGCTCCACGTTGACGATGGGTACTCTTTGGATCTCGGCCCTGTTTCCTCCCACGAGGGCCGTTATCCCGAACGGACCTTCATAGTGAGGGTCTAATGTGCCTCGAGCGCTCAACTCAAGCAGGACGAGGTCCCCCGTTATGAACCTCGGAGTTCGCCGCTTCTTGTCGTATCGGACCGTTGTTTTGCGCTGACTCTGCAGTAGCCTCTCTCTTGCCTCCGCACGCACCCCTTGCCAAGTCGTGTAGTCTATGAGACTCGTCGATGTCTCCCTCGACTGAGGCGAGGTTGAGCTCTCCTGGCAGTTTTGGGTCGTAGCCGTGCATGAGTCGAAATGGGCTTTGGCCACTGTGATGATGCTTCGTGGCGTTGATTGCTAGCGTTGCTCGGGGTAGTTCCTTCTGCCATTTGTCCTTGTTGTTTAGCATTTTGCGTAGCACCTGTTTCAATGTTCGTACCATTCGCTCAATCGGTCCGTTTGATTGTGGCCAGTACGGTGGGGAGTTCTGATGAGCAATTCCCAGTCTGTGATGCAATGGGTTGGTTTTCTTGTTCACGAATCCCTTGGCTTAGTCCGTAATAATGACGCTGGGAACTCCAAATCGCGGAATCCACCGGTTTGTCATGAAGTCAAGGTAGTGCGTGGACGAAGTGCTCAGTACGGTTACGGCGTCCATGTATCTCGTGGCGTGGTCGATACACACGAAGATGTGGTCTCCCTTCTCGTTTAGCGGACCCATGTGATCCAGGGATATCGCCGTGTTTGGCTCAGTAGGAATATCGCGTGGGATGAGGCGACCTTCATTCCGTGTCGTGCGGGCGTTGATAGTCTGGCACGCGTGGCAGGACATACTCGCGTATGTCCTTTCTCATCGATGGCCACCAGTACTTTCGCTGGATCAGGTCTCTTGTCTTCTCGACGCCTAGGTGGCCGTTGTCGTAGAAAACGATCATCACACTGCTTCGGAGGGCAGCGGGAATAATCATCCTCCGACAGACCCGTCCTCCCTCGAGAGATTTCTTCACCAGTATGTCGTTTTCGATCTCTTAGTCTGAAGATTTGTGCTTGGCCTCCTCCCGAAATCTTTTGCAGTCAGTATCCCTCTCTTGAAACTCGCGTAGGCGACTGTGTTTGCCGACCACTACTGCGTAGAAGTGGAGGTCTCGGGTCGAAACGCCCTGGTCGAAAGCCTCTGCAGATTTCGACAGCCTCGAGAGTGCGTCAGCAGCTGAGTTATGCCGTCCTGGCTTGTGCTTGACGTCGAAGGTGTACTCTGCTAAGTCGAGCGTCCACCTCGCAAATATGCGGTTGATGGCTCCCTTCTGGACGAGGTATGACAAGCTGAAGTTGTCCGTGAACACTGTAAAACGAGGGCCTCCTCTCAGGTAGACCGAAAACTTCTCAGTGATTGCCCAGGGGAGCTCCATGCACTCGAGCATATTAGAGTGTAGACCACGATCGTGCTCGTTTAGTGATCTGCTTGCGTACTGTATGATTCGCTCCTTTCTGTCTTGAGTTTGAGAAAGCACCGCACCCAGCCCGGTTTGCGAAGCGTCGACGTGAACGTTAGTCAGGCAGTCTGGGCGGAAGCTCGCCAAAATCGGCAGGTTCTTCAAGGCGTGTTTTATGGCGTTGACGGTTGCTTCGTGAGCGTCAGTCCATACGAAAGGAATTTCCTTCGCCAGAAGGTGCCGTAGCTTGTGCGTGACTTTTTCAAACTCCGGTATGAATTTTCGGTAGTGGTTAGCGAACTGCAGGAAGGAGTACAGCTTTTTGCGTTGCGATGCGGCTCGAACTTCTCGACAGCGGCAACTCTGGATTCGTCCAGTGTTCGTCCTTCGGCGAAGATCACGTAACCCAGGAATGATACTTTGTCTTGAATCAACTGGCATTTCCGGAGATCCATCTTCAAGCCGTTGATCACGACTCTCCTGAGTGCTTCGTTCAGCAAATCCAAAGCCTCCCTCACTGTTGTGGCTCCCTGCCCGACATCGTCCATGTGCGTAGCTGCCCTAGGTAAGCCCTCGAACGTGCGACGCATGACTCATTGCATGGTCTGAGGGGCCTTGCAAAACCCAAAGGCCATTCGAAGGTATTCGTTATTTCCGACTGGAGTGAGGAATGCGGTCTTGTGTACGTCGTCCGGCTTCATTCGTATAGTCAGAAATGCTGTCTTCACGTCCAACACAGTGAAGTAAGCCGATCCGTCACACATGTCATAGTCAATAACGTCTTCCATGATGGGCATTGGATAAGAAGGGTTGATGGATTTCTCGTTGAGCTTGCGATAGTCGTGTACCATTCTTCGTGGAGTCGTCGGGTGGTGCGGTTGGTCGATGACTATCGTTGGAGCACCGTACTCGCTTTCGCTCAGCCTTATGATGCCCTTGGAGAGGTAGTCATTCACCTGTTCTCGGATGAACTTGCGATTAGCCGGTGAGCACCTGTACGGCCTCGATGACACTGGTATATTGTCCCTGAGTTCGATGCTGTGCTCGGTGTGAGGACACACGCCCAAAGTGTCGCCTTTGGAAGTGAACGCTTGGTGATGCCTTAACAGAATTGCGTGAAGTTGTTCCTTCTCTGCCTCGGTGGCATCCTTCGTTATCTTCCGTGTGGCGTCTTCCACTAGACTCGTGAAGTCTTCGTCGGGTGCGGGACATTTCGTGTTGAGGCGCACGTACCCTTCGTCTTTGGAAACACTCTCGCCCGATTGCCGGCAGAACGTCGCAATAAGCGTTTCCCTGGTGCGGTGTGGTGTGCCTTGTTTCGGGGGTGGCACTTCGGACGATGAAAATTTTCCGGAGCGCTCGACTGGATCGATAGTCACATCGTTTGACGTGTGAAACGTTACGTCGACGTTCGCGACTCGTCACCAGTCTGACCCCAGAATCAGGTCGATGCCGCTGGGCAGTTCCGTTACCACGACGTCCTCGAGTCGCACATTCGTGGTGCCCAGTGTCACATCAAGCGTTGCAGTGAGAGTTGGGCATATGCTGCGGCTGAGAACTTTAATGTTCTCGCGCAATACCCATGCGTGCGTGGGAATGTCGTCCGTCAAGACATTGGCACTCATGATGGAAAAGTTGGCGCCACTGTCAATGCACACGCGGACGGGTTGGTTGTTAGCATTACCGGACACTATTGGTAATGTGCCCCCCGTCGAATGCAAAAAGCAGTTCGCTTGCCTAGGTGACGTAGTCCCTGTTTCGTGGCTGCTATTGTCCCTCTTCGCTCGTTTTTCGCCCACTCTGATCGTTGCTGGCGTTTTTGGCTTTCTACAATCACGGAACCGGTGACCGATGTCGCCGCAGTTGAAGCACGAACGAGCAGAGATGGGCCGCGGGTGTGGAGCTCCCGAGAAATCGCTGCGCGGGTTGGCCTTCGGCAAGTTGGCAGAGCTGCTGGCTGGCACCCGCTGGTTCGGACCCTGACCACGGCTCGCTGTAGACGAGGACGGTTTCTTGTCGTTCTTGGCACACACGGTCGTGCGACGCCTCGCTTCGAGCAAAGCCGCTCTGTCAATGAGTTCGGTTACTGTGCCACACAGCTGCGCTGCGAGTGGGTTGGCCCATATGTCGTCCTCAATGCCGCTGAGAATTAGGGAAATGCGTTCTTTCTCTGCTAAACGGTACGGCGCTTTGTTCAGAATGGCGTTCTTCGAGTACATGTACTCGACGATGGTCTCGTGGCTCTGAAGGCGTCGCTTCGTCTGCAGTTCTAGGAACTCCTCCATTGTCAGCTTTCGTTTTAATTGGAGAATGAGCGTTTCCTTCCATTGCTCCCTGGTGTCATACTGTGAGCCGTAGGCGCTGTGCCAATCCTTGGCAGATCCCGTCAAGCGGCTTGCTGCTGTCACCAACGTCAGCGATGGCGTCCAGTGGGCGAGCGCTGCGATTCTCTCCACTTGCGTAATCCATTCGTGAGCACTTTGTTGCGGCGTCCCATCGAACAAGGGGATTGAGGATCACGTGTCGCTTGTGAAATGAATCTGGATCGGGCTCGTCGTCGGTGGACCTCTCGACAGTGTGTTGGCGAGCAGGACTTCTGTGTTTACGAGCGCGGCGAGGATCTGGGCCATGGAAGGTTCTCCCTCGTGCGTTCAAACAGTCGGCGCGGCGGGGCGTGCCGCGTCTTGGTTGGTGCCGTCGTTCAGTGATGGCGGCCGCGTCGAACCCGAGGACATCGTTATGTCAGCAGGGACGGAATGGTGCAGCCCGAGGGTTGGAGTCGTCACCCGTTCCGTTGGCAGTGAAGCGTTCTGATGGGTTTCGTGCAACGTCTCACGTTCACTCGTGGTCGAACGGTAAAGCTGGGCTCGCAGGCTCCTCAGTTCAGCGCAAAGCCTCGCGTTGTCGCCGGCCAGTGTCTCCAGGTGCACCTGCCTGTCGTCGTCGTATGCGGCCTGGTCCTTCGTTGACGAGTCCGTCGACTCTAGGGCTTGGTGAGTGATGTTGTCGCGGATGATTCTTGCGATGAGCTCGTCCTTTCGTCTAGAGCACCGTAGACCTCGTGCTCTCAGCTCGTCGACGAGTTGCTTTTTCGTTGCATTGGCCATCGTGCTGTGGTCGAGGGTCGTGAACACGCTTTCGACGATGGTCGTTTCGGAGTCCCGAGACGATGTACGGCGCGGCGTCGCTCCTTCTCGTGGCGTCGTTTCCTCCTCCGCATGCGGCTCGGTCGATTCACATCCCGTCGGCTGCGCCATGTCAGCGATGTCTAAATGAATGTAGTCAAGGCAAGGTTCAAATTTTAAGAAAAACTGTATTGTGCTAATTTACAGGTGAGTCGGCAGTGGTTACAATTATAAGGAAACTGGACTCGGTGCAGGAGCTCGATCGGATACGTCCGACGCCACTCGCGTCTCGGCTCGCTCTGCGGTGCGTTGCTCTGTGGTCCCGGCTCGAATCTCGGCTCGTTCTCCCCTCTCTGGCAATGCGTTAGTATGCGGTCCCGGCTCGAAGGCTCACTTTTTGTTTTTTGGATATTCGTTGATCGAACCAATGGGCAACCGCGTCGAGTGGACGCGCTCAGGGCTCGGAGTCCACGTTAACGCCGTGCAGCGTTTCCCGAGCAAGCACGGAGACGCTGCAGGAAAAGGAGGCGCTGCCGGAGAATGAGACGCTGCTGGAGAATTCAGCTGTGCGAACTCGAGTGCTGCTGACAGCAGCAAGCACAGGACCAAGTTAACTGGCGAAACATGGGAGAGGCCTTTGTCCTGCGGTGGACGTAGTCAGTCTGATGATGATGATGATGATGATGGTGGTGGTGGTGGTGGTGGTGGTGGTGGTGATGATGATGATGATGAAGATGATGATGATGGTGGTGGTGGTGGTGGTGGGGGGGAGGGGTGATAAAGAGAGAATGGAGAGAGCGAGGCGCAGGGCCAGCGAACGACGGAAGTAAAGAGTAGATAGGAAGATGGACACGGTCGCAGGAGTTCGAGGACGGGTCACCACTCAGCGAGAGCTTTTGTCGGCGTCAGGAGATGGCGTAGGTAGAGCCTAGCCGGCCAGAGCTGCGCTGTCATCGGAGATTGTGGGGGCTCAACCGGTCGGCACGAAATCCAGCGAATAAGTACTTTTTATGAGCGTTAGAATCCACTGGTGGCATGACACTTTCCTGCACGCCAGCCACCGCTCACGCAACACTGTCGTTCCCTTTTTCTTACTTCGAACGTCAACTTTTCCCTCCCACCAACGGAATCGCATCTTGAAGTTGCGGTCGCACTGGTAGAAAGCGGGCCGTATGGGCGTGCACCGCCTATACAAGCCTCCTCTCGGTACCCAGCGATGCGCTGTCTACCCAGCCAGCACCAAAGTCGCATAGCAAAACAAGAGTGGGAATTCTTCAAGCACGCAGCATCATCACGACAGGCAGAGAGGGGTGGCACAGGTAAGTGAAAGTATGGGCGCTTGCTATGATGCCAGTGGTGTGAGGAGGAAGAAAAGGTGCAGCCCTGATTCGTGGTTTACTTGCGTGGCAAGCCACGGCAGCGACAAGAAAAGTTCAGAGGGTGATTTGGTTGACAAGTGGGAAGAGTTTCTGCATTGGCATTTTTGCCGTTTTTTGCCTCGAGTCTGGACACACCAAAAAGGAATTGTGATAAGTTCAGGAATACAGTAACCTTTTGTCGAAGAATATTCTGACCGAAACTATTCGGGGCTCTCCATAACAGTGCCTAGGTGCATTTCAGACGCTAAAAGCTACGAACATTCAAACCATATTTGAAGCACTATATGGCCGAAATTTAGCATTGCTAAGAGAAAGTACAATGTTGTCACGCTCTAGCGGCTGTAGAGACAAGAACAGAAGAATAGCGAGACAGACACGAATGTGTATCGTGATCGGAGGGCTAAGACCCCTCATCTTTCTCTTCTTCGCCCTTTTGGGCTTGCCGCGGCTTGCGGCTAAGAACTCCAGGTGGCTTTATTCCTCCTCTCAATGAAGCATTGACTTGATGCTCACACACAAGGGTACAATAAAGGGGTCCATTAAGAACAAATCAAAACAAAAAAGACGATTCTTACAGCTTGCAGTGAGTATGCGCGTGAAAAGAAATGTCGTGTGTGTTCAGCAGTAAGAAAAAACTAGCACAGTTCAGAGTGTTCTCAAGAACTAACCGACAAGCTCAAAGACAACAAAAAGGTTGCTGCACAGGCACAATAAAGTGAGTGTATAAGGTATGACATGGTCAGGCTCTGTGCGTGATGAGCGGGGCTGGCGAATTGCCGAGCCTCCATCTAGAATAACTTCAGAGTTGACCGCGTCCAACCACCGTAATACTTTTTAGGCTCCTTAGTACTTGCTAAGATGTTTGTTGCTGAGACCTCGTCGTCTAATGAGTCCAAACCTGAACTTGGTCACCAGGTTCATTGGTAGACGGTGGATATTGTATCTTCGTGCATCTGTACATTCCGGTGTTATGTGCACGCAAGCAAGTTGACTAAATTCCTCGGCACGCTGAATGTAATCCTCGACGCCAGAAGCCAACTGCTCGTGCTCATAGATTTCTATAGGAATCATGGCATCTAGCATGGTTTGAACGTTTCAACCGTCAATAAGCGGAAGGGTGCGAATCTTGTCGCTTCCTGCGCTGCTGTGCTTTGCGCAGACGTTACGTACAGCCGGAATACGACTAGGTTCTATGCTGTCCCTCGACATGTATACAGATCATATCCGCCAGTGTTTTGGTCATCCTTTTTGCCAAGCCGTTCGTCTCGGGGTGGTGTTTTACGGTGGCTTGTGTAACTGAGTTTGAAGATGTCATCCAACAGTTTTCCTGTAAACGCTGTCATTTGGTCAGTGAAAAGTGACGGGGCACCATCACGAAGCACAATGGCATGCATAAAAATTTGGCAACTCAGGATGCTGTCCCGCAAATTGATTTAAATTTGCCAATAACCCTTTTGAAGTCAATTCAGGAGAAGCGATTTGCTCGCCTCAGCATGTATAGAATATCATCCATCCAAGGCAACGGGTACACGTCTTTCTTTTTGACGTTATACAGCTTAGTATAACTGACTCAGAAGTGAAGTGCACCATCCTTCATTTTTACAAAGAAAACTGGCGATGACCATGGGCTGCTTGAGGGTTTTATTATTCCGTCTTGAAGCATTTCTTTCACCTGTGTTTGAATCGTGCATCGTTCAGTTAGTTCAAAGTGGTACAGCTGTTGCCGTATAGGATAAAATTTTAGCTTCATGTTATGCTGCCATCGCCTGTTTTCGTCAGAAATCGTTGGACTTATGTCAATGCTGCAGGGAGGTGCTTCGGCATTGTCGGACGCCAGGGAAGCAAAACACTCCATCACATTGATTACTGCGTCGGCCTAGATGATGGCAGAATCCGGGAGAAGGTGTCTGCCCTTGTAGCATAAGTGTGTAACAAGAATCTCACTCTTGGAGGTCTGCTAGGCTTCGTGCTATGCAGACTCCTTGGAAAAGTTTGGGGATCGATTGCTTCTCACGACCATCACACCGTATGCTAATCCGATACACGCCACTTGATCCACAACACTTACGCGCTGGTATCATGAAGGCATCGTTCATTACGCGCAGACGTATTCGATCATGGCTGCTATCATGCGCTGGTGTTGATCTCTTTCTTGAAAACGTGATAAGGCGTTGTCGAATGCCGATGAAAGCACCAAGAAGAAATTCCATGCCTCTGATCAGGCCACGAGGACACTGACGAAGAATGCTCCAGCTGACAATAAAAGCGTAATAACGAATTTATATTCATGCCGTGGAAACGCCGAGTCATGTGACGGTGTGCCCACCGGCAGTGCTAATTGGCGCAAGGTATCTTCAGGGAGGTGGACATTATTTCACTTATAAAGAAATCCAGAACCATGTCTAATAAAGCACTGATTTCATGATCACGGAACAGCACTGAAATGTCAAAGGAAATCTTTGCGGAACCAGCTGGTGACGTAGTCGTCGGAAGATCGTCGATTCGCGCAAGCGTCGATGTCGGTGAAGGCCATTAGCTTTTCCAGTCTGAATGGTCTCGCCCCCAAAGATTACTGGGGTTAGTTTTTTCTGGGCATGGGCTAGGTGAGCGACCCTGCGCCGTGCTCGAATAGGTACGGCGACTAGGAGAAAATCGACACGGTGTTGGGGAGCGTGATTGGTGCAGGCCTAATGAGGTTTCGCACTTCTGAGCAATATAATCTTCGATTTCAAGGGCTGACTGACCCATTCTGGGTGGCGGTGAGCTTACCGCAAATCTGCAAAATCGAATTCGTCGGTACTCTCACGGTCTGAATACGTGCAGATTATTGCGACAGTGGAAGCAGAGGTGACGTTGATATGGCACACACCAGACATGTCATTTCCGAGAGGACAGACGATGGGCTTATTAATATGGGCCCACTTGGACCATCTGCAGCATGGCTGTGGCTGTGGTGGAAAGCGGAATTTCAAATTTGATAGATTACCGCAAAACTTGAACATACGACATGTGGGGGAATGCACTGGGTGATAGATGATCTCTCTTAAAAGGCGGTTCTCTTAGGGCATGGTGAGCTTCATTTCGGACAGCGCTCGACAACGTGGAGGGTGGAGACAGGGAAAGCTTTTAAAGTTTGTTTGTTTTTGTTCATCAATACTGTCAACCCCACGCAAGGGGTTTCTATCCCTACTTGGGGTTATTCACGTGTCTGAGCGTATCAGCTCTCGGAAGAAATTCCTGTGGCCACTGAAAGCTCTCGAGTTGTCCGTAGTTGAGGCACCGTTAACATGCCGTTCATATGATTTGGCCTGTTGCTGAAGAGTGATATCAATGTTGATGGCTTCAGTGAGAAATTCTAATATGGTCTTCGGGGACTGCACACAAGCCCACCGAACAGCTTCTCTATGTCCTCGACATGCACTGCAATGCCTTAATTCACCATTTCTATGCGGGACAGGAGATCGCATTCAGCTCGCTCTAGATAGCCAGGGCAAGTAAACGCCTCAATGAGCCCATGTCGGAAGCCTTTCTATGATGTCAATTTACGTGCCTGGCTCTCGTACCAAACACGTGCACTGTCTAAGAGACTGAAATAGATGTACCGCCGTTTCCTAGCGTCGTCCCTCTGGTTGTGCGCGGCAACAAACTTGTAGTGAATGAACCAATCTTCGACAACTCTCGCCCAGCGCCATGAAAGGAATTCGGCGTTTTGATGTCAGCAAAGAGCAATAAAGCGGTACTGTGCCATCCGTACCGGTCGAGTTCGTTTCAGTAGAGCTTGTTGGAGCAGGCTGCCTTGGAGCATTTCTAACTCAGGGGCTTGTCTCCGGATACTTCCGCTGGCAAGGTGCATAGTGGTTACCATCAGTACGTTGATTTAGCTCTGTCTATGCATAGGGATACGGTTCATATATTACCCACCCGCTTCACCAGTTTACCACGCACTATAGGGGCCGTAGAGAAAGAACAAGAACAGTGAGACAGTCCCAAATGTGTCAACTTCCTTGAATCTGTGGTTCACGCCCACGCTGGGGTATTAGTCGGGAACCATACTGTTTAATGAAATTTTCTCACTAAAAGTTGGGAATGATCTACTTAAGAGAAAGAATAAGGATGAAACAGCTCAAACTTGTATCTTGATCGAACAACTAAGACTCCTTTTATATGTCTTGTTCGCTATTTCAGGCTGGCCTTGGCTTGCCGGCGCAGAATACTGAGTGGCTATATGTAATAAGTTCTAGAATAAGTCAAAGCTTGAAAAAAAGAAGATAAGAAAATATTTTACTTACCCAGCGAAACAGAGCATGCAAACTAGCAATATTATTGCATACCTCCTCATGGTATTGGTATCAAAGAAGTCAGGCTGTGAATCTGAAAATTACCCGACTGATTCTTCCGCCATTTATAGTACTCTTTACGTTGCCTTCAAAAAGTAAAAAAACTTGAAAGCCGTTCGTTTTGTTGTATAGCTTCAAGCTTAGTTGCTGATTTCATGAACGCGTGACATTTGCAACGCTCTTTCGTTATGTAAGTGTGAATACATATACGGCAGATGCCAGGGCATTTATCAACGCTATTTCAGGAGAAAATATACTGCTAAACGACGTTGCCAAAGTTTCAATGGCGGAGAAATGCTAGAGGATGTGCGCTTAGAGCAAGGGGCACAAATTTCTGTCGCTTTACAATACTAAGTCCCTATTTATTATTTTCATCGTTTTGGCACATACAGCGCCAACATATAACAAAATATTCCAAAAAGAGAGCTAGAGCGCAAGAATCAATGTTCACTGAACTTAGACAATGTTGTGCTCAAGTTTTATTCAACATAAACATAAGGGGCCCCAAGGTTTTTCAGGAGTCAGAATGTTTAAACCCAAAATTTTTTAAAAGTAAAATGGGGACAGAGACACATATTTTCTCACTCATCCTGATTGATCTCGCTTTGGGTCTCCGAGGATTTCCCGCCTTTGTTCTTGTTAGGTATTACCACGTGGTAATAATGTTATTCAAGGCAGCAGTCAGTATGTTCGAGATAGTACTGTTTATTTGGGTCAAACATGTAACCGTTAAGCGTAAAGTAAGATTACAGCAGTACACACGGGCACTTGCAGCCGCGAACGGAGCTTCGGCTGTCGATCAACTGACTAAACGGTGAGGCATGTCGCTCCTTATCCATGGGCAGTCGAATATTTGAGTGCTAACGCGAGAGGCCGCGTAAGTTCCAGAAGAATCTCTATGTGCTCGTTGTGTGCGTAATCGCATGGGTAGCTACTACAATTATCGTGATGGCTCGCAGACAGTAAGTTCGGTTGCGCAAGGCAGCTTTTACACGTGTGCGTTGTATATAGCAGCTTCATTTTCATCAATCATTACAATTATCATTTGTTATTCACAGCGCTGCGCTTTTCGTACTGCTCGCGCACGGAGCTCTAGCCACGCGCTGGATTAGAACGGGTCCTCGCGTCTGGCGGCTAGAACGCAGGACACCATTGCCGCTCTGAATTGACCTTCTGGGTAGGGGTGGCGGGATCCCACTCTTCTCTCTGGTTCTGACTACAGGGTGACAACAAACTTGAAAAGGGGGTGTGTAGGGAGCCTTCAGATGCGTGCGTATCCGCGTTAATAGTGGTGACAACTTTGATAATGGTTGCCTACAACTGGCCAAAATGGCCGCCATACTTCATGGGCCGCCATGTTGGTTCTAAGCTATCCTTCATTCACATTGAAGGTCGCGTGTGTTTCCAACTGAAGGGGGTGTTTTTTTTATTTTAGGGCTTAAAGCTGGAAGGTTCTTTTCTGAAGTTAGCCGACACTTTTTATACAACAGAAAAAACATGTTCGGGACTGTAGTGCTCAAGGTTTGCGGCGACGTCGAGATTTTGGTCGTCAGCGACGTGTGTCAGGATGGCGTCGAGTATCGTTTACGGTTTTCTTTCTTAGACTAACTTGAAAGGCGACATATGTGTCGTCTCCAGCACTGAAGCGTTCTATGCGAATGTCTCGTACGGAAGTATGGAGCTACCCGCCTTGTGTTCCACGTCAGCGTACAAGGATAGCGTGCCGGGAATATAGAAGCATTAAAGTGTGAATAATGCGACACGTCTGCAGTTAACGTCAACGACAATTATCGTACATGTGATAAAAAGAGATGACTAGATCGCACCAGCTAGAATGCCTCGTCAACAGTCCTTGTTAAGAAGGGACGTGAGCCAGGTGCTATGGTAATTCTTGCCATTGCAGCAGCAGCCTCTATTCAGGCTTCTTACGATGTACTGCCTGAAAATGTCACACGAGAACTATTTACATCTTTTAAAAATTCAAAAGGCGATTCGTATTTAAGAAAATTGGCAGATTCTTACGTGCCTCTGGAATCAGTGTTATGCGTTGCGTGCGGATAGAAGGTGATCGTGTTGTAACTTTTTTCATTGAGCGAAAGGATAAAGATAGGAATGTTGTATTGTAGGCTTCTTCCGTATCGATGAAAACAGAGAGGAAAGACTGCTTGAATATGAAAGCTTCACGGATTTCTGCCTGAAGGGTAGAGTCGGTCAGTGGTCGACGAACCCTTCCGAAAGACACACTGGTGCGGATCAAGCAATCTGATTTCAGAAAGTGTATGACCTGGTGGTTGATGATTTTTTTTTTCGAAAAGCCTCCAGAGGCAACTTTTCAGCTGACTGCAATGCGCAGCACAGAACGGATCCTTACCTGTTTCGAAACAGGGATTACAATTTCTTCTTTTCATGAATTGGGTGTTTTCTTAGAAAAGCTTATAGCAATGTAAAGGGAAAGGGGAGTTTTTTTTTGTTTTGAAAGGCACGTTTGTCAACATTTCATATTCTATACGGTTGAATCCGGGGGAGGACTTCTCGCAACAGTTTAGCGGTGCCTGCTACTGAAGTGAACTGAAAGATTAATTGTACGCTTCATATTTTTCAATTTCTCCTTCAATATATTTTGTAACTTTCTGTGTAGAGCGACGAGCTGGACACGTCTTCAAATTGAAAACTAAGGAAGTTAGCTTCCTCTTCTAAGGTGTATCTTTGTGTTCACCAACGAAGTGGTTGTGCTTCGAGCCCACTTATTCTGTTGAACGTGTTCAAGGCTTTCCCCTCGTTCGTAAAAGAGTTCATTTCTAGCAAAAGCTTCCGGCAGTGTGTCCTCGTTCGTTCAGGATTTTATATTTTCGAAATTTGTGAGAATCTCTGCTGTCAGAGAATCCCGGAGCAACCTTCACTTTTTGATGTGTTTGTTGCGTGCTTTCATTCAACCTTCATTGCATCAGAAAATACGCCCTTTGAAACCTGGGCTACTCGTTTGCGGACTACATTTAAACGCGAGATTGATCAGAAGCAATTTAAAATTGCCACTGCATCTCCTATTGTTAGAGAAGCCATCTCAGCCCATACGACGTGGGTAAAAGTACAGAACTTTTTCCTATCATCTGAGCCGAGTTTATACCGAGGGGCTTGTGGAAATTGCTTGTTTGGAATTATAGCTGTCAAAATAATTGGGAATGGTCGCTTGTATAGGGTTTTTCAATACACTTCCTTCCATGACATGCGGGAGAGCATACTAGGGATAAAAAGTGGCCAGAAGAGTGAGTGACGGCTTTTGCTACTAAGAAAGCTTGCCGGCTTAACACCCGCACGGCTGTTTACGGCCCCACTGAGGATCAAACTTTCTTTTTGCTGCCATTTTTCTGTACATGATCGGGTACATATTGTTTGTTGTTCTGAATTGTCGAGCGCTGAAGGCGTCTTACTCCGGAGCAACTTTTCAAAGACGGCAGAAATATCCATCACGAAGCTCGGGCCGGCTTCTTTTCGCCAACAAAGACCCTGCCCGAATACTCCCAGTTCAAACGTAAATTTACTCCTACGAATTGATATTCCATGAAAACAATATTTCTAAATAAATTGACTTGCTCTAAACAATTGCATGCCACGTGCACATACGTTAGAATGCAGTTTACATTCTGTGGTACCTTTGAAATACTTTTAAAACCAAAGGACACATTAGGATGTGACAAAAAAACAAAAAGAAAAGCAAAAAAGAATGAATGTCCGACTACACTCAAAAAATGCAGTCCCATGCTAGTCCTAGCTCTTAAAGTGCAGGTTTGATTCCTCCCTCATAGGAATCACTAAAATCCGAAACTGAAAAGTGTCTTTACAGAAGTGTTTTCATGTTTGACGTACATTACCATCCACGTTGCAGATTGGGTGTCTCCATTCTATTCCAGTTGCATTATGGAAAATTGCAACTTGCCACAATTATATTCCATTCAATTCCGCGCAATGAAAAGACTTCAAACATTCCCACTCTAGGAATGGCCGGGCACCTAAATTTCATTCCTTTTATTTCTTAATGAAGAAAATACAACTTGAGAGTTTTGTTTAGTTAAGAATTAACGTCCCTTAAACTTGATGAATAGAGATGCATTCGAAACTGCGAAATTGCGCAAAACATGCTACTAAGGCAGAGGAATAGTAACTTAGTGACCAATCTTGTGCAGCAGAATCACATTAATAATTTCCATATACATGCAAGATAATGCAGATAGTCTGAAATTTGCCGGTTGCGTATTGTACCTCTTGTGTTTGGTGCCCCTCAAAAACTTTTCAGTCTTTGCAACATTAGTACGCCTTGGACAGAGTGGCTGATGTGGTTAAAGAAACAGATCTACAACTGTTAGATGTCTTGATCGCGCTGTATACTTAGCTTTCTGCATTGTTAAACGTTCTGCACAAGCTAGTCTATTGGATGCATTAAGGATCACTTGAGATAACACAAGCCAAAATTATTTAATGATCATTTTACATAACACAAGCCAAAATGATTGAGAGCTTGGCGG
This sequence comes from Rhipicephalus microplus, assembly GCF_043290135.1. Taxonomy (NCBI): domain Eukaryota; kingdom Metazoa; phylum Arthropoda; class Arachnida; order Ixodida; family Ixodidae; genus Rhipicephalus; species Rhipicephalus microplus. The sequence continues at coordinate 54,314,987 of NC_134709.1, read as the reverse complement.
CATGGTGTCTTAGCACGCCTTCTATTAGTTTTTGCACAATAGAACTTACATCGTGCCGACTTCAGATAGTTTGCCGTCACGCCTGCTTGCCTGCTTGGCGCACACACTCATCTCACATAATTCAATGCATTGGTCTTTCTTTGGTACTTTAAATAAACATTTATGAATGAAGATATCATGCTGCATACTTAGTCATTGTCTAATCGTGCTCTATTTTGGTCATATTACGCAGCAACAATCCAAGAGCTGCTATTCTAGACTTCACTTCCAGATCAGTCTGAGCTGCCAACTTGTATAGACATGGAAGGTAATACCTGCAATTTCATGAGGATTTATCCAGACGTGAAAAATAATTGCCTCATCTTTCACAGCAAGCTGTTCATTGCTTCAGTCTATTGAACAGGAAGTTACGTAGGCTGGGTATATACATAAAAAATCACAGCATATCCACGAAGTGAATAATGATGAGTGGGGCGAAGCGTCCTTGAGCCCATTCATGCTTCCGCCTGTCCGTTCGTTTTTGCTTCCCCCCGTCCGTGCGTTTCTCCAAGGGTTCTTCCGTTTGTCTGTGCGTCCGTCCGTGAGTCCGTTCGTCTATCTGTTCGTTCGTTCGTGCGTCCATCTAGTGAATACTCAAAGTACCACCATCTCGCACCCCCTGTAGCACTTATTAACTCCGCGTGTCCATCCATTCGTTCGTCTGTATGCTAGTATGTCTGTCTGTCCGTCCATGCGTCCATCCGTGCGCACTTCAAGTTAACGCTCCAAGTACCACTATCTCCCATCTCGCATCCCCTGTGGAACATACCCGCTCTAGAACGGGTATGTGCCACCGGTGGCTACATACACCAACCGAGGATGAACAGACCGACACCTTACACAATAAAAATTTTTACACCCAAAAGGGTATAAAAAGGGTGCTTTCACGAGAAAGCCTTTTTGCAACACCCTTTAACAACCATAAATGGTCGATTGAAAAAAAAAACACCCCTTTGTTTGGGTGCTTGCTTCGATAGCACCCAAAAATAGGCTTAAGGGTGTTTTGTGCCTGAGAAGGGTGTAGGTGACGATTTATCAGATGGGATATGCAGCATAAGAAGAACACTTAATTATATTATTTGGGATTTTACGTCTCAAAAACCTCAATAAGATTATGAGGGTCGTCGTAGTGGAAAGCTCTATACGTTTTGACCATTTGTTGTTCTTTATTGGGCGCTGATATCGCACAGTGCACACGCTTCTACTTTTTCACCTCCGTCTTAATTCGACTGCCACGGCCGGCATCGAACCCGCGACCTTCGGATTGGCGGCCGAGCAGCGTAGCTACTGCACGAATATGTAGACCTTGCGTTAAATGTCGGCCTAAACTTAGAATGTGTGAAGGTGCTCTCCGAATACAGCAGAATGCCAGCAAAAGCAAATCGTGTTTCATCTATAATGGCAATTAACTGCAATCCACGTTACGAAAGCTCACCTTAGCGTTGGTTATAAGCTACATGTTTGCTATGGATTATTTACAGATACATAATGTTCGCCCGAGTATGGGTGTGTGTGCGTGAGCCTGCGCATGTGCTCGCGTGTAAGCTCGGTTGTGTGTACACCTGTGCATGTATGCGTGCGCGTGTATGTGCGAGTCCGTGCTTGTGTTAAGCGTGCTTGTGCACATGTGTACGCCCGTTCCTGCGAGCGTTTACGGTCGCGTGTGTGTGTGGCCGTATGTGTGTATACGTGTATGTGTGTGCGTCTGTGAATAAGTATGCGTGTGTATCAGCCCGTGCACCCTCGAAATTCGTGTGTGTGTGGGGGGGGGGGGGGGCACTGCTTCTTAGTGCTTAATGTCCGACACCTGTTCAGACTGGGAGGCTATAGGGGGGGTGGCTTAAGGAATGGCGGTGGTCAACGCACTGTACATGGACTATTCAGTACATGGAAAACAGCTGCGCATTTTCGTACCTCATCGTTGCTTACGAACTTGCTGTGGTAGCTGATTAGGTCCGCTGAGGTGCTTCTACGCTCGAAAATGTGCACGTTCTGAACAATTCACACAGAAAGCTGTCACTGCACTTATGCACAACCATCGTTTATATTAACAACGTTTAACAAGAACGTGCCCTGCCTTTGCTACACGTGCTTAGCTTGCTCATTGGGCAACCTTATGGAATTATGTGCTGATCATGTGGTCAGCAAAAAGTTTGTTATAACAACCTCGGCACGTTTCGTGGTGCGTGACAAACCTTCTAGACATCCGCGACTGTGGGTTAATTTGTTCCAGCTTCGACTACGCATTCAGTGTTACCGGCATCATACGGGAATTGCCAGACACAGACAATGCGAAAAGAAATTCCTCTAGAAAAAAGTGTAGCGATGCTCTCCCGCTAATGCCACCGAGGACGAAATAATTATTGTTTCTGGCCATTCCATAGTGCACTTTGTTTTCCGCAAATTTTGCTTCACTATTTTTCGCCCACTGCAATCGCATTCCGTCAAAATACTCAAAGAACCCGAGGCTGATAAATAACCTGCGTCGCTGTGCGGGTGGCTGGAAGGAGAGTTGCCATTTACAAGGAGTCATTCTTGAAGCGCAATTCGATTGCCTTCCGCTAGAACCGCCGTCCGCCGTATGCGCCATAGCGTTTGCCTTTCGGCGCCCAATTCCCCCCCCCCCCCGCTCACCCCGGCCAGCGTTGCCCCCACAATGGCGGTGTAGATAAGCGAATAGTTGCGTCACCGAACACCTGCGTCGACAGCTGCGGCGCCACCGCCAGTGCCTCCTCCTTCTCTCTCTGAACGTTGCTCTCTCTGTCTCATCCATCTTTCAAATGCGTTGCGTTAGTCTGGGGTCTTGGTCGCTGTGTGAGTTCTAGCGAACAGGCGCATCTTCAATGGTGGTCACGCATGACACCGTGTTTGAAGTGACGCTCGGATTAAGGAATATTCATGCAGCGGCGGACACGGTCAACGTGGGCCTGTTAACGGTGAGTGTACTGTTTTCTTAGGTAGTAATCATACAGCGCTAGCTGGGCGCCTGCAGAAGCTCTGCCGAAGTAGGCTGCCAGCCATTTACAACAGCATGCGTTTGTGGGCCTGTTGCAGATGCCCGATTAAACGTGTGACTTAACGAGTTCACACTGTTATGCGTGATGTTGTGTAAGTGCCTGCATCACTCACACAGTGAGTGATGTGATCACTTAACAAGGACGCGATTCGTTGTTGATCGCACATTGTCTCTACACTGCTCAAAGTGATTGATATTGTTTCAAGATGAGCTTTAAGCTGCATCGTAATAACATTTCTATGAATACTCAAATGTGCAGTGTGCTTCTGTAGGTGTAAGCGTAAAAAAGAAAGAAAAAGAAAAATTTATGTACAGAGGTGCACTGTATGAAATGGCTTTTTTTTGCTTAAAGACGGTATAGTTTGAGGTGCTGATTTGCCGCGATGCTCCCAACACGTGCGCGTCGGTCTTTTGAAATATTTAGGACACGGGTCATCAGCAACAGGGAATGATCTAGTAGACTTCCAAAGGCGCGTTGTTTTGGCCATCGCCGTGCGTTGTTTTCCCTCGTTTCTGTTTGCTGTTTTCGTGCTTTGCTTTCATCTGCGATAACGTTCAGCGTTATATCAGAATCAAGAGAGTATACGTGACTGTGGGAGCTATGTGTGGTAGCTCTAGCACAAGCCATGGCTGCTGCAACGTAGACGGCGTCCGCGCGCGTTGGTGTCGTTCGAGCGCTCCTACTTGATTGATTGTGTTTAACTGAGTATTTAGGCACGGGTTAAGTTTGTAAATCTCGTGGTTAATAATCGCTAATAGCGTGCCCCTGATTGCCATCAGAGGATGGGCTTGGTCCTCGAAATATGCCAGACGCTTTTTCTGAAAGCAAGCTTTGAAGAATTTTTTTAAAAGAAATACTTTCATATGTGCTAGGCTGTGCCTATTGCAGGCCCGAGACTCTTTAAAAACTGGACGAGCTATCACATCTTTTATCAAAATACAATGAATTAAGATGATTGAATTATAGATGACGAATTTCTGTGCTAGATTAGGTGCACAAAATACATGTTCGCAGCCCTACGCAGCCCCCCTGAATGTTCGCAGCCCCCCTAAAAGGATCACTTAAACGGAACTCTGATACAAAGCAATGGTAACCAACCCAAAATGCAAGCCATGCATGTTTGAACATTGTCGAGTAGACGCTGCCGCTCCCATTGAAGGTTGGTTGATCCGGATGTTTTTTTTTCAGCTGGTGACGTTCTGCCGGTGACGTTCTGCTGAATTCAGACAGCGGTAGACAGTAGGCGCCTCACTATCAGCGTGTACAGAAAAGAAACACACACCGGTCGTTTTCTAAGCTTTAATTCTGTGCACCCATCCTGCCATAAACGTTATGTTGTATTTACACTTGTAAAGCGCGCTTGGAGGATTTGTTCGGAGGAAGAAGACGCAATAGAAGATGTTGAGTTCGTTCGACGGGAGCTGGCTACTTGTGGATACCCGCTTTCTTTCATGAACTCGGTGCAGCGATAACTGCAGCGTCCGGCTCAGTCACACACCATTGCTACAAGAAAACGCGCATCGGTGCCTTACGTCCCACGCTTCAGTGAGACCCTCACTCGGGTAATGCGCGGCTACGACGTCCAAGTGGCTCACGTTCCGACACGAAAACTCCGAGGCTCTCTTACAAATGAGTGGGCATGGCGGCAACGCCATGATACGGACTTCAAACCCGATCATGTTTTTCGTACAGGTTCTGCTTGGATTGCTGTTTGTCCCAGCGTGGCTATCACCGATGAACAACGCCCCTTCATCGCCAGCTATGTTCTCGGTAACCAATCAAGAAAAGCCGATGCCCGTGGTCTTTCATCGGCTAAACATCGTTCCCGGAGGAGCACAGATGACGTCATCGGATCCACCAGGGGCGTTAACGGATGCATTCGTCAACAGGACTATAAAACGGCTCTTCACCGCGGCACCTGACAGTGGGCATGGCGGCAACGCCATGATACGGACTTCAAACCCGATCATGTTTTTCGTACAGGTTCTGCTTGAATTGCTGTTTGTCCCAGCGTGGCTATCACCGATGAACAACGCCCCTTCATCGCCAGCTATGTTCTCGGTAACCGATCAAGAAAAGCCGATGCCCGTGGTCTTTCATCGGCTAAACATCGTTCCCGGAGGAGCACAGATGACGTCATCGGATCCACCAGGGGCGTTAACGGATGCATTCGTCAACGGGACTATAAAACGGCTCTTCACCGCGGCACCTGACAGTGGGCATGGCGGCAACGCCATGATACGGACTTCAAACCCGATCATGTTTTTCGTACAGGTGAGCAAACGATACGGAAAGTGTCACCGTAGCAATAACGTTTGCTTATTCTTGCTGCCATGCTCATGGTCAATGTGCGAAATGCTTACTAACGTGACTGATTCTCTTCGCTACCTGTTGTTACTTAGTGGCGACGTAGAAACTAATCCAGGGCCTACAGAGGGCCATTGGTCAAAGCAACTAAAGGCAATCGCAGACGACATAAAGGAAATCAAGAAAGAAAAATCCGTCACAAATCAGAAACTAACTGCAATCGATAAGAAACTTGAAAAAATTAGTGGACTGGAAAAGCAGGTTTCTGATTGCGTAAAGCGAATAGTGGAACTAGAAAATAACATCAAAGGCATGAATAGGAAAATCGAAGAACTAGAGAACAGAAGTCGGAGGTCCAACCTGATTGTGTACGGAGTTGAGGAACAACAAAACGAGTCCTTTCAAGAGCTTCATAACCTCGTATCAAAGGAAATATTTGAAGATATACTAGACGTAAAGAGTGCAGGCATTGAACGTATCCACCGACTTGCTAGAACTAGAGAAGGCGATCCGAAAAACAGGCCAATAATTCTCAAGTTGCTCGATTATCGCGACAAAGTTAAAATACTCCAGTCCTGTTCCAAACTGAAAGGGAGCGGTTACTCAATAAGCGAGGATTACTCGTTTGGCGTGCGTGAAACTAGAAGAAAACTGTGGAAAATCACGAAAGAAAACCGCGATAGAGGGGAAAGGGTAAGGCTTATTTTTGACAAAGTTCAGATAAACGGTCGTCTTTTTACTTGGGACGAAGACAGTAAAAATATCGCACAAGTAAATAAAAAAAACGAAGAGCAACTACCAACGGCGCAGTCTTCTCGACGACAACGCCCATAACCCTTCTAAATGTAAACGCGCGAAGTCTTGTGAACAAGGCAGAACAATTTGAAGTTGTTTTATTGGCCCAAAAACCTGATATTGTTACTGTGAGTGAAACGTGGCTACATTCAAATATATATGACCATGAAATTGTGCCACCGAGCTACACAATTGTCCGCAAAGATAGGGACACTAGAGGCGGAGGAGTAGCAATTGTTTTACGGCAGGGAATCGCTTACACGGTCATGCCAGAGGTGAACAGTGTCGAAGCGGTTTGGTGTAAGCTTCTCCTGAAAGACGGCTACGTGTATGTTGGCGCCGTTTATAGGCCCCCGAACGCCGATGCGTCGTACCTAAACCCCCTTCTGGATTATATGAATTTACATATGCTCGGTGGCAGGATTATCATGGCAGGTGACTTCAACCTACCTGATGTAAATTGGTCCTCATTAAGTCCAGGTCCCCTGTCGAATAATATAGTCATCGACTTCTTATTTGCTTTTAACCTAACTCAGCTTGTTGTCGAAATTACACAAACACAAGGACAGTCGCACTCAGTGTTAGACCTTGTATTTGCAAGTGATCACTTTTCCACCGACAGTGCAAGTGTTGAAACAATTAATGGCATATCGGATCATAAAATAGTTTTGTGTACTTTGCCTTTAGCAACTCCAATACGGCAATCTGGCCCAGTGCAATATGTGCCCTCCTTCAATAAAGCTAATGATGCGGCGATAATGAGTTACCTGTCGCACGAGTATCCCGAGTTTTCTGAGCTATGTGCAGATAACACGAGCATAGATGAAGTGTGGGCACAGTTTAAGCATCATATCATGCATTGTATTTCTAACTTTATTCCCAAACGAAAACTGGTTACAAGAAAGCACAACCCATGGGTTACCCGCGACATAATTCACCTTAAGCGCAAAATCAAGCGTGTAAGGAAGGCAAAAAAAACGCTAGGAAGTGCTAGCTCACAAATAGCAACGCTGACATCGACCTTAAAAGGAAAGATACGAGACGCAAAACGGCATTTTTATGGACACACCCTACAAAAGTTTATTAAAAGCGCACCCGATAAATTCTGGCGCTACATAAGCGTAAAACGGTCGACATTATCGGTGTTTCCAGCTGAAGAGGGCAAGAAAAAGGCGAATAATTTCAATTCTTACTTTCACTCTGTTTTTAGCACTGATAACCTCCGAAAGATTACACCGGGTTCCCGTCACGATGACCAAGGCAGATCACTTCCGTCGTTAAATATGACAGTACCTGGCATTCTTTCACTGCTATTAGACCTTGATGAAAAGAAAAGTAGTGGCCCAGACGAAATACCAAACACCTTCCTTAAACGCTATGCTCAACCCATTAGCAAGTACCTCCATCTCATATTTACAAAGTCAATTAGCGATTGCCGTCTTCCGGCGGAGTGGAAAATCGCGAAAGTTGTGCCAGTGCACAAATCTGGTGATACTTCTATCCCAACGAACTACCGGCCAATTTCTTTAACTTGCACTAGTTGCAAAATTCTCGAGCACATTATCTTAAAGTTATTAACCAAGCATGTAGAAGAAAACAACCTCATCTCTCTTTCTCAGCATGGGTTCAGAAGTGGGCTATCTACTGTCACTCAACTTGCAGAGGCTATACATGACTTCGGGCTGGCAATAAATGAACAATCACAAATCGATGTAATTTTTTTAGATTTCTCTAAGGCCTTCGACCGCGTGTCCCACTCTAAACTCATCACTAAACTCATAGACAAACTAGGCAATGGTCCAATAGTTGAATGGATTAGTGATTACCTTTCAGACCGCTACCAGTTTGTGCACTATAATGGACAAAATTCTGACACTGTTAAAGTTCTTTCGGGCGTTCCGCAGGGATCCGTTCTCGCTCCGCTCTTGTTCCTGTTATTCATAGATGACATTGTTGAATCAGTAAACGTTAAAATTAGACTGTTTGCAGATGACTGCATGATTTACAGGGAAATCAAACACATTGACGATCAGGTTGCCCTTAACGATTCCCTAAACAACGTAGCCCAGTGGTGCCATGATTGGCAGATGGTTATTAATTCCGAAAAAACGGTCGTGATGAACATAAGCAGAAAGAAAAACAAACTATTATTTCCATACTCACTTAATGGTGTCACCCTTCGCACAGCAACTCAGTATAAATATTTAGGGCTTCTAATATCATCTGACCTCAAATGGACTGCGCATATACATCAGGTGACGAAAAAGGCAATAAACAAGTTGATTTTTCTAAAACGGACCCTACGCTACGCTACCACAGATACCAAGCGCTTATCTTACATTTCCTTTATAAGACCTATGCTAGAATATGCGAATATAGTGTGGTTTCCTTCAACAAATACTGACATAGCTTTGCTCGAGAGCGTACAGCGCAAGGCGGTAAGATTTATCTTTAACCGCTATAGGCGAACGGATTCCCCTTCCGAGCTTCTGCTCCGAGCAGAGCTACCTACGCTTCGCGATAGAGCAAAAATACATCGGTTGAAGTTCTTTTATCAACTGTTGCATGGCCACTTTAAAACTAATGCCTCCGTCTTCACTACTATAAAAGAAAAAGGGAAAGTGCGCCAAAAACACGACCTCATCTTCAAAGAATATTTCTGCAGTAACAATACCTTCAGGTTTTCATTTTTCCCTCGCGTAATAAGAGAATGGAATGCGCTTGATCCAGATACTGTAGCACAGCCAACACTTCAAAAATTTTTAGAAAGCGTTGAAAAACTCATGTCTGTGCTCCCAAGTTCCAGGTGTTAACCTAATTGCGTTCGGGAGAAAGCATCCACACTCTAACATTTTATTTTATTTTCTTCATCATTTGGTTCAAGGCAACTATGCCTGTATGATGTATACATTACTTATTATCATGATCGCGCGTTTCTTATGTACTCTTCTTGTATTGCCACTATATTGCCTTGCTTGTATAATGTTTGCATCCTTTCCACTCCTGTAATAACCCTCAAGGAGGGTTGACAGTATTTTGTAAATAAAAATAAATAAAAAATAAAATAAAATAAAATAAATGTTAAAGATAAGTCAGACAGACATGGTTTTCCCGGCGTGGTGTATAAAATTCTTTGCAAATACTGTGAATACGGATACATTGGCGAAACGGGCAATTACAAGAGAAGGCTCCGGGAACATTTTAATGACGTCATGAACAAGAAAGTAGTTTCTAATGCCCTCGTAGAACATGTTGCGTCTACTGGGCACGCTATCGATTGGGATAAAGCCTGCATCATTGACACGGAAAGAAAGTTGTTACCACGATTGCACATAGAATCTCTGGCCATTCAAGCTACTACGCATACATTGACCAGAAATACTCCCCCCTGTGTACGCGCGATGTCTGCATCACGTGATGAAACATGCATAAGAAGAGCGCACTACGCCATTTGCGGTCACTGTGAACAAGGCTCCCGTGTGGGGAGCCAAAACGTCTTTTTAAGTTTTGTGTATTTCACCATGGTCAGCATTTTTGTTATTTTTCACAAAGCTTGGCTATTCATGGTTTTTCCTGTGAGACGCCATACATAGATCTGCTTTGCGGAAACCTACTGGAAGTGTAAGTTCATGGTATTTATGTGAAATCTCTTGTCCAACCGGGAGCGTACCTTTCAGTTATGAGCACTTCTCTCCACCGACGGCTCACGAAGGTTCTCACACCCGCCGCCTAGAGCGCAGTACGAGTCACCGATAGTGGCACTCCACCTGCTTTCGGAATGTGTACAGCCCGTGTGGCTGTCAGTGGCCACTACATCATTCTTGTAGTTATTTTACTCAAACAGTGGCCACACGAACTCTGGGCCTAGACTTTTTTTTAAAGCACGCAACCAAAATAGACTGCTCTGAAGGTGTTGTTAAGCCGGATTTGCCCTTCCCTGCGGACGCCACAAATTGGGCATCACCTCGCTTATGTTCTGCTGAGTTCGCTCGCCTGTCCCCACAAGTTGCTGCAGCTGTTTTCCTGCCGACCTATCCTCTCATACCAGATTGCGAGTATGTCGTGTCGCCACTCATCGACCTGGTTCTAACGCGAAACATTGCCCTGCCAAGCACCATACTCCACATAAAAGGGAATCAGGCGTGTGTGCCAGACGACATTTTTGAATTTTCTACGCCCATGCTTCCCGATGACATCGCCATAGTGCATCTCGCTCCTTGGAAATAAAATCTGTTCTCTGCTCACTGAATGTCTCTCCGGTACAAGTGCACCTTGGAGGCTTATTACTTCGTCCTCGTCCACTGCGGACAGCATTAGTAGGATGATTGCCCGGGGTCTTTCTGCGCATTACACAACAGCTCTTCGTCACCAGCTCTCGTCTTTTTGGGATATATTTGGCCTGAATGACCGGTCTCTTGGATAGACTTGTGTTGTCACTCATCACATCCACACCCGTGACGCAAGCCCGATTTGCAGGAGACCATATCGCGTCTCCTCCGCGGAAAGGACCATTCCCCCAAAAAAGGTCGACAAGAAGATAGACAAGCCCATCATTGAACATCTTGTAGTTCGTGGGCACCTCCGGTAGTTTTAGTAAAAAAAAGACAACTCATGGCACTTCTGCGTCGACTACCGTCACCTCAATCGGGTCACGAAAAAAGGTGATGTGTATCCACTGCCCCGCATTGATGACGTCTTTGACTGCTTTCAAGATACCACTATTTTTCTTCAATTGATCTTTCTTCAGGCCATTGACAGATTAGCGTTCATGAGATGGACCATGAAAAAACCGCTTCTGTCACACCAGATGTTTTGTACCAGTTCAAAGTCATGCCCTTCAGATTGTGCAATGCGCCAGCTGCATTCGAGTGCATGATGAAATCCATTTTGCGTAGCTTATACTGATCAACGTGCCTCGGCTACCTGGACGACGTAATAGTGTTTTCGCCGACATTTGAAGGCCACCTGGTACGCCTCTCTGTGTTTAGCTCTGCTGGCTTTCAACTGAATTCATCTGAATGTCACTACGGTCGCCACGAAACACTATGTTCGAACATCTCCTAAACGCGGCAGCAATCCAACCTGATCGAGAAAAAGTTCATGTTATTTGACATTTTTCTTATCAACGTCAACAAAAGGTATCCACATTTTTATGGGTTTACGCTCTCATTTTTGTCGCTTTGTAAAGAAATCTGCCGACATCGCTCGTCCTCTGACCATTCCTTTGATAAAGGATACCTCTTTCTTCTGGGGACCACAACAAAAGCACGCATTTTCCACCTTTATTGAGTGGCTTACAAGTTCGCCTGTTCTCTCGCACTTTGACCCTTCTGCGCCCACTGAAGTACGACCTGACGCGAGTGGTCAAGGCATCAGCGCTGCTCTCGCTCAGCATCAACAGGGCCACGACCATGCCATTGCTTACGCGAACCGCCTTGTCTCTACCCCCGAACGTAATTACTCAATAGTTGAGTTAAAAGGCCTTTCACTTGTTTGAGCTGTTGTAAAATTTCGACCGTGCTTGTTTGGGCGTCCCTTCTTCGTCGTAAGTGACCACCGCGTCCTCTGTTGGCTCTCCTCTATGACGGACGGAACTGGACAACTTCTGCGTTGGGAATTTCATCTACGAGAGTATGACTTCGCTATATTACATAATAGACGCATGAACAGCGACGCTGACGACCTTTCTCGCAATACCGTGGATCAACCGTCCGAAACGAATGTTAACATGGTCATCTGTACTCAGTCCTTATCGGGCTTTTTCCACACAGACGACCAGCCACAAGACCCTCTTCTTCGAAACACTTTCGACTGCATAACCTATGCGCCTACTGAACCGACTATTCGAATGTTCACATTGCATAATGATATATTGTCACGGGGTCGTGACGTGGCCGAAGACAGGAGACTTCGTGATGGGATTTACTGTTCATTTGGACGAACCTGTGCCCAGTAAACGGAAAGTCCGATCACAGCAGCAGTCTTGCACAGATAGCAGTCTCGGACTGATTGCGGCGAATCGAGCGTCGGCCTTCGTTCAACAACTGACAAGAGGCGAAGCGCGTCGGCATTTATACTCTTGCCATCAAATGTTCTAGCGTTATCGCTGGTGGTGGCGTAGGTTCCAGAACAATCTGTACCGTTCGCACAGTGGGCGTGATCTTAACAAAATGATCTACTACAGTCCGGAACCTTCTCGAAAACTGCAGGCGCGGTTCGCACTGAGAACCGTGTGGTGTTTTGGGACGATAACGAAAACTTGGGAAATGGAACGTGGCATTGCCCCCTCTGAAAAAGGCATCGTCCCGATGCTTTAACTAAAGATGAAGGTACAATAATAATGCAAGAAAGTACAATGAATAAATTAGATGAAACAATAATACAAAAAAACACTGTTTCAGTTGCTTTACGCGCATGAAACGGCTCGAGGCGCGCGACATGCACGACTTCAGGTCGCGATCGGCGTCGTTGAGAGTTCGTGATGCCGTCGGGGATAACCTCGTAATCAAGTGGGCCGAGACGTCGATTCACCCTGTACGGTCCGAAGTAGCGTCGCAGAAGCTTCTCACTTAGTGCACGTCGGCGTATCGGCGTCCACACCCAAACACGTTCACCGGGCTGGTATTCCACGAAGCGTCGTCGAAGGTTGTAACGGTGGCTGTCTGTCGTCTGTTGATTCTGGATACGGAGACGTGCAAGTTGTCGGGCTTCTTCGGCACGTTGAAGGTACTCGCTCACATCGAGGCTTTCTTCGACGGTGACATTGGGTAACATAGCATCGAGCGTCGTTGCCAGGCCCCTTCCGTAGACCAGTTTGTATGGAGATATCTGCGTCGTCTCCTGCACCGCCGTGTTGTATGCGAAGGTCACATACGGAAGAATGGCGTCCCAAGTCTTGTGTTCGACATCGACGTACATTGACAGCATGTCGGCGATCGTCTTGCTAAGCCACCCGGTGAGGCCGTTGGTCTGTGGGTGGTACGCTGTCGTCCGGCGGTGGTTTGTTTGGCTGTATGCCAAGATCGCTTGAGTTAAGTCGGCAGTGAATGCCGTTCCTCTGTCGGTGATAAGGACCTCCGGGGCGCCGTGACGTAGGACGATATTTTCGACGAAGAACTTAGCTACCTCAGATGCACTGCTTTTTGGCAGGGCTTTTGTCTCGGCGTAGCGGGTGAGGTGTCGGTAGCTACCACGATCCACTTGTTTCCGAAAGAAGACGTCGAGAACGGCCCTAGTAGGTCCATACCAATCTGCTGGAAAGGTCGGAAAGGTGGACCAATTGACTGCAGAAGTCCCACTCGCCTTGGCGGCGGTGTCTTTTGTCGCTGACAATCCCGGCATGTCCTCACATAACGAGTGACATCGGTGGTAAGACGTGGCCAGTAGTACGTTTCTTGTATTCTCGCGAGCGTGCGAGAAACACCGAGGTGCCCTGCCGTCGGATCGTCGTGCAGGGCCTGCAGGAGTTCTGGTCGCAGAGGTGAAGGCACCACAAGGAGGTACTTGGCTCGAAGCGGTGAAAAGTTTTTCTTTTGTAGAAGACCGTTTCGTAGGAAGAACGACGCAATTGCGCGCTTGAATACCTTCGGGACTTCGGCGGTCCTGCCTTCGATGTATTCTATTAGTGCCTCAAGTTCCGCGTCAGCCCGCTGTCGTTCAGCAAAGTCGTCTGTAGTTATTGTTCCCAAGAAGTAGTGGTCATCCGGGTCGTCGGGTAGCGGTTGGTCAACAGGCGCATGAGAGAGACAGTCGGCGTCGGAGTGTTTTTTGCCGGACTTGTAAATGACAGTAATGTCATATTCTTGAAGTCTGAGGCTCCATCGTGCGAGGTGACCTGAAGGGTCCTTCAAGGTGGCTAGCCAACACAAGGCGTGGTGGTCGCTCACAACTTTGAAGGGCCTGCAGTAGAGGTAGGGGCGAAATTTCGACGTAGCCCAGATGATGGCGAGGCACTCCTTTTCTGTTGTGGAATAATTTGCTTCTGCTTTGGACAGCGATCGGCTGGCGTAACTAATAACCCTTTCAAGTCCGTCAGCCCTCTGCACAAGAACGGCGCCAAGACCTACGGTGCTTGCGTCAGTATGTATTTCAGTCTCGGCGAATTTGTCGAAATGGGCAAGTAACGGAGGCGTCTGGAGGCGATGTTTAAGCTCCTGGAAAGCGTGTTCCTGTGGCGTTTCCCACTTGAATTCCACGTCGGCCTTGGTAAGGTTAGTGAGAGGGTCGGCGATGCGGGCGAAAATTTTCACGAACCGCCTATAATAGGCGCACAGGTCCAGAAATCGGCGCACGGCCTTCTTGTCAGGGGGCGGCGGGAAATCGGCGATGGCGGCTGTTTTCCGTGGATCGAGACGAACTCCATACTTGCTGATGACGTGACCCGGAAACAAGAGCTCCTCATAAGCAAATCTGCACTTTTCTGGCTACAGTGTGAGTCTAGACGATTTGATGGCTTGAAGTACAGCTTCAAGGCGCCGAACATGCTCGTCGAAACTCGAGGAAAACACGACGACGTCGCCCAAGTACACAAGGCAAGTCTATCCCTTCAATCCTGCCAGTACTGTATCCATAACGCCTTGAAAAGTTGCAGGCGCTGAGCAAAGGCCGAAGGGCATCACCTTTAACTCGAAGAGGCCGTCCGGTGTTATAAACGCCGTCTTCTCTCGGTCTCTTTCGTCGACTTCCATTTGCCAATAGCCAGTCTTGAGGTCCATTGACGAAAAGTACTTGGCGTTATGGAGCCGATAGAGTGCGACATCTATTCGTGGGAGAGGATACACGTCCTTTCTTGTGATTTTGTTCAGGCGGCGATAATCAACGCAGAAACGTAGGGTCCCATCTTTTTTCTTCACTAACGCCACGGGGGATGCCCATGGGTTCTTGGACGGCTGGATAATGTCATCCCGCAGCATTGCATCAACTTGGCTCTTCATGGCCTCATGTTCTCGCGTCGAAACCCTGTATGGACTCTGACGTAGTGGTCTGGCATTTTCTTCGGTTGTGATGCGATGTTTCATGATTGGGGTCTGCCGAATTTTCGATGACGACGAAAAGCAATCTTCGTATTGCAGGAGCAGGGCCTTGAGCTGTTTTTGCTTATCGTTCGGAAGTCTGGGATTGACGTCGAAAGCTATGGGAGGGGCTTGGTTCCTCTGAGCAGGTTCCCCAGAATCCGCGAGGGCGAAGGCACTGGTGGCTTCAACAATTTCTTCGATGTATGCGACCGTTTTTCCTTTGTTCACATGTTTGTAGTCATTGCTGAAATTTGTGAGCATAACCATTGCTTTGCCTCCCCGCAGCTCTGCAATTCCTCTTGCGACGCAAATATTTCGGGTGACCATAAGATGCTGACTGCCTTCAACAACGCCTTCCAAGTCAGGTGATTTAGGAGCGCCGACTGAAATATTGACGCTTGAGCGAGGCGGAATGGTGACTTGTTCTTCCAGCACATTCAAGGCATGGTGTCCTGACGGCGTGCGCGACGGTAGTGCTTCTTCTGTGGATAAGGTTATCGACTTTGTTTTTAGGTTGATGACAGCACCATGGAGGCATAAGAAGTCTATGCCAAGCATGACATTTCTCGAGCAACGCTGAAAAACTACGAAGTGTGTAGGATAATTATGGCCGTTAATTGTGACTCTTGCTGTGTAGATTCCTGCAGGCATTACGAGATGACCTCCAGCTGTGCGGATTCCAGGGCCTTTCCAAGCTGTCCTAACTTTCTTTAACTTCGCGGCGAACGACCCACTGATGACAGAATAGTCAGCTCCAGTATCGACGAGAGCGTTCACACTGTGGCCGTCGATAAGAACGTCGAGGTCGCTAGTTCGCCGTCTCGCATTACAGTTAGGGCGTGGTGTCGGGTAACGGCTGCATCGGCTTATTCCGCTGCTTCCATGTTGCGTCGTCAGGCCACCTTCGGTAAGTGAGCTTTCGCCGTCAGGGCTCTGCCTGGTAGGCGTTGTGTTCGGAAAGCTCCGTCGCAGCGTCTTCGTCGGACGAGGATCTTCGGTAGTTCGTCGCACAGCAACCGCACCTCCACCGGTTGCTGCCCTTAGTTTCCCGGATACGGGCTAGGAGACCGGCCCCGCGTGGGGCCGGAGTACTGCCGGGGGTGCGGTGACATGCGGCGGCTGGGCGACGGTGAACGGGAAGGACTTCGTGGTGTCCATTGAGTTTCTGTAAGGTAGTCGGCGATGTCACGTGGCCGTTCCCCTGGCTGCGGACGTGGTGCATCGATGGCGAAGCCACAGAGTCCCATCTGTCGGTACTGGCAACGGCGGTAAGTGTATCCGGCCTCGCCGCAGTGGTAGCACAGTAGGCGGTGGTCAGGGGTGCGCCAAACGTCGGTTTTTTTTCGGCGCACTGCGCTTGCCCGCCGCCAAACGGTAGGTCGCCGGTGGGGGTGGTGGCGGCGGTGGTGTCTGGCGACGGAAGTGCGACGGGGCGGCGTTTCGGCGTGGACAAGGAGGAGCGTTGTGGCGCACTGCAGCGGCGTAGCTCATAGTTTCTGGCTCGGGCAGCGGTGTTTGGGGAATTCGAAGCGATTGCCGAACTTCTCGCACAATGTCGGCGATCGAATCCACTTGAGGTTGCGCCAAAGGCAACAGTTTTCGCAGCTCTTCTCGCACGATCGCTCGGATCGTTTCACGCAAGTTGTCGGAGTCACTGGCTTGAGCAGCAGCGCATTCTGGAGTCAGGCGACGATTATACTGTCTGGTGCGCATGTCCAGGGTTTTTTCGACGGTGGTCGCCTCGGATCAAAATTCTTGGACGGTGTTCGGTGGATTCCTCATTAGTTCCGCAAAGAGCTCCTGTTGGACCCCTCGCATGAGGAAACGAACTTTCTTCTCCTCAGGCATGTCTGGGTCAGCGTGACGAAATAGGCGGGTCATCTCCTCTGTAAAAATTCCAACTTTTTCATTTGGTAGCTGAACCCGGGTCTCTAGTAGAGCAGCGGCCCTCTCTTTGCGAGCGACGCTCGCGAACGTTTGCAGAAATGCGCTGCAGAAGACATCTCACGTTCGGAGCGTGGACTCCCGATTCTCTAGCCAGGTCTTTGCAGTGTCTTCCAGGTAGAAGTACACACGACGGAGCTTTCCTTCGTTGTCCCAGTGGTTGAGGGCGGCCACACAGTCGTATTTTTCTAGCCAGGTTTCCGGGTCTTCAAACGATGACCCATGAAACATTGGTGGTTCCCTGGGTTGATGAATGACGATCGCGGGCTGGGACGCTCCGGTTGTCATAGTCGCTGCAGTAGAGGTCATGGCCTTGGCTTTCCGCGCCTTGTCTTGTAGAAGCCCGTACTCCGGTGGGAGGCGTTGTTGTCGGCGGCTTGTTCGCTGCTCTTGGTTGGCGTCGGTGCCTTCTCCGCGACGTGGGCTGGGTTCACGGCTTGACGGGGGCCTCCGGTACATGAACGAAGCAGCACCTCAACCAGATGTCACGGGGTCGTGACGTGGCCGAAGACAGGAGACTGTGTGTTGGGATTTAACTGTTTATTTGGGCGAACCTGTGCCCAGTAAAAGGAAAGTCCGATTACAGCAGCAGTCTTGCACAGATAGCAGTCTCGGACTGATAGCGGCGAACGGAGCGTCGGCCATCGTTCAACAAATGACAAGCGGCGAAGCGCGTCGGCATTTATACTCTTGCCATCGAATGTTCTAGCGTTATCGCTGGCGGTGGGGTAGGTTCCAGAACAATCTGTACCGTTCGCACAGTGGGCGTGATCTTATCGAAATGACCTACTACAGTCCGGAACCTTCTCGAAAACTGCAGGCGCGGTTTGCGCAGAGAATCGTGTGGTGTTTTGGGACGATAACGAAAACTTAAGAAATGGAACGTGGCAATATCTTACTGCGGCAATGTTCAGTCCTATCGTCGTGACTTGTTAGTAGTTGTTCCTAAGAACCTATGACTCGTCGTGATCCAGGAACTTCACGACGCTCATAATGCCGGATATATGTTCATCACTATAACTTACGACCACTTAAGGTGCCACTAGTTCAGACGCGGTCTCTATCGTTCTGTGCGTCGCTATGTCGCTTTTTGCGACCTGTTTCAGTGGTGGTAGTCGTCTGCCTTAGCTACTGCTGCTCTGCTTCAGGCAATTCACCCCCCTACGCAGTCATTCTTCCGTGTGTGCCTTAACCTACTCTGCCCATTTATTATTTCTACAAAAGGGAACAAGTGGATCACCTTCTCAACACATTACGCCGCAAGGTATGCCATTGCGCGAGCGATAACCAACCATCTGCGCTACAGATGTTTCCGACGTCTTACTTATGACGTCATCCTGCTCTATGGCACCCCTCGACAGCTGCTATCGAATGGTGGCCATTACGTTTAGTTGGAGGTCGTCGATGACCTGCCCCGCTCCTGTTCTACTATATACAAGATCACTACCGCGTACCACCCTCAAACGAATGGGCTCACAAGCACTGGAACCATACCCTTACTGACATGCCTGTCATGTATGTTTCTGACGACCACCGTGAGTGGGACGCCA
This sequence comes from Rhipicephalus microplus, assembly GCF_043290135.1. Lineage (NCBI taxonomy): Eukaryota > Metazoa > Arthropoda > Arachnida > Ixodida > Ixodidae > Rhipicephalus > Rhipicephalus microplus. The sequence goes on along the minus strand of NC_134709.1, from coordinate 54,296,321 downwards.
TTTTACCGTATATTAAATTTGCTAAGAATTCGTCCCGTTATGAAACTGTCGGATTTCCCCCAATCTACCTTTTGTATGACCGTGACCCTGTCTTGCCCTTCGACAGGTCACTACTCTCTGGCTTATGAGTCTCAATGACTGATTACACTCGCAATGCAATCGCTTTGGCAGCTCATGCCAGAGAGGTCGCTCGTCATCACCTGACAGTATGACAAGCGTCTCGAAAGCGATGCAATGACTATCAGCACCGAAAACCACAATTTTTTTTTAGTTTCCTTGTTTTCCTCTGGACGCCGTCACGTTGTATCGGCTTGGCGGAAGTACTTCTTTCTGCTTACTTTGGGCCGTACAAGCTCTCGCGCCAGCTGTCTGACGTGACGTAAGAAATTGCACCATCCTACGTGAGGATGGTAAGCTGGCGTCCGGCGATGACTTGTCTGGCTGTACCTCGGGATTGCCTGAGTTAGGGCAGCCATAAAAGCCGTACCTCTGTCTGTGATGAGAACCTGTGGAGCTCTGTGACGCAAGACGATGTCCTCGACGAAGTCTTTGCTGCATCGGTGGTATTGTCTTTTCGGCAGACCCCGTGTTCCGGCGTAGCGGGTAAAGTATTCAGTCGCTACAATGATCCATTTGTTTCCATAATTAGACGTCAGGAACAGCCCCAGTAAGTTCATGCATATTTGCTGATACGGTCGGTGAGGTGGCTCGATAAGCCGGAGAAGTCCAGCTGGCCTAGTCGGTGGTGTCGTTCGTCGTTGACAGTCTCGACATATCCGGACGTAACGAGTAGCGTTGGCGGCAAGTTATGGCCAGTAATACTTTTCCTGTATTGTCGCGAGTGTACGGGAACACCGAGGTGTCCAGCCGTCGATTCGTCGCGTAGGGCATCCAAGACTTCTGAACGTAATACTGAAGGTACTACGAGGAAGTAGTTGGCCCGACGTGGTGAAAACTGTTATTTGACAAGGATGCCGTTTCGCAAGAAAAACGACGCCAGTCCTCGCCTAATTACCTTTGGAACAACGGCAGCTTTGCCCTCTAGGTATTTCAAAAGACACTTGATTTCAGGGTCTGTATGCTATCGCTCTGCAAAATCATCGACGCTTAAAGTTTCCAGGCAGCAGTCGACGTCTTCGTTGTCCGGCGGCGGTGGTTCAACGGGGGTGCGAGACAGGCAGTTGGCGTCAAAGTGCCTCCACCCCGACTTGTAAACGACGGTGATGTCGGATTCCTGAAGTCGCAGACTTCACTGTGCGAGGCGACCTGAAGGGTCGTTCAAGTTATCTAGCCAACAGAGGGCACGGTGTTCGGTCATAACTTTGAAAGGCCTGCCGTAGAGGTAAGGGTGAAACTGAAACTTGGAGCTAGCCCAGATGATGGCAAGACACTCATCTTCTGTGGTGGAATAATTGACTTCCGCCTTAGATAGGGACCGGCTCGCATAACCGATGAGGCTTTCAAGTCCGTCAACCTTTTGGACCAAGACGACTCCAAGCCCTACATTGCTAGCGTCGGTGTGTAGATCGTTGTCGGCGTTTTCGTCGAAATGAGCAGGTATTGACGGTGTCTGCAGGGGTCGTTTTAGTTCTTGAAATGTTTCCTCCTGCGGAGTTTCCCACTTGAACTCGGCGTCGGTCTTGGTCAGGTTAGAGAATTCCCCGGCGATGCGGGCAAAATTTTTCACGAAACGCCTGTAATAAACGCAGATGCCAAGAAATCGGCGCACGGTCTTCTTGTCAACGGGTTACACAAATGCAGCAATGTATGTTGTCTTCTGTGGGTTGGAGCGTACTCCAGACTTGCTGATCACGTGTCTCATGATCGAGAGTTGCTCGTATGCAAAGCGGCACTTTTCTGGCTTCAGAATAAGCCCGGAGGTTTTTACGGGCTGAAGTAAAGCTTCAAGGCGCTGTAGATAAATGTCGAAGCTTGAGTAAAACACGACGACATCGCTCAGGTACACCACACAAGTCTGCCACATCATTCCAGTGAACACGGGTTTCATAACACGCTGAAATGTCGCAAGATCTGAGCAAAGAGTAACGGACATGACCTTGAACTTGAAGAAGCCGTCTGGTGATTCGAACGCAGTCTTGTCTTGGTATCTCTCGTCTACTTCGATCGGCGAATAGCCTGTCTTGAGGTCAATCTATGAGAAGTATTTGGCGTTATAGAGTCAGTCAAGGCCGTCGTCCAATCGGGGGAAAGGGCAAATGTCCTTCTTCGTTATCTTGTTGAGTCGGCGATAGACAACGCAGAAGCGTAGTGTTCCATCCTTTTTCTTCACTGCCACCACTGGTAACGCACATGGAGTCTTTCAAGACTAGATAATGTCGCGTCGGAGCATTTCGTAGACTTGTGTCTTTATTGCATCGCGTTTTGGCGTCGAAACTCTGTACGGACTCTGACGGAGTGGCCTGGCATTTTCTTCTGTTACAATTCGATGTTTCACCACAGGGGTCTGCCGGATTCTCGATGACCACGAAAAGCAGTTCTTGTATTTCAGCAGCAGGTTTTCGAGCTGCTCTTGTTTATGCATCGGAAGGCTCGTATAACGTCGAAAGCTGGTTGAAGGGTTTCAGTTGTCGGGAGAGATTCGGCAGAATGGTAGGGGGCGAAAATGTTGCTGGCTTACAGTATCTCATCGATGTAGGCAACCGTCGTGCCTTTGCCTACGTGCGTGTACTCGTCGCTGAAGTTCGTGAGCATCACTGTTTCGTTCCCTCCTCGCAGTTCGGCTGTTTTCAACAGGTGCTGGTCGCCTTCAATGACGACTTGCATGTGTGTTGATTATTGAGAGCCGATTGAAATGCTGACGCTGGAGCGAGGAGGAATAGTGAATTGATCTTCCAGCCCATTCAAGGCGTGCCTTCTTGACGACGTGTGCGGCGGCAGTGCTTTATCTGTGGATAGTGTTATGAACATAGTTCTCAGGTCGATGACGGTACCATGAAGGCTTATGAAGTCCATACAAAGAAATACATCTGTCGAGCAATGCTGTAGTACAACGAAGCTCGCGGGGTGAATCTTATTATTAATGGTGACTCTCGCTGTACAAATTCCGAACAGCGTAACTAGATGACCTCCAGCAGTACGAATTTCGGGGCCTTCTCAGGCTGCCTTAACTTTTTTCAACTTAGCGTCGAACGTCCCACTGCAGACAGAATAGTCGGCTCTGGTGTCGACGAGAGCCGTGACGCTGTTGCCGTAGATGAGCAGGTCGAGCTCGCTAGTTCGTCGCCTTGCGTTGCAGTTGGGTCGTGGCGTCGTATCATGGCTACGACGATTTGTAAGGCTGCTTTCACGTTGCGTCGTCAGGAAAAAGACGATCTTCGGCAGTTCGTAGTACAGCAACCGCACCTCCATTGGTGGCTGCCCTTAGTTATCCTGAAATGGGCTATGCGACCAGTCCCTGTTTGGGCCAGTGTAATGCCGACAGTGCGGCGACATGTAGCGGCCTGGTGAGGGTGAACGAAATGATCCCCCTGGTGTCCTCTGCGCTCCCGCGATATAGTCGGTGATTTCACGCGGTCTTTTACCCCGCTTAAGACGTGGTGTGTCGATGGCGAAACCACATAGTCTCATCTCTGGCGGTACTGGCAGCGGCGGTACGTGTGCCCGGCTTCACCATAGTGGTAGCACAGTGGGCGGTGGTCAGGGGTGCGCCAGACGTCAGTACTCCTCGAAGCGTAGTGGCGGCCGGACGGTGAGTGGTATGGCGTCGGCGGTGATGGTCGCGGTGCCTGGCGGAAGAACTGCGGCCGGGAAATGTCCTGACGAGGGCGCGGAGGAGCATTGCGGCGCACTGCACCAGCGTAGCTCATTGCTTCCGCTTCAGGCTGCGATGCTTCGGGGATTCTAAGCGCTTGGTGGACTTCTTGGCGAACAACGTCAGTGATTGAGTCCATTCTAGGCTGCGATTTCTGAAACATCTTACGCAGCTCTTCACGTACGACCGCTTGGATGGTCTTACACATGTCGTCGGTGCTAAAGGCTTGAACCTCGGCGTACCCGAAATCAGAGAGCAGCGGTTGTATTGCCTTGTTCTCACCTAGAGTGCCTTTTCTATCGTGGTAGTTTCTGTCAGGAATTCGTCGACAATCTTGGGTGCGTTGCGAATGAGTCCCGTAAAAAGCTCCTGCTTGACACCACACATGATGAACCCGATCTTATTTCATCAGCCATGTCAAGGTCCGAGTGACGAAACAAGCGGGTCTTTTTCTCCGTCTACAGGCCAATGTTTTCGTTTGGTAGCGGCACACACCTTTCCAATAAAGCTTGAGCTCGTTCCTTTCGGACGACGCTTGTGAAGGTGTTCAAAAAGGCGCACGAAGAATGTCCCACATCAGCAGTGTAGCTTCTCGATTCTCAAACTGTATCCAGGCTGAATTTTCTAGGGCGAAATAAATGTGCCGCAGCTTGTCATCGTAGGTCCAGGTGTTAAAAAGGGCGACGCGGTTGAACCTTTCCAGCCAGCTTTCCAGGTGTTCGAGTGGCGAATCACGGAAAGTTGACGGCTTCTTGGGTGGCCGGAGCAAAATCGGCGCAGGTGGCACAGGCAGTTTTATTGTTGCCGAGGTTAACGTTAAGGTCTTGATCTTCTGTGTCGCGTCACGTAGAAGCCCGTACTCCGGTGCAAGACGTACCTTGTTGCCTACGGCAAACTCGCTGCTCGTGTCTGGCGTATGTCTTCTCCGCGACGGGGACTGGGCTCCCGGTTCGACAGAGGTGTCTGGTACATGAAAGAAGCAGCACCTCCACCATATGTCACGGGGTCGTGACATGAACGAAGGAAGCAGACTACAGGTCGAAGAATAAACAGTTTATTCAGGTTGAAGTTGTGGCCCCACAAAAAGAAAACAAGACACTGGCACTGATAGCGGCGAACAAATCGTCGGTCGTCAACCAATTGACAAATGGCGAATCCTGTCAGCATTTATACACTTGCCATCGTCTACATTATCGTTATCGCTGGCAGCGACTTATGTTCCAGAATAAGCTGTAGTGTTCACAAAGTGGGCGTAATCTTAACAAAATGATCTACTGCCATCCCAAAGTTTCTTGCACATTGTAGGCGTGGTTTGCGCTAAAAATTATTGGCTGTGATACGATGAGATAACAAAATTTGAGGACGGAACGTGGCATTAAGGGTGTCTTTGTGGTACATCCTGCATCAGCGGTGTTTGCGAAGTCGATATAGAGCGACGGCTATTTATAATCGTGGGCTAACAGGTCGCGAGTTTGGTTTCCGACCGCAATGCTATTTCTTTGGTTTTTGTCAATTTATATGGATGTGAATTTCTTTTCAATGCCACATTCGCGATGAAAATAAGCCAGCCAAGTCTTGGAGAATAAGCTAGCCAAGTCTCGGAGGATTGTGCCGAAAGGTGCTTTCCCGATGATATTATTTTTGTTCTGTAGACTCCCTCATAGCCCCGCCGTGGTGGTCTAGTGGCTAAGATACTTCGCTGCTGACCCGCTGGTCGCGGGCTCAAATCCCGGCTGTGGCGGCTGCATTTCCGATGGTGGCGAAAATGTTGTAGGCCCGTGTGCTCAGATTTCGGTGCACGTGAAAGAACTCCAGGTGGTCGAAATTTTCGGAGCCCTCCTCTACGGTGTCTCTCAAAATCATATGGTGGTTTGAGGACATTAAACCCCACATATGAATAATAAAGACACCCTCATAAAATGGTACATGATACGTACCGTCAATTGTAAACTTTCATGTCTGGTTTATCAGTTTGTGATAATAATTTCGGTGAACGACAACCCACCCTCTCGAACACTGACACGTTTATTGTGAACGTATTGTATGCTTAGATACAGGGCGGCACAAAATTACACAATGCTTTCAGTCGGCGTTTCGGATTATTCTGTACCCGCAATACTAGAGCACTTCCCCTACCGCGAATGAAATACAAATCCAATGCAGAACTTAGGGGTCTAATTGGGGCACTCGTGCTGGCTGTATTGCTAGACTTTGAGCTTCCGTTTTCTTTCTTCTTAGTCTCTTAAATTATCTTTTCATCCACGCTACTTCCACAGTTGCGAGCATTAGAAGGTTTCTGCATGTCTTCTAGAATTGTGCTGCCTCGGCGATCGCCACCCATTTCACAAGGCGATGATTTATTTACCTGACCTGATAATTAAGACTTCATGATATCACTATGAAGTCACAAAATTTAGCGCTTTCTGGCGTCATGTTGGCGCACATGAAGCCATGATCACTGATCCTGTGCTTGCATCATTCGCATTGAAGGCAGCACCGGTAGTCTCTTTTCTCCTTTGGTTAGTCGGCTAAAGGGTGTGCATTTTACAACATAGCTGTCCGTTTGAACGACAAAATCCAGTTCGTACTATTTCACCGAAGCATTTATAAGGATTTCTACCAGTTATACTACGGAAGCTAACACTCACGAAACGTCTCAATGGCCATTTTGTTATGTACATTCCTTAAGTTTATTCCTATTTTTTCGGTTTATTTGATAATTTTCCATTTATTTCTTTTTCAGTTTATCACTTCCCTCTTTTTCATCTCTTTCTCTCTATACGATTCGTTTTCTTTTCTTCGATTCTCTTTCTTCCTTGCTACTTGTTTTCGGGGCTTGCTTCTTATGCTAGGGGCTTGTCCACCGCCGTAGCCACTGTGCTCTCCCACCATTGATTCCAAGAATTCTCACTAGATGACACAACGCCACTCAGAAGACAGACCACGCTTTGCACGTGCTCTGGTTTAAGGTGACGACTAGAGGGCCACGCATACATGTAGCGCTCGCTCTTCGCGCGCTTCCTTTCTCTTCCGCTAAACACCAGTCAGTGCTGTAGCGGGTTGGGGTTAGGCGGGTCGTTAAGGTACCTGGCTTCCCGCTGTCGTCCACATAGCCGATGTTCACCCGTGAAGAGGCGCATTCAAAAAGACCGAACGCAAGATTTGTTTGTATCAAGAACGAGAAAAATAAATGTACAGTGATTTTGTGCAAAGTACCCTCGGCTTTTTATGGCCCGTCATTTTTCCAACACGTGGGTCTGAAGAAGGCAGTGACAACTGCTACTGCGAATCAGGTGACTGGAAGTCTCCGTCGTCCCGCGTACAGTAGGCATTGATGATATGCGAAGCACAAATGAAAAATGTTAATATGTCACTTTAAAATCAGCAGTATGCGACGAGGTGGAGGTAAATGATGCCGTACATGACTTCCGTGTCATGATTATTATGTTTGAGTGTGTTGTTTACCTTCCTCATCTATTCACGTCGCGTGATCCCAAATTTACTATCTCTGGAGCTAGCGAAACGGCCGCGAGCACGTTACGAGCGTGGTAAGTTGTCATGTTTTTAAATGACGAGCGTGTCAGGATAATCATGTTTGCACCAATCATAGATTTTGCCATTCATTGACGTCACGTAACACCAAATTTGGTTAATGTGGAGCTAGCGAAACGGCCGCGAGCACATCACTAAAGACCAAATATACTCTAATGTAGCGTTGACGCGAGCGCTCGTTGGGTACAGTGACGCTACGTTAGCAATACGCGAGCACTCTATTCACCAGAACACAGCGAGTTCAGTGCTTACTGCCATTTTGAAAGCACGTGGCGCCGTCTGTTGCAAGCGTGGCGAAGCAACACTTTCAACTCTGAGGGGAGCAGACGCTCTGCAAATCAAACGCGAATCTTCACAACTCGAGTCTGGCTGTAAGCATGTTTCGCGCTGTTTCTGTGCAGGAATTTTATGCTGATTTTGTGTTAAACGTCGAGGAGACCTTCCTAGACAGTCCGGAATGTCTGCAGCACGTGCATTGCAGCCTACAGAAGCAGCTTCATCAGGTATATACTATGGCTATTAAAACAAACGCGAACAGCGGAAAGCCTTGCTTTCGACTCAGTCGAACTGCGGTGTGCCTTTGCTGTGACAAGTCAGAATTTGTGCTGTAAGCCGGCGTCAACGTAGCGCTAGAATCTGTTTCCAACTTACGCTCATGCACCACATCTGTATCGATTGCCAGTCCTTCCGGGCACTCAGAACACACGCGCGCTGCGAAAGAGCCAGCGAGAACAATGTATTAAAATGCTACGTTAACGCCAGCCAAAATGACATGCATATTCGCCTAGGAACAGTCAAGGCATGTCGCAGTTCGACGGAGACAAATGTCGTGTTTTCCGCGTCGTTCACGCATAGCGATAGAAGGTCGTTGCAGTTGTACTAAACGTGCGCCGTGCGTGTATCCACGCGTGAGTCCTAATACGTTTATCCTTTTACGGACATGCGGTATTCAAAGGAGTTTAGCAATAGTTTTGTGCCTAATACCACAGGCATGCTGTACTCAAATCACTGCTATTAAGGGAAAGAGATGGAGTCGCGCTTGAATAAGCGCGACTCCATCTCTGGGCTCGTAGTTTTTTCTGCTTATTGTGAGTATATGCTAAGGCGGTGGAACTCAGCGTTTTTCGTTGTGGACGGACATCTGTGCAATCGCAAAACACCACACCGGCATGATTCCCGCGATGCGCTGTGAACTTCACAGACAGTGCTCAGCAATCTCTTTCTCTTGCGCTAGTTGTTGTCCCATCAAATGACAGCGCAGTGGTACCCATATGACATTTTATAAGTAGGCGCAACGTGAAGAGGCGCTTTTTCGCATTTAAAACTTCCAGAGCCACTGCATTTCATGATAGCAAGGCGCACCTTAGCAGTTGCAAGCAAATTATGGCGTATCTGGGAGCGAAGGTATACCGCCGAAGGCGCCTGGGTTCGAGATAGGCGTGCTGTCGTCTTTGAAGTGCCATCGATGATGTGCGGCAAAAGTTTGGTGTAATTTATGCGACGCCCTTAAAAGCAGGCAGAGTATATTTCTCATCGAAGTTTCATTTTATTGCCTTTACGGGTACCTAACGCCATTAATGGAATTCGAAGAAATACAGGAGTTTGTTTATTATGCCTTACAGTTCGTTATAAAGCTTCAAACTATTTAAAAGCTTTGTGATTTTCGGCGTGTAGGCGTTTCAAATTTCCACAGCACCAGTTTACATTTTTCAAGGAAGCTGGCGTCACGAACATCAGGATTTTTTTTTCTTCTAGGAGCTTGCTCGGATAGTGCTCTGTCCGGTGGCGCTGGTGTGTACACCAGTACGTGTTGCCAGTGTACACTTCGATCAGCGCTCAAGGTCACCGCTCCGGTCACTTCTGAGGTGATTCCATCAATGCTGCAAAGACTGTAACATGGCAAAGTTACCGCCTTATTCTATGTACTTGAGCTTCACGTTAACAGTTGGCAGTGTAGCCGCTTTCTTGTCTTCTTCTGCGTTCCCTGGGTTCGTTCTTTTTTTTTGCCTGTATATTTTCTCGATGCAATGCACCAACTACCCCAACAGTGACTGCTTTATAGGGCCACACAACAGGTTCCCAAAATACAAAAAAGAGACCGGTATTCTTTCCTGATATATTTCTCGTCCTTCTTGGCGCCCTACTGTGACGCAAACAGTAGTCCTCTGGAGTCTACAGCGTACAAGCTCTCTATTCATTGATATACGCGAAATATTACATGAGGTTTGTCTCCTGCACTGTTTTGCCATGCAGCCGCCCATCCGTTCTTCTTTGCCTCGCGTGAACATCGTGCACAATCAACCGATCAAACTTCTGTTTTTTGTGTTTACAACTGCGCAAGCGGTGATAACAGCGTGCAGCCGAGAAGCGTGCAATCCTTATAGGCTCTGGCGCCTAAAGCTGATACTGTTCACGTGCATTCAAGAACAAAGGGGCAACGAGGATGCATTGTGTGCATGAAGGAGTGGAGAAAACCATTCCCTCGTCTTTAAACGCGGGGTGGTGAGTGGCCCGTTAAGAATATCTTCAGTTTCGTATGAAGGAATGCTAATCTTTCTAATGTGAGCGAATTATATTGCTTTAACAGGAAGTCATACTGAAGTATTACAGCCTATTGTAATTTTCCTCAACAATTATTGCTTCTTGCATGCAGAACCAATTCCCAATTGTGGGTCTTGGCTAATTATCACATCTATACAAAAGTCAACTCACAGTGCTTCTAGAGATAGAAATAAGGTCTACCAGTGACCACTTACTGTTCAGACTGTTTATTTTACAATTCATTTCATAACGAACGACCCGTCTACCTCACTTTTTTGCATTCATAAAATGTCCGAATATAACCGTGGATGACCCGGTCACATTGGCAGTGGGGAAACGGGCATTTAGAAGAATCCCCATGATTGCATTGTGGGCTCTAAAAAGAGATGTCAGAGCATAACATCATGTCACAACCTTCAAGATAATATAAATATATATATATATATATATATATATATATATATATATATATATATAGAATGAATTAGGAAGAGTAGGGCTTCGGTTGCCTTAAAATTAGGAGAAAATAAGTATACACTTCTAAAAAACTGTTAATTGGTGGCGTTTCATTCGGAGACCGATCTTCATCAGACAAAGAGAGAGAGCAAACAAGTGCACACATAGACCAGTGGTCAAACAAGTAGTCAAAAGACACGTGTGCGTGTGCATACTTATACCTACGCATAACGCGTATATCCTGTACAAAAATATATATTAATAAAAAACAGGTGCACTTTTCAACGAGTGGCCAAGCACCCCATCATATACTGAATTGATCCACACTAATATGTGGTCCAACGACCACATGTGCGTATGCGGGCTTCTACCTACGCGTAGCACGTGGATTTTGTGAAAAAAGAATGAAAAGATATAAAACAATGCACACACAAGCAAGTGTCCAAACAACATAGAATCAAGCTAACTTCTTTCAAGTGCAGGTGGCTAAATTAAGCACAATCCAGTGATACATTGTGAACTTCTACTCCTCAGGCTCACACCTCATCTATTCCCCCCCCCCCCCCCTTTAGCTTGAAAAGAACATCTTTCCACTGGTTGCATGGAGCTTATATATATATATATATATATATATATATATATATATATATATATATATATATATAGAGAGAGAGAGAGAGAGAGAGAGAGAGATGAAATATATGATTAGAGTTTCTTCCGGCTACCGTAATAAAAGTTATAAACTTCGAGAGTAGTGCAGTATAGGAAACAAACAATAAAATATTGATTTAATCCTAACAGTTTCGGCTGGTGGACCAGCCTTCTTCGAAGATATATATATATATATATATATATATATATATATATATATAACTCATCCCCTGATGAAGGGAGGTCCCCTCCCGAAACTGTTGGGAAATAAATATATTTATCCTTGTTGACAACGCTCCCGTTGTGATATATCCCATACCTTCACGAAGACTAACTGGCCCATTGAATTATTACTCCCACCCACTATATATATATATATATATATATATATATATATATATATATATATATATATATATATATATATATATATATATATATATATATATATATATATATATATATATACGGTAGAAAAAGAGGTCGACAAACGTGCGAAAACACACTAGTTTTACTAACGTTTCGGCACGTGGGCCTGCCTTTGTCGGAGTGAATGGTTACACATGGCACACAGGGCACATATAAAAGCCGCTTCTTTGCGTATCACACGGCTAAGTCATTATCAGTAGTTTAAGAAAGTTTAGCCTTTCTCCTGAAGAATCATCGTCCCTAAGAGCTAATGAGCAAAAGAAACGTTCAGAGCTTAACGCACAGAAACGCAAAAAGTTGCTCAGAGATGGTGTAAAACTTCGAAACTCAATGCCTCCATCTTCGGCCAAGGAAAGAACATGTAAACCTGCAGCCGACAACATTATTAATATTTCAACTGCTATCTTATCTAAAGAAGAACTCAGTCTTTCATCCCGTGGTTTAAGCTTCTGTCCAGCAAGTGCTAACTATAATAAATTTCAGTTATACAAGGATTTAGACAACTTCGCACGAAATATGAGACTACGCGAATATTTCTTTGATCAGCCGAATCCCACCGACGATCCAACCGCCTTACCCTCGGCTAAACGTTGGACACCGGGGTCACAACGTGACAAACACTTGGACATGTTTATTAAAGCAGTGCAGCGAGATATCATTCAAGCTTATAATGAACCCCAGTCTTTTCGTCGAAACCTATCGACCCTATAAATAAAAGCTATAGAAAACCTTGGCGAACGCAGCGACATCACAATAAAACCTGCGGACAAAGGAGGTGCCATCGTTGTCATGGACACGACCAAATATATTGCTGAAACGAATAGTCAGCTTGATGATAGGTCGTTTTATAAGCGACTCGAAGCAGATCCGACTGAGGATTATAAAGCGATATTAGACGGCACAATAAGAAAACTAATAAAGGAGAAAAAAACTAAATAATAGGGCAGCTTCTCTGATCCCTCTTAGTCCGGCAGCTGGTAGGTTCTATTTGTTGCCAAAAATCCATAAACACAACAATCCTGGTCGCCCAATTGTTTCCGGCATAGGCACCGTGACAGAAAACTTGTCGCGTTACGTAAATAGCCTGATAAACCAGATACCCTCTACGTTCCAGTCATTTCTGCGAGATACTAATGACTTTCTTACTGATATTACCAACCTTATTGTACCTAACAACGCTCTCCTTGTCACTCTCGATGTTGCGTCTCTCTACACAAGCATACCGCACTTGGATGGTATAAGGTCCATGGTTGAGGCTCACGATCACTCCGCTCTCGACAAGTCCATTGATAGCTATACTGCTTGAAATGATTCTTCAGTATAACAACTTTGAATTCAATGAAGTGCATTATGTTCAAGTAAGTGGTACGTCTTTGGGTACTAAGATCAGGCCAAGCTATGCAAATATATTTATGGGATCCCTTGAGAACAAATTCTTGTGGGGTCGTTCGCTAAAACCTTTTTATAATAAAAGATTTATTGACGACATTTTCATGATTTGGCCACATGGAGAGGAAGAACTTTTGTCTTTTATTTCGGACTTTAATAATACTCACCCTTCCATATCCTTTTCGCACACATATTCACCAGAGACCATTAACTTTCTCGATGTCACAGTATATCTCGATAATGCAAAATTGAGCACTAAACTGTACCGCAAGCCGACTTACAGACAGAGGTATTTACACTTTCAAAGCAGCCACAAAAGGCACTGCAAATCCAGCATACCTTACAGCCAGACCTTACGCTTTAAGCGAATTTGCTCTGAGCTATCTGACTTTGATAATAACTGTAACCAGCTACGCACTGCAGTTCCTAAACAGAAATATCCACCCAAGTTAGTCGATGACGCAGTAAGGAAGGCGTGCCGACGCACAAGACCATACAGCACTCTGCATCCCCAAGAAAAATCCTAAAAGTCATTCTCAGGTTAACCTGGTTTTAAACCATAACGCATCGGCACCAACCGTCGCATCTATTTTCCGTAAACACCACAACATACTTATGCAGAGCGAACGCCTTGCAAAAGCGTTTCCAGAACCACTACGTGTTGTGTACAGACGAGGCAAAAATTTGCGAGATTTATTAACTTCCTCTAAAACCAGACAGAACAATAACGACCAGACGTTTGGTTGCCGTCCTTGTGAAAAGCCCCGCTGTAAATTGTGTGCACACATGACCACAACAACACTGGCAGCAAGTACTGCGACGAACTTCAAGTTCAAAATTAAGGCCAGTTTCACTTGTGATACTGCAAATGTCGTATATTTGCTACAATGCTCAATCTGTCATGTACAATACATAGGCCATACTGAAACTGCTTTTCGATACCGTTTCAATAATCATAAAGCTCATGTGCATGCCCTTCCTAACTTACCGATTTCAAGGCATGTCACCGAGGCAGGTCATTCATTCAGTAACATGATAGCTACAATACTGGAATCTGGTTTTAAATCACACCATGAACGCGAAGTAAAAGAGTCATTTTTAATTCATAAACTCAAAACACTATCTGCCGGCATGAACGAGAGCCCGGGTACGCTTACTTGCATATTGCCTTAGTAAATCGCTTTTTTGTTTTACTGACAAGTGTATATTTTTCGCACGATGTTGGCCTATTGTCAAATATTACCTACATAATGTAGGTGGCCTTTGTCGCTTCACCATTTTACTCGCATTCATTTTGCTCTGCCTGCTTTGTGATTTTGTTTATGTCTCTAAAGTTCTTTTTCTTTTTTAAAGGCTTACTGAATGTCTTTAGGCAGTAATTATCCCGCAGAACGTATGACCAAGTGAGCTACTGCGTGCGCAGTCTGTTATTTTGCTGACCTGTTTCATTCCGCACAAGTTGTAGGGTATCTAATACGTGCCAATACACTATTGTATAATGATACGCGTTTTCCGCTGTATATGCACTATAGCCACGTACCTTTGGTATATATAATCTTGTTTCTTAAACTACTGATAATGACTTAGCCGTGTGATACGCAAAGAAGCGGCTTATATATGTGCCCTGTGTGCCATGTGTAACCATTCACTCCGACGAAGGCAGGCCCACCTGCCGAAACGTTAGTAAATTTAGTGTTTTTTCGCACGTTTGTCGACCTCTTTTTCTACCGCATTTTCCACCGGATCCATTGAACTTCACCCCACTATATATATATATATATATATATATATATATATATATATATATATATATATATATATATATATATATATATATATATATATATATATATATATATATATATTTATGTATTTATATATATATATATGTATTTATATATATATATATATATATATATATATATATATGTGTGTGTGTGTGTGTATGTATGTATGTATTGTTATGCATGCGTGATTTGGGAATGAGCCTCTGGGTAACGGGGAACAGGCAGATTAGAAAAGATGACGTTCGGCTAGCGAGATAGGCCTCCGGTGCACGACCCCTTCAAGTGTAATAGTACGCGACAGCGTAATAAATACATTTAAAAACGTAACAGAGTGGTGGAGGTGCTGGGTACAGCATCTCAACGAACCACGGAGCCATAGCTGTTTGAACTTCGCCGGAGCCGTCGTCTTGCTGATCTGCCACCGACAACAACCGTCATGGCCGACAGCGGAGGTCACCGCTTCTCAACCACGCAAAGGTCAGTGCCGGCTGCACCTAGGTATCGCTATATGGAACCCCGCCCGTTCGCGGGAAGAGCAGGGGAAGATGTTGATGCGTGGCTGACACATTGCAAAAGGGTGAGGCGGCACATTGGCTGGCATCCCGCCGACCAACGGGGAAATGTCACGCTGTTTCTCATGATAGCTCCGACTGGGATCGCTGAGCGCTTGACCCGTGTTCATTTTTTTAATAAACGCGTCGCGGACTGAACGCTCAACGCGTATTACCAATATATATATACATATATATATATATATATATATATATATATATATATATATATATATATATATATATATATATATATATATATATATATATATCTTATATATATCTTATTCTAAGGTTGGAGGTTCAGTTCCTGCCCACGCCAAGTTCTCTGTGCTATTTTTTCACCCACTTTTCTTTCTTCACATTTAATTTCCACTTCGGCTCAACAACTTCCCCCATATTTTTCTTGGCATTAGATTCTGTTAGATCTCATCAATATAATGTCAAACGTGAAAGCACGAGCCCTTAATTATGCACTTCTTTCCTAAATTTATTAACGACGGTCTCGTACTGGCAGACTTGGTGCCTTTAGTTTGTATACGAGGAACTATTGGTCAGCTGCCAGCTCGTAATACGTTCACGTGCTACTTGACGTCAAACAGGCTCATAAAGAGTGTGCCACACTCGCCACTATGGCTACTGGTGGCGCTGACGTATACTCCAACGTTTAACTCACATAAATACCCAATAAAGTGGCGGGAGGGATAGCCGCCATGGTAGCTCACTGGTAGAACACCGAACGCGTTATTCGAAGGTCGCTGGTTCGGTTCGTTGCTACGGCAAGTTATCTTTTCACCCACTTTTCTTTCTTCACATTTACATTACGATTCGGCCCAATATTTTCCCTATACTTTCCCTGGCAATATTGTCTGTTAGATCTCATTTTTATTGTGTCAAACAAAGTAAAACGTGCCCTTAACGATACACTTGTTCCTTTAAATATATATATATATATATATATATATATATATATATATATATATATATATATATATATATATATATATATATATATATATATATATATATATAAGAATGCTCAAAGGTATGAGCGACGTAGACTAGAGGCATTATGTACTCAATTATATGCAAATAGCTGAACTAGCACAGTGAACATACAACAGCCATTGCTCAAATGTAATAATGAACTAAGGCAACATGCAAGTAAGTGTTCCCGAGCTTTAGTTCATTCGGTTTGAGAGAGTTTAGAATTCATGAATTAGGAATACCTCTCTAACTTCGCGATCATGGTGGGTCTTGAAACGTGATTCAATTATTGTGACTCGGATGTTACTGAAGGAATGACCTGTGTCGGTGACATGTCTTGAAAGCGGTAAGTGAGGAAGGGCATGTACATGAGCTCTATGATTGTTGGATTGGTACCTAAAAGCAGTTTCAGTTTGACCGATGTACTTTAGAAGACAGATTGAGCACCCCAGCAAATAAATGGCGTTCTGTGTGTCACAATTGAAACTGCCTCTGATATCTATATTGAAGTCGGTCGCTGTGGTAGTTACAAAGGTTGTAGTTTTCACGTGAGTGCACTCTTTGCAGCAATGTTTTTTACAGGGATGGCCACCAATCATTTGAGTGTTGTCAATACATTTGGTTTTAGACGAAGTTAACAAATCACGTAGACTTTTGCCTCACCTGTATACAACTCGTGCTGGTTGTGGAAAGGCTCTTGCAAAGCGTTCACTCTGCTGAAGAATGTTGTGGGGTTTTCGGAGAATACGAGTGACAATAGGAGCCGATTCATTGTGTGTTAAAACTAAGTGGACCTCTGAACGAACCTTAAAATTTTTCTTGGTTTTGCGGATGGCTGTGCGTTCTAACTAATGCGTCAGTCCGCCTCACCGCATCATCAAATAACTTAGCTGGATATCTTTGTTTAAGAAGAGCACTGTGTAGTTCTGTGCAATTGGCATCAAAGCCGGACTGTTCGGAGCGAATTCGCTTAAAGCGTAACGCCTGGCTATATGGTATGCTCAATTTGCAATACCTTGTGTGGCTACTATCAAAATGTGTGTACCGGTGCCTGTCAGTGTGCTCGTGGTACAGTTTTGCAGCCAATTGCGTGTCATGGACACATACTGTAACATCAAGGAAGTTAATGCTGTTTGTTGAATATGTGGATGAAAAGGATATGGAAGGATGCACATTGTTAAAGTCGGAAATGAAAGACATAAGTTTCGCTTCTCTGTGTGGCCAAATTATGAAAATGTCGTCAATGAATCTCTTATACTTAAAGGGTTTCAATGAGCTACTCGACAAGAACTCGTTTTCGAGGATTCTCATGAAACTGTTCGTGTAGTTAGGCCCTATTTTCGTACCCATAGACGTACCACTGACTTCAACATAATGTACTCCATTAAATTCAAAGTTATTGTATTGTGAAATCATTTCCTACAGTATAAATAAAGTGAAGCTATCAATAGACTTATCAAGAGTGGAGTGATCATAAGCCTCAGTCATAGCGCGTATACCATTCAGGTGAGGTATGTTTGTGCAAAGAGACGCAACATCGAGAGTAACAAGAAGAGAGTTGATAGGTACAGTAACGTTGTTTATATCTGACAGAAAGTGGGTCGTATCAGGCAAAAAATGACTGAAACTTGGGAGGTATCTGGCTGATCAGGCTGTCAACGTAACGCGATAGGCTTTCTGTTACGCTGTATGCCTATACTGGAAGCTATTGGGCGACCAGGGTTACTTTTTTTATGAGTTTTTGGTAACCAGTAGAATATGCCTTCGACCGAATAAAGGGGAATCAGGGAAGTTGCACTATCAGTTATTTTTTTATCCTTTATCAGTGCTTTTATTGTGCTAGCTAACGTTGCTTTATATTGCTCAGTCGGATCAGCATCGAGTCGTTTGTAGAACGAATTATTATCTAACTGCCTGTTAGCTTCAGTGATATATTTAGTTGTGTCCTTAACCAAGAAGGCGTCACCTTCGCCCGCAGGTTTGATTGTGATATCTGTCCACCCAAATAGATCTGCTATAGCTTTCTGTTCTGGGTTTGATAGGTCTCTTCGAAAGGAACACTGCTCCTTATAACCTTGAATGATATGTCGTGTGACTGCGTTCATAGATATGTCAGGGTGTTTGTACTGTTGAGACGAATATGTCCAGCGTTTAAGCGATGGTAAACCTGTTCGATCATAAGCCGGAGTTGCCTGATCGAGGAAGTATATTTCGTGCGAAGTTACTTATTATATAACTGGAATTCATCGTAGGTGCCTGCTATATATATATATATATGTGTGTGTGTGCGTGTGTGTGTGTGTGTGTGTGTGTGGTGTGTGTGTGTGTGTGTATGTAACGTATGTAGGTATTTAGTGAAGGTAGAGGCGGAGGAAGAAGAAGTCAGAGTAGAATAAACATGGCGTATGAGCCAGGCCACGTCACCCATTCATCATAGCGTCACACGAGTCGACAGGATGAAGACCTCCCAGCCACTTCATCAGTGTCTCATTGTCGACACAGTTCTCCACAAGACGCCCTGACCATACATCGACTGCGGAATCACCTCCTGGCCGCACACAGCGACCAGCACCATGCCGAAATCATCGACTGACCTTCCCATTCCCAAGTACACCGGAGCAGTGGACGATGGACCTGTACAGGACTGGTTCGACCTGTTCGAGCACCACGCAACCGCTGCATCATGGTCGGAACGAGAGATGGTCGCCAACTTTACCGACTACGTCTCCGGTGAGGCCTTCAAGTTCTACCTCACCCACATAATTCAAAACGACGAGTCATGGGAAAAGATAAAACAAGGAATGATCGTTTGGTTTAAAGAATACAATGACGACTACGACGAAGACTTGCTTGTAACCCACCATCCACAGACAACTGCACTCAGTCGTCAATTTTACAGGCAGTCTTCAACCATTCGAACGCACAACAAGATTCGACCTCTCGCACAAGACGAAGTGGCACACGAGTTCAGTGGCAGACGACAATGCGTATTTTGGGAAAAACACAGCCATCGAGCGCGCCTCCCTTCTGCACGAAAGTCGGCATTTGCGAAGACCGCTTCAGCATATGACCCGAGACGTTGTCAACCATCTGATGCCGTTCACTCTTCGTCTCGCATACGTGGTCCACCACCTGGGTTTTCATCCTGTGGCTCTTCAAGCGCTCCTAACGCTCACCATTTGCCTTATAAGGACGCCGTATTTACGGTAGCTGAGCTGGAGCAGAGGGAAAATAGCCTGTCGAGCCATAATCCTTCCACACGGGTTCATGCATCGCCATCCGGTGCGTACACACTCGACAGTTGAAGCCACACTGAAGGCTCAGACGCATCGAACGTCGCACGCTGCAATGCGCAACAGCCTCTCGTAGTAAACAGGGTAGAAGAAGCTTCTGAAGAACTTTCTACCACCTCTGAAGCATTATCTTCATTGCCCGAAGTGCATGACAAAAGCCCACAAACTACCAGCTGCCGACTGGGCACCACATCAAGTTGTGAAGAAAACCAGTGCGATGTTCAAGAAGGGATCTCACCGCAATGTGTTCCACAGCAACATCAGCAACGCCAGCAAAAGCAAGTCCAAGAATCGCAGACACTCCAACGGATACACCGACAAGGACGACGACGCAAAATAGGCCTCTTAAAACAAATTCAAGACGTCAGGCATCTTCGCATGAGGGATCAGTGCCAGAAACGCATTTGGCGCAAGAGATCAAGACTGCGCCTACAATTACAGCTCAGAAACAGCAGAAAACAATGAAAGAGACGATAAGGCACCATCTGTACAATGCAGAGACCAAGACATCATTCTGATTTTATCAGCTGCGACCATCGCACATGCAAACTAGAAGCACACTGTCTGTTCCCGTCACGAGACGCAACTCGGCGCCTTCAACATCCGAACTTCAAATGCTACAGGGACTCCCACTCTTGTCCGTTCCTCGCAAGAACTCAACCCATGTCACCACCAGTGCAGATCTCCAGGGTGTGGTTATGCGATCCAGAACGGAACAGTCAGCCTCGCCCACCAGAACTACTGCGTTAACTGTACTGCTGCACTCTCCACTGAAGTCTTCGAAAGTTTACGGGACTCCTCTGGAGCATAGCACCAATTGTGACTTTTGACATTTCTGACTTTTTAACCTCTCCTTGTTTACTTTTTCTTGCTAATAATTCATGCCTTCTTTCGGGGGGAGGGGTAATCGTTTAACGTAAGTAGGTATTGGCTGAAGGTAGAGGCGGAGAAAGAAGAAGTCAGAGTAGAATAACATCCACGTCACCCATTCATCATAGCGTCATATATATATATATATATATATATATATATATATAAGGGAAAGAAGTGTATACCTAAGTGCTCGCTTTTCCGTGTTTCACGCTCACCGCTTGGCTTACAAATGGCGCTCATGGACACTCCCACTTCTAAATTCACATATAAACCCTAAAAAGTGGACGAAGCAAAGGCCGCTGTGATAGCTCAGTGGTTAGAGCATCGAACGCTTCATTCGAAAGTCGTAGGTTCGATTCCTGCTCACGGCTGGTTATTTTTTCACCCACTTTTCTTTGTTCTTATTTACATTCCATTTGTTCTAATAACTTCTCCTATACATTGCTTGGCATTATTGCCTGTTAGATCTCATTATTAATGTGTCAAAACACAAAAAACGAGCCCTTAGGGATACACTTCTTTTCCTTATTTATTACCGAGGGTCTCGTACTGGCAGACTTGGTGCCATGAGGTTGCATACGAGGGACTATTGGTCAGCTGGCCGCTCGTAATAAGTTGACGTGCTACGTGACGCCACACATGCGCATAAAAGGGTGTTTCACACTCGCCGCTTGGCTTACAGATGGCGCTGACTGACAGTCCCACTTCCAAATTCACACAAGAACCCAAAAAAATTGATGTAGGAAAGGCCGCTGTGATAGCTCAGTAATTAGAGCATCGAATGCGTTATTCGAAAGTCGTAGGTTCAATTCCTGCTCACGGCTGGTTATTTTTTCACCCACGTTTCTTTCTTCTTATTTACATTCCATTTGTTCTAATAACTTCCCCCATACATTCCTTGGCATTATTGTCTGGTAGATCTCATTATTATTGTGTCAAAACACGGAAAAACGAGCCCTTAGGTATACGCTTCTTTCCCCTATTCATTAACAAGGGTCTCGTACTGGCAGACTTGGTGTCATGAGGTCGTATACGAGGGACTATTGGTCAGTTGCCCGCTCGTAGTAAGTTCACGTGCTATGTGACGCCACACATGCGCATAAAAGGGTGTTTCACACTCGCCGCTTGGCTTACAGATGGCGCTGACTGACACTCCCACTTCTATATTTACATATAAACCCAAAAAAGTGCATGGAGGGAAGGCCGCTGTGATAGCTCAGTGGTTAGAGGATCCACCGCGTTATTCGAAGGTCGTAGGTTCAATTCCTGCTCACGGCTGGTTATTTTTTCACCCACTTTTCGTTCTTCTTCTTTAAATTGCATTTGTTTTAATAACTTCACCTATACATTCCTTGGCTATATTGTCTGTTAGGTGTCATATATATATAAATATATATATATACATATATATATATATATATATGTATAAATATATATATACATATATATATATATATATATACATACATATATATATATATATATATATATATATATATATATATATATATATATATATATATATATATATATATATTGTAGCGATGCTGACGCCAACAGGTTAAAAAAAACAAGCTTCTTTATTAGGGCGAACTTGTGCCCACGATTCTAAAAACTATGGTCGTCAAGTTCGAGTAGCCGAGTGGCACAGATCCGACTATCTTCCTCTTCCTCGTTGTTGGAACGTACGAACGCGTGGCGCATGCCAGCCGAGCCGGTTCTTGCTGGTGCTGGTGCCACGATAATTGTGGCGGGCTACTTGAATGTGGCGAACCTGTCCCAGCATTGCCCCCCTCCTCAGACGCATCGTCCCGATGCTTAAGACAGTGAAAAGATACACGCGCACTCTCACTCGTTTTTCGACGATCTGTCATGATAGGGCTTCATGCGGACTACGTGGACCACTTCCGTGGGATTTCGGCGTCTTGAACTCACGTGTCCAGCAGATCTAACTTCATAAGTGACGTTGCTGATACGGTTGAGTACTTCATAAGGGCCGAAGTATCGGCAAAGAAGCTTTTCAGAGAGTCCGCGGCGGCGCACTGGTATCCATATCCACACTTTGTCACCGGGATGATAAGGTGTGTCACTGCGTCGCTTGTTGTAGCGACTAGAATCGACGTGCTGTTGGTGACGTATTCGGTATCTTGCCATTTGCCGTGCTTCTTCGGCTCTTTGCAAGAAGTCATCTAGGTCAGGTGGATAGCTGCTTTCGTCCTGTAGTGGCAACATGGCATCCAGCGGGGTGGTCACTCCTCGGCCGAATACTAGTTCGAAAGGGGCAACGTGGGTTGTTTCTTGAACGGCTGTATTATATGCGAATGTTACGTAGGGTAATATTTCATCCCACTGTTTATGTTCAACATCAACATACATTGATAGCATGTCGGTCAGAGTTCTCTTGAGGCGTTCAATTAAGCCATTTGACTGAGGGTGATACGCCGTTGTTCTTCTGTGATCGGTATTTGTCATGCGCATCAGGCATTGCATTAGGTCTGCAGTAAATGCGGTGCCCCGATCCGCAATAACGACGATGGGCGCACCATGTCTGAGCACTATGTTTTTCACAAAGAACTTGGCGACTTCGGCAGCTGTCGCACTGTATAGAGATTCAGTTTCATCATAACGGGTGAGATAGTCTGTGGCTACGACTATCCGTTTTTGCCTGCACACGATGTCGGCAAAGGTCCTAGGAAGTCCATGCCGACTTGTTGGAATGGGGCATCTGGAGGGTCTATTGGCTGGAAAAGGCCGGCTGGTTTTACAGGTGAAGTTTTGCGCCGTTGACATTGACGACAAGTTTTCACGTAGCGCTGCACTGATGCGAGCAACTTAGGCCAATAGTATTTCAGGCGAATCCTGGCGAATGTTCGGCTCACACCCATGTGTCCAGATGTTGGCTCGTCGTGGCATGCGTGCAGAATTTCCTCTCGCATGGCTGTAGGCACGACTAGTAAAAACGTTTCACCATTAGGTTCGAAGTTCCTCCTGTAAAGGACACTTCCTCGAAGGCAGAACGCGGAGAGCCCTCTGGAGAATATGCGAGGGACTTGAACGTCGAGACCCTGCAGGTGTTGTATAGGTGCCAGCAAATCCGGGTCATCTCGTTGTAGTTGAGTGATTTTGGATGTGTCGACAACGCCTAGAAACGGGAAGTCTTCCTCTTCAGGTCCACTTGATCGACGGGAGAGCGTGACAGGCAGTCGGCATCGCTGTGTTTCCTTCCAGATTTGTACACGACCGTAATATCATACTCCTGCAGCCTAAGGCTCCATCTTGCAAGTCGACCTGACGGGTCCTTGAGATTTACCAGCCAGCATAGAGCATGGTGGTCACTGACAGCTCTGAACGGTATACCATAACGGTAGGGTCGAAACTTGTTTATGGCACAGATGACTGCGAGGCACTCTTTTTCAGTTGCAGAGTAGTTTGCCTCAGCTTTTGATAGTTTGCGGCTGGCATAGGCTAACACTTTCTCTTGACCATTTTGCCACTGGACAAGGATGGCGCCGAGGCCGACATTGCTGGCATCGGTATGGACTTCAGTGTCGGCTGTCTCATCAAAATGGGCAAGTATTGGTGAACCCTGTAGTCGTTTCCTTAATTCTTCAAAAGCTTTCTGTTGTTCGCTTTCCCACGTGAAGGGCACGCCGTCTTTTGTCAGTTTTGTAAGAGGTTCCGCAATCTTTGAGAAGTTTTCCACAAATCGTCTATAATAGGCACATAAACCCAAAAATCGACGCACTGACTTTTTGTCTCTGGGTGTAGCGAACCTCTGAACAGCGGCTGTCTTTTCGGGATCGGGACGAACACCATCGGAACTAATGAGATGTCCAAGGAATCGCAGCTCTTCGAAGCCGAAGTGGCATTTTTCGGGTTTGATTGTCAATTTTGCTGACCGGATGGCTTCTAATACTGTGCGTAGTCGCTCTAGATGTTTGTCGAACGTTGCAGAGAATACCACTACGTCATCCAAATACACTAGGCATGACTGCCATTTCAATCCGGCGAGGACAGTGTCCATCATTCGCTGGAACGTCGCTGATGTGGAACAGAGGCCGAATGGAAGCGCTTTGAATTCGTAGAGGCCATCTGGTGTTACGAATGCCGTTTTTTCACGGTCCCGCTCGTCGACCTCTATTTGCCAATATCCGCTTTTCAGATCTAAGGAGGAGAAAAACTTTGCGGATTGCAACCGATCTAGTGTATCGTCGATACGTGGCAAGGGGTAGACATCTCGTTTAGTTACACTGTTCAGTTTTCTGTAGTCGACGCAGAATCTAAGTGTGTTGTCTTTCTTCTTAACCAGCACTACGGGAGATGCCCATGGACTATTCGAAGGCTGGATGACATCATCAGAAAGCATCTCCTCTACTTGCTTCTTGATAATTTCCCGTTCTTTCTGTGACACCCGATATGGATGCTGGCATATAGGCCTCGTGTCGTCTTGCGTTATAATTCTGTGTTTCGTGATTGACGTGCGCTGGACCTTCGAGGTACTTGAAAAGCAATCAGAGAATTCTTTTACCAAGGCGTAAATCTGTTTCTTCTGACTGTCCGGAAGGCTCTGATTGACGGTCACGGATGTGTCGATGTTGCAGGCCACCGGTCGAGTGGTTGATGTCGTTAAGCTGCATAGTTCAGTCGCCATACAGAAGTCGTGTAAATAGGCGATAGCCGTGCCTTGAGCGATGTGTTGAAGCTCATTGGAGAAATTTGTGAGTAAGACATCTGCACGGCCATTCGTCAAGTGAACAAGACCCCTAGCTACGCAGACACCTTTGTTCAAAAACAGTCGTACATTTGTATCCGCTATGCCTTCGCGGTTGTACAATGCATCATTTTCTACGAGCATCATTATACTGCAGCGTGGCGGCGCAGTTACGTCATCATGAACAACGCGTAGAGCAGTTAGGCGTCGTTCCTCAGATTCCTCCACAGGTATAGCTCGTTCAGTCGAAAACGACACGCTGGACCTACGCAGGTTAATTACGGCGCCATTAGCTCGCAAAAAATCCATTCCTATAATGAGTTCTCTTGAACATTCTGGCAGCAAAATGAAATCGGCCCCGTAAATAAAGCCCCGTATTTCAAGTCTTGCAGTGCATCTGCCAAGGGCCGTAATAATGTGACCGCCTGCCGTGCGTATCTGCGATCCATTCCACTGTGTCACAACTTTGTTTAGCTTTTTCACCATCTTGTGACTTATCACTGAATAATCAGCACCGGTGTCGACTAAGGCATTCAGCTCCCATCCTTTCATTCTCAACCGCAAATCTGAAGTAACGTTTTCGTTGCTGCACCCATCTACCGGAAATACACCGTCATCACTCTCAACCAAACTGGAGGATCTTCGTAACTGACGTTATCAGCAGCCTCACCTCCACAGGTCGCTTGCTTCAGTTTTCCGGGTGTGGACTTGGAGAGTGATGACCAGGCTGCCTTGAAGGTGTACGTGGGCTGGATGACCGGTAGCGCATAGGCGCTGGTGACCGTGACCGGTGTTAGCGTAGAGTTGGCGAGTTCTGGCGCGTCGACAAGTACTCCTCAATCTCCGCTGGTCGTTCGCCGTTTCGGGGGCACGGTGCATATGACGGGAAGCCTTTTAATCCAGCCTGTCGGTAAGGACAGAATCTGTACAGATGACCCGCTTCCCCACAATGAAAACACAGAGGCCTGCGCTCGTGATCACGCCAGACGTCACTTTTCCTGGGCCTACGCTCCACATAGTGATGTGTGCCACGTGCTCCTGGGGGCAGATAGGTAGCTGTCGGTTCCCGTGGACGAGGTGCGCTGCCTGCCGCAGGTGGCAGAGGAGTCGTCGCCATCGCAACTGCTGCATTGCTGTGAACCTCAGAGTATGTTCGGATAGGTCGAACCGGCTGCAGCTCACGCTCTGGCTCTCGTATCACCTGCCTCAGTTCGTCACGAACAACGTCCGTAACAGATAGTGCAGTTGAAGTCTGGGGCATATTCAGTCTGCTCAGTTCTTCTCTGATAACTGATCTAATTAGCTCTCGCAGGGCTTCAACGTCGTTTCGCACGCCTCCGGGGAATACCTGTGCAGATGCGCAGTTAAGATTCCGGTTGTACTGCTGAGCCCGCTGTTCCAGTGTTTTTTCGATGGCCGTCGCTTCCGAGTAAAACTCAGCAACCGTGCTCGGAGGGTTGCGGACGAGAACGGCGAACAGCTCCTGCTTCACTCCGCGCATTAGATGGCGCACCTTCTTATCCTCAGCCATGTTGTAATCCGCACGCTTGAACAGGCGGACCATGTCCTCAATGTACATAGCAACACTCTCGTTCGTT
Organism: Rhipicephalus microplus; assembly: GCF_043290135.1. NCBI lineage: Eukaryota > Metazoa > Arthropoda > Arachnida > Ixodida > Ixodidae > Rhipicephalus > Rhipicephalus microplus. Next base: position 54,269,731 of record NC_134709.1, on the reverse strand, counting down.
AGCTGGTTCCTCGATTGAAGAGCTGCCTCCGCTTTTCCTTTCCGGTCTATGTTCGCGAACGTAGCCACTGCTTGTCGTCGAAATACCTCCCAGGTAGACAACGAGGGTTCATGGTTCTCAAACCATGTCTTCGCGAAGTCTTCCAGGGCGAAGTATACGCGACGGAGCTTCTCTCTTTCGTCCCATCCATTCAAGCTCGCTACTCTCTCGAACAGGTCCAACCAATCTTCAACATCCTCGTACGAGTCGCCGTGGAAAACTGGTGGCTGGTGCGGTTGGCTGATGAACACTTGTGCCGGTGTTACCTGGCTAGTCATAGTGGTGGCATCCATCGTTTGAATTCCCCTTGGTGTGAAGTGAAGAGGACCGAACTCAGGTGAGTCACCTCGAAGACGGCGACTTGCCCTCTGGTGTACAGGAGTCACTTCCACGGGGTTGATACGCTGGTCGTCGGGGCTACGCTGTCTTGAGCTCGCGGGGCTTCGGTTCATAACCCAGTACTTCCACCAGAAATGTAGCGATGCGGACGCCGACAGGTTAAAAAAAACAAGCGTCTTTATTAGGGCAAACTTGTGCCCACGATTCTAAAAACTATGGTCGTCAAGTTCGAGTAGCCGAGTGGCACAGATCCGACTATCTTCCTCTTCCTCGTTGTTGGAACGTACGAACGCGTGGCGCATGCCAGCCGAGCCGGTTCTTGCTGGTGCTGGTGCCACGATGATTGTGGCGGGCTACTTGAATGTGGCGAACCTGTCGCAGCAATGTATATATTGTTACGTGAAGGTATTTGCGAAACTAGGCGCTTGAAGATAAATTTACACAGCGCCAACGCGCAAGGCAAGATGGAGAACGAGTGCTGTGTTCTACACCAAACTCACGTCGTCTTTCTCCGCGCCTATCTTACTGCTTTTGTGGGACATTGTCTCATAGCATAACCCCGGGTGCTTTCTCGGTGCTTTCTATGATGTTGCCGAATTGTAATGATTAAGGCGAGATACATGAACAATGTATGTAAACAGTGAAGGGGATGAGGAGGAAGACTCGAGCGGAGCTATCTCGTAGGTCACCTCTGTCACATGGCGCAATACGCGGTAGGGTCCCGAGTAGCGGCAAAGCAGTTCTTCAGAAAGTCCAACGCGCCTGCTTGGAGTCCACAATAGCATAAGAGAACCCGGAGTAAAAGCAACTTGGTGATGGTGGGAGTTGTAACGCTGCCGCTGCTGATCTTGCGATGCTAAGAGGCGCTGCCGGGCAACCTCTCGTGCTTTTCGAGCTCTGACGGTAGCATCGCGGGCGTTATCAGTCGTCGAGTCAACGGCTGTCGGAAAGATGGTGTCAAACGGTGAAGTTGGATCACGGCCAAACACGAGATAGAAAGGTGAAAAACCAGCTGTATCGTGGCGTGAGGAATTATAAGCAAACGTACCGCAAGACAATGCAACGTCCCAGTCCTGGTGGTCGGACGATACGTACATGGCGAGCATATTGGTTAAAGTCCAATTGAATGGCTCAGTCAGTCCGTTAGTTTGCGGGTGGTAGGCTGTCGTAAATTTGTTTCGTCTCGCAGAAGCGAAGCAGGTCATCGATAACTCGGGAAAGAAAATAGCGCCCATGATCTGTGAGGAGTTGGCGTGGTGCACCATGATGAAGTATGACGTCGTGCAGGAGAAAATCGGTGACGTCCGTGGCACAGCTGGTGGGTAGAGCCCGTGCAATGGCGTACCGGATTGTGTGATCCGTCGCAACAGCTATCCATTTATTTCCAGAAGTTAATGCAGCGAAAGGGCCTAAGAGGTCAAGACCAAGTCGAAAGAACGGATCAAAAGGAATGTCAAATGGTTGGAGGAACCCAGAAGGGCTCATCGAAGGTTTTTTTCGGCGTTGACACACGTCGCATGAGGCGACGTAGCTCCGGACTAAGCGATAAAGACTGGGCCAGTAAAATCGACGCTGTACACGGTAATACGTCCGAGAGTGTCCGAGGTGACCGGCAGTGGGAGCGTCGTGGAGCTGGCCGATCACGCTCGCACGTAAGTGGGAAGGTGCCACAAGGAGCAGTTCGTTTCCGTCAGGGCGGACGTTGTAACGGTAGAATGTGCCATCTTTGAGCACGAGCAGTTGAGTAGACGGATCGGGTGCGGCAGAATGAAGCTTCTCGATGATGTTGCGTAAGACAGGGTCTCGGCGCTGTTCCTCACAGATGTTGCTTAAAGCAGGGAGAGACAGGATACACGGCACTTCAACGATCACCTCAGGTGGGTCCACTGGATTTTGAGATAAGCAGTCAGCGTCATGGTGTAAGCGGCCATATTTGTAGGACACCGAGTACTTATACTCTTGAAGTCGTATTGCCCATCGACCAAGGCGCCCAGTGGGGTCCTTCAAGGATGTGAGCTAGTAAAGCGCGTGGTGATCGGTTGTGACGATAAAATGTCGACCGTGTAAATAGGGCCGAAATTTTGCTACTGCCCAAACGAGAGCAAGGCATTCCCTTTCGGTGATTGAGTAATTTCTTTCCGCCTGCGAGAGGATACGGCTGGCATAGGCGATAACGCGGGTGCAGCCGCTTTGATGCTGGACCAAAACCGCACCAATTACGTGGCCACTGGCATCGGTGTGGACTTCTGTAGGGGTGGCATTGTCAAAATGTGCCAGAACATGTGGGTCTGTTAACAATGCAATCAGTGTAGAGAACGCCGTAGCTTGCACAGCACCCCAAGTGAATGAGACATCTTTTCTCGGTAAGTTTGTGAGAGGACAGGCTACTTCCACATAGTTCTTCACAAAACGTCGAAAGTACGAGCACAGGAATCAAGTTGATTGATTGATTGATTGATTGATTTGCGGGGTTTTTTGTCCCAAAACCACCATTTGATTAAGAGAGACGCCGTAGTGGAGGGCTCCGGAAATTTTTACCACCGGGGGTTCTTTAACGTGCACCCAAATCTGAGTACACGGGCCTACAACATTTCCGCCTCCATCGGAAATGCAGCCGCCACAGCCGGGATTTGATCCCGCGACTTGCGGGTCAGCAGCCGAGTACCTTAGCCACTAGACCACCGTGGCAGGGCGAGCACAGGAATGAAGGCGCAGTTTGCTCGTAGCTGAATAAGAGTGTACGGTAAGGTAACACTGTGAGTCAAAAGAATGGATGTAATGGGCGCGAGCACATAGTCGCCATTGAATACAGGTGGTGATGGCATTACGGTGATGCAGGTCACAGTTTGCGGTGACAAACAGACATGCTCAGCCGAGCACATACGAGCTTGGGGTGGACTGGGCGGATCAATCGGACACGGTAGGTCAAGTTGCACAGTACCAGCTGAGCAGTCGATGAGGGCGGAATGAGTGGACAAAAAGTCAAGACCGAGGATCACATCATAGGTGCAGTGAGAGAGAACAGTGAAGAGAACTGAAGTTTGACGGCCGGCGATAGTGACGCGTGCAGTGCAGACGCCCATAACAGAAGCCTTACCACCATCAGCAGCAAGTACACTGCGTGAAGGGGCTGGAGTAACGACTTTCTTCAAGCGGTTACGAATGTGCAAGCTCATCACAGAAATATGAGCGCCAGTGTTCACCAAGGCGTTAACATATAAGCCGTCCACTTCAATTTCGATCAGGTTCTGATTGGTCGGCAGCGTCAACAGAGGAATTGGTGAGCATGTCGTATCAGCAGCGTCACCTCCAGGAGCTGCAGCCGTTAGTTTTCCGAAGAAAACCGCCGGACAGAGGATGGGGACGGGGAACAGGGCGACGGCGGAGACCGGGAAAATCTACGTCGAGGTGAAGGTGAGCGACTGTACTGGGCAGTGGTCGTAGTGACCGGGTTGTAATTAGCTGAGCCATCACGTCATGGTAGTTCCTGGCCATAGAGATGGGCTGGTGAGTGGAGGTTGGAGAAGCTTGAGTTTGCCCGATACGGTGAGGTCCACGTTCTTCGGCAATGGCGGGAAAAGTGTCCCACTCGTTGACATCAAAAGAAAATCGGCGTGTCGTCAGGCGTCCTCCACGCATTTGGGTCACGGTTACGTGGAGCAGGGCGGCGATGATGCTGTGGGTGGCTGGAGGTAGACGAACTGACAGCGTCGGGACGGTGCACAGAACAGACTGCATGAATACCCGCGTTGGATAGTTTTTGGCGAACAACGGTCTGTATTAGCGAAATAGTCGGCTGAGGATCACTCGGTGCTAGTGCTTTCAAGGGTGCGGGCGATATGGCCTCGATTTCGCGGTGTACGATTCTCGTGATGTCACCTGATTGTGATTTGGGCTTGGTCGCTATACGAAGATCCTCGCAAGTTGACGTCGCAGCAGTGTTGGGAAGGCGCGTAAAGTGGTGGGCAATGCGACGGCTTTTAGCCTCTTGAAAGCGTTGGCACTCCGAGATAACATCTTGAACGGTAGAACAGCCTCTGCACACACGGAGGTTAAATGCATCGTATGCGATACCCTTGAGCACATGCGCTACCATGTCTGCTTCAGCCATGGTTCGGTTAATTGTACGGCAAAAGGTCAGCACATCTTGTATATACGCCAGGTAGGACTCCGTGGACGTCTGAACACGTGTGCCAAGTTCCTTCCTAGCGGCCTGCCTGCAGCCCGCAGATTGACCAAACAACTCGCGTAACTTGGTCTTGCATACGTCCCAGCTCGTGATCGCGACCACATTGCTATTAAACCATGCATTGGCCGTTCCTTGCAAATAAAAGATGATGTGTGCCAGCATCAAGGTTGGGTCCTCCTGTGGTTTTCGCTGACGAGCTCGTAGGGTCTAAGCCACTCATCCACGCCCTCGCCTTCCGTTCCCGAAAAGTTGCTGGGATCACGGGGCGGAGCGGCCACGAGAAAAACAGGTGAGGTCGCGCCGTTCATGCATTGGGCGCGGCAGTTGATGGAGCGTTGCTGCCGGTGGACATGTCGGAAGCAGCGACTAGGCGTCCGCTGCGTAACTCCGTCGTGCGTTGTAACCCAGCTTCACCACCAAAATGTTACGTGAAGGTATACGCGAAACCAGGCGCTTGAAGATATATTTACACAGCGCCAACGCGCAAGCCAAGATGGAGAACGAGTGCTGTGTTCTACACCAAAATCACGTCGTCTTTCTCCGCGCCTATCTAACCGCTTTTGTGGGACATTGTCTCATAGCAATATATATATATATATATATATATATATATATATATATATATATATATATATATATATATATATATATATATATATATATATATATATATATATATTTATATATATATATATTGAAGTTTTTCCAATGTGCCAAACGTACTTGGCACATTGGAAATTAGCGCATTAGAACTTAACTTAGCGGTTGTCTTAATTTTATTACCAACGGTTTTGACCGGTGGACCGGTCTACGTCAGGTTTCGCGAACAAGTGCGACGCTATGCCAACGTGGCGCATTGACTTGGTCGTGCAAGAAGGAAACGGGAGAGAGCGGCAAAATCGTGGTGTTTTACAGTGGTGACATATGCTGTGCCAAACAGTTTCTTCTTCGTCCCATTCGCTGGGGCAAACCAAAAAGAACTAAAAAAAGAAAAAAAGAAAGAAGAAAAAACAAACAAACAGAAGGTAGGAGGAGAAACGAAGAGGGTGATAGGGCGGCTACCGCGACGCGTCTTCGAAGGTCACGGAGGGACATTTTGGGAGAGCTTAGATGGCAGGCAATAACCTGTAGCAAGACGAGAGACTCCGGCAGGGAGAGAGCCTGATTCGGCCCCTTCTGTGGTCAGTTAGAAAAAGGGAAAGAGAACCACGTGTTTCGTTTTCACTGTCACTATACCTACACATTCTATATGTCGGGGAGGGGGTGGGGCAGATTTCACGGCGAAGATGGTGAAAGCACAGAAGGCGGTTTGGAAAGTAAAGCAAGCATCCCGGGCGGGAAAGTAAGCCGACAACGGACAGTAAGCTGGCTTACTGGGAAAGTAAGCCGACATCCAGGGCGGGAAGGCATATGTTCTCAATATGACTGCATGCGTCAATACAGCCCTTTTGTACCACTCCACGAAGCGCCTGTGGTTGAAATCAGCTGGTGCTGGTTGGGCTCTCCCACTTACAGATAATAGACAGTAATAGTTTAGCGTTAGGTGATAGCGTAGGTTAAGGGAACGGCGCTACCGTGCAGCAAACGTTCGTTGTAGGCAGCGTCTTATAGTTTAGCGAAATAGCGCTTACGTGGTTTACTTGCCCCTAAGTGGGATGGTGGCGCTACCTATTAGATGGTTAATAGGTTAAACAGTGAAAATGTAAAGAAAACGAGAATGTTTGCCTATGCCACCACGCGAAGCATTGTTAGAAGTTTAGTTTTCTGATAATAAAAGTAAATAAATATGAACCACGTACAAAACGCGAAAACATTTACGTTGCCGATTTGTTTACATTGATCTTGTAGTTAGGCTTAGGCGCGTTCGAAATGGGAAACTATATGAAAAACTACGCCAACTTGTTCGTAATACTCAGTCATCGAAGCTAACTGAACGCAAGCGAAGCCTCTTTGAACAGTAGTTTCCTTCGAACAAGGTAAATCTTTCAACAAATACGCCAAAATCACTTCGAAGTGGGCGTCCGAGAGCGCCGCCATGTTTACGTACACTACGTGCACCTACGCTACCTTAAATCTGAAAAATACCGCGCGAACGGTAAGCGGTACGCGTAACGTATGTATCTGCGCATGCGCACTTCGATTCCAGTATCACGGTACGCCCGGTATCACGGTAAGCCCGGTATACCATAACTCTCTATTAAGGCAAACATAAGTTAAACAGTATGGCAAAGAAAATACAAAGAAAGGTGAACAGTGAAAATGAAACAAATAATAACAAACATAATGGAAAGGGTGGTATTGTGCGAGAGATATGTGCACAAATCCAGAAACTCAGGGAAATGCAGACAGACAAGAAGTAACACAAATATGAAATAAATATGATAAAAATAATTATAAAACAATGAAGAAATAAAAATCACACAACAAAGGCACATATACGAATAGTACGTGGAAAACTTTTTTCCGGTTGGTCCATTCCCCCGATAATATTGGGTAAAAAATGATTTTTTTAATTTAAAACGTATTAACACATTCGAAAGATTTAAAAAATTTAAAAAATTAAATCTACGCCAGACTCGATTCCTGTCCCATCTCTCCGCTGCACGACCTAAGGAACGATAGGTTACCGATGCTTTCATTGATACGGTGAGTTAGTGTTTGGAATTTGTCGATGAAGTATGACTCCCTTTGCTCCCGTTCACGAGTCCCGCGGAAGTCACCCTCCTTCAGTCAGGTTTCCGCGGGACTATATATATATATATATATATATATATATATATATATATATATATATATATATATATATATATATATATATATTTCCGATGGAGGCGGAAATGTTGTAGGCCCGTGTACTCAGATTTGGGTGCACGTTAAAGAACCCCAGGTGGTCAAAATTTCCGGAGCCCTCCACTACGGCGTCTCTCATAATCAAATGGTGGTTTTGGGACGTTAAACCCCACATATCAATCAATCATATATATATATATATATATATATATATGTGTGTGTGTGTGTGTGTGTGTGTGTGTGTGTGTGTGTGTGTGTGTGTGTGTATGTTTGGCCGTTACTGTCGCCATTGTGCATGCTCGCTGTGTGCCGGGTAATTTGAGAGTGCTTGCCGAATGTGCTCCACTGGGGTGGAGCACAGGTAGATTGCCACTATCCCTCAAGAGGAAGGTATATAACAGCTGTATCTTGCCGGTACTTAGCTACGGAGCAGAAACCTGGAGACTTACAAAGAGGGTTCAGCTTAAATTGAGGACGACGCAGCGAGCAATGGAAAGAAAAATGGTAGGTGTAACCTTAAGAGATAAGAAGAGAGCAGAGTGGATTAGGGGACTAACAGAGGTTAAGGATATCATAGTTGAAATAAAGAAGAGGAAATGGACATGGGCCGGGCATGTAGCGATTAGACAGGATAACCGCTGGTCATTAAGGGTAACTAACTGGATTCCCAGAGAAGGGAAGAGGGTTAGAGGAAGACAGAAGGTTAGGTGGGCAGATGAGATTAAGAAGTTTGCGGGTATAAATTGGCAGCAGCAAGCACAGGACCGGGTTAACTGGCGGAACATGGGAGAGGCCTTTGTCCTGCAGTGGACGTAGTCAGGCTGATTATATATATATATATATATATATATATATATATATATATATATATATATATATATATATATATATATATATATATATATATATATATATATATGTTGTATCGGAGCATGGGGGGGGCAGCTCTTTGCCAGCGTGAAAGAAGCTTGTATGGTAGCTTACGGTTGCGGAGCTCCAGGATGTTTCCCAGCACGTTTTCACCAAATGCAACGAACAAGGTTGCGTAAAAACTTAGGTTATTATTTGAGAAGTGTTAGCAGCAACAAGCTGGTACAGACAGGAACCCGGCAAGCATGAGCCACACACGGATGTCAACCGCCTTTTTCATGCTGGCACAGAGCTGGCACCACTATGCTCCAGTACAATATACATATTGTAGTGGGGAATTCGCAAGGTACTGACTAGTGGGACCATCTCTCTCGGAGTGCGAAGCGCGAATGTGTGCACGAGCTGTAGAGGCTGGACTGATCGAGCATTTCTGTCCGTACCGGCTGCCTGCCTACTACCTGACATCACTATTAAACTCCCTTGCAAAGTGGTGGAGGTGCTGGGTACGCAAACCTGGAACTTCGAAGCCGGAAGCTGCCCACTGCATCAGCAATGCCTGATCAGATGACCGAGCAAGGCACCCCCCTGCAGAGCACGGCCCAATCTCAACTGGTCATCGTACCTACCACCCAGCGCCAACGGGATACCCCTTACTTCAGCGGCACCGAGTACCAAGATGTGGAAGACTGGTTGCAGCTGTTTGAAAAGGTGAGCGCCGCCACCAAGTGGGACGACCCCTCGAAATTGGAGTACGTCCCATTTTATCTCAAAGACGTCGCCAGCCAGTGGTTCACAAACCACCGTACTGAATTTACCACTTGGGCCGCTTTCAAGACCACTCTTGCAGCTGTGTTCGATCGCCCCGCAGTGCGCAAGCTGCGTGCTGAACAGCGCCTACGCGGACGAGCGCAAAGGCAGAGCGAAAACTTCACTAGCTACATTGAAGATGTTATCGATTTATGCCGGCGCTTTAACCCTGCGATGACCGAACAAGACTACATCAGGCATATCTTGAAAGGAATAGACGATGATGTCTTTCAAATGTTGCTGGCAAAGGGCCCAAGTACCGTATCCGAACTTGTGACCTTGTGCCAGAACTTGGAAGAGATTCGCAAGCAATGTGCATTAGTTTGGAGGTCAGCGACAGCAGACGACTCTCTCGCTTCTCTGGCCGTTGGTGGTGACAGCACCCTGCTGGAGCAGATAAAAGTATAGGTACGTGAAGAGGTCGCACGACAGCTTTCGTGTCTCTCGTACCTGCCGACCACCGAAGCACCAACGAATCGTCTAACGCCGACAATCAGACAGGCTATTCAGGAGCAGGTCTCCGAGGCATTGCCATTACCTACGCCTGCCTCTCCATCAACACCTGTTGCCGCGCCACTGACTTACGCGGCTGTCACGACAATGCCTCCGCCTCGCCTGCAATTGTATACGCCACAACCTGTGCGACCTTCCACCGTGCCGTTTTCAGCTACACAGCAGCACGCTGGAAGTCCTTGGCGCACTGCTGACAACCGGCCAATATGTTACTTTTGCGGGATTCCAGGTCACGTTGCGCGTCTATGTCGTCGGCGCTTCGCAGCTAATACACCAAGATACCCTGACTACTCGTTTCGGCCTCCATGCCACGCGTCTCACGTGCCACCTGAAGTTCATGAACGTGATGCGCAAGCTGCTTCCGGCACCCGAACCTCCGCTTCTCGACGTTCTACTTCTCGCTCGCCTTCCCCTTCACCAAGTCGTCGTTCCGCGTCGCCTATGCGTCGACGACCCACCTCCATTGAGACCGAAAACTAACTGCCGCAGTTCCGGAGGCACGAGCTGCGTCATCGTCTAATCGCTTAAGTCCTCGCCTGTCTCCCGCCAATCTTATCGATGTAATCGTCGAAGGTGTACGAACACTTGCATTCATTGCTACCGGTGCCGCGATATCTGTGATTAGTCAAAGACTCTTTCACTCTCTCCATAAAGTGGCGATGCTTTCTCCCGTAGTTTCTCTTAGCACTGCGAGCGCCCAACAAATTGAGCCCGTCGCAGCATGTACGGCAAAAGTGGTTATTCGAGACGTGTTGTACATCATTGAATTTCACGTGTTGGCTTCATGTTCCCACGATGTCATCCTAGGATGGGATTTCCTATCACGTCATCACGCCGTCGTTGACTGCGCTCGGGCCGAAGTGGAGCTGTTACCGTTTCGTGATGCACCTTCTGTCTATGCAGCCGTATCTAGTGTGGCTAACCTTGTCGTCCCGACGGACATAGACCTTCCTCCTTTCAGCACCCAGTTTGTCCCTGCCTGCTGCACTTCAATTTCTGACGCTACCGTTCTATTCACGCCATCTCACATCTTCGGTAGCCGCCATCACACATCGTTGCCATTCGTCGTTCTTGCGCTTTGTCAAGACACTACAGGAATATTTATTTCCAATCCGAACTCGTGCCCCCTCATTTTGCGCCGCAACGAGACGCTCGGCCACATTCAGCTTATCGATGAAGATACTATCGTGCCTGCCGATTTCTTCGACACCAATCCGAATATGAAGCTGAACGCGTTGGTTCCTCACTTTGCCTCGAACAGTGTGTCGTCCGATGCATTTCATCGTTCTATTGACTGCCTTCTAGCCCCGGCTCAACGAGAGCAGCTTGTTACCCTGTTGCACGAATTCAGGCGTTCGTTCGACTTTCCCCAAGCGTTTCTAGGAAGAACGAACGCCGTTGTGACGCAGGAGAGGGTACACAAGTGACACAGGAAAGACTACTCCTTTGCGCCAGCACCCCTATCGTGTGTCTCCGGCGGAGCGTCGCGTAATTGCAGAACAAGTAGACGACATGCTACAGCGTGAAGTCATCAAGCCTTCTTGTGGTCCTTGGTCTTCACCAGTTGTACTCGTCAAAAAAAAGGATGGTTCGATCCATCCAGGCGCCTAAACATCATTACGAGGAAAGATGTTTACCCTCTTCCCCGCATAGACGACGCTCTCGATTGTCTCCAAGGTGCAGAATTCTTTTCCTCACTTGACCTTCGCTCAGGTTATTGGCAGGTCCCAACGGCTGAGTCTGATCGTCCAAAAACGGCGTTCGTCACACCGGATGGTCTCTATGAATTCACCGTAATGCCATTCGGACTCTGCGATGCGCCCGCCATATTCGAGCGAATGATGGAACATCTGCTTGTGCTATTTTGATGACGTTGTGGTCTTTTCACCTGATTTCACTTCGCATCTCACTCGTCTGCGTAAAATTTTACAGTGCCTTACAAACGCCAGGCTTCAGCTTAACCTGAAGAAATGTCACTTCGGGGGTAAACAACTCGCCATACTTGGTCATGTCGTCTTGAAAGCCGGCATCCTTCCCGACCCCGGCAAGCTTCGTGCTGTTGCCGAATTTCCTAAGCCTACTACAGTTAAAGAACTACGGAGCTTTGTCGGCCTGTGCTCCTATTTTCGTCGGTTTGTCCGGAACTTTGCTTCCATCATCGCTCCGCTCACCAAACTCCTTGCTGGCCCTGCAGATCTTTCGAATTGGACAGAAGCCTGTGACGAATCCTTCACAACACTGCGCCAACTCCTTACCTCACCACCCGTACTGCGTCAATACGACCCTACTGCGCCGACCGAAGTACACACGGATGCAAGTGGCATCGGACTTGGTGCAGTACTCGCGCAACGCAAACCAGGTTTCATGGAGTATGTAGTCGCCTATGCCAGCCGCGCCCTCACTAAGGCAGAAGCCAACTATTCTGTTACGGAAAAAGAGTGCCTGGCGATTGTGCCTGGCGATTGTGTGGGCGTTAAACAAGTTTAGCCCTTATTTGTACGGCCAAAATTTTGACGTGGTAACAGACCATCACGCACTCTGTTGGTTGGCTTCACTGAAAGATCCATCTGGTCGCCTCGGACATTGGGCACTACGCCTCCTGGAATTCGACATATGCGTCGTCTACCGATCGGGGCGAAAGCACTCTGACGCAGATGCGCTTTCACGATCACCCGTGAAATCTGATGATACGGAAATATCAGCCCTTGACCTTCCCCTCTCTGCCGTCAGCGTCACAGACATGTCATCCGAACAGCGGAAAGACCCTTGGATTGTCTCGCTCTTGAATGTGCTTTCTGACGCATCAACTTCCGGTTACCCGCGTGCTCTTCGCCGCCAAGCAATGGATTTCGCCATACGAGATGGCCTGTTATACCGTCGCAACTATCAAGTGGTGGGTCGTAAATGGCTGCTAGTCATACCCAGCCATATGCGCTCTGATATGTGCGAATATTTTCATGCTGAGTCGCAACACGCACACGCCCGTGCGCTAAAGACGTATGAACGGATCCGCCAACGTCACTACTGGTGGGGTATGTACACGTTTGTACGCAAACACAATCACTCATGTTCCCTGTGTCAGCAGCGCAAGACATTCCCTCATTCACCCGGTCAACTGCAGCCTTTACCATGTCCTGCACGCCCATTTTACCGTGTTGGGATTGACCTATACGGCTCGCTACCGTGCTCTGTTGGTGGTAATCGATGGGTGATTGGGGCTGCCGACCATCTGACAAGGTACGCCAAAACGGCAGCGCTACCTTCGGCTGGTGCTCGTGACGTTGCAACCTTCATCTTGCATCGGTTTGTTCTTCGTCATGGTGCACATGGTGTTCTTCGTCCTCAGTGACAGGGGTCGTGTATTTTTGTCCGAAGTTCTGCAGCAGCTTTACATTCATGCCGTACAGTAAACCGCACATCAACAGCCTACCACCCTCAGACGAACGGTCTAACGGAACGTCTCAATAGAACCCTCGGAGACATGCTCGTTATGTATATCAATTCCGACCACTGCAATTGAGACGTTGTCCTTCCTTTCGTGACGTATGCCTACAATACGGCAAATCAATCAACAACGGGCTTTTCTCCATTTTTTCTTTTATATGGTCGTGACCCATGCAGCACACTCGACACAATTCTGCCATACAATCCTGATGCCTCCGAGTTCAGCCGAGTTTCTGAAATGGCAGAACATGCCGAAGAATGTCGTCAGCTTGCACGGTCCTTCACAGCCGATAATCAAGCCCTCCAAAAAGATCGCCATGAACGTGATCTTGTTCAGGACACTTTCCCCGTCGGTTCGCTCGTGTGGCTCCGACTGCCTTTCCGCTCTCCTGGACTGACTCCCAAGTTTGCACCGAAGTATACGGGCCCTTACCGTGTCATACAGTACCCTTCTTCTGTCACCTATGTGATTGAACCGCTCAAGCCATCCACGGACAAGCGCCGCCTTGGTCGTGAGACGGTCCACGTCAGTCACCTCAAGCCCTGCTACGACCCTCCTGTTCTCTCATGACCTTGAGTCGCCAGGATGGCTCGTCTTCGTCGCCGGGGTATTGTAGTGGGGTATTCGCAAGGCACTGACTAGTGGGACCATCTCTCTCGGAGTGCGAAGCGCGAGTGTGTGCACGAGCTGTAGACGCTGCGCTGCACTGCTCGAGCATTTCTGTTCGTACCGGCTGCCTGCCTACTACCTGGCGTCGCTATTAAACTCCCTTGCAATATATATATATATATATATATATATATATATATATATATATATATATATTGACTCGTGTTTATAAGAAAAAGAACGATGATAGGTAGGAATGTTTTGTTGTAGATTTCAGCTAGTGGGTCAGGTGGTTTTTCGGGACGACAACGATGCAGACATCTTGCTGTACAGCTGATCCTGAATACGCTCTTTTCGCTGCCGTAAGCTGCTGTCACCTTTTGTTCGCGTTGCACTGCGACACTGGTGGAGGAGCTGGGCTGTGACGCTGCCCGATGCTTCACACTCCTAGTGGAAGCCGTTCATCCAGCCCGGACGTGCCTACTGCAACCCCTGTTCATCGATTCAGTCGTCGGCTACGAGGTATTCCTCCAGACTGCAACCCCTCGCAGAAAACCTCTACCAGACATCTAGAAATGACTAACACCAGCCCCCAGCCTGTACTTCTCGGCACCAGTCCTCCCGCTCCATCCCTGGTAACGTTTTTTCAATCGCTGGAGCCTAAACGCTTTGGTGGTGGCGCACACGAAGATGTAGAAGACTGGTTAGACCACTATGACCGTGTTGCGAAGATCAACCACTGGTCTGCTGAGAAAAAGCTCGGCCGGGCCTACTTCTATCTCGATGACAGCGCTCGTACTTGGTACGAGAACAGAGAAGGCAACCTGTCCACATGGACCAACTTTCACCAGAAGATGGTTGAAACTTTTGCCAATGTCGACAGACGTGACAGCGCCCACCAACTACTAGAGCTAAGGGTCCAAAAACACAATGAAACGGTCGCCATGTTCGCCGAAGACATGACACGTTTATTTCGGAGGGCTGACCCGCAGATGACTGAAGATAGGAAGTTGCGGTAACTCATGCGTGGCGTGAAAGAGCAGCTGTTCGCCGGACATCTGCGCAACCCGCCAAGCACTGTAGAGAACTTCATCAAAGAAGCGTCGGCTATCGAGCGGGCCCTTCAGCAACGCCGCCGACAATATGACTGCTTGTGCAGCAGCCTCCAAATTCAGGCCACCGCTGTGAAGTTTGACAGTCTCCTTACGTAACATGATTAGAGAGATTGTCCGTGAAGAATTGCAAAGGCTGCGGACTCCGGTAGTGGATACACCCATGGCATCTGTCGCTCGAGTCATCCGTGACGAAATACGCCAAGCATTCTCGACAGCTGATCATGCCCCCGAACAACGTCCCATGACGTACGCCGCCGCCCTTCGAAGCTCCCCACCCGCTCCGCCTTCATACTACCCGCCACCTGCAACTGTTCCTTGGTCACCACCACAGGGTGAGACATCGTGGCGCCCACCCATCCAGCCCCCATACGACCAGTCGTCTTCTGGCCTGCCATGGCCTTCGTCGTGTGAGGAGTCATCACGGCAACAACAGCTTCACCGAACAGACACCTGGCGCACTGCCGACAGGCGTCCACTCTGTTTCAACTGCGGAAGTGTAGGCCACATAGCCCGCTATTGCTGGCACCGTGCCGATCCGTCTCGCCCTCTCAGGCCACAGTTTGACATTCGACATGCCAACGAGTACGTATCCCGCCGTGGCGATGTCGGTTCTCAAGGACCTTCGGTACCTCGACACCCATTCGACGGCCACCGTAACAATGATGACGAGACTACAGCTGATTACGAGCCGGTCTTCCGACATCGACCACGCTCTCCTTCTCCTGCCCAGTCACCTTCGTTGCAGCGCCGCACTTTTGCCGACACCAGAGGAGCGAGGTCGCCCAGCCCACACCGGGGAAACTGAAGGCGGTGACCTCAGGAGGTAAGGTTGCAGGCTGTCAAGACGAAGAAAAAAAGCCCCCATTACTCCCACCTCAGGACGCTGTAAAGCCGACAAGACGTAATACCGACGAAACTGTGACCCCAGACCTTACCGTTCTTGTGGATGGACAGCAAGTCGAAGCTTTAGTCGACACCGGGGCTGACTTCTCTATTATCAGTGATGACCTTGCCGTACGCCTAAAGAAAGCAAAGACAGCTTGGACGGGACCTCACTTAAGGACGGCAGGCGGCCAATTACTGATGCCTGTCGGAATGTGCACAGCAAGGCTCGACATCGGTGGCTCTACTTTCGTGGCGACGTTCGTCGTTCTCACTTCATGCTGTAAAGACCTGATTATCGGAATGGATTTCTTGAGAGAACATGGCGCCGTCATCAACATCCCTGACAGTGTCATTACATTTCGCAACAACAGCCCACTTTAGTCGATTGTTCAGAGCCAAGACACACGTCTTGTTCAGGGCCTTTGCGTCTGACGGATGACGATATGTGGTCGTCCCGCCACGATCGTGTACGCTTGTTTCGGTGGCAGGGGATGAGCCGTTTGACCGCGACGGCATTGCTGACCAAATAAGCTCACTGATATTCAGCCACGGTATTTCAGTTGCTCGAGGTCTTGTCACTGTCACTGCTGGACGCACAAACTTGCTGCTGACTAACTTCAGCACTGAGCGCCGACATCTCCTGAAGGGTAGAGCCGTCGCTTACTTTGACACTACCGCAGAAATCCAAGGCAGTTTATCGGCCCTAGACGAAGCACCTCAAGAAGAATCCATACCTAATCTTGACGTCGGTACTACGCTGTCAAGGGACGAACGAACGAGACTTCTTGAGCTGCTAGCTGAATTCCAGGACTGCTTTTCATAGACATCATGGGTCGGTCGAACGCCGCTAACAAAGCATCGAATAATCACCCACGACGCAGCAAGGCCTATACACCAGAATCCTTATCGTGAGGCTCCAAAGGAGCGCGAAGTGATACAGCAACAAGTCTCTAAAATGCTTCAAGATGATGTGATTCAGCCATCACAGAGCCCGTGGGCATCGCCTGTAGTATTAGTTAAGAAAAAGGACGGTACCCTGCGTTTTTGCGTGGATTACAGGAAGCTGAATCAAGTGACTAAGAAAGATGTGTATCCGCTTCCACGTATTGATGACTCCCAGGCTTCGAAATGCTCGCTACTTTTCTTCAATGGACCTCAGAAGTGGATACTGGCAGATCGAGGTAGACCCAAGAGATCGGGAAAAACCGCTTTTGTGACGCCGGATGGTTTATATGAATTTAAAGTTCTACCCTTCGGTCTGTGCTCAGCACCCACTACTTTTCAAAGGCTCATGGACACTGTACTTTCAGGGTTAAAATGGAAGACCTGTTTAGTTTATCTAGACGACGTCATAGTGTTTTCCCCAACTTTTGACGAGCATCTCAAGAGGCTAGAAGTTGTTTTACGAGCCATACGCTCCGCAGGCCTTGCATTGAAACCAGAGAAATGCCACTTTTGTTTTGAAGAACTGCTGTTTCTTGGTCATGTCGTCAGCTGTACCGGCGTTCGGCCTGACCCCGAAAAACTTGCGGCCGTGGCACAGTTCCCAGTACCGTCCGATAAGAAAGCTGTCAGGCGCTTTCTGGGCCTATGCGCCTACTATCGCCGGTTCATCGCCGACTTCGCACGGATTGCGTCGCCGTTAACTCGCCTCGCTAGAGACGACGCTACCTTTGAGTGGAATCACGAACAGCAAGCAGCGTTTAATGACCTCTGCCAACGTCTTCAAACACCTCCAGTGCTTGCTCACTTCGACGAACAAGCGCCAACAATGCTTCACACTGACGCAAGCAATGTAGGCCTCGAAGCTGTGCTTGTGCAGTGGCAAGAAGACACGGAACGAGTGATCGCCTACGCAAGCAGGACGCTAACACGCGCTGAGGCCAGTTATTGAACAACTGAGAAAGAATGCCTTGCCGTGGTCTGGGCAGTTATGAAATTTCGCCCGAATTTGTATGGCCGCCCTTTCAAAGTTATAAGTGACCATCATTCCCTCTGTTGGTTGACTAATTTAAGAAATCCAACCGGCCGATTAGCACGGTGGAGTCCGAAGTTACAAGAGTTTGATATGACGGTCATACACAAGTCTGGGAAGCGCCATACGGACGCCGACTGCCTGTCTCGATCACCAGTACAGTCAGCTTCTCTTTCTGACGACGACGATATGGCCTTCCTTGGTGTTCTCGACGCGTCCACGATTGCCCAACAACAACGAAGTGACCCTGAATTGCTTGATTTGATTAATTACGTGGAAGGACGTTCTTCGAGGGCACCTAGAGTCTTTGCAAGGACATTATCGTCGTTTTGCTTACGCAATGGCGTCCTCTACAAAAGAAACTTTTCATCCGTCGGAGCTCCCTATTTGCTCGTCATTCCTGCACCCCTTCGAACTGAAGTGCTCCAAGCATGTCACAATGAGCCGACGTCTGGCCATTTAGGCTACACTCGCACATTGGCAAGAGTACAGAAGGGATACTACTGGACTCACAACAGCCGTCAAGCACCACATTCAGACTTGCATCGATCACCAGCGTAGCAAGTCACCTCCAAAGAGACCCGCCGGTCAGCTGCAACCAGTTCAGGTTCCACGTACACCGTTTGAACAGATAGGAATGGATATTTTGGGAACCCTTCCTACTTCTACTGGAGGGAATCGCTGGGTTATAGTCGCAACGGACTACCTAACCAGGTATGCCGAAACAAAATCTATCCAAAAGAGCACCGCAGTGGAAGTGGCGAGATTTTTCATAGAAAATATTGTGCTACGCCACGGTGCCCCACTATCGTGAACACAGACCGCGGTACAGTATTTACGGCAGCTCTTTTAGACCACGTCCTGATGCTTAATGGAACGACTCACCGTAAGACCACTGCGTACCACCCGCAAACGAATGGACTAACGGAGCACCTCAACAAGACGATAGAAGACATGCTGTCGATGTACGTGGATGTCCAACATAAGAATTGGGACGAAATTTTACCCTTTATCGCGTTCGCATACAATACGGCTAAACAAGAGACGACTCGCATGACTCCATTCAGCTTGGTTCACGGACGGGAGGTACGGACTATGCTGGATGCGATGATGCCACATGAATGGGACGCTACCGACACAGACGCTGACGTGTTCACTGAACGCGCGGAAGAAGCTAGGCAGCTGGCCCGCTTACGGATCCACCAGCGACAAGACTACGACGCAGGCCGCTACGATGCTCGCCATAGAACTGTAACGTACAAAATCGGTGACAGAGTGTGGGTTTGGACACCCGTACGAAAACGTGGACTGTCCGAGAAGCTGCTAAGGCGATGTTTCGGGCCATACCGAGTATCGCGCCAGCTAAGTGACGTCACCTACAAGGTTGTCTCCGACAGTCCCCAATGCCCGAGGCGTCGCCAGCACCAGCCTGAACTTGTTCATGTAGTGCGTATGAAGCGGTACGTCCGTGACTGACTGCACGTTAAAAAAAATACTGTGCGTCTGAATCAGCATCGGGGCGATGCTTCTATAAGGAGGGGCAAGTGACACGTGTACATAAGAAAAAGAACAATGATAGAAATCGTTTGTAGATTCCAGCTAGTGGGTCAGGTGGTTTTTCGGGACAACAACGAAGCAGACATCTTGCTGTACAGCTGATCCTGAATACGCTCTTTTAGCTGCCGTAAGCTGCTGTCATCTTTTGTTCGCGTTGCACTGCGACAATATATATATATATATATATATATATATATATATATATATATATATATATATATATATATATATATATATATATATATATATATCAAGGAGATAACAGAAGACTGGCGTCGGGTGCGACAAAGAAAAACCAAGGTCTGTATTTTCAGATCGCAAGCCACAACGGAAGTCCAACGTCGCCTTCCTCAGATCTCAATAGGGGTTGTTCCTCGTGCTCGTTATTTACTTCATTACATCAACCCGCCTTCCGAGAGAGCATCGTCCCGATGCTTCATGATCACGGGTGTTCGTATCCCCTGGCAGCGCATGAGTTCTTTTAGACAGATATGGTTTCATTCGAACCACGTGACCGACTTCTGGCGGATGCCTTTGACGTCTTGAACAGGGCGCACTATCGCGAACGACCTCATAGTTAACGTCACTGAGGCGTCGCAGAATTTTATACGGCTTGAAGTGCCGTCTTAAAAGTTTTTCCGAGAAGCCACAACGCCGGATTGGAGTCCAGACCCAGACTTTTTCTCCCGGCTCGTATAATACTGGCCGGTGACGAAGCTTGTAACGCCTCAAATCGTAGTCCTGCTGACGACGAATACGTACGCGCGCAAGTTGTTGGGCTTCATCAACAACCTGGGTGATGTAATTGACACCAGTTTCGTCACCTTCGCACTCATGTGACAGCATAGCATCTAGCAGTGTTGTAACCTCACGCCCAAGAAAAAGATGAAATGACGTCATTCGTGTTGTTTCTTGATGTGCTGTGTTATATGCGAACGTGACGTATAGCAAGACCTCGTCCCAGTTCTTATGTTCCACATCAACGTACATTCAATGCATATCCGCAAGTGTCTTTCTGAGGAGCTCCGTCGGACCATTGGTTTGCGGATGATACATCGTTGTTCGCCGGTGAGATGTGCTACTAAGTCTTAGAGTCGTTTGTAATAGTTCGGCTGTGAATGCCGTTCCCCTATTGGTTATCACCGCTGACGGAGCGCCATGCCGCAGTACCACATTCTGAACGAAAAATCGGGCTGCCTCACTTCCCGTGCCTCTCTCCAGAGCCTTGGTTTCGGCATAACGAGTGAGGTAGTCGGTGGCAACTATAATCAATCTGCAACTCGCCGAGGAGGTTGGAAATGGACCCAGGCGGTCCACTCCGACTTGGGCGAATGGAGCATGTGGGACCTCTATAGGGTCAAGGAGGCCAGCTGGCCTGACGGGTGGGACTTTCCTGCAGTGGCAATCAATGCATGTCCGGGCATAGTTTTGAACGGCCGCCGTCAGTGTTGGCCAGTTGTATATCTGCTTCACTCTGTATAGTTTTCCCGTATGACCTAAGTGGCCGGATGTTGGTTCATCGTTTCATGTCTGTAATATTTCACTCCTCGGAGAAGTTGGGACTACAAATGAATAGTCGCCTCAATTGGACGTGAAGTTCACCTTGTACAAGACGTCGTTGCGGAAGGAAAACGATGATAGCCCTCTCACAAACAGTTTTGGCACAGCTGGAGTGCGAACTTCCAAAAAAGACGAGTTCCAGTTCCGGGTCGCCTCGTTCTAGCTGTGGAATAGCCGTGTTTAAAACTCTTACAAACACGGCGTCGTCATCTACTGCCTTCGCGGGTTCGTATGGCACACGAGAAAGGCAAGCGGCGTCTGAATGTCGCTTCTCCGACCCGTAGACAACAGTCATGTCGAATTCTTGAAGCTTGAGTCTCCAACATGCCAACCGTCCTGATGGGTTTTTTTAAACTCGACATCCAACAAAGGGAAGGATGGTCACTGAAAACATTAAAAGGGTGGCTTTACAAATATGGGCGGAATTTCATACCGGCCCACACTGCCACAAGGCACTCTTTTTCTTTTGTGGAGTCATTTTCTTCCGATCGGGAAAGGGTTCTGCTCAAGTAAGCGATGACTCGTTCGGCGCCATCCTGCCTCTGCACGTGTACAACTCCTAAGCCGACATTGCTGGCGTCGGTGTGAACCATTGTCTGGGCATCATCGTCAAAGTGTCCGAGGACTGGTGCTTTTTCGGTGACGCCACCAGAGCTCGTTGAAGGCTTTTTGCTGTTCGTCATTCCACACGAATGCGATGCCTTCCCTGGTGAGGCGTGTCAACGGCGATGCAATGCGTGAGAAGTTCTCAATGGAGCGTCGTTAGTAACCACAGAGCTCTAAAAATTGTCGAACCACTTTTTTTCAGATGGCACTAGAATATTTGCAACTGCAGCAATTTTTTTCGGGGACAGGCTACACTTTTTCACTGCTCACAAGGCGGCCAAGTAACGAAAGCTCTTCGAAGCCAAAGTGGCATTTTTGCGGATTAGTCGTTAGTCCTGCAGCACGTATAGCTTGCAAAACTGCGTGCAGTCGCTTAATGTGGTCGTCAAATGTAGCAGAGAATACGAAGACGTCATCCAATTACACTAAGCACGTCTGACACTTGAAACCTAATAGTACGGTGTCCGTTAGCCTCTGAAATGTTGCCGTTGCTGAGCACAAGCTGAAGGGAAGTACCTTAAATTCACAAAGGACATCGGGTGTCACGAATGCTGTTTTTTCACGGTCTGTTTTGTCGACTTTTATATGCCAATACGCGCTCCTTAAATCCAGCGACGATAAATAATGAGCATGCCTTAGTCGATCGAGTGAATTGCCTATACGCGGTAGCGGGTAAACGTCCTTTTTTGTATGTGTGACCTGATTGAGCTTGCGGTAATCCATGCAGAAGCGTAAGGTGCCGTCTTTTTTTCTTTTTTACTAATACAACCGGCGAGGCACAAGGGCTCTTCGACGGCTGAATAACATCATATCGAAGCATCTGTCGCACCTGGTTTTCAATGGCTTCTCGTTCCCACGGAGCTACCCAGTACAAATTTTGCCTTACGGGACTTGTCATGTCATCCGTTATAATTTCATCTTTTGTCAGCGGCGTTTGACGAACCTTTGAAGTAAAAAAAAACAGCCCTGAAATTCATTAGTAAGCTCTAAAGTGCTTTTTTTTCTGTGCAAGCACCACACTTCAGCCAACATCTACAGATTGAGGTATGGGCGGCAGGTCAATTGAATCATCTTGCCACGCAGTCAGGATATCTGTCACCTTGGCGAACTCTTCCACGTACGTGACTGCCGTACCTCGGCTAAGATGCTGGCGCTCAGCGCTGAAGTTCATAACGGGGACATGTGTGTGTCCACATTTTATGTTGACGACAACTCTTGCTACAGAAATCCATGGCTGAATAGCAACGCCGCAATTTGCTCGGCGAGGTTGTAGGGGTCACCTGGCACGTCCCATTTCACGGCCACTAGTGCGCATGAGCGTGGTGGGATCGTCAAGTCATCTTCGCAGACACGCAGAGGTTTAGGTTGCTGATCTTCGTAGGCTCCATCCAAATCTGACCTGGAGCCATCGAAATCGTAACTTATTTGTAATGAATGGTTATAATGGCACCGCATTCAAGCAGGCAATCTATCTGCAAGATCAGGACAGTGCATCACTGCGGTAAGATTACAAATGTAGCAACGAAATCCGAACTACCGATATTGATTCGAGCGGTGCATTTCTCCGCCAGCGTAGGACTATTCCTAATAATGGAATAGTCCGCACCAGTATCTATGAGCGCTGTTACCGGATACCTGTCTATGCAAGTATCTAGGTTTGCACTTACGAAGCCTTTTAAAGTCAGGGACGTCGTATCGTCCGCCGTATCATCCATTGTATAGTCCATCGACTGGCGTTGTACTGAAGACGTCAAGGGCGTTGTAGCATCTTGACGGTCGGCAACCTTCCACCTAAAGGTCACTGCTGTTAGTTTCCCGACGAGGGCTATGAGATCTGGCCCGGGCCACATCGGCGTAACTGCTGTGAAGTGGCGAGTTCGGTGCAGGTGACGGAGAGTGGGGTCAACACTACGGCATATCGAGGGGCAGTTCGTGCGGTCATTCATTGCTGTAACGCAGGTTATTGAAACGAGCACACGAGAAGATTGGTGGAAACTTCTGATACCTATAGCCACGGTATGGGCAAAAGCGGTAACTATGGCCTGGTTCTCCGCAATTGAAGCATAGTAGACGGCGGTCAACAGTGTGCCACAAGTCAGTTCTATGAACTTCTGGTCGACTGGTGGGCATCATTTGCGACCAAGTTGTGGATGCTGGAGGAGGGTGAAGTGGCGATGATTCCATAGGCAGAGCAGGCTGTGCTGTCGGTGGCATAGCATTACACGTTGAGGGGAATGGCTCATTGTAAGGTCCAGTGGTGGCATCGTGATACGCACGCGGCGATACGTTTTCTCTCACTGAAATAGGGCGACGAACGGCTGACGCGTAACTTACAGACCGCTGGTTTGCTAGTTGTCCGGGCAGCGACAATGCCTGGTGAACATCTTGCCGCACGACTTCTGCTACGGAAGCCACAGCAGGCTCTTGCGGAGAAACATGCAGGCTGCGGATCTCCTCATGAACTACCTCCCGAATCAGCTCATGGAAAGAGCACTCACTGCCGGCAGTCACACCAAGAACGCTGATAGTTGCGTTGTTAGATGCGACAGATAGATGCGAGCAGGTGGTATTGGCGTCAGCCTTCCTATAGCTACAACCGTCGCGCAGAGGCAGATGATGGCCACTTCGGAACTCGCCACGAGTCGCCTCGGCCAGCCGGTGGTGACGGTTCGTCGACGGTGCGATGTCGGTCACCATCCCCTCCCAGCCACCAGTCCCTTTCAGCGCTGTCTAGACGCCCGTCTGCGCGCTTACCCTGATTTTGACGTCTTCCTTCGCCGACTGCACATCTGGCTGCGGAAAACTAGACGATGCAACTCCCAGAGGTGATGCTGCATCGACGATTCGCCAGCTAAATCCTCTGACTAAGCCGACACGACGCAACCTTATAGACGTTAAAGTAGAGAATGCACTTGTTGTAGCCCCTGTAGACACAGGATCCCACATTTCGGTGATGAACTTGGAGCTTGCTTGGGATGTACTCCGCACGTGTCAGTGTTGCTGACTACTTCACAACTGTGCTTTTTGCAGTGCTCGAAAAGTTTTCTCATGAACTCATCCTGGGCATGGACTTTCTTGCCACGCACTCTGCCTTAATTGACTGTGGAATAGGCTTGCTTCAGCTTGACCTACCTCATTACTATGACACTCCAACTAAACCTCAACCACGTTTGTGTTCTGTCGAGTACGTTCACCTAGCGCCCCAAGCAATTACCTATGTAACCATGAGGTCTTTTCCTCCGGTACTCGACGGCGATTATGTGCTAGCACCGATTATGGACGTGTTATTAGACAGAATTGTCGCCTTTCCTCATACTCTGTTGACGATTACGAATAATGTGGCGCCGCTACCGATGCTGAACTTCGGCTGGTGCGCTCAAGTTGTTCCAGATGGCATGACTCTAGCCAACGTCTCTTCCATCAGTGAACATTCGGTTTCTCCATTCATTGCAGACGCTCCTTTGCCCGCTACTGCATCCTCTTCCCAGAGCTCCACTGATGATCACGCCAGACCTCGTTCCAGCACAGGCAGCCGACCTCCGGCATATTGCCACGTTACATTTCTTTGTTTTGTTCTCGCCACAATACACTACACAATTCTCAGCGCAAACCAGGCCTGTAGTTTTTTAGAAGCTTCAGGACGGTAGTAAATCATTTTGATAATATCACGCCAACACTGCGAATTGTACAGATTATTCCGGAACCTACGTCACCACCAGCGATAACGTTAGGACAATCGATGGCAAGAGTATAAATGCCGACGCTTCGTTCACCGCTATCAGTCCAAGACTGCTACTGTAGTCCGACTTTCCGTTTACTGGGCACAGGTTCGCCCGAATAAACAATTTATTATTTGACTTGCAGTGTGCTCCATTTGGCCACGTCGTGACCCCTTGACATCTGGTAGAAGGGCTCTTCTTTCCGTGTACCGGATGCCTCCGTCAAGCCGTGAACCCAGCCCACGCCGTGAAGACACCGACTCCAGCAACGAGCAGCAAGTTAGCCTCAGGCAACAAGGTCTGCCACCGGAGTACGCGCTTTTACTGGACAAGGCTCAGAAAACCAAGACGTTGACGTCAACCACGGCGACCATGTCAGCGCCTGTTCCACCTGCACCACTCCTGCTCTGGTAGCCCAAAGAGCCGCCAACTTTCCGCGCTTCGCCACTGGAGGACCCAGAAAGCTGGATCGAAAGGTTCGACTGCGTCGCCGCCTTCAATGACTGGAAATGCGATGACAAGCTGCGGCATGTGTATTTCGCCTTAGGAGATGCTGCTGGAACCTGGTTAGAGAATCAAGAGTGAAGCCTACAACGTGGGACGTATTTCGCGCCAGGTTCCTCACCACTTCCGCTAGTGTGGTGCGCAAAGAGAAGAGTGCAGCTCTCCTCGAAATCCGCATGCAGATGCCAAATGAAAACGTGGTGCTATTCACGGAAGATATACTTAAACTCTTCCGCCACGCTGATTGCGACATGCCCGAGGAGAAGAAGGTCCGTCTGCTCATGCGAGGGGTAAAGCAGGAACTCAGGAACTCTTCACCGGGCTTATCAGAAACACGCCAAAGATGGTCGCCGAGTTCACTTCAGAAGCATCTATGATAGAGAAGACGCTCGAGATGCGCACGCGGCAATATAACCGTACCTTCTCGTCTACAAGCTACGCCGGCATTCAAGCGCTAGGAACCACTGACTTGAGTGAGATGATCCGAGCGATCGTGCAAGAAGAGCTGCGAAAATTACTTCCTTCAGCGCAGCCTCACGTGGAATCTATCGCGGACGTCATACGCCAGGAGATCCAGCAATCACTGGGAGTTCCAAAGCCTCAAGAGCTGCAGCTGCAAGTCATGAGCTATGCTGCTGCAGCCCGCCGCCACGCCCTTCCTCCATGCACATGCCAAAACGCTGCCCCATCGTACTTCCGTCGCCAGACGTCACCGCCGCCACCACCCCCACCGACGTCCTACCGTTCGCTAGCGGGTCAGCGCAGTGCGGCATGGAAAACTGACGTTTGGCGTTCACCTGACAAGCACCCGTTCTGCTACCACTGTGGCGAAGCCGGACACTCATACGGCCATTGCCGGTACCGACAGATGGGACTGCGTGGCTTCGCCGTCAATGCACCACGTCTGCAGCCAGGCGAACGGCCACGTGACATCGCCGACTACCTGACAGGAACTCAATGGACACCACGAAGTACTTGCCGTTCGCCGTCGCCAAGCCACCGCATGTCACCGCACCACCGGCAGTACTCTGGCCCAACACGGGGCCGGCCTCCTAGCCCATATCCGGAAAAATAAGGGCAGCAACCGATGGAGGTGCGGTTGCTGTGCGATGAACTACCGAAGATCCGTCGACGACGGTGACGCCGTGACGGAGCTTTCCGAACACAACGCCAACCAGGGAAAGCCCTGACGGCGAAACCTCAATTACCGAAGGTGACCTGACGACGCAACATGGAAGCAGCGGAACAAGTTGACGCAGCCATGACCCGACGCCACGCCCTAACTGTAACACGAGACGGCGAACAAGCGTTCTCGTCGTTCTTATCGACCGCCACAGTGTGACCGCTCTCGTCGATACTGGAGCCGACTATTC
Organism: Rhipicephalus microplus; assembly: GCF_043290135.1. Lineage (NCBI taxonomy): Eukaryota > Metazoa > Arthropoda > Arachnida > Ixodida > Ixodidae > Rhipicephalus > Rhipicephalus microplus. Next base: position 54,242,836 of record NC_134709.1, on the reverse strand, counting down.
CGTCATCAGTGGGTCGTTCACCGCGAAGTTGAAGAAAGTTAGGACAGCTTGGGAAGGCTCTGAAATAGGCACAGCCAAAGGTCATCTCGAAACGTCTGCAGGAATCTGCACAGCGAGAGTCACCATTAACGGCCGTATTTATCCTGAAGACTTCGTAGTCCTACAGCGTTGCTCGATAGATGTCATCCTTGGCATGAACTTCGTATGCCTACATGGTGCTGTCATCAACCTAAGAACAAAGTCGATAACGTTATCCACAGAAGAAGCACTACCGCCGCGCACGCCGTCAGGAAATCATGCTTTGAATATGCTGGAAGAACAAGTCACCATTCCGCCTTGCTCCAGCGTCATTATTTCAGTCGGCGCTCCTGAACCACCTGACTTGGTAGGCGTCGTTGAAGGCAGTCAGCATCTGTTGGTCACCCGCAATATTTGCGCCGCAAGAGGAATTGCAGAGCCTCGGGGAGGCAAAGCAACGGTTATGCTCACGAATTTCAGCAATGAATACAAACACGTGAACAAAGGAACGACGGTCGCATACATCGAAAAACTCGTGGAAGCCACCAGTGCTTTCGCCCTCACCGATTCTGCGGAACCTGCTCAGAGAAACCAAGCCCTTCCCTCAGCTTTCGACGTCAATTCCAGCCTTTCGAACCATAAGAACAGCTCAAGACCCTGCTCCTGCAATACGAAGATTGCTTCTCGTCGTAGTCAAAACTTTGCATGACGCCAATCACAAAACATCGCATCATAACCGAGGAAAATACCAGACCACTCCGTCAAGGGTCGTACAGGGTTTTGACGTGAGAATGCGAGGGCGTAAAGCACAAATTGATGAAATGCTACGAACGACATCATCCAGCCGTCCAAGAGTCCATGGGTGTCCCCTGTGGTGTTAGGGAAGAAAAAGGATGAAACCCTACGTTTCTGCGTCCATTATCCCCGCCTGAACAAAATCACAAATAAGGATATGTATCTTCTCCCACGAATAGACGACGCACTGGATCGGCTCCATAACAGCAAGTACTTTTCGTCACTGGACCTAAATACGAGCTATTGGCAAATCAAAGTCGACGAAAGAGAGTGACAGAAGACGGCGCTTATAACACCGGACGGCCTCTTCGAGTTTAAGGTGATGCCCTTCGGTCTTTGCTGAGTGCCTGCAACTTTTCAACGCGTTATGGATACAGTACTGGCAGGACTAAAGTAGCGAACTTGCCTTGTGTACCTGGACCACGTCGTCGTGTTTTCCTTGAGTTTCGATGAGCATCTTCGGCTGCTTGAAGCTGTACTTCAAGCCATCAAGACGTCCGGACACACACTGAAGCCAGAAAAGTGCAGGTTTTTTTACGAGGAGCTCTTGTTCCTGGGGCAGCACGTGATTAGCAAGTCTGGAGTTCGTCCCGCTCCACGGAAAACAGCCGCCATTGACAACTTCCCACCGCCCACTGACAATAAGGTGGTGCGCCGATTTCTGTGCCTGTGCGCCTATCATAGCTGGTTCGTGAAAAACTTCGCCCGCATTCTATTCGTTTCGCAAAATGTTTAAAGAGTACCTAATCACAAAACGTGTTTTCTAAACTCTGCCGTCGTGCTTTACTCCTAATTTTAGTATTTCTTTACTCACTATACCACTTGCTGTTACACAGAACTTTTCTTGCCTTGTTGTTATGAAATTTTAACCATTCTTTGCTTAATTCGTACAAAGCGTTTTTCACTGCTTGCTGCATTGTTATCGCACTTGACTTATTCTCTAACGGAGGTCCCCCCGACAGTTTTCTAACTTCGGGACCTCCTCTGTACTGTAGAATTTTATTCATGTAAATATATACATTCCTGAAATAAAGTTTGATTTGATTTGATTTGATTTGATCGCCGATCCACTCACTAACCTTACCAAGGCCGACGGCGAGTTGAACTGGGAAACGCCGCAGGAACACGCTTTCCAGGAGCTTAAACATCGCCTCCAGACACCTCTGGTACTTGCCCATTTCGACGAATTCGCCGAGACAGAAATACACACAGACGCAAGCAGCGTATCTCTTGGCGCCGTTATTGTGCAGAGGGCTGACAGACTTGAAAGGGATATTATTTGCGCCAGCCGATCGCTATTCAAAGCGGAAGCCAATTATTCCACAACAGAAAAGGAGTGCCTCGCCATCATCTGGGCTACGTTCAAATTTCGCCCATACCTCTACGGCAGGTCCTTCAAAGTTGTGAGCGACCACCACGCCTTGTTTTGGCTAGCCGCCTTGAAGGACCCTTCAGGTCGCCTCGCACGATGGAGCCTGAGACTTCAAGAATATGACACTATCGTCGTTTACAAGCCCGGCAAGAAACACTTCGACGCCGACTGTCTCTCTCGTGCGCATGTCGACCAACCACCGGCCGACGACCTGGATGACGACTACTACTCGGGAACGATAACTACCAACGACTTCGCTGAATGACAGCGGGCCGACTCGGAATTTAAGGCCCCAATAGAATACCTTGATGCATGGAGCACCGAAGTCCCGAAGGTATTCAAGCGCGCACTTGCGTCGTTCTTCCTGCGAAGCGGTCTTCTCCAAAAGAAAAACATTTCACCGCTTCGAGCTAAGTACCTCCTTGTGGTGCCTTCAGCTCGGCGGCCAAAACTCCGGCAGACCCTGCACGACGATCAGTCAGCAGGGCACCTCAGTGTTTCCCGCACGCTCGCGTGGATACAAGAAAGGTACTACTAGCCACGTCTTACCGCCGACGTCACTCATTATGTGAGGACATGCCGGGACTGTCAGCGCCGCAAGACACCGTCGACAAGGCCAGCGGGACTTCTGCTGCGAATTGAACCACTTCGCCGATCGTCCCAGCAGATTGGTATGGACCTACTGGGGCCATTCCCGATGTCGGATTTCGGAAACAAGTGGATCGTGGTAGCTACCGACTACCTCACCGCTACGCCGAGACAAAAGCCCGGTCTAAAGACAGGTGCATCCGAGGTAGCTAAGTTCTTCGTCGAAAATATTGTTATACGTTACGGCACCCCGGAGGTCCCCATCACCGACTGAGGAACGGCATTTACTGCTGACCTAACTAGAGCGATCTTGCCATACAGCCAGCCAAACAACCGCCCGACGACAACGTACCACCCACAGACCAACGGCCTCACCGAGCGGCTAAACAAGACTCTCGCCGACATGCTGGCAATGTCCGTCAATGTCGAACACAACACGTGGGACGCCATTCTTCCGTACTGACCTTCGCATACAACGCGGTGGTGCAGGAGACGACGCAGATATCTCCATACAAATTGGTCTACGGAAGATGCCCGGCAACGACGCTGAATGCCATGTTACCCAACGTCACCGACGAAGAAAACTTCGATGTGAGTGAGCACCTTCAACGTGCCGAAGAAGCCCGACAACTCGTGCGACTCCGTATCAAGAATCAACAGATGACCGACAGCCGCCGTTACAATCTTCGACGACGCTTCGTGGAATACCAACCCGGTGAAATTGTTTGGGTGGTACGTCGATACGCCGACGTGGACTCAGTGAAAAGCTTCTGCGACGGTACTTCGCACCGTACAGGGTGGTTCCACGTCTCGGCCCACTTGATTACGAGGTTGTCCCCGACGGCATCACGAACTCTCAACGACGCCGATCGCAACCTGAAGTCGTCCTTGTCGCGCGCCTCAAGCCGTTTCATGCGCATTAACCAACTGAAACAGTGTTTTTTGTATTATTGCTGTATCGTAATTTATTTATTGTACTTTTTGGCGTTTGTGTTGTACCTTCATCTTTAGGTAAAGCACCGGGACGATGCCTTTTTCAGAGAGGGGCAATGCCACGTTCCATTTCTCATGTTTTGTTATCGCCCCAATGCACTACGATATTCTCAGTGAAAACCGCGCCTGCCATTTTCGAGAAGCTTCAGGACTGTAGTAGATCATTTTGAGAAGATCACGCCCACTCTGCGAACTGTATAGATTGTTCCGGATCCTACGCAACCACCAGCGATAACGCTAGAATATTCGATGGCAAGAGTATAAATGCCGACATACTTCGCCGCTTGTCAGTAGTTGATCGACGGCTGACGCTCCGTTCGGCGCTATCAGTCCAAGACTGCTACTGTAGTCCGACTTTCTGTTTACTAGGCACAGGTTCACTCAAATAAAGAATTTATTATTCGACTCGCAGTGTGCTCTAGTTATTCATGTCACAACCTCGTGACAATATCTTGGCATCCTTCAGGAACATCTTAGACTTTGGCGACAGCCATTTAGGTCAGACGTCACTTGTTGCCCACAGGAGACGCCAGCCCAATTCGACGACGTCCTTATCGCGTGTCAAATGCAGAGCGACAAGTCATCCAACGTGAAGTGTATAAAATACTCACAAAAGACGTCATTGAACCATCTTGCAGTCCATGGGCCTTACCAGTCGTTCTCGTAAGAAAAGAAGGACGGCAGCTGGAGCTTCTGCGTCCACTACCGTCACTTAAACAAGGTCACGCGCAAGGACGTCAACCCACTGCCACGGATTGACGATGACCTCGACTGCCTGCACGGATCTGCCTACTTCTCCGCTATCGACCTACATTCAGGATACTGGCAGATTTTCAGCAACGATTTAGACCGTGAAAAGACCGTGAAAAGACCGTGAAAAGATTTCTTACACCGGATGGACTTTTCCTGTTTAAGGCCCTTTGGCTTATGAAATGCTCCCGCTATATTTATATTTAAGAGAATTATGGACTCCCTGCTACGTGGTTACAAATGGTCAACGTGCCTCTGTTATCTCGATGACGTCATTGTATTCTCGCCGTCATTCGAAAGTCACCTTATCCGCCTGTCAGCTGTTCTGGAAGTATTGGAAATACCATAATTACTATGGAGATGATGAAGAATTATCAGCAAAATACTTACAAATTGTTTACAATAACCAGAATCCTTTGGGTCTTTTATTTTAAGCTCTTCTGGGATATCACTCGGATAGCCGCAGTGGCAACTGGAAAGGCACAAAGAAGTTTTAGGAGCCAAGCATTTTTTTGCGTACTTCAAGCACTTTGAGTATCTATCTGCGTATCTATTTATCTATCTATCTAGCCACATTCATCTGGGCTCTCGTGATTCCTCTCTCTGAACTTGGGGCAAATCAAAATTAGTATGGGAAGGTAAGGTGGTTGGATGAGTAGGACTTGCTGGTCATGACATATAAAAAAAAATCCCGTCGCGTACGTCATCAAACCCTTTGCGCAAGGCGTGCGGCACATGCGCATGGGTGGCTATGTGTCACAAGTACGCGGATTTGTGGCACAGGAGTTTGGCAGTCTATATTTACCAAGAAACGATGAGAACAGACATTGGTAATTATAACTAGTGAGCGTTAAGAAAAAACTGACATTGGCAGCATTGGCCCGACAAATGTAAGGAATAAATATCATGGCCCAGCAGGAATCGAATCCCAGCATTCTGCGAGACGACCGAGTATTCTACTGCAGAGCCACGCTAGGTCTCCGAACAACTTTTCAAAGAGACCCTAATGTTCGTGAAATGTCCCTTGTGGTTTGCAGCGTCGGCTATCCAATTTTATAAACATTGCCTATTGTAATCGTGAGACCACCAGGCCTGTTCGCTAGGTGGCAAGCTATTATTCTTATCTTTGCTTTTTTTTCTACATGATAGCTGAGGCAGTGCCCGAGCGTAGCTAGTGGCGTACCAACGCTTTCGTGAGTGGGCGGGGGGGGGGGGGGGGAATAACTTACCTCACACGTCAGACTATATATATATATATATATATATATATATATATATATATATATATATATATATATATATATATATATATATATGTATATATATATAATTACCCTAGTGGTCGACGTTTCATGGTTTTGGGATGTTAAAACCCACATATCAAACAACTCACGACCATTCAATCAGCATGCGTGTACACTATCTAGTACACGACACCACGCTACAGAACCGTCTGAAATTGAACAGGCTAGTGTAGGTACCAAATGAGTCATTTGCACACAGCACAAACATTCCTGCAGGTACCCCAAAAAACGGGTGCTTTACTCCGCAAGGAAGAATTTCCCCTCCTTGCGGTGCCGTGTGCAATCTTTTGCGCAATTAGGCCTTAATCACACAAAAATGATGGTCTTTCACCTTCCCTCTAGGCCGGTGGGTCAAGCTGCGCGGTAAGCTTAGAAGCTGAGCTTCCGACTGTACTCGAGTCCACTGCTTCATTCGCCACTTTGTAAGCTGCTGCCATGGCTTCTACAGGTTTTCCCACTCAATTTAATTCATGTGCCAGCTCAATTTGATCCATGTGCAATTTAGTCCATGTGCTGAAAGTCGCAGTACAGTCACAGCAAAAGCAAAATGCGTGGCCTTTCTGAGCCTTTTCTAAACACTCATTGGGTAACTGCTGCAAGCACACGGCAATAATAATAAATCTTTTTGTGTAGTAGGCTAGCATTTGCTGTGCTATTTCCCGTCATTATTTTGAGAAGCGTGGTATTCGCTAAACTATTGCGAAGAATTTTGTGCCTATTGTTTATGCAATGGCTGACAACGTTGAGAAATTATGCCTGAAGTGGGTATGCGCCACAGTTAATAGCTGAACAAAAACAAGCTTTTGTAATGCGTTAGCGCATTGCACGACCCACTTGTTACGTTATTGGCATTGCGAGATGACTAGTTCTTCTTTCGCTGTTCTAAAACGCTTTATAAGTCTAAAACGCATTTCCTTACCCAATATCAAGCCTGGCTAAGGCAAGTTTGCCAACAAGTCCCAAGTACCGGCGTGGCTCAGTGTTAGAATGCGGGGCTGGCACACAGCGGACATGGTTTGAGCCACACTTTGTCATTGATACTAGGTTTTTTTTTCTAATTTTGTGCGATGTGGTTCCAGACACGGCAGCGGCAGTGGCAGTGGAGACAACTACGGCAATGTGCGTGACTCGAGTTTTGATCTCGTAACAGCTCTCGCTGTAATAGAAAAATCAATAAACTAAGTGACCCATGCGCAACTCCGCTTGCTACTCGTCGTATGCCCTAATAAGATATGGCGTAATTGATTTCTATTTTGCACCCAAAAATAAATGTCAATAACCAGTTAATGTTTTTGTAAGACATGCGTTGCGTAGGAAATTTCTGATTCTCGTATCATTTATTACAGAAATGTGGGGTCCTCGGGTCCTTCTGCCTTTACAGTAAAACATGATGAAGGCATCAACGGCGAAAACTCGTCGAGAGTGTTATATGATATTTATTGCTTTAAAGTCATCCATATCGAAGGCACATTCACCGCATCAGGGGAACAACGTTCCTACATGAAGCTTAGAATGTAAAGCTTTTTTCATTATAGCATTCATTGAACATGAACGAACAAATCTGAATGGAGTGATGTCATTTTAGATTACAAAAAAAGGAAGCAGAAGGAAAGGCAAACGACTATTCTATGAAATTTGCAGGATAGCATGCGAACTGCACTCTACTGTAACGTGCAACAGGACCAATGCAAACTTTTTTTTTCAATTTTTCCTTGCTAGGCTGCTTTTTTGCACAAGACTTGAGAAAATGCTAAAACGGTTATATTGTATAATGACTTTTCAACAATTTCTTCCTTTAATAGTTAATATTGATAATCAGGATTTGACATTTTGAAACGGAGAAGACGTCGCCAGTGCTTGTGTCACCACGACGAACTTCACGACCACTCCTGGAATTACATTCGCCTTAGTATGGTTGCTATGACGACCCTGGTGTAAGGAGGAAGAGAAAGGGCAGCGGTTATTGGTTATTTGCTAGCGTGGCAGTCTACGGCAGTGACAAAAAATTGAGGAAGTGATTGGGCTGCTGTGGGAGACGTTCTTGCTTCACTGACACTATTCTAATTTTTATTCTCGTGTCTGGGCCTACTCAGAAAAATTTGTGAGAAATTAAGAAGTACAATAACATTTTGTCACCGAATTATCAGATTGAACTAATCCGCAGCCCTGCACGACAGCAGTTATTACAATTCAGGCGCTTAACTCTTTAAACATGAAAACCACAATGGAAGCACTACATCCCAAAAATTCACTATAGCTGAGAAAAAGTATATGTACCAAAGTATACAATATGTCCAAGCGTGAAGAAAAAGAGGAAATATTTTAATTACCTAGAAAAACAGAGCATGAAAACCAGCAACATTATTGCATATCTCCTCATGGTCGAGGTCTTAAAGAAGCCACACAGTGATTGTGATATTTACTCGACTGATTCTTGCACCATTTATAGTACTCTTTACATTACTTGCCTCATTGCCTAATAGAGAAAAATTTGAAACCGTGTGTCACGCCACCTAATTGCCGATATCATTGACACACAATTTTTGGCACATAACTCATAACAATAGACGCCAGGACTTTCATTTAAATTATGTCGGTACACAATGCACAAACCGATGGCGCTGCAAGAATTTTGATAGCGGCGAAATGTGAGAGGTCGGGCACTAACAATAGGATGCACAAACTTCTGCAGCCTTTCACTATAGCCTCCCTCATGTTATCGTCGTTTTGATACGTACAGCCCCAACAATCAAGACAATACACGAAAAAATAGCTGAAGCAGAAGACTGAAGTTTCATTTAACTTATGCAACAGGGCCCACAAGGTTCAATTAGGAGACAAGTTGTTGTTCCTATTACGTCTGTGGTTTCTTTTAAAGGACCAAAGAGTGACATAGAAAAATATATTTCCATTACGATTTAATTCACCTGAGGTCTCCAATAATTTTGCACCTTAGGTCTTCGCAAATATCGAAGGCGCCAATGATCAATTTCATCATTTTATAAGGAATTGAAGGCTTTCGACTCAATAAAAGCTTTCGTAGACATAAGCATTGGCCAAGGTACTGCGGACACAATGTCGGCACATCACGCAGCTAACACAATTTCAATTTCGCCGCACTCTACGTCTGGCCGGTCATTTGCAGACAATGCTTGCCTCATCCCGCAGGTAGTGTAGGAGATGTGTTCAAGGCGTGGATGTATCACTGCAGGGAGAACCGGTAAAAACATGATGATGATGATTATGATGATGGTCTAAACGCGTGGCTCACACCCACTCTGGGGGATTAGACAAGAAATTATTAGTTAGACTGTGGATTACGTAATACCTTTAAATCTAATGATTTTTAAAAAGGTTAGAAGAAATTAAATTTTACTAATTGAGAGATTTGCAAAAGAGAGGTTTGCAAATTGAGAGATTTGCAAAACCATCCTGATTCGATTAAGAATGTTGACACAGCAGAACATATATCCCGGTAAAAATGACCTAATGAGGAGCCTCCCAAGGAGGCAATGTTAAAAAATCTGATCCAATTTAATTCGATAAAAATGCTTTAGGAATGTTTTTTCTCAGTGACTTGGAGCGACTGATTGCTTGATTTATGGGGCTTAACGTCCCAAAACCACGATATGATTATGAGAGACGCCGTACTGGAGGGCTCCGGAAATTTCGACCACCTGGGGTCTTTAACGTGAACCCAAATTTGAGTACACGGGCCTACAACATTTCCGCCTCCATCGGAAATGCAGCCGCCGCAGCCGGGATTCCATCCCGCGACTTGCGGGTCAGCAGCCGAGCACCTTAGCCACTAGACCACCGCTGCGGGGCAACTTCGAGCAACTACACGATAAAACAATAATGCTGGATTGTTTCATCCTTCTTACAGAATGAGCAAATAGGGAAAGCAGCCAGACCAGCTCTGTGCATGTAGTAATTAAGTTTTGAAAATTAACAGAATAATTTTGTAAAAATTATTTCTTTGCGTATTGACCAGAACTTTCTTCGCCAAAGGAACAAAAGGTGCTGATAATCTTTTAGGGGAGTGATTAATGTTTTACCAGAGTATTGAAGTGTGGCACGCCTTTGAAATCTGTCGCATATTGCCACTCTACCGGCGAGCTTGATTCTTTAACTGTCCCACTACTTATAGACGCACATATCCACATGAACAGCAAGCCTCTTCTGACTTTTCAGCGAAACCTGTAATGAAAACGCAACAACGTTCTTTTTTTTCAGCACCATAGTTATTGGCCGCTGCCGCTGGTGTTCGTAACCACTATGGGTGAGATGAGAAACAAAAACGAAATATAGGAAGAAAAAAAACCCGCCATTTTTGCGAAGTGCATGATAATGGTGGTGCTTCCTCGAAATTGAGCGGGAAAACCTGCGAATTTTCGTACAAGTTCACTATCATCGTATAGAGATGTGACACGCTGTTATGAAGACGTGAACACTCACACTATTTGGGCAAAGCTGGAGCCATGGAGGAGCTTGTGATAACCTAGCTTCTTGCAGCTTCTTAAGTGGGTCGTCTACTCATATGTGTGGTCGGCTTAGAAGGAAAGACCGCATCAGCTCTGTCTTATTTTTATTGTACCAATTGACTGAGGTTTAACTACCATTACACTGAGCTGGCTTGTCCTGATTGATAAGGCTTCAATTAAAAGGCAATTATCCCGGGCGCAATTAGCAAGGCCATCATCTGTATGGAGCTATAAACGCAATCGAATTTGCAGGTTACTAATTGTCATCGCTTGGGAGCAGCGGCGGCAACAAAGGACAAGGCATCAACGTTTCTGCATTTCGCCTTTGCAGGCTGACTGGTGATCACCAGTTTCTGCTGTCTGGGCGTTCACCTGGGGTGAACGCCCAGGCAGCATTAGAGAGTTTTAGTACTGCGTACGCTGCGTACGTGGCGGCGTTGCGTACGTAAGGACGCCACGTTCTGCGTAGTGCGCATGCGCAGACCACAACACGCACGTATCGCGTTACGTACGCAGCCGCTACGTACGCAAGCATGAGATGCGTGCGTGCGTACGTATGAGGTGATCGCGCCGCTCTCGAACAAGTTCACGAAAGCGCGAGACTTTGTTTTGCAAAATGGCGGCATCGAAGGCAAGCACCGACCGGCTCTGTGGCTCAAAATATGGCCATAATCTGGCTATAACACTTGGATTGGCTCACATTGGCTGTCAACAACATGTGCTTCTATTTTGATCTACCAGATGGCGCAACACGCTCCACACTCGTTACGTACGTGGGTACTACGGCGTACTAAAAGCCGATTAGTGGCAAACGACGCCACGTAACGCAAGGCGCTTGCGTGATGCGTACGTAGCACCATTCCGCAGTACTAAAACTCTCTATTATCGCCGGATTTCGTGGAGGCGTTTTTTCGCGGACACGATTGACGTCACCGGACTGCAGGAGCTGACAGCCAGGAGCGACGAGGGATAAATACCGTTCACACATCTCGGGATCTGCACTTGGCAGTGGCGGCGCAACAAAGCACAAGGCATCAAGTTTTCTTCATTTCGCCTTTGCAGGCTGGAAACGCTTACTTAAAATGCGATCACTGTCTTATTAGAATAGCTGCTGCTGCCGCTGTCCTTGAAAGTGTCACTTGCGATAATCATGACCCCTGACATTGTTAAAGAACTGAAGAATACCCGGAGCGAGCTAAACAAAATGCGAAATGCACTTGAAAGAGAATTCCGAAAAGAAAATCGATATGTGAAGTTTTATCAATTTTCAAAGCAAACGTTTTCATGACATCATGTCTGAACAGAGCGAGATCAAGAAGGAAAATACTGAAATTCGAAAGAAAAACACTGCTATCTCTGGAATGCCAACAGCTGAGAAAAGTTGTGCTAGAAGAAGAACGAAAACTTATCCAGCTTGAACAATATTCTCGTAACAAATCTTGAAATCAAAGGTGTGCTGGTTTCACAAAACGAGAACTTCCTATCAAGTTAGAAAACATCGGCAAAGTAATCAATGAACCAATTTCCAAGACAGACATTAAAGTCTGCCACAGGGTGCCGACTAGGCATGCCGAGCTACAGAATATAATTGTTCACCATGAGGCGCAAGTGTGATACTGTGCTTCAAAACGCTTTTCTACAGCACACATCGGCTTTACACAACAGACCCCAGTGGTTGTAAATCAGCACTTGTGCCCTGATCGGAAAGAGCTTTTCAGCCTGACTATTTCACGAATAAACGAGAAGGGATGGCAAAGGGTGGCAAAATATCTTCAAGAAAATCTACATCGTCGCCAGCGGTGTGCATTAGCAATGCGCATGACCTTGATAAAATAAACTAAGCACTACTTGATGAATTCGGTAGCTAACCTTGATTGATCAAGATCGACGCTGATTATTTCGCTGCTTGCGATGTGGGTTCTCTGCGCAGGAAGTATGATAACAGCTTGTCATTGATTCATGTAAACGCTCAATCAGCAATAAATAGAGAAGAGCATATCCTTGCCCTTTTCGCTACACTTAGTTTTGAATCAGATGTATTCATGGTCGCAGAGACAGGGTACGAAAACAGCAGCGATGTTCTTAAATTTTCAAATAGACGCTAGTCTTCGCGAAACGTTAATAGTGGTTGCAGTGCTGGCCACCCAATTTTATGAACTTTACATATCAATTCCTTCGATACAGCCATGGCGTCGGGTTAACGTCAGTTGTGGTTAGGCGCCATGCTCTGAAGTTCAAATTTCGTTTATGTACCGGTGTCCAGGGCCAGCACCTTCGCGAGCACCAGCGCTTCATATCAGCTTCTGATGTTGCAAATATGCAGTTCCAGTTGGCATCGTTGCGCAAGTTCAAACAACTGCTTATATAAACATCTGCAACTCTTCAACATATGTCTGCGCGTGCAACATTTGTACATATATTCAGTGTCACTTCATGACGTGTCAATTACTAAAATAAGATTGCAACACGGTACCTTTCCTTCGCATGCTTCGCATAACGTCGATTCCCAGGTACGTGGGATCTGCCAAATTTTCTATCTAGCCGCCTTCGACTTTTAGCCCTTTTGGCTCTTTTGGTAATGGTATCGATACCAAACTTATTATGACATACCATGACTGTAAGGAGAGCTTATTTGACTAGACAGAACATGAAAATCATGATATGTATATCATGCATGTCATGATTTACATTCATGGTTCTGCAGCTCTTGCGGTGGTTTCGTTCACATGGCATGTTGCAATACTGGTATGGTTTGACAAGCGACAGACCATAACATTGAAATATTGACATGCTTGCTTGTCATGTAACGACATGACTACATGCTACGCTCATGATGCGCTCGAGGCCGTTTCGCTAGCGTCCCATATACCAAACTTCGTAGTGCGGTACGGGAATATAGATGACGAATGTATGTGCCTAGAGCCAACATGATAATTATGAGATGCCGTGTCATTTAACAACATGACTTCATGACACGCTCATGATGCGCTCGAGGCCGTTTCGCCAGCGTCCCATATACCAAACTTCGTAGTGCGGTACGGGAATATAGATGACGAATGTATGTGCCTAGAGCAAACATGATAATTATGAGATGCCGTGTCATTTAACAACATGACTTCATGACACGCTCATGATGCGCTGGTGGCCGTTTCGCGAGCTCCACTTATGCCAAATTTGGTGTTACGGGACGTCAATTGATGACGGAGGTATGTGACTGGTGCAAACATAATAATCATGAGGTGCGTGTCATGTGATAACATGACTACATGCCACAGTGAAGGCGCCGATACATTTCGACGTGACCCGGTGCGCGTGTTCGCCGGCATTCGTTTTGTTGCGCAACGCCGGCGTTGCCACGCCGGGCGCCGGTACTGCCATATATATACTCACAAGCGCGCGCCTCGCTCGGTTGCTTTGACGAATGAGCGTTTCAGCGCGTCCGGAGTCCCTCCGTCCCGAAACGAGGGAGACGCAATGTTGTCTGGGTAATGCACCGGCATGAAATTCAGCATGTCACTTTTCGTGCCGGTTGCCGTCGGGTCGCACCGATGAACGCTGGTCGTGCCGTACACGCCTGGCGTCACGCTATAGAGTTCTCGCGTCTTACTGACGTAGCTTTGCTGTGCCCAGTGCACGCGCGCGCGTCAACGCTACCTTGTAGTATATTAGGCCCTTCATGACGCGCTCCCAGCGGTTTCCCTAGCTCCACATATACCAAATTCGGTGTTACGTGACGTCAATGGATGACGAAATATATGACTGGTGCAAACATGATAATAATGACACGCGTGCCATGTAAGAACATGTCGACCCATCATGCTCATAGCATGCTCACGGGCATCTCACTAGCTCCACATGTACTAAATTTGTTATCATGTGACGTAAATAGATGATAAAGGTAAACGACACATTCAAACATGATAATCATGACATGGAAGTCATGTACGGCATCATTAACCTCCTCCTCGTAACGTTGTGCGGATTTTGAAGTGACATATCAATTTTTGTCATTCGTGCTTCGCATATCATCGATTCTCACTGTACGTGGGATCTGCCAATTTTTCGTTTCGCAGTGAGGCAAGCAGTGTCATTGTGGCTCTGGTACCTACCGATAGGTGCACGATTCTGATGAAGAACCCAAAGGCGATTCCAGTGGAGCTTCGAAAAGTCACTTCGCATTTCCAGGAGATCACCAGGATCCGCCAGTCTGGTCGCGGAGGCATCTTGTGCTGTTTCACGGATCAGGAATGCATTCGTGAGCTCCTGCAATGTTCCGAATCCGCAACGCATCCGGTAAGCCCGTTTATTCCAGCACACCTCGCATGCTCGAAAGGATTATTCCGCGGTGTAGACACAAGCGTGACACCTGCAGAAGTGCTCGATTTGTTTTCGGTGGTGAGTGTAATTTCAATATACAGGTGCACCCGTACAACTCACAACAGAAAATCCCCAACGGAATCGTGATAGGGATCTTTTTAGGAACAGTCTGACCTTCCGAAATTAAGGCATGGCCACTGATCTATAAGGTAGAGCCACTTTCCCCCAAATCCTTGCAGTGTTTGAAATGTTGGCGATATGGGCATGGCGTCAGAGGGTGCCGATCAGTTCTTAGATGCCGTCAGTGTGGAAAACATCATGACAGCCGTAAGTGCAGTTCTGAGAAAGAGCGGTGCTGCTTAATTATTGGGGCGCACCCAGAAGACTTTGCAGACTTTGTAGCAAAAAAAAAAGGGGGCTTGCTATATTGGATATTGTAGAACGCAAGCGGTGCTCTCAGAGAGAAACAGCTGCAGAAACGCTGGAGAGATCCAGAGAATATGCAGGTGTTGCAGCACGTAATACCACCACCATGGATGCAACTCTCGCAGCATCTATCACAGAGGTTATAGAGAAGGCTAGAAAAAAGGCAATGAAACGCCTTCCAAACAACCTTTTTGAAAGCTTGGCACAATTTGTTTCAAATCGACTGTCCCAAATTTTCGGTGTAGCATATACAAAAGATCGGGATTTTCAGGCATCAGTGGTATCGCAGCGTGCGGAGATAGACATGGCGACAGCACGTCAGTGATTAGTTTCTCCCGAGGCAGGGACTTTCCAAACAACGGAAGGTGATGATCTAACGGATGATTCGGAAGTGTGTGCAGATATCAATACGAACTCTCATTAGGCTCGGAAGCGAACGAGATCTCCCCCATCAAAAAGTTCTTCGCATAATTCCAAATCAATAAAGTATCTGTCCAAAAAAGAATGCTTTGAGAACATGTCTAAGAAAGGCTTTTTTCGAAAGGACATTTGGAACCAAGCAGTTTCTCCTACGGTTCTGTCATCAAAATAGGTTCACTAACCATATTTCAGTGGAATTGCAGGTCAATAGTTTCTGCAGCCACAGACCTATCATGCTTTTCTTCACAACTTTCCCCGGATATTATATCGCTGCAAAAAACCTGGCTTTCAGCCGGCCAGAAGTTTTCCCTAAACAAGTATCGGCTATTTCGATTGTTCCGACCTAGCAGAGGTGATGGACTTGCTGTCTTGATATCAATTACGTTTAGTCACAAAGCTAAGATGTCTTATCGGTGTATGGCTCGAGATTGAGAAATTTTGACAGTAGAAAAAATATTACCCGACTGGTCTCTCGTTTCTAAATGCATATTTTTCCGCCGGGGTGCAAAACACGCGAAGTCTAGACGACATGTTCTCTGCCTGCAGTAAAGATATATTTCATTTCATTTCATTTCATTTTAGTACCTTAAAGACCCCATTGAAGGGGTATTACATAAGGGGTGGGTACATATATAAAGACGTGAAAGCCATATTTTTTTTTACAATGCAAGGTAATTTGGTACGGTGTTCGAAAAGGTGGTAGGACAGGTTATGGCGGTGATTTCGTTAGAAAGGCCGTTCCAGTTCGTAGCTGCATGAAAAAAGAATGAGGACGAAAAAGTGACGGTGCGCGTACGCGGCCGCGCAACTTGTTGCGGGTGACCAGTGCGATGGGAGATGCGTGCCGGAGGAAGAATGTATGGTGGCCTGCCAAGCGAGCTGTAAAAAAACTTGTGAAAAAGGGAAAGACTAGAAATGCGGCGACGAGATGCAAGCAATGATAGGCCAGATTCTGTTTTCAGTGCTGATATGCTGACGTCGTAAGAGTACGTAGAATGAGTAAATCGTGTGGCTCAATTTTGAAGTGACTCGAGTTGATTGATGAGATAGGCTTGATGCGGGCTCCAAATGGCTGATGCGTATTATATCTTCGTCCTTACGAGAGATTGATAAGCTAGTAATTTGACATTGTTAGGAGCGTGACGCAAATGGCGTTTTAAGAACCCGAGTGTTTTGTTAGCAGATGCAATGATGTTTGTAATGTGCGTTGCCCAAGTTAAATCGCTACAAAGGGTTACTCCGAGATATTTATAGGAAGGAACTAATTCGAGGTTTGTGTCAGCAATTCGGTACGGGAATACTATCGGATTTCGACGGCGGTGAAAGGAAACAGTTTTACATTTGTTAGGGCTCAGTTCCATTAGCCAAAGGTTACACAATTCCTGTAAGCTTAGTAAGTCAGTTTGAAGAGACGTGTTATCCGAAACGTTGTTTATTTTACGATAAATAACGCAGTCGTCTGCAAACATGCGTATGTTAGAAGATACATGTAAGGGTAGGTCATTAATGTAAATCAAAAACAGAAGCGGGCCTAGGACGGACCCTTGAGGGACACCTGAGGTTACCGGGGTAGTGTTAGACATTTTATTGTTGACGGAAACTGATTGCGAAAGATTAGTTAAGAATTCTTTAATCCATGCTAATACGACTTCATTTAAATTCAACGCGGCAAGCTTTAGTAGTAGGCGCTCATGAGGAGCTTTCTCAAATGCCTTTGCGAAATCGATGAAGATGGCGTCAGTCTGAAGGTTAGAGTCGAAGTTAACGTGCAGGTCATGAACAAACATAGCTAGCTGCGTTTCACACGAAAACCCTTTCCTAAAGCCATGCTGCGCAGGATGAAAAAAATTATTGGAATCAAGGAAGTCCATGATATGTGTGTAGATGATATGCTCGAGGAGTTTGCAGGGTACGCTGGTTAATGAAATGGGACGACAATTCAACGGTGATTGTTTGTTACCTGATTTGTGGACTGGAACGACCTTCGCGTGCTTCCAATCTGGAGGCAGCATTCCTGTTGAAACTGATTGTGAAAATAGTAGACACAGATACGCTGCACAGATATGTTTATTATTTTTCAGGAGTTTGGATGTAATGTTTTCTACACCAGCTGAAGAAGAAAGTTTGATTTGTCTATTAGTGATGAAATACCGCTGGAAAAAAACGCAATTGGTGGCATGGTACATTAAAAGTTCGCATGAGGGATGGTAAATGACAACTCAGTTTCTCGAGTGAAAACGGATGCGAAGGCGGCGTTAAACACGCGTGCACATTCCGCGTCGCTTAGGGCATCCCTTAACTCATTACATAGTGTAATATTGCGCGTGTCCTGTGGGTTTATGACTTGCCAGAATTTTTGGGGGTTGTTCTTAAGCATGTTCGGTACGTCCGAATGGAAGAATAAGTGTTTGGCGTGACGTATGGCTTGCAGGTAAGCAGATTCGGCGGCTTTGTACTTGTTCCTTGCATCAGGGGTGTTACGGGACTTGGCTGCGCGGAAGGAGCGTTTTTTCTATTTTTCTAATCGTTTCAGTGCTTTATTGAACCAGGGTTGGGCGGTATTAGGATTGGTGTTTTGGGGGAATGTATTTATCAACCATTTCGCTTAGCTTATCTCTGAAAATCAACCAGTTTTCGGTTACATTATGATGAGAAAAGGCAGTGTCAAAAGTGGAGTAAAAATTCGTTAGTTCAGAGTTATTTGCTTCGTAATTTCCTTTATCATACAAACGGATAGTTTTTTTTATGGTCGGGGCTAAAGCGGGCTTAATCACGAAGTCAGCATGAATGACTTTATGGTCACTGATTTCAGGCAGATATGCAATGGAGGACACGCACTCGTGATGGCTGGTTAATATAAGATCCAGAATGTTTCGGCAGTTATCGGTAACGCGGGTTGGTTCTGTAAGAACTTGAGATAGGTTAAAGTTAAGGCATACATCAAGGAAGTCGTTCGATTCCCTTGACGTAGCCGCTGGTGCAGGCTGGCTTGCCCGATCGATATTAGGAAAATTAGAATCGCCAAACAGAATTACATGCATGTTGGGGTGTTTGGTCGTTATTTCGCTTAAGATATTATTGAGCTTAGAAGAAAAATCTGGAGTACTGTGAGGGGGCCTATAGCAAACGCCTAGTAAAACTGAGTGCGGTGCGGCATGGCATTTAAGCCACAAGATTTCAAGGTCGGACACAATGTTTATAGACGAACAGGATATGTTGTGACTGACAGCGACGAGTACTCCTCCTCCTCTCGTGCCGCTGCGATAGTTTCGAAACACTCTAAAATTGGGTAGGTCAGCGAGTACCACGCTGTCAGTCACGTCGCTAGTAAGCCATGTTTCCGTTAGTATCAGAAGGTTGCTATCAGATGATAACACCAGATTAGAAATAATGTCACGTTTTGGAATAAAGCTGCGTATGTTAGTAAAGATAGCAGAGAGCAATGAGTTTGATCGAGGGGCGGATCAAGGGCGGTGAGGCCTATTTCGATGATGGGGCAATTGCTACAACATTTCCTGAACAGAATTTGTGGAGTGGTCATACACGTAGCGTTTGGTACCAATTTGCAATGTTTTGAACCGCAATGAGTAGGAAGTAGATTTTGATTCAGCGAAGGCGATCAGTTTTTTACGAGCAACTCTAATGGGATGAGAGAAATCTTCACCGACACTGAAATTGCTTCCCTTGAATTTGAGGTCATTAGAAAGTAGAGATTCTTTAGTTCTAAACTGATTGAATTTTACAATGAGTGGCCGATTATGGCCTCCTGTATGGCGTCCTAGGCGATGTGCGCGTTCAATGTGATTAGGGTCAACGGTGAACTTCAAGTGATCATGACAATCACGGGTGACGATTTCTTCAGATTCTGCGAATGTTTCTTTAGGGTTTGGGTCGGGAATGTTATAAAAGATCAGGTTATTGCGACGGGACCTGTTTTCGGTATCATCCATCAGTGCAGCAAGACGATCAATCTGGTTAGCCATTTCAGTGGTATCTGTTTTTATAGTGTCCAGGTCGGTTCGGATAGTTGAAATGGCGTGCTAATGTCCTTCTAAATCAGTCATGCGTTTATTGAGGTCCGATAGGGTTTCGTCTGTTGTTAGTAGCTGGTTTTTAAGGTCTAGTATATCGGTAATCAGTTTCGACTGGCCAGCCGATAGTTTTCTTAACTCGTTCATTACGTCCTCAATACTGGGAGGGCTAGGATTAGTTTCAATATCTCCCGCCAAAAGCAAAAGCGACTGCATCACATGAACACATTCAACAACAATTCTAGCGCAACACCGTGGGCTCGGTAGCTGTATAAGAAAGTAATTGCTAGTTTTTTTTCCAAAAGAATGAGACATTCGACTAACCTGCATGGCGAAAAGCAACGGATTAGTGGTCTGCGCTGAAGCACAGCCAACGAGCCCACAGAGCGTGCGGGACGACAGGGGCGGTTTTATAGCTGACTTGGTGGATGATGTTGCTGGCGATAACGCTTTCCAGGGTGATTGTGGAACCAAAGAGAGGCAGTGGCGGCGCTGTTGGGCACGCTGAATCGGTCGCGGACGGAGCAGGGCAGGGGCCCGCACCGGGCGTGCTAGAACGGTTTGCTGCGATCGCTGTAGTTTGGGGGAAGGCCAGAATTGCGGGCGAAAGTAGTCCAGTGAAGAAACTGTGGACCTGCATGGCGGTCCACAGTTACATAGACAATTACTGGAGACTTCAATTCACATCAAGTGTCTTGGGGTTTCAGAACGTAATTAAGCGGAAAACGTTTGCGGGAATGAGCTCTTGACAAGAATTTACCTTGTTTAAATTCTCACGCTGCTACTTTTGTCCGAGGTCTCTAAATGTGTAAAAGACTTCACATTTTCAAGCTCATCTCTAAATATATGCTCGTGGAAAACTTTAAACTGAGCCACTAACATTGACCGCTTGTCTATTAGTTTTGTCCTCAACTTTCCGAGAATACTTGTCGCCGAAAAGGTCGTGTGCAGTTTTAAAAAAGTCCGTAAATGACGCAAATTTTAAAATAAACTTGGCCACAAGGGGTTCTTTTAGTCCATGGTGGACTGAAGAGTGCATGAGGAGCTATAGAAAACGTGAAGCTGCATGGAAACAGCTGCTCGTCAACCAATGTCCAAAAAATTGGTGTGATTATAAATTCGTGGCAGCATACTTCAAATACACAATAAGTACACTAAAAGATGGCTATAATATGAATCCAAATGATTATCTTTCTAGGGCGAATACGAAAAAGCACTCTTCAGATTTTTAAGATCGCAAAAGATGTTACCCCCCGATGAAAATATTTACTCTTTCGTTTTTTCCCTCCGTGAACTCTCTGATTTAGTAGAAAATATTGCGATACGGCTCCAAGATAGATTTATGGCAACTATACTATTGCACACTGTTAACCCGATGGCGGGCGAGGATTTTGAAGTAAATTGTGGGATGGGGCTAGTTGGAGGTCTATAAATTTGAAATAGACTTGAGATTTTCAAGCTCATCTCTAAGTATATGCCCGTGGCAAACTTTAAACTGTGCTACTAACAGTGACCACTTGCCTATTAGTTTTGTCCTCAAGTTTCCGAGAACACTTGTCACTGAAAATGTTTGAAGAGGTTACTTTAGATGAGCTGGCGTGGATAATAAGGCACTTATCTCCCTCAGCACCTGGATCAGACGGGGTAACCAATGCAACGATAAAAGTAATATTCAAAATTTCTCCAAATAAAGCACTTATTCTGGTGAATTTTTCTTTGACAAAAGCTTAAATACCTGCGGAATGGAAGCTGTCTAAAGTGATTTCACTTTTTAAAGGGCATGAAACAGCATTTGCCCTAGACAATTTAAGGCTGATATCACTCACGTCTAATCTGGTTGAGCTAATTGAAAGAGTTTCGAATGCCCAGGTAATGAAATATATTAATAATAACGCAATCATAAACCCCGGTCAAATTGAATTTAAATCTGTTTGCTCAATATGCTGTGCGCATGTTGATTTAGAGAGCCGAATACAACTGGCTCGACGTCGACGCCAATACTATGCATTAGTTACTCTAGATTTCGCTAACGTGTACGATAGGTTAAAGCATTCAATTTTATTAAAACACATGGAATATCACTACTTTCCCAACTACATCACTACGTGCATTTTGAAGTTTTTAAGAGGGAGAAAATATTAGTGTTTTAAGGATGGGTACTCATCAAATAGATATAAGCAGACACGTGGCGTACCACAGGGGGCTGTCCTGTCGCCAGTTTTATTTACCATCTTCTTAAGCTTCATCCCATCAACTAAGAATATTCATTTATAAGTGTACGTGGATTATATTGCCTTCTTTGCAAGCATTACCGATCTTCAATCTCTATACCATGGTCTACAAAATTATCTCAATATGATAGAAAGATGGCTAAAAACATTCATATGACGCCGAACATTAAGAAAAGCGCTCTTCTTTCATTCTCTTTTCTGCAGCCTCTCGACATCTCTTTAATAGACAGTAATGAGCTCATTCCGCAGGCAAACTTTCTTAAATATTTTGGCATCTTATATAATGATACAATAAATGGGAAAAGCCACACTGACAATGTGTACTCCAAGGCAACACGCAAAATTGGGTGGCTACGAAAGCTCGCAAACAGTAAAGCGGGTTTAAGAAGAGATGCGCTAATAACGGTATATAAACATTGTGTGCGGCCTATCATAGAATTCATGTGTGTATTGTTTTCTGGCAGTGCGGCTTATAAAATGAGACCTCTAATACTGCTGAAAAGAGAAGCGTTGCGATTGTATCTGGGTCTCCTAAAGCTTGTTGCAAAGAACGTGTTGCATATGGAAGCTCACCTACCTTCTCTGCTAAATAGGTTTAAAATACTAACTGTGCAAGCATTCTTAAAAATATACAGTTCACACCAAAGACGCTCATCTTACGTTTTCATTCAAGAACCAATTTTATTTTTCGAAACACGTTGGTCGCGACTACACACCCCAAAAATCATATTTTCACAAGCGATGCTACAGCAACTGAATGTAAAAATTAAACATATCGGCCCAATAGACAACCCAAAGTCAATGCTTAGCATATAATTTGAGGATATATTTCTTCATAACGCGAAACAATTGGCGCGTAGGTACTTAAATACCCAGTTAGAAGATTATCTAGCTCACCTGGAGATAAGCAAGATAATTGCGACTGATGCATCTGTGTCAAACGAAAAGGCTGTGGTTGGCATCTTCTCTCCTTTTTTGACTGGTCCTTTTTGATTCGTCTACCAGATTGTACCCCTGTATTTATTGCAGAATTATTGGCTATTGTTCTTGCCCTACGCAAATTGCCCTCAAGCGAATCATCAGGAGGGATCATTAGCAATTCATTATCAGTATGTAATGCGCTTTCTGCGGCAGCAAATGCACAGCTGATGAATAAGTTTGGCAATTGATACCAAAAAACGTGAAAAACTGCATTTGATATGGGTGCCAGGTCACCGCGGATTATATTTGAACGAAATGGCGGACTCTTTGGCAGCCGTATCTCTGAGTGGGCCCACCATCCGCGTTTTAACGAATACGGCTTACGTGACAGCTCTAAGGTTCCGAACTACTTGTTTGCAATGGGGAATAGATAATTTAGATAAATTCAAAGATTTTGAGCATTTAAGGTATTGTTGGAATAAACAGTGGTGTGTATCTCACCAGTTAGAAGTCACTGATACGAGATTGCGCTGTACATTTCCACAACTAAATCATTACCTCAACAAAGCTCGACTCAAGGCGTCACCGCTATGAATTTTTTTCAACAAAATTAAAACATTTTTTTATTTCTGTCGTTGTTACTTTTATCAGGGAAAAATATTTCTAGAAGCCCCATTACAGAAGTTAGGAATACAAGTAAACGTACTAGTACTTTTAATACTTAGCAGTACTTCATTTGGTTACTGCCACAGGGATATATGCTCCAGTGTGTTTGACTACATCAATGCAACTGAAAGATTACCGCGCTAGAGAAACCTAACCTTTTCAGATCTTTAGTTTATAATTCGTAGCAATGTCTGTCAGGAACAAGGGATCGTTTGACCGCTTGCTCAGCAACCATTTTTGTTTACTGGCAGTTTATTTATTTATTTATTTATTTATTTATTTATTTATTTATTTATTTATTTATTTATTAGAATACCCTCAGGGCCCGTAGGGCATTACAGAGGGGGTGGGTACAACATATATAACACACAAGAAAAAAAGAGAAAATAAAGAAACAAGTATCAGATGCGCAAATCAGGAAGGCAACATAAGTCAACTAAAAATGTATATGAATTCAAGCACATACAAGACAAAGATAGATAATGGAAACTGCGTATAGTTACAAGCATTGCTGAGAAATTGCAGTCTTGAATAACAAAGGGTCTGTTATTGATACAACGGAGGAGGGAAGGTGGTTCCAATCGGCGGCTGTTTAAACTAAGTTTTCAGATTGGCAATAATTTCAATTTAGTTTCATTTAGGTATCCTGCCGCCCTGTTCTTGGTCCATCCCTCTCTCTGGGTGAACGCCATTCATCTGAGGGCATCAGTATCAGCATTAGCATCGGAATGGGTGTTGTCTCAAATCGGAACTCCTCACAGTACATGCAATCACACCACGCTTCCTGTGTCACGTCTTTATATGATGATCGAGCGGGTGTGTGGAGGATCCACTGTTACCGCATTGAACCTCGAGAACAAGCTCATACGTCATCACTTACTTCGTTGGTATGGTGTTTACCTAAAAATTTAACAGCTTTGCCGCAAAGCTGGAGCAATGAACATGATAGCAACAAATTGGAAGGTCACACGCAAAATGAAAAGCAGATGGAAACGTGCCTCACGTTTCTCACGCATATATGACGCATGAAACGTACTCACAGCTACTGGTGGACGCGAATAAGCGGCTCAGTTTTTACTTTGACGTGTCTGAAAAGCGCGCGCTTTTCGCAAACTGAGACTGCAATGATTGCAGTGACCTTGATGCATCCGTTAGCTACAGCAGAATCGTTCCAGGTAAAGCCCGAGGCCAGCCGAAATGCAGTGACCTTGATGCACCCGGTAACTACAACAGAGTCATTTTAAGTAAAGCCCGAGGCCGGCCAACCCGTACAATCCTCCGCACCGCGAGATAAGGGTGAGCGAAGGAGCGTCGCTCCCCTTTTCTAAGCGGGGCAAAGTACGTGTAGGAAATTAGACCGCGCACCGCAGCGCGATGTTGTGACCCGCGCTCATTGCGCCATCTTGCTGGTAATACTGAAAACACAATTTCCTCCGAGATGCGTGTGAGCGGCGCTAGGTGGTAAATACAAATAGCTTGCCATTTGAACGCTGAAGAACGTGCTCTTCGGTGGCTCACAAATGAGAGGGCCCTAAATTGATTCCGCGCACCGGAGTCCTTTTCTAGGTCTTTTCTTACTTTATTTTATTTTCATGTATACGTATTGCCGCGTGCATAGCTGCATTTAGCGGCGAGATAGCAACGACAACGAAGAACGCGGCTTTGCTCGAGAGGCGCAGCGCAGGCAAGTGAAGAAGACGACAATCCTAGCGGCCTTCTCTGAGAGCGTCTCTATAAGTTCCACTGTCCGTGTTTTTAAATAAACCCCCTGTAATTTATAACCCGCGACACTGGTGGAGGTGCTGGGTACTACCACCTCATGGTCAGCACACCTGTGAGAAGCCCCGAGTCCAGCCCTACGAGACAGCCACGCGTGGAGACGCCTGTGCACCGCTCAAGCCGTCGCCATCAAGGTCATCACCCGGAATTTGGCCTTTTAAAGGGAGCAACACTTTCGACAGCCACCCCTACTGAAGAAATCGCAAGGAGTCCTGCACAGGTGACGGTCCAGAATATGCGCATTCCTGAACCATTTCATGGCCGGCCGAACGAAGATGCGCAAGACTGGCTTGAGCAGTTTGAACGGGTAGCTAAATCGAACTACTGGAGCTTCGAGGGAAAGCTCTTCCACGTATACTTCGCCCTTGAAGACGGCGTGAAGACGTGGTTTGTAAACCAGGAGGCAACATTGACGACATGGGAGGAGTTTTGTCGTCGGTTTCTTGACACCTTCGGTAACGCGGACCAACGCGAAAACGCACAACGCCTTCTTGAAGTACGCACCCAACAGCTGCATGAAAGCGTCGCCATGTTTGCTGAGGATATGGTGCGTCTGTGCCACCGCGCGGACCCCAACATGCCCGAGGCTCGAAAGCTAAGCCATCTCATGAGGGGCGTCAAAAAGCAGCTGTTTGTTGGTCTTGAACGCAATCCGCCAACAACAGTGGACGAGTTCACCAGGGAGGCCACCGCAATAGAGCGTGCGCGTGCAGCAACGGTACCGACAGTCTGATCGCCCGGCCACCGGCGCAGCTGCAGGCGCCGCCGCACTTACCACAAACGACGAGTTTTCTCTACGCCACCTGATTAGACAGATCGTGCGTGAGGAGATCGCGAAGGAGAACACAAAATACACATTGCAGTCACAGGCACCCCCGCAGCAGGAGTCCACGGTCGCCTCCGTCGCTGAAGTCGTTCGCCATGAACTTCGACAAGCGTTTGCCTCTCCTCAGCAGTATTCCGCTCCGCCGCACCGTCCAAACTCGTGTACCTATGCAGACGCTGTGCGTCGTCCATTGGCTCCCGAAGTATCCTACCAGCCAAATAGATACAGCTATGCAGACGCTGTTCGTCGACCCACGCCCATGCCAGCGCCGCAGTACCTCGAACCGTATCCTGTGGCATCCTGGGCTCAGCAGGATTCTGTCAGGCGACCCTATATGCGGAAGACCGACATATGGCGCACTGCGGATCGCCGACCACTCTGCTACAACTGTGGAGAGCCAGGGCACATTTACCGTTTTTGGCCACATCGCCGAGCTGAATACCACGGTAGTGCACCTGCAGCTACGCGCCGACAGTTTGACGAAAGCCATGCCCACATCAACGACGACCAGGCTGGCAGGCGGGAAGGCTCTTCTACCTTCCGGACGCGCTCACCATCCCCGGCTCGCTTTGGTTCACCGAGCCGCCGTAGTTTTGCCGACGCCGTCAGAGGTCGGTCTCCCAGCCCACAGCGGGGAAACTGAAAGCAGTGACCTCTGGGGGAAAGGTTGCAAGCCGTCGAATTGCCGAAAATCCCCCACTGCTGCCGATACACGTGAGAGATGACGATGAAGACTCCGCCGAGAAAACTGTGACTGCCGACCTCGCTGTGATGATTGACGGCGTTGAAGTGACAGCCTTAGTCGATACGGGTGCAGACTTCTCCATAATGAGTGAACGATTGGCAGACGAACTTAAGAAAGTCAGGATGGAATGGACGGGCCCTTATATCCGAAATGCTGGAGGCCAGATAATGACTCCCACCGGAAAATGTACAGCAAGACTCACAATTGAGAATGTGGCTTTTGTAGCCACATTTCTGATGCTACCGGAGTGCTGCAAAACTATGATACTGGGAATGGACTTCTTAAGAGAGTACGGTGCTGTGGTCAACATACGCGATGGTGTGATCACATTCGCCGCTGACAAGTCTGTGACCCAAGATCCAGACCAAGAACCCAGGGTGTTACGTGCGGTTGACGACGACGTCTGCGTGCCACCACTGTCTTGTAGTCTTGTTTCCGTGTGTTGTGACGTGGACTGTAATGAAGACGCCATAGCCGAACGCATCACTGCCCTTTTTTTCGCAAAGGCATCGCCATCGCTCGCGGCATCGTCAGCTTAGTGGATGGGCGCGCAGAGGTGCTTCTGACCAACTTCAAGAATGAGCGCCGGCACATCGGTAAAGGCACGGCTGTGGCGTACCTCGAAGAGCTCGACTACTCTCACGACTGTCTTCTAATGCAAGGGGAAGCCACAGCTCAATCACTTCCACATACACCACCAGTTCATATCGGTCCGAGTCTAACACCGACTGAAAGATGCCGTCTTATGGAGCTGCTCGACCAGTTCAAGGACTGCTTCTCATCGACATCACGAGTGGGTCGAATGCCTCTGACTAAGCATCGCATCATTACGGAAGACACAGCAAGACCGATCCGACAGAACCCATATCGCGTTGCTCAGAAAGAACGTGAGGTAATCCAGCAGCAAGTCAAGAAGATGCTAGAGGATGATGTAATCCAACCATCGAAGAGTCCTTGGGCATCGCCAGTGGTACTCGTGAAAAAAAAGATGGCAGCCTGCGTTTCTGCATCGATTATTGTAAGATGAACCATGTTACTAAAAAAAAGACGTTTATCCATTACCACGGATCGATGACTCTTTGGACAGGCTACGGCATGCGTGCTACTTCTCGTCAATGGATCTTAAAAGTGGATACTGGCAAATAGAAGTAGATGAGCGCGACCGAGAAAAGACCACCTTCGTGACGCCAGACGGGCTTTATGAATTCAAAGTCCTCCCTTTCGGTCTATGCTCAGCCCCAGCCACGTTTCAGAGACTATTGGATACCATTCTGTCCAACCTGAAATGGAAAACATGCCTTGTGTACCTCGACGACGTGATCGTTTTTTCGGCCACGTTTGAAGAGCATCTAAAGCGGCTACTGTCAGTCCTTCAAGCCATACGGTCCGCTGGGCTCACACTCAAACTGGAAAAATGCCACTTCGGCTTCGAAGAACTCCAGTTCCTGGGACACGTGATCAGTCGCGAAGGTGTGAAGCCTGACCCAGATAAAACGGCAGCCGTCGCAAAGTTCGCAAGGCCTGTTGGTAAGAAAGCGGTCAGGCGTTTTCTGGGTCTCTGCGCCTACTACCGGCGATTTATAGCAGGCTTTGCACACATCGCCTCTCCACTCACCCGCCTTACAAGAGACACATTGCATTTGTATGGGGTGAAGAGCAAGAAGCTTCATTCATCGAGCTGCGACAGCGTCTACAAACTCCACCTGTCCTCGCTAACTTCGACGAGAATGCACCAACAGCCATCCATACAGACGCCAGCAATGTGGGCCTAGGTGCTGTTCTTGTCCAATGCCAAGATGGTATGGAGAGAGTGGTCGCCTACGCTAGCAGAACGTTGACACGCGCCGAGTCCAACTACTCAACAACGGAGAAGGAGTGTCTGGCCGTCGTCTGGGCAGTTGCGAAGTTCCGCCCGTACTTATATGGCCGCGCCTTCCAAGTCGAAAGCGACCATCATTCTCTTTGTTGGTTGACCAACATGAAAGACCCATCTGGACGTTTAGCACGATGGAGCTTACGGCTCCAAGAGTACGACATGGCCGTAGTTTACAAGTCCGGAAGGCAACACTTAGACGCCGACTGTTTGTCAAGGTCTCCGATTGAATCACCGGCTATAGAGGATGATGATTTCCCAGGTTTTTTAGGAGTTGTTGATGCACCTATCTATTCTCGGCAACAACAAGATGATCGGGAGCTCAACTCGCTCATAGAATTCTTGAACGGATGAGCCGCCAATGCACCAAGAGTGTTTTGAAGAACTTATCATCATTCTGTTTACGGGACGGAATTTTGTACAAAAAGAGCTTTTCATCAACAGGTAGAAGCTATCTGCTGGTAGTTCCTGGAGCTCTCCGCAGCGAAATTTTACAAGCCTGTCATGACGAAGCCAATGCGAGTCATCTCGGTTTCACAAGAACACTGACACGCATCAAACAAAATATTACTGGCCAAGAATCGCAGCAGAGGTTAAAAATTACGTCCGAACATGCATTGACTGTCAGCGGCGCAAGGTACCACCTGTCACACCCGCTGGGCTATTACATCTTGTGCCCGTGCCAGAAACGCCGTTTTCTCACATCGGAATGTATCTGCTGGGCCCATTCCCAACATCGGACAGCGGCAACAAATGGGTTATAGTGGCGACGGACTACCTCACCCGATACGCGGAGACCAAGGCAATCGCGAGTGGCACTGCAGCTGAAGCGGCCCAGTTCTTCATTGAGAACATTGTCCTGAGACAAGGTGCTCCAGCTGTCGTCATAACAGACAAAGGCACCGCGTTTACAGCCGAGCTTTTGCGCACTGTGCTTACGCTCAGTGGCACAGCGCATAGGAAGACGACTGCTTACCACCCACAAACGAATGGGCTTACAGAACGACTTAACAGGACAATCGCTGACATGCTTTGCATGCACGTCGACGTGGAACACAAGAATTGGGACCGAATATTGCCGTACATCACATTCGCGTATAATACGGCGCGCCAGGAAACAACAAAAATGACGCCGTTCGCGCTAATTCATGGCAGAGAAGTTACGACAATGCTTGACGCCATGCTGCCTTACGATTGAAATGATTCAGAGACAGACGCCGCAGACTTCACTGAGCGCGCCGAGGAAGCAAGGCAGCTTGCCCGCGTCAGAATAATGAACCAGCAGCAACTTGACGTCCAACGGTACAACCTTCGCCATCGATTCGTAATTTATCAACCAGTAGATAGAGTCTGGGTTCGGTTTCCTGTACGACGAAGAGGCCTCTCAGAGAAACTCCTACGCCGATACTTCAGACCCTACAAGGTTTTGCGCCGTCTTAGCGACGTGACTTACGAAGTCGTGCCCGACGCCTCCTCCTGTTCGAAACGTCGCCAGCATCTGCCTGAGACAGTGCACGTGGTCCGCATGAAACTTTACTACTCTCAGTGATGTAAACACCCGCTGGCTGCATCTCTACCTGTTGAGCATCGGGACGACACTCACTCTGGCGGGAGGGTAATGCCGCGTGCATAGCTGCATTTACCGGCGAGATAGCAACGACAACGAAAAACGCGGCTTTGCTCGAGAGGCGCAGCGCAGGCAAGTGAAGAAGACGACAATGCTAGCGGCCTTCTCTGAGAGCGTCTCTATAAGTTCCACTGTCCGTGTTTTTAAATAAACCCCTGTAATTTATAACCCGCGACAGTATACATATGCTGTGAGTGACGCCGACATCGACGCCGATGCTGGCAGCGAAATCCGGTCGAGAGTGACCATATAATTGCTATCGCAATAAAAACAAGGTTATGATGCCATGTTACTTTGAAGATGATAGTCTTTTTTGGGATAACTCAACGCGGCAATTTTGATCTGTCTGTCTGTCTGTCTGTCTGTCTGTCTGTCTGTCTGTCTGTCTGTCTGTGTGTGTGTGTGTGTGTGTGTGTGTGTGTGTGTCTGTCTGTCTGTCTGTCTGTCTGTCTGTCTGTCTGTCTGTCTGTCCCACTGTTATGATTACCGGCGAAAATTTAAGCCCGTGCTCAACGCCAGCCCATCGTTATCTGGTAGCAGCGTTCATACTTGTGAACATTGTCAATGAAAAAGCAAATATTACGCATATTGAGGCATGACATCAATACGTAAATACTAGGTAGTGTGTATCTTTGTTTAGTACAGGCATAGATACGGGATTCTAATGGCCGCAATGTAGACTTTGCACTGCGCTAACAATTTGAATTACGCTGCGTTGAGAAATTTGAGGTTAAGCTGTGTTCATAAAGGCACCAATTTTATGAAATGCGCACTTATAGGCACCTATTATAACTTAGGCACAAACATAATTATAGCGATTTACAGGCACTATAAAACGTTGTGGACACCCTTTTTAATCTGCAATTCAAGCTCATATATTAATGTGAGTCAATAGGAACACGAGGAACAAAATATGCATTTGCCTGAAATCAAGTCTCTACTCATGAGAGTAGGCAAAGTCGGCATATTGTGGTGTTAAAATATGACTCGTTAATGTCGCGTTAATGTCAATATAGCTCTTCATCTTTTCTGAAACATTTTTTTCGCCTGCCTATTGTCCTTCAATAAATAATTGCAGATATGGAAGCATGCAAGGTCACCCCTTACGGGAATATGTTTCTTTTCTTCTGAAACAAAGACAACGAATTTAGTGTTTTCAGCGCACGATATCCAGCTGCCAATAAGACGTATGCCCTGTTTTGTTATCATTTTCATTGTACCCAATTATGGGTTCACATTCCAACACTTCAGTGCTCTCACGTGCACATGGTAACAAATTATTTGGTTTTGCAATGCCGACATTGCCCTGTTTGCAAGCTAGCTATATTAATTTGAATAAAGGCCAGTTAAATGCCAACGTCATTGTTCAGTCCTCCAAAAGGGCAGCTTCCGTGGAATGAATGTTCCCGACTTTTTGCACGCCCAAAACAGCTATTCCTTCACGCATAATATTCTACATACCGTA
Organism: Rhipicephalus microplus; assembly: GCF_043290135.1. Classification (NCBI taxonomy): domain Eukaryota; kingdom Metazoa; phylum Arthropoda; class Arachnida; order Ixodida; family Ixodidae; genus Rhipicephalus; species Rhipicephalus microplus. The sequence continues at coordinate 54,211,205 of NC_134709.1, read as the reverse complement.
GCGATTATGCGCATATGTAGTGACGTTAATAAGATTTACCACGGAGGCGAACGACTTTACATTAGTTTTGAATTAGGCAGGGCGAGATGACTCTTGTTGGCATCATCTTAAAACAGTCGCACGTCGAGCAACATGCATTATTGTAAACGTGCAGACCTCTTAAGAAACCATCTATTATCTCGAAAATGTCAAACGAAGAGATCTGCATTGCCAGTGTCTATATCGCTAAATGCTTCACAACATCTTTGAAAAAGAGAGAAACTTAAACCTAATACCTGTACTTTATTTTATCTGCATGTTAAAAGAAACCCGCGTGCTCCGAATTATCGGAGCCCCCCTTATGGCATTCCTCATAACGATATTATGGTACCAAGGTGTCAAACACACATATTTACTATATTTTACTTTAAGCACAAAGAAAACGTGGCACATTCTGCGCGCTCTTCTTAACAACAGCCCTACAAGGACGGAACAGTGACTAATTGTTTGCAGGCTGATACACAACTATGCCAGATCGGAGGAGGACCTCCTTCGAGAGCTCCAGAAGAAGCTTTCTGAAGACGCACCCATAACCGCGACGGCACACGGCAAAGCCTTCAACGGAAACCAAACCCTCAACTTGATGAACCACTTACGCAGGCAGAACTAGGTGCAGCACTAGCTACACTCACTAAAAACGCCAACCCAGGGAAGGATCGCAATATGAACAAGCATTTCGGCAACCTTACGCAGCAGGCCACCGATGCCCTACTTCAGTATCCCAATGCTTGCTGGAAGAGTGGTGAGATATCGGCTACCTGGAAACATTAAGAGATTACTATGATTCCGAAACCCAACAAGCCCCTCAGCATCGAGAACCTGCGCCCCATTTCCCTTACCTTTTGTGTAGGGAAACTATTCCAACACAAGGTACACATCAGGCTAACCCCGTACCTCGAAGACAAAGGATATTTTCTGAACACAATGTTTGGATTCAAGCAACACCTATCAACGCAAGACACGTTTCTTTTGCTCAAGGAAGATCTCATCGATCACCTCAGCACCAGAAGCAAATCTTCAATCATAGCAATATATAAAGGGAGCTTTCGACCACGTCAGCCACGACACAATCCACTGCAATCTTGAACATCTGGATTTCGGGCCTCGGTTATGCAGCTACGTAAGAAATTTCCTCAAGCATCGCATGGCCACAGTGGGAATTCACAACCTTCGCAGCGACACTTTCTGCCTATCAAACAGAATTACTCCACAGAGTTCGGTTATTTCACCGTTGCTTTTCAACGATGCATTGATCAGGTTACCCCGCCTCCTCTATGCTATACAAGGCCTGCGACATGCCTTTTATGCAGACAACATTACGTTATGGACAAGGGCCTCAACTACAGGAATGCAAGAAATGCGCTTACAAGAAGCAGAATATATCATCGAGAGGTACTTGAAAAAATGTGTCCTCGAATGTGCTCCAGAAAAGTCGGAACGCCTCATCCTGAAATGTAGAACGAGGGGGAAGCCTGCCGCCTACATTGAACTTGATTCCAGTGTCATCATTCATGGAAAGCCCATCAAGAAAGGGGAAACATTACGAGTACTGGGGCTCCACATCCACAAAGATGGGTCGGGTGTGACCACACTCCTTCGACTACAGCGCACGCTATCTCAACTTACTCATCTCGTCAGGCGAATCACGAACCGTAGAAGCAACCTTAAACAGCAAGACACACTGCGCGTTGTGCGAGCTCTATTCAGCAGTCGAATAACTTATGACACTTCCTACCTCCTCCTGAAGAACGCAAAGGTAAAGAAGCTGAACGTCATGATTCGTAAGGCCACCAAAATTGCTTTAGGGCTTCCACTGCGAAACTACTGAAAATGGGCGTGCACAACACCTGGCAGGAACTAGCCGAAGCCCACAGGGTTAGCCAGCTAGAAAGACTAAAGCTGTCACCCACTGAAATATTAGTTCTACAACGGCTGAACTATAGCGAAAACTTTATAGGCGACACAGATGCCGACCTAAAAGAATGGATTCCGCCAAACATCCACGAATCTTTCTGTATTGCACGAATACCCCGCTATATGCACCCCACACCTCACAAGGAAAGAAGGCAGGCACGAGTGAATGCTCTACGACGAAATCACAGCCATGATCCAGACGTCAGATATACAGACGCAGTCAAGTATCCTGGTAGAGACGCCTACACTTTGAGCGTCGTTAATACTCAAGGTGCAGAGCTCGCATCTGCTACTATACGCACCCGAAGCCCAGAAACTGCAGAGGGTGCGGCATTTGCCCTAGCTACCACAACGTGCTTGGGTGCAGCTGTGGTATTTACATACTCTCAAGCAGCCATGCAAAACTACAGCAAATGTCGTGTCTACCCAAGCAATTCAGATGTTGAAGCGCCGTAGCACTCTGATGCCCTTCACCTGTTTGACATGGGTTCCTGGGCACGAAGGGCCGGAGGGAAGCGAGGCGGCTCGTGCCACGGCCCGCGATCACGCCTGCCGGGCTACCTCTTCCCGCTTCCTAGACGCCAGCACTGTGTCCGCGGAGGCTGAGTCTGTACCTAAGACTTCCTCTGCATTACTGCAACACCATAGGCTGGCGCGCAGAGAGTATCCACCACCACACTCCAAGCTCAACAAAGAGGACAGCACCATACTGAGAAGACTGCAGAGCAACACATACACACACGGCATACTAATGCACCGATTGTACCCAACATTACACGAACATGTTTGCCCAATCTACACCATACCTGACACGTTCGCCCACCTGACCTTCGAGTGTCCATGCAATACAAATACAGATCCACCGCCTCCACCAAACACCTGTGACGCAGGCAAAAAAAACGAACACCTCCTCGAAACGCGGGAGGCGAAGCTCGCCTTAGAGGACCTGCACCAACAAGGACGATTCGTCGCCAAGGCCAAGGAGGCCGCGAAAACCAGAGATTCCTGGAATGATGAGACCTCCAACCTAAGGTGTACGCGAAACCTACACCGCTACACCATTTAGAAAATAAACGTTTATTCCTCCTCCTCCTTGTTCAGACTCTTCACGCTCGGATGTGGGTAGCAGCATCTGTCTTGGAAGCCGTGAGCTTCAGCCGATAGCATAGCCTTGTTCACCAGCTGTAGCTGGTGCTCTAGATTTGGTTTTGTCAGCTGTGCCATACGCTGGCCCGCTTTTGGTGATGACTGGATGGGTGTTGCTTGCGTATTTTCTATGCTTTTTACACTTAGATGCATGACCCTGTATAACTGCCTGTTCCCGGGAAAATATGTCGCTAGGCATGACAAGGTCTGTACGCTCCTGCCATCTTCCCTGAGCACAAGTAGTTTGGCCTCAACTTTATAGACATATTTCTTTGTACAACCCATTCTTGTTTACGTCTGTAGTATCTTTTAACATTAGATTGTTTCATGCCGGGGTCCACCAAGATTTTCGTGATGTATTTACGTCATGGAACTGACGTCCAAAATACGCACGATCAGAAGACAAAAAGCTGCGTCCACGGGAGTCGAACCTACGACCTCTGGGTCCACGACAACAGATGCCAGGGCCGCTATCCACTGTACCATGGTCACATAGCTTGAACTGTTTTAAAATATGCTTTTTGTATAGTTGCGACACTGCAATATTACCATAGCGAAGTGAAGAAAGGAGATAAAGAAGTCCTATTGATGTTCTGGCAGACAACGGTTCTAGTAGATAACAAATACCCCATTTTGCTAAACTCGACTTTGCAGGTTTCAACTTGGTTTTAGATACGGCACTGCTACAGCCAGTAGCCTCGTTTAAGTACTTAGGGGTCATGTTTGACTCGGACATGAACTGGAAATCGCATATAAGAAAGACATGCTCCAAGCTAGCATATGGGTGTCACACACTACTAAAAGCCCGTGAATGTTTTGGCGCATCGATTTTAAGCATCCTATATTTTGCATTCGTGCACGGTCACTTGAGCTACTGTATAGCATCGTGGGGCAGTACATATAAAACTCTTTTGAAAATGTATTAGCCGCCTGCAAAAGAGGGCAGTCCGGGTTATCACATACTCAAACAGGACGAATACTGCAAAACAACTGTTTCAAATGATGCGTGTACTTCCACTGGACTCTGTTCAAGTGTCTAGTGTTGCTGATATAGTGCATGGAATAATAAAACGTGATGGACCATTCCCATTAAGCACCTTTACGTTACCCGCGCACTCTACAAGAGCTGCAGCGAATCACTGTTTTAATTTACCGGTAGCCAGAAATTCCTACGGTCGAAGGCTCATAGAATTTCACGGCGCTCTCATATGGAATGCGATACCGACTGATGTGAAAGAGGCTAGAAATTTTTCATTGGCCATGAAGCGTGCACTTCACGCGAACTTTCTAAGTAATACGTCTGTATAGCCATTTAGTATTATTAATATTATTATTATTATTAGTAGTAGTAGCAGTAGTAGTAGTAGTAGTAGTAGTAGTAGTAGTAGTAGTAGTAGTAGTATTCTGTGCTATAAGTAGCTCTGTTCTTCGCTATGTTTCTTTGTATAATTCACGCATGTGTTTTTCGCTTTTTTTTCTATTTTTTAACATTGTATCCAGTTTGATGTCCCTTGTCGCTGTGTAACCGCTTGCGCAATTATGTAGGTATGTCATACAATTGGTCCCTCTACTAGCCAGTTAGGCTATGGGACCAAACAAGTGTTTGCGAAGTTTATTGTTACATGGATGTGAAAGTTACAATAAAAAAATAGAGGTGTGCCCTTCATGCAGTAGTTCTCAGCCCGCCATCGCTAACTGCAACGATCAACTCTCGGCTGAGGAATAACGGGCTCGCTTAAGCACTGCTCGCTGCTGCTACCGTTGCGGCTTGCAAAACTATAAGGCACGCGTTTTTGCTGACGTGCACGCAGCATCACCTGTAGTAAGTGTAACGGACGACACCTCACTATCCTCTGTTACTTGTTCACACCGGCAGCCCCAACCCGTAAAAACGCAATGACAGTGAACACCCCTTCAGCGACATCGGCCCCAAGCGCCCTGAGCGGAATCAACGCCGTTCTTCTTCAAACAGGACGATTCTGGATTGACTGCGGGTCCCGAAAGCATCTCGTGCGCATTCTTCTTGGCTGCGGCAGCCAGCACACATTCATCCGAGCGGATGTCTCAAAGGACCTCAGATGCCCGGTTATCGGAACCGAATAACTTTCTTTGGTTACGTTCGGCCGCTCGAAGCCCCACGAAGTAACACGGAGTCGACAGGTAGCTTTGACTATACGAGGCCACCGTAGGGACATGGCGATAACTGTGGAGACCTTGGAAGTACCCGAAGTATGTGCAGTTACACGTCCGCCGCTCAGTACTGATGTTTCGCAGCTTTTGTGCGACAAGAACTATGATGCTGCAGACAACTTTCATCTTGAGAACTGGCACCCACAGGAAGTAAGCGTTTTCCTTGGTTCCGACGTCTACTGTAAGGTAGCAACTGGAAGGATAAATCGCTTGTCCGGTGATTTTACGTCCATGGAAACGAAGTTCGGCTGGACCGTTCAGGGCAGCATGGAACGCGAGAGAAGTTCAGCATACACGAGCGCTCCATTCCTGTACTGTAGTACGAAGTTTGTTCCTAACGGTGATCTTTCTGCAATGTGGCGCCTCGGCGTCAAGGAGATCAAGGTGCCTGCTGAGAAAAGACAATGCTCCGCCAAACCTTGAGGCATCTGAACAGGGCATCATCAAATTTGACGGCTGCTACAAGGTTCGGCTAAAACCACAAGTTTTGGGTAAACATTCAGGCAGCGATCATCGAAGATTAGAAGAAGGCTATCCACAAGTGCAATTGAACTGGTTCAAGAAACGTTCTGATTTGTATGGACACCGTAGCAAGGCAATCACAGTGGCGTTTAGCAAAAAAACAGACATGGCGATTGGAAATACCACAGCCACAAGACGATGGCAATCATGCGCCTCATCATGCAGTCATTCATGAAAATGCTGTCATACCAAAGCTTCGTGCGGAGTCTGATGACTCAACACACGCGCTAGGTCATGCCTGCCACAACGACGCCCTGCTGAAGAGTTCAAAGCTCAACGCAGATGTTATGCACTTGCTGCTCGTCTTCCAGTGCCAACCAGTCATCCAGCGGAAGTTCAGGGGAGATCTTTGGTCGGAAGCCCGTTCATGCCAGATCACCTGCTTGACAGCAAACACATCGAGAGGGTCATTTCTGCTACAGCTTGAACGGCGAAGGCTTCGCTGTTGGGAGGTCAGAAATGTGTTCCTGTGTGTACTGTAGTGCACGTTCAGTGCTAAAATATATGAATGGGGTGGTCAGTGCACCCAGGACAGAGTGATATTGCGCGCATGCTTTAGGTGAGTAGCTTCTGGAAAGGCCAGAAAAGTGACTGGTTCGGTTAGCATTTATTCTGGAGCCAAGTCAGCGAGACAAGTGATCTGGACTAGCAAGACTGCCTCGTGATAGTCTTGGCCTCTTGGGAGTATGTTGCGGATGATTGCGGCTGTGCGAAAACAAGCAGGAGAACCAAGGAGAAAGAAGAATGGTAGGGCACAAGTGGTAGAAATAAACATGGACGTTTTTGGTGTAGGCCTCGGGACTTGAAATATGCTTACTCTACTGCCATGGTATGCCATACTAAGTTTGGTATTGATCGCATTACTGTTCACGATCAAGAAATACGTGGAGCATTCGGATTACGCGCACGCAGTCGCCAATGTATGGTCAACACAGCCACCAAGGCAGGCGCCATGGGCAGGCGCGGATAAACTCGCCTCGCGTCGTCTTCAGTTTCGGCTCGTCGTTGTTTACCGAAAACACTTCGACTTGTAGTGTTCCTACTTGAAAGAACGGAACAGAATTATAGCTTGAGTATGGAACTGGCGCCAATCTTAATCTGCTTTATTTATAACTTCATCCTTCTCTTCTTTCCTGCCCTGGCTTTCGTGCTTCTTCTTCTCCTGTCCCAAGACTCATACCGCTTCACCCTTCCTGGTATCTTTTGTGTACCCCCCCCCGGGGTAATATTTTAAGACACTTCCAATTGAAGCACATTTAACCGATCTACGCTCACCAGTGCACCAGACAGTCTTCAAAGTTCTGTTCTGAGTAGTTGTCTTGGTCACAGATTAAGGACCGTAAAATTTGACACTGTCAACTGTTATTTTCTTTACTAGTACGAGGTCAGTGACTTGAATGTCTGGCATGTCTCTTCGATGCCTCTTGTCGAAGTTCTTTTTCATTCGTTTTTGGTATTTCTCCTTCTGTGATTTTTCTTGCCTCTCCTCGACGATCTTGATGCTTGCCAAGAGTCCCAACTCATGGTCTGCCTGCAAAATAGGGGTGTCTCCTGGAGAATCGTACTATGGGCTGCACCCCGAGCCACTTGTATAGTATCGATCATGATGTTTCATGGTGGCTTCCAAAGAACATTTCCATCCAACAGGAAAACTATCGTACATCTTGATGTACTGTTTCTAGTCCCGTACGGCACGTTCTGCCAGCCCATTCGCTGTGGGATAATATGGAGCACAGAACTTGATCGATATATTGTGAGCCCGAGCCCATCGTGCTAGCTTTTCGCTCTTGAACGCAAAGCCGTTATTGCATACGATTGAACGCGTAGTCTTAAACATGTCTCTTTCCACGAGGGTTATGGCGCTATTTGCATCTTCTTTTCCTGCTCCTGCCGCGACCATCCTCGTGCATACATCTATGGCCAGAAGAAAAGCTTGCGTTTTCTTGACTCCTTCCCGTTTCTTATTTAGTACAGTGAAATATAGGTGAACTTCTTTGAAAGGCACGTTCGAGTGGCAAGGTAGTATCATAGCACCTGTAGGTTGTTTATACTTGACTTTGTGTACTTGACACACTTGGCAGGAACGAACCTACTGACTGATGTCTTTCTTCATGTCAGGCCATGTAAAGCTCTTCACCAATTTGTGGTAGGTGTGCAAAAATCCGTCGTGTCCTCCATATTCTGGGCTATCGTGGTACAAATACAGGACTCTGGAAAAAAGTGTTGGCGGGACCTGATACCGACGTTCAGTAAAAACCAGTTGTTCGTAGCCTTCCCACAGCTTCAATTCATTGATTTCTTCAGTTGTTCTTTGTTGCTTCGTACCATCAACCTTAATAGAGCATCTGCATATGTCACGTTCTATGCTATGGTCTCGGCTAGAACCACATCAGCCCATTATACGTTAATCTTTGATTTCTTTACATCTGATCTTGATCGCAAAAAGTCGTACGTCATCCCCTCTACCACCAACACGTCGCTCTCTATTTTCTGACTCTGGTATTCGATGTTTACAAACGCCCACAGATCATGTAATGGTACTTTTTCATCATAGCCTTGTACCAGTAGGACTTTCCCACAATGCACGTGACGTGCATACGCGATCTTGACATTTATAACAGAAACAGATGCACCGCTGTCTACGAGAGCCATCATCGGCTTGTTTCCGAATTTGACGGGAATGTGAAGTAGGCTAGCGCAACTGAAAAAAAACAGTCTCATTAGGAGTCATCGGGTGGGGCTGACCACCCTCAATTATTAGTTTTTTGTCTGTCAAATCCTCCTGAGCTTCAGTGTCAATTTTATTCACTCGACCTCTTGGAGCACGCCAAGTCAAGCTATCTGGGCTACTTGCGAGGTGGCTCGGTTCTCGCTGATCGTGGCTTGACCAGTCCACTTTACTCCGACTGAAACAGCTGCCTGAATTTTCGGTTATGCTTGTTGCCGAAGTTGATGGTATGTTCCCAAGGAGGTCATCTAGAGTTTTTAGTGACCGTATTTGCACCTGCTTCAAGACTTCAGTGTAGAATCCATGCATTATTAAGGCTACTACGACCATAGATGGAAGCAAAGGCTCAGCTAGCTTTAAAATACGGTGTTTCTCGAAGAAGGACTCGACAAGAGGCTTTGCTTGGACTTTAAATTAAGTGCTGTACTCAAGCTATGTACTGCATTGCTTCCGAATGTGGTCAAAAGTTTCTTCTTCCACCGACTCCATGAGTCACCACTGTCTTCCTGAATGCATATTTCATACCACCTGAGCACAACACCTCTCAAGTGAACATGCATGTTAGTGATTTAACCTCGTCAGAGAGCCACCTGTTTTTTTTCAGTGGCATATTCGTATAACTCAAGCCAACTTTTTGGACTTGAAGACATACCGTCGAAGGCATCGGGGTCTACGAATTTAGGCACCGGTTTCTCAGCATTTAGAGAACTTAGAAGGGATGTCATAATTAGGTTCTGTTGCACAATCTGTTCATGTTACAGCTGAGGGGCTTTCAAAACGAGGCTCACCCCTTCCATCGAAGACCTTGATCTTGAGACTCTTCGAGGCATTCGTTCAAGAACTAAGTTGTAGAAGGTCGCAACACGCAAGTTCACTTTTAGAGCACCTTTCTGTGGTAGTTCAGTAGTGTTCTTGGCTGCCTTTCCCACAATAAGGTTCACGAGTTCTTCCGAGCAGAGCTGACGAGGTAGGTCCACTGCTGCTTCATCTTGAACTTGGTACTCGAAAAGATGATCTTGTCCGCGAAGGTCTCGTCAACAAAGAACGTCACCCACATGTTGTCTTCGATGGCCAGCTGTGCCAAAATAATATAGTGTTCCTACTTACAACAACAGAACAGCATTATAACCTGAGTATGGAACTGGCGTCCATCTTAATCTCCTTTATCTATAACTTCATCTTTCTCTTCTTTCCTGCCCCGGCTCTCTTGTTTTTCTTCTCCTGTCCCAAGGCTCATACAGCTTCACGACTATTCTGTGAAACAAAAGCGAAGCAACACGCCACTGTTTTTTATTATATCCACCTAATTTATATGGCAAAATGCAATGCAATACGAGCGTTATTAAACGAGATGTAAACATGCCGAATGTAGGTGATTAAACATTTTTTCCGCTCTCTTTTTTCAATATTTATTTGAAATAAGGGCACTGCTTTAGCATTCTGGGCCCTTATTCGAGGCTTCGTCACAGTCAGGCATCAGTAGCTTTTATTTTCTAGCATGCGCAGATAGTTTTTCATCAGCTAAATGCCATGCTTTAACCTGCGCGTCATCTGCTACAGGGACTTTCTAGGTGGCGCGCGTGGCCGATGTCACAGCCGGTTCGTCAAACAAGGATAACTCATCGAACAGGCACTACCATCATTGATGTACGCAGATGATATAGTGTCAATAGCGGAAAACCGGGAACAATTACAAAGATTGATGGACATTTTCGGTATTGAGGGAGATAGGTTAGATTTCACATTCAGTAAGAAAAATCAGCAGTCAAGATTTTTAATGATAATGAAGGTAGTGAGCTTAGGATACGGGAGGTCACGCTAGGGATAACAGATGAATACAAATATCTGGGCGTATAAATAAGCAGTGGGCCGAGTACCTAAGGGAACACGAAATATACGTAATGACTAATGATGACAGGAATGCACCAGTGATGAAAAATAGGGCACCGTAGAATTACATTAGATATGATGTTGTGAGAAAAATATAGAAAGGGGTCATGGTTCAGGGTCTGACGTTCGGCAACGCGGTCTTGTGCATGAGATCAGAAGTTCAAGCAAGATTAGAAATTAGGCAACGTGGAATAGGTAGGCTTGCCTCAGCAGCTCACGGGAATACACCAAATCAGGGAGTACAAGGTGATATGGGATGGACATCATTTGAGGGCAGGGAAGCTAGCACCAAGATAAAATTTGAGAAGCGATTGAGCGAAATGGGCGAGTAGCGTTGGGCTAGGAAGGTATTCAGCTACTTGTACATGAAGAATGCCGATACAAAACGGAGGAAGTGAATTAGAAAATTGACTGGTAAGTACTTGGAAAACAGCAGGGGGCCAAACCAAAAAAAAATTATTGGTTTAAAAGAGGGTGGAGGAAGCTGAAAGTAATATGTGGAGCATTGGCATCATTAAGAAGTCCGCACTAGATATCAATCGAACTTTTAAGCAGGAAATTGCCAAGGAGAGGGTCTATGATAATACTCGGGGTAGTTCTCTACTGTTTGAGGCCAGGACGGAAGTATTGCGAACCAAGACATATCGGGCCAAATACGAAGGGGTAGACACGGTATGCAGTGCGGGTGGAGAGGAAGAGGAAAGTGCCGAACACTTGATAATGTTCTGTAAAGGGCTTCCCCCTATAGTTCACGATGAAGGCGCAGAGTTTTCAAAGCACCGTGGTTTAGAGACAGGGAGGGCAAAATAGACTTTAAGCGCATCGAATTATCTAAAAGGAGGTTATCTAATTTATGGCTAAAGTAAAGGCATGAGTGAAAATTAAACAATTCACTACAAAGTACCAGTCCTATACTTCATTATTAGAGGAGAAAAAAGATCAATCTAATTGGTGGTTCACTAAGTATTACGGCTAGGTGGCGTTAGTCGCCACCCGATCTGAAGGGTACAGCCACATCAATTCATTCATCCATTCAACCTTAAAATTATGGAGGGACCTTACGGTGAACGTGGGCGCAGCGATCTTTTTGGCGACGCACAGAACTATTCGTTTTCCGCCGCGGGAGAAGAGTGCGCGCGCTCGCTGTCTCCGTCATACCTAAGTGTGTTCTGCTACATCTGCCTCTCACCGACTACACTATGCAACTGGATTCAGCAATGAAAGCTTTTCAGTGGCTCAGTTTGCCAAAACAAAATGAAGCAAGTAGATCTCCTTAGTACCAGCATTTTTATTTTTATATGTTGGATCAGATGCTCTTCGAAAAACAAAAACAATTAAGTGATGGAATTATAAAAAATACAGACGCTCTGTAATCGTATCTAGCCGCGTGCTCAAAATCACTCTTTGTGTAGCTTGAGGATTGATTTTGCGCGTTCTTTCACATAACAGTGCCACACAGAAATACTGCATGAGAAAGAAAGACATACATTGATGAAGCAGGTTTGAGGAGAAAGCAATCGATTTGAACAGAAGAGCGGAGACTGCCTCGAACTGTGAATCAATTATGCGCAAAAAAAAGTTGAACCTTCCAACGCTCTGTCTGACCAAGAAGAATAGCAAGAATGGATGAGGGCTATATGAAGAGGAGATGGCTAATGGAAGGGAAGCAACTGCATCTAGGAAAAGTATTTTCACTGCCGAACGGTTGGCGGGTACGACGCTCCGCAAAGTTTAAATTTACAGACATCCCTGATCAGCTATAGAACTTCTGACTCGCTGAAGTGGCACTTTAGGTCTTTGAGCGGAGGTCCTACTTACTCGTGCCCAAAAATGAAGCCAAGAACTCGCCGAAATATTGCTGAAATTATCGATAAAAGCAGCGCCTAACAAGTGCAGATAGAGGGTACTAGTCATCAGTCAGAAGTCTTCGGCGAATATTTTACCAACCTCCAGACATCCAGGTAAGCTACATCGCGATAAAAAGCGTGGTTCTCAGTTTTACGTGTTTGGTTGTTGTAGCTTGGCATGAACGATTGGTTCTGAGGAAGTTCAAACATGAAACAAGCTTCGGGAGAGAGCAGACAAATGAGAAAAATGTTTTGTTTCTGTTTTCTTCCTACTTTTATATTTTGTCTATTATGAAAAGCTCTCCTTGTGTGTCTTTTATTTACCGCATATCAAATGCCATGTTCTCACAAATAATATTTCTACCCTCGGATGCGAAGGTGAAAGAGTGAAAGCAGACCTGTTTAGTGCTTGTGAACAGCTTCGCGAAACTATGTCGGTATGGTGTCTTTCCCAAGGCAACCTGGCTAGATTAGCGAAAACTATTTGTGACCACATGCTGTCACGTTTAGCGAGTGTATTTGAGCTATGCTTTGATGCACTGAAGATCGAGCACAAGCGTACTAGCAGACGATGCTTCTCGCGTCTGCTACTCCGGCGCGACAGTTCGGCCACGGTTCTGTAGGCGGCACTGGGTGCGCGCATCGAGGAGCTCTAGTTCGCCGTTGCTCTGGGGGGTCACACAATCATGACACGGAAAGTAGCCGAGTTTCCCATCCTGTCTATTCTTTCTTCGTGGCATGGGCCCAATCCGGATTCTCGCTCGTCGTCCTGCCATCGCCGGCTATTTGGGCGGTAACAGACTTTCACGGTATTCAAGATGGCGTCTTCGGGTCAATTCAGGCAGTCAACTCGCTCGTAGCCCTCTGTGCCTGGCGGAAAGACCGAAAATGGGCAATTGTCATTGACCGCCTGTCCAGTGCCACAAAGGCATGGCATGCCTACAAAGGCGTCCGGTAGCGTTCGTGGTCAGAGTGGTGTGCTAAAGTGACTAGTTTGTTCCGCCCACGTTTGACTCCGGCGAATGCGTACGTGCCAGCGAAGTCTCTACCACACATGACGTTCGCAATACACCACAACGAAGCTGCACCTCGGGAATCCACCAACCTGCCCTCCATCGGTAGTCGAGCTCATGGAGAGCACCGCCTTGATGGCCCGTTGGTGCTCTCGAGACCCATAACAGAAGGCATCAATGGCAGCTCTACTCACGACGTTGTACGCATGCGGCTTTCACACTCATTTCCCTCCATGTGCCTGCGTCTCACGTCAGTAGATAGCTAATAGAAGTTGAGACCACTTCTCATCTAGAGCAGTAACACCGAAAGTTGGGCGAGTTGGTGATTGTTCATGATTACAAATAAGCAGCGCACGACGTTTTACACAAAGAGAGACGATAGGGACACCGCTGCACTCTCAACTAGTTTATTTCGTAAACGACCTTGGTTATTATACAACAAGACGGTGTACCACGTGCTACAATGACAACGTATTTTCTAAAAAGCCAACTTCGCAATCGCTCAAAGTAATCGATGCTTGGCTTATACAGTAATCTTTTCTTTTTGCGATGTGGAAGGCCTCGATCACTTCCCTTGTCATCTTATCTCTGTGGCTGGAAAGAATTTTAGTCTCAGAGAACAAATTCTTTCCAGCCACAGAGATAAGATGACAAGGGAAGTGATCGAGGCCTTCCACATCGCAAAAAGAAAAGATTACTGTATAAGCCAAGCATCGATTACTTTGAGCGATTGCGAAGTTGGCTTTTTAGAAAATACGTTGTCATTGTAGCACGTGGTACACCGTCTTGTTGTATAATAACCAAGGTCGTTTACGAAATAAACTAGTTGAGAGTGCAGCGGTGTCCCTATCGTCTCTCTTTGTGTAAAACGTCGTGCGCTGCTTATTTGTAATCATGATCTCATCTAGAGGTTTCTGAAGGGCAGGCCCCAGTTTCATCTTTGCTAAGGCACCCACAGGCACCAGCTCCTCTATGGCTTAATGCGCCTACAGTGACAACGCTAGAAAATCACAAAATACCCATGGCTGAACTCCATGTTAAATTTTATGATGGGGGCAACCTTTTTTCTGAGCATAGCAGTAGCTGCCACGCCAGCACGAACAAGGCAGAAGGCTACGGGGCCGACGACGACAGCAGCCACGAGCAGTATTCTCCGGCAAGGATCTCAAACTCTGCGACGTTGCCCGAGAACAAGACCACGTTGAGGCTGGTACCAGTCCCTCTCGTGTATGGCCTGCCTTTCGTGCAGAAAGAGTCACGATGTTCTCTTGCACACAAAATTTTTTTATTATTATCAGTCGTTACAGGCATAGTGTAATGAGTGCTTTTCATACAACACAAGGCAGTCCCTCGATGAAGTAAAGTGCCATTCAGCTCTTTCTTTGAATAACTGATTCCTTGCGTTGCTATTACGTAAAAATAACGCCTTAAAACTCTTGGAACTCCTCTATATGTGTAAATATGCCCTAAAATGCGATAACGAGCAGTGTATATATGCTTGAAAGTGCTACCAAATTGTAACACAAAAGCGACACAACCATGCTTCGTCCCAAAATATTTTCTTCAAATAATGAAAAGGAAATCACAGGCTAGTTGCTCTTCATGCCCATGTGTGTACAACCCCTTGAAATTAATATCAGAGTTTATTGTGATACTGACCGTGAAATAGGTATATATATATATATATATATATATATATATATATATATATATATATATATATATATATATATATATATATACATATTGTTACGTTTGGCCCGCCTTTCGTCTGGGCAGACGCCATTGTGCATAAGCTGGTCTACTAGGGAGGCTTTCAATCCCATCAGCGCCCAATTTGCAAGACGCTGTCCGGTAGACGTTCAGGTAAGCAGCCGGGTCTCAACAAAAGCTTCGTGAGGCAAGCCTTTTGTTGAACGGGCTCGTACAGAGGGGGAACGGCGCCACTCTTACGCGCCTCCTTAAGTCGACCTTGTGACTCGGCTTTTGTCATTTACGTGAGGCCGTCTCTGCGCACCGGCAGCCCGGAAACGTGGGAACGCGTCGAAGAAACCATTCACCGAAATCGAGCGTTTGGACTGGCTGAAGCAAAAAGCAGCGTGGACCGCTGCTGATCGTCGGGTTAGCGGCCATCTCCCCGGAGGAGCTCAACTTTCTCTCTCCGGACTCCACCTTCTCGCCCTGCGGTGCCTTCAAGGCGTGGGCCGGGTGCGTCTTTGTGTGGTGCGTTCCTGTTATCATTGGACCGTTTCGCCCAGCCGAGTGGTGCAATATCTGCCCCCTTTCTGGTGCGTTGACAACAAAGACCTCGTCTCCTGTTATGTGGCAAGAGTCATTAGCGCCTCCTTAGGACGGCGGTGACGGCGGGCTATAATAGCCGAAGCATTTCTGTATATAGTGCGGAATCTTGTACGAATTTGTGAGCTCAACCTCTGCTGTACATATGGCGGGACCTTCTGGATCCCTGTACAGTTCCTATCCTTTCTCAGTAATGTAAATAAATCTTTCGTTCTACCTCTTAAGAACTCGTCTCCTCACTGGCGAAGATCAGCTATGCGGACGACGGCGGTGTGCCAGCTGCCCTAAAGAGAAGCCCGCCGTCTCTGCCATCAACTTCTCTACCCTTTACAATATATATATATATATATATATATATAAGGAAGAGAAATTTATACCTAAGGGCTCGTTTTTCCGTGTTTGAACACAATATTATTGAGATCTAACAGACAGTAATGCCAAGGAATGTACAGGCAAAGTTAGTAGAACCAATGGAATCTAAATAAAAAGAAAGAAAAGTGGATAAAAAATAACAAGCCGTGGGCAGGAATCGAACCTACGACCTTCGAATAACGCGTTCGATGCTCTAACTACTGAGCTACCACAGCGTCCTTCCCTACATCCAGTTTTTTGGGGAGGTTTATATGTGAATTTAGAAGTAGGAGTGACAGTCAGCGCCATCTATAAGCCAAACAACGAGTGTGAAAACACTCTTATGCGCATGTTTGGTGTCACGTAGCACGTGAACTTATTATGAGTGGGCAGCTGATTAATTGTCCCTCTTATACAACCTAAACACACCAAGTCTGCCATTACGAGACCCTCGTTCAATAAAATAAGGGAAAGAAGTGTGTACCTAAGGGCTTGTTCTTCCGTGTTTTAACACAATAATAATGAGATCTAACAGACAGTAATGCCAAGGAATGTACAGGCGAAGTTATTAGAACCAATGGAATCTAAATAAGAAGAAAGAAAAGTGGATGAAAAAATAACAAGCCGTGGGCAGGAATCGAACCTACGACCTTCGAATAACGCGTTCGATGCTCTAACCACCGAGCTACCACAGCGGCCTTCCCTCCATCTACTTTTTTTGGGGGGTTTATATGTGAATTTAGTAGTAGGAGTGACAGTCAGCGCCATCTATAAGCCAAACGACGAGTGGGAAAACACTCTTATGCGCATGTTTGGCGTCACGTAGCACGTGAACTTATTATGAGCGGGCAGCTGATTAATTGTCCCTCTTATACAACCTAAACATACCAAGTCTGCCATTACGAGACCCTCGTTCAATGAAATAAGGGAAAGAAGTGTATACCTAAGGGCTCGTTTTCCCGTGTTTTAACACAATAATAATGAGATCTAACAGACAGTAAAGCCAAGGAATGTACAGGGGAAGTTATTAAAACCAATGGAGTGTAAATAGGAAGAAAGAAAAGTGGATGAAAAATAACCAGCCGTGAGCAGGAATCGAACCTACGACCTTCGAATAACGCGTTCTATGCTCTCACCACTGAGCTACCATAGCGGCTTTCCCTCCATCCACTTTTTTTTGGTTTATATGTGAATTTAGAAGTAGGAGTGACAGTCAGCGCCATCTATAAGCCAAACGACGACTGTGAAACAACTCGCTCTGTATACTGTATAGCGTTGTATCCACATTTCTTTCTTCTTATTTACATTCCATTGCTTCTAATAACTTCCCCTGTACATTCCTTGGCATTACTGTCTGTTAAATCTCATATATATATATATATATATATATATATATATATATATATATATATATATATATATATATATATATATATATATATATATATATATATATATATATATATATATATATATATATATATATATTGTGGTAAAGCCTTTGAACAGTGGGTCGCCCTTTTCTTAAGAAGAAGAGCAGCTCGTGCAGAGAGTCGATCCCCGCATTGACTGTCGCTGTCGTGAATCATCGCTGAGTGTCCGCCGATAAACCACTTAAGAACTTGGTGGAGAGTGCTGAGAGTGCTGTGCCCTTCTAACACCTTCGGTCCGCATTCGATGCCCTTGGAGCTTCGATCCCGTACCGTGCCTCCAACCATGCACCAAGACGCCGCCCAGCAAACGCTTCCTCCTACGCCGACGCCATGTCTCGGTGTCCCCCGCATCCGCGACCCTCTTGTCTTCACCGGAGCGGATGGAACCGACGTCGAGAACTGGCTGGCCATGTACGAACGCGTGAGCGTCCCCAACCATTGGGACGAGGCAGGTAAACTCGGCAACCTGTTTTTCTATCTCGCGGGTGTGGCCGGCATGTGGTACAACAACTACGCATCTGATTTCTCGACATGGTGCGCTTTTAAAACCGCTGTGGTCGACGTGTTCGGCCGCCCGGCCGTTCGTAAGCTGCAAGCTGAACAGCGTTTACGTGAACGAGCCCAGCAGATCAGCGAGTCCTTCACAAATTATATCGAGGACATCCTTGACTTGTGCAAGAAAGTCGACCTGAACATGTCAGAGGCTGAAAAATTCACGCATGTTCTAAAAAGTTGATTGCTTGATTTGTGGGGTTTAACGTCCCAAAACCACGGTAGGATTATGAGAGACGCCGTAGTGGAGGGCTCCGGAAATTTTGACCACCTGGGGTTCTTTAACGTGCGCTCAAATCTGAGCACACGGGCCTACAACATTTCCGCCTCCATCGGAAATGCAGCCGCCGCAGCCGGGGTTTGAACCCGCGACCTGCGGGTCAGCAGCAGAGTACCTTAGCCACTAGACCACCGCGGCGGGGCCATGTTCTAAAAGACATCGCCGACGATGCCTACACAATGCTCCTGGCGAAGAACCCCCGCACTGTGGCAGAAGTCATCATGTTATGCCAAAGTCACGATGAACTGCGGCGGCAGCGCTTGATGACCCGTCGACCGCCACCACGTGATGCTGATCTCTCGGCCTTGTCAGCAGTTCCTGACCACGCAACCTTGCTCGCCGAAATCAAGTCGTTCGTGCGCAAGGAAGTTGCCCGCCAGGTCTCTCTACTGGCTTTTGCTTCCCCACAACATGTTCAACAGCCATCAAGTACACTTCTACCTCCGCTCCGCCGAGCCATTCAGCAGGAAATCGCGGAGGTCGTCCCTGAATACCACCAGCCGCCTCCTGCATCTGTGCCACTCAGCTACGCCCAAGTTGTTGCCAGGCCGCCCCCACCGATTTCTGTCACTGTTCCCCTAAATTACACCGAAACCGTTGCGAGGCCCCGGGCCTTTGGAGAAACTGTCTCGCCTACATACGCCGGTGTCACCCACGTGCCCCGAGTGCCGCCTACCATGCACTCATATCAGCAGCCGGCTCGCCAATCGCGTTCTGCGACATGGATGCGACCCGCAAACCAATGACGCACTGCTGACAATCGCCCCATCTGCTTTGCTTGTGGTTGCGTCGGTCATGTAGCACGCTATTGCAATCGTGTGCAGCAACCGCAGGTCGCCTCCAACTTTCCCAGCCAGTTAAGCCGCTCTTATGACCAACCGCCGCCTATGTCACCGTCGTCCCGCCCCGTTCCGTCTGCCCGCCGTTCACTATCTACATGACATCGCTCACTGTCGCCAATGCGGCCACGCCCACTCGAGGGCGACCAGGAAAACTAGTTTTCGCAGTCCACGAGGCAAGGGCTGCGACGCTGTCGAACTGCGGAAGCCCTCAGGAAAGCCCGTCGAACGTGATAGACCTGCTTGTGGATGGCATTCGTGCATCTGCCCTTGTAGATACTGGAGCAGCCGTATGCGTGATGGACGCAAAACTTAGCCGATTACTGCGCAAAGTGACCACGCCGCTTTGCGGGCTCTCCCTCCGTACAGCCAGCGCCCAAAGCATTCACCCTACAGCGATGTGCACAGCCCGCCTTATGATTCAGGACGTGATGTATGTGGTCGAATTCAGCATAATTTGTTCATGCTCTCACGACATCATCCTAGGATGGGATTTTCTCTCCCGCCACGACGCCATCATTCATTTCGCACCAGCAGAAATAGAACTCACGCCATTCTCTTCTTTCACGCCGGCTGACAGTCCATCCGCTGCAAGCAAGTTACTCGTCAGAGACGACACTCAAGTGCCTGCAAACTCGTCTGTTGCGGTGTCGCTCTGCTGCGCAAGCCTTTCTGACACCACTGCACTCCTCTCGCCATCTCATCGTGTTTTCATAATAAAAAGCTTGCTGGTTCCTTTCGCGACCGTGCAACTCACTCACGGCAGCACCACTATTTTTGTTGTGAACTCATCTCCGTACAGTGTTACGTTGGTGCGAGGGGAAAGTCTCGGCAGCGTGGAACCCATCGAAGACGCGCAAGTTATGGATCAACCCGGTGACATGCACTGCTCAAGATCATGTACGCTTGGGGCTGTTTCGACATCTGCTTCATCATCCGATGATATATTTGGTCCCTGCATACCCGACGACCTTACGCAGGGCCAGCGTTCCTAGCTTTTGGGTCCGTTGGAAGAATTCCGCTCTTCTTTCGATGTCGCTCAACCTTCTCTCGGCCGCACATCCACCGTTACGCATTGCATCGACACAGGCGCAGAGCCACTGCTGCGGCAACGTCCATATCGCGTATCTTTTTCATTTCATTCATTTTTTTCATTTTATTATACCCCTCAGGGCCAGAGGCATTACAGAGGGGGAGTGGTAAAAGCACAAAAAGGTAACAAAATAAAAGGAACAAAATATGCAAGTACAATAGAGACGCACTATAAGTTAGAAAGAGCCTGAGTATACAATATTAGCTACAGAATTGCGAAAATGTTTACAGTTATTAATGTTTACAATGTCAGCGGGAAGGCCATTCCAATCGTGAGAGGTTCGTGGTAGAAATGATTGATAAAAGTACTCAGTATTACATGAAGCGAATCCAACTTTGTGACGATGATCAGTGCGATGGGATACATAAGATGGTTGAGGGATGAGTCGATCGCGCAGATCAGGATGATGATACATTTTATGAAACAAGGCAATGCGTGACACTTTTCTGCGCAGTGATAATGATGGGAGGGAAAGGTCTGATTTCATAGAAGTTATGCTGGCGGTGCGACTGTAATTAGCGCGAATGAAACGTACAGAGTTGTTCTGAACCATCTCTAGAGCAGTAATTAAGTTGATATGGGTGGGATCCCACACCGATGTAGCATACTCTAATTTCGATCGGATTAGTGTTTTATAGAGCAGGAGTTTCAAGGAGGAAGGAACGTGATAAAAATTTCGACGAAGATAGCCTAACATGCGGTTAGCTTTGTTAATTAAGTGCTCGATATGAGCAGACCAGTTTAGGTTTGCAGTAATGTAAACACCGAGGTATTTATATGAAGTTACTGATTCTAAATGAATGTTATAAATGTGGTATGGTGGTGGACGGGAAGATTTTCTGGAAACACGCATGACTTTACATTTATTAATATTTAGTTGCATTAGCCATTCACTGCACCAGTCTGCGATTGCGCCAAGATCAGACTGAAGTGAGGCAACATCATTAGAGTTCGTTATTTCTCTAAAAACAACACAGTCATCCGCGAATAGGAGAATATTAGAGTTAACAACGGAAGGAAGATCATTAATATAAATTAGGAATAATAAAGGCCCAAGGACTGAACCTTGAGGAACTCCCGAATAGACATCTGTAAACTCTGAGTTAAAGCCATTAAAAGAAACAAATTGTGAGCGGTTTAAAAGGAAGCACTCAATCCATTTCAGTAAATTAATACCAATATTAAGCGTGTTTAGTTTAAGCAGTAGCAATTTATGACAAACCTTGTCGAATGCCTTAGAAAAATCTAAAAATATGCAGTCAATGATCGATGATCGATCTAGTACTTGATGTAGCGCATGAGTAAAGGTTATTAGCTGAGTTTCACATGAGTAATGTTTTCTAAAACCGTGTTGTGCTGAACAGAAAAAAGAGTTGGATTCTAGAAAACCGACAAGGTTAGTGAAAATAATATGCTCAAACATTTTACAACATGTGCTGGTTAAGGAAATGGGGCGATAGTTAAGTGGAGATGTCTTGCTTCCAGACTTGTGAATTGGAATGACCTTCCCAATTTTCCACTCATTTGGAAGAATGGACTGATCAAGAGACTGTTGAAAAGTTTAGTTAAGATTAACGCAGCGTAGGCCGAAGTGTTTTTCAAGAACTTGTTACTAATATTATAACAGCCGGGAGCTGAATGAAGGCTAAGTCCACCAATGAGCTCAAGAACACCAAGTGTACTGATTAGTATAGGTGGCATACTTTCAAAGGTATGGCTGTTTGTTGTGGGGTTATTAACAGCAGAATGGGCAGAAAAGTTCTCAGCAAATGTACGGTTAAAAACTGAGGCACAAATATCAGATGAAATGGGGTCGCCAGAGGAATCGGTCAGTGTGATAGCGTCATCGGTTGAGGGATTAAAAGTTCGCCAGAATTTCTTAACATTTGTGGTTAACATGGAAGGTAGTACATGGGAATGAAAATGTTTTTTTGCATCTCGAAGGGCTTGAATGTACAACGTAGACGCTGTTGCATATAAAGCCCAACGATCATTAGAAGGCGAAAGTTTTGCGGCGCGAAAGAAACGCTTTTTCCTGTTTGACAAACGCCGGATATGGCTGTTGTGCCAGGGTGCATTTGAGTTGTTGGTTACACTGCGGTGTGGGATGTACTGTTCAGTGAGTTGAATTATTTTATCTGAAAACATATTCCAATTAGTTTGTACACTGCGATCGTCAAAACCGTCAAGAAAAAGATCAGTGAAGGTAGAAAGGTCATTGTTGATTGCCTCAAAGTCACCTCTGTTATAGTCACGAATGATTTTCTTCTTTTTCTTTGTTTTCGGGTGGGCTAAGTTAATGGAAAAATGTAGAAGCAAATGATCGCTAAGACCCGGAAGGTACGTTATGGGCGATATTATGTCGGAACTGTTTGTTAGAATTAAGTCTAATGTGTTTGCAGCGTGAGCTACTATTCTGGTTGCTTGTGTACACATTTGCTGTAAGGAAAATACCGAGCAAACGTCTAAAAATTCGCGAGCTTGGGACGAAAGCGGAAATAATAAAGGGGAATGGGAATTCCAGGTTATGTTGGGAAAATTGAAATCACCCAGCAAGAGCAACGGCGATGTAGGGAAACGCGTACTAACAACGTTTATGGCATCTTGAAGTTCGCTACTGAATGTAGGCGAGGGTGAGGGTGGGCGGTAGCATACCCCGATGACTACATTCTGGTGACTAAGCGTTACCACAGCCCATATCATTTCTAAATTAGTATGAACGTGTACAGATGATGATGGGATATCGCTGGAAATAGCCAGAAGTACGCCACCGCCTCTCTGTGTGCCACGGTCGCGACGAAAAAGTGAGAAGCGATGAGCGTTTAAAAATATCTCGGAGTCGCACACTTGCCCGCAGAGCCAAGTTTCAGTTAACGCGATAATTTTAGCGGAGCATGTGTCGATCGCTGATGATAGAGAGTTATACTTGTTAAGAACACTTCTGATATTAGTAAACAGGACCGATATGGAAGCTACAGTCACATGACCACTGCCCCTCGCGCTTTCCTAGGGCTTGGAAGTCGCAGGCGGGGCAATGGTTCGTGTACTACGATTTGGAATGTTGATGATTGCATCACTGTTTGGGTCGTACATGTAGCATTTTTGGTTCAGAAGCAGCTTGTTGTAGCTGAGTTTATGCTTGACGGGGCCTGGTTGACTCTTGGCAAAATCAAGTAGTTTTTTCCGAGCTGCACGTGTAGCGGGTGAAAAATCCTCGTCTACAGTGATGTTATGTTTCTTTAGGTGTATATGTGTCGCAAGTAACGCATCTTTTGTTTTATAGGATAGGCATTTAACTATGATTGGGCGACATTTGCCCTGGCTGAAGGTACCCAAGCGATGCGCGCGTTCAATGGCATCAGAGGAAAGGGGAGAAGAAAGGTGGCAATTGAGAGTGGAAATAACTTTTTCCTCTGTCATTGCCCAGGATTCTTCAGAATCTGGGATGCCGTAGAAAATGAGGTTGTTGCGTCGCAGTCTGTCATCGTGATCCTGCACGCGTGTTTGCAATGAGCATACCTGAGCGGAAAGCTGATCTGTCTGAGTATGGATGCTACTAACTTCCTGGGTAAGTTCTTCTAGTTTTTTATAATTTTCCTCCAGTACTTCAAGCCGGTTCTGAATAGCAGTGATCTTGGTTTCGATGGATTTCTGTCCAGATTTAATTGCTTTAACATCAGCTGCTAATTCGGTCTGTACCTTCGAACTTTCCAGTGAGCGGGTGTGAACATCTTTGAGCATTTGGAAAATGACCCTCATCTGTTCCGTGGGATCTGCGGGTAAGGATGCTATGTCACCGAGCGTGTCCGAACGCTTGGTAGGGGGCCCGGGGTTGCTCTCAACATCGCCAGCGCGTAGCAGCAAAAAAGGTATGAAAAAAACATTCACAAAACACTTCACACAACACCCGTGGACACGGGACCAGTATTAAGCAGAGGTTGTTATTTTTCTTTGCATATAAAGAAACGTTTGCACACACCTGCATTGCAAAAGGGAAGCGATTCAGTGCTTGTACAGAAGCACCGATCCCGTGTCCACTGAATTGGTTTGGGCTGCGCTGGCTTCTTAAACACTTGGTTGAAGTTGATGCTGCTGTCGATCCGGGGGGTTGCTTGAAGACGAGTTCATCAAGAATAGGCAGGGTAGGCATGGGCGCGAAATCACGAGGCGGAAAGATCACCACGTCAGACGCGCCGACGCCTAGATGTTCCAGCGTCGAGGGTAATGAAGGAGCGCATATCACGCCTAAGGATGCACTTGATAAGAAGGGCACGAGGAATGCCAGCTGAACCTGCCTTGCAAAAGGGAAGCGATTCAGTGCTTGTACAGAAGCACCGATCCCGTGTCCACTGAATTGGTTTGGGCTGCGCTGGCTTCTTAAACACTTGGTTGAAGTTGATGCTGCTGTCGATCCGGGGGGTTGCTTGAAGACGAGTTCATCAAGAATAGGCAGGGTAGGCATGGGCGCGAAATCACGAGGCGGAAAGATCACCACGTCAGACGCGCCGACGCCTAGATGTTCCAGCGTCGAGGGTAATGAAGGAGCGCATATCACGCCTAAGGATGCACTTGATAAGAAGGGCACGAGGAATGTCAGCTGAACCTGCATTGCAAAAGGGAAGCGATTCAGTGCTTGTACAGAAGCACCGATCCCGTGTCCACTCATCTCCCACAGAACACCATGTAATCAACGAGCAAGTCGACGACATGCTTCGCCGCGATCCTATTCGCCCCTCTAGCAGCCCCTGGGCATCTCCTGTCGTTCTCGTCACGAACAACGACGGTTCTGTGCGGTTCTGAGTGGACTACCGACGCCTCAAGAAGATCACTCGTAAGGACGTGTATCCACTACCGCTCGTAGATGACGCGATTGACAGCCTGCAAGGCGCAGAATTCTTTGCATCCCTCGATTTGCGCTCAGGGTACTGGCAAGTACCTATGGCTGAGGACGCCCGACGGAAGACCGCTTTTGTCACCCCCGACGGCTTGTACGAGTTCAACGTTATGTCGTTTGGGCTGTGCACTGCGCCCGCCACCTTTGAGCGAGAGATGGATACAGTTCTGCGTGACCTGAAATGGCACACGTGCCTGTGCTACCTCGATGACGTCGTCGTTTTCGCCCCTGACTTCTCGACGCATCTTCAACGCCTTCGTCATGTTTTAACGCGTCTGAGCAACGCCAGTCTGCAACTGAACCTAAAGAAGTGCCAATTTGCACCTCGGCAGCTGACAATACTCGGCTACGTCGTGTCCAAGGACGGAATTCTCCCTGATCTAGCCAAGCTTCGGGCCGTGACCGAGTTCCCCGAGCCGACATCTGTCAAGGAACTGCGCAGTTTCGTAGGACTGTGTTCCTACTTTCGGCGCTTCATTCGAAACTTCGCGACTATCATATCGCCGCCGACGAAGCTTCTCGGAAGTAACGGGCCTCTCCATTCGTGGTCATCACAGTGCGACGACGCTTTCAGAACACTTCGTCGTTTGTTTACGTCGCCTCCCATACTCCGCCACTACGACCCTACGACCCCTACAGAGGTACACACGGATGCCAGTGGTGTCGGCCTCGGCGCTGTCCTTGCGCAGCGCAAACCAAGGTTCCCGGAATATGTCGTGGCGTACG
Organism: Rhipicephalus microplus; assembly: GCF_043290135.1. NCBI lineage: Eukaryota > Metazoa > Arthropoda > Arachnida > Ixodida > Ixodidae > Rhipicephalus > Rhipicephalus microplus. The sequence goes on along the minus strand of NC_134709.1, from coordinate 54,185,450 downwards.
CGAGCCGTATGCTTACTAAAGCCGAGACTAATTACACAGTCACCGAGAAAGAAAGTTTGGCAATCGTCTGGGCCCTTGAAAAGTTCCGACCTTATTTGTATGGTCGCCCATTTGATGTCGTCACCGACCACCACGCACTATGCTGGTTGTCGTCATTCAAAGATCCCTCAGGCCGTCTCGCCCGGTGGGCACTTCGCCTGCAAGACGCAAGACTATGACATCCGTGTGCTGTACCGCAATGGAAGGCAACATGCTGACGCCGACGCCCTGTTGCGCTTTCCCTTGCTTGACGACAATGCCAACAACTCAGTGTCTCACCTTGCCATTTCTTCGATTAGCATTCATGCCATTGCTACTGAACAGCGCAAAGATCAACGAATTGCCTCACTGATGGACTTGCTGACTGATCCATCCACTCCATCCACTCGCGCGTTGCGTCGTCAAGCCCACCATTTCCCCGTTCGCGACGACCTCCTCCACCGACGCAATTACAACGGTGATGGCCGCCAGTGGCTACAAGTCATACCTCGCAGTCTGCGCTCTGACATATGCGAATTCTTTCATTCTGATCCGCAATGTGCGCACTCCGGGGTTTCAAAGACTTACCACCGCATTCGCCAACGGTACTTTTGGCGCGGCATGTACCGCTACGTGCAGAAATTCATTCGCTCCTGCATAGAATGTCAGCGCCGCAAGACTTCAACGCACCTGTCGCCGGTAGGTCTGCAACCTCTACCTTGCCCTGCCACGCCGTTTGGGCGCGTTGGCATTGATTTGTATGGGCCACTTTTACTAACATCGGCTGGTAACCGCTTGGCCATTCTTGCTGTGGACCACCTCACGCGATACGCCGAAACGGCCGCTCTTCCCGCGGCTACAGCGAGCGATGTGGCCTCCTTTCTGTTCCAGCGATTCATTCTGCGACACGGTCCACCCCAAGAAGTGCTCAGTGACCGAGGCCGTGTCTTCCTGTCTGAAGTCGTTGAAGCCATTCTCAAAGAGTGCAACGTTGTTCACCGCAAAACTGCTGCTTACCACCCGCAGACGAATGGCCTCACCGAACGCTTCAACCGTACGCTCGGCGACATGCTCCCCAAGTACGTCGCCACCGATCACACAAATTGGGATTCCATTCTACCCTCCGTCACCTACGCATATAATACCGCCCCTCAGAGCACTACTGGCTTTTCACCTTTCTTTTTATTATATGGAAGGCACCCGTCACACACCATCGACACGATACTTCCGTACAGGCCAGATCCGTCTGAGTGGGCACCTATTTCTGCTACAGCCAAGCTTGCTGAAGAGTGTCGAGAGCTTGCAAAGACCTTTACTGCGCATGATCAAGAGCGGCAAAAAAGCATTCGCGCTGACGCCAGCACTTATGAGCCCACGTTCCTCCCTGGAGCGCTCGTCTGGCTCTCGATCCCTACTACTGCAACTGGCCTATCTTCAAAACTATTGCCCAAATACGAAGGCCCCTACCGTGTCGTCAAATGCACTTCCCCAGTCAACTACTTGATTGAACCCATCGAACCATCTTCGGACATGCGTCGTCGAGGACGCGACATTGTTAACGTGGAGCTCCTCAAGGCCTACCATGACCTGCTCATTGTAACCAGCTGTTAGGTCGTGTGACCAGCACGTGATCGCAAGAACGTTTCGTGTTTTGGAGGGCTTTCTGTAATATATGTCCGCTTATCAAGTGAAAAGTTGTGTCAGGTTGTGCAGTTGAATAATCCTTCAGCCACCGTTGTTCCGAAATTCTGCTTTGTGACACTCTTCTATGCGGAGAGGAATCTATTCTAACACGAAAGTTCTTTAACACGAAAGCGTTAAAGAGTTCGTTTCGTGGAAATTCCGGCGTCGGCTTGGGTGGTCGCGAGCAAAATAAATGATCTTTTGCGTGGCCGAAAAAGCTAGAACGATGCAAATTTAATGAAACAAAACAAATCTTGACTGAGAGAGGAGATCACACCCGTGTCGTTAGAGCCGGAGTGGCATTCGAATTTGAGTCGTGTGTGAGTGAGAATTTATTAGAAGGCAGAGAGGTCGGCCTGAGCTAGTTTTCTCTAGCCTGCTACTCTACACAGAGGATAACGGAAAGGGCAAGGAAAGAGGAATAAAGGGTGATGATGGGGACAAGAAGAGGTGGTGCGTATGTACAGTAGCCACTTAGCATAGTACCCTACAGTCGACTTTTTGGTCCAGTGCTTTTTATAAAGTCTAGAACAGCCTTTGTAGCAGTTTTTGACACTGTTTGGTCGTTCATTGCTGACAATATGTGGCTTTCACTTAATGGTGTTCGTCGAATGCTTGCCAACGCTGCAGTTAGCATTTTTCTTTGCGCCACGTATAATGCGCAGTCACAAAATATGTGAGGTAAAGTTTCGCGCACTTGGCAGCGCTCACGATTCGGGCTGTCCGCACGGCGGATTAGATGGGTGTAGTGACGAGTAAAGACGACGTCTAGGCGAATGCGGTGCAGTATATTAGCATGTTTTCGGCTGATTTTAGTTGGAATACGAAAAGTCCTACCGGGGTCTCTTTCCCGCAGACGCTTGTTCCGATTATCTGGTAGCGACCAGTAAGTGGCAGCGCATTTGCGCAGGAGCGATCTCAACAATGTGTTGATGTCACTTCGCGAATACGGTACTTTGACGTACATAGCAGCGTTGTATACTGCCGTTCTTGCTTCGCTATCGGATATTTCGTCGCCAACCAGGCCACAATATCCCGGAATCCATTGAAGTGTAATCAAGTGACCACTCCTGTGTGTTAGGTGAAATGCTTGGACGATTCCTAACGCTAAGGCGTAAAATTGGCCTCTTCTTGAGCAATAATGGATAGCTTGAAACGCTCATTTCGCATCGGACAGAATCGTTCATTTGCGCGGTGCTCGGTCATTCACAAATTTTACGGCTTCCTGTATAGCAACAAGTTCTGCAGCTGTCGAAGATGACCTGTGATCTAGTTTGTACTCTTGGGAAATACCAAGTTAAGGGATCCCGAAGGCTGCAGCTGAGGCGGACGAAGTTACGGATCCATCGGTGTAAATGTGCACAGAGTCGCTGTATTGGTCATCCAAATGTGCCAAGGTGAGTTGCTTGAGGGCAATATAAGAAACATGCGACTTATACAAACTTCCACGTATGTGAAGGCACACCAGCGGTTTAGTCAATGTCCATGGAGGCAGTGCAGGAATTACGGCAGCTGCAAAGCCTGGAGGGATCATGTGTCTATGGGTATCGAGCCGTCGCGAATATTTACAGCCTGGTTGGTCCACTTTTACCGAAGACAACAGGTGCTGTGCATGTCGGGTCAGCAGACAAAGGTGCACTCGAAGAGGTTCACAGGAGGTGTAAACCTGTATAGGGCATAAGCGGGACCCCTCTGTAGTGCCAGAGGTTGACGTGCACCGGGCAGGCCTAGGCATGTTTTCAGTGCTCGTGCCTGAAGGCTCACAAAGTACGAAGTCACGTTGCGCGCATCCCGCAAAGTACAGGTGAACTGTACCGTATATAGCCCACAAACAATGCCTTGTACAACTGCAGAAGACTTTTCTCTGAAGGGCCCTATCTCAGTCCTGCTATATCACTAAGAAAATACACAAAACTGATTAGTTTGTTCCGCAGCACAGTCACATGCTTCAACCAGGAAAGGTTGCGATCAATGACGACCCCTAAACAGCGGTGACATTGCATTGATGAGTAACTCAGGAGACGAATTGCAACTCATGGTTACGGAGTTAGACAAGGAGAGCAGAAAGGTAAGTCTTAAAATTAAGCTGCAGGAAGCAAAATTAATGTACAACAACCTCGGAAAAAAGCAGCGCTTTGAGATAGGTAATGGTACACTTCAAGTCGTAAAAGACTATGTCTACTTAGGGCAGGTAATAACCGCGGAGCCGAACCACGGGATTGAAGGAGCTAGAAGAATAAGAATGAGGTGGAGCACATTTGGCAAGCACTCTCAAATTATGACAAGTAAATTGCCACTATCCCTCAAGAGGAAGGCATATAACAGCTGTATCTTGCTGGTACTTAGCTATGCAACAGAAACCTGGATACTTACAAACAGGGTTCCACTTAAATTGAGGACGACGCAGCGAGCAATGGAAAAAAAGGACAGGTGTAACCTTAAGAGACAAGAAGAGAACAGAGTGGATTAGAGAACGAACGGGGGTTAAGGACATCATAGTTAAAATCAAGAAGAGGACATGGACATGGGCTGGGCATGTAGCGCGTAGACAGGATAACCGCTGGTCATGAAGGGTAACTGATTGTATTCCCAGAGAAGGCAAGTGGTTTAAGGGGAGACAGAAGGTTAGATGGGCAGAGGAGATTAAGAATGTTGCGGGTATAAATTGGCAGCAGTAAGCACAGGACCGGGTTAACTGGCGGAACATGGGAGAGGCCTTTGTCCTGCAGTGGACGTAGTCAGGCTGATGATAATCATGATAATGATGATGATGAAATAGCGGGGGTGCTTGACTGTGGGAAGGACTCCTTCGTCAGCGAAGATTGGGTACCGCGCCATTGATTTCTTCGTAAATGCAAATGCAGCACATTTTGCTATTTAAAGTTCCAGGCCCTGACGATGCAAGTACTTAAATGTTACTGATGTGCCTTGTTGTAGCCTTGCTTGCAATTTTGTGGTCGTGTTGCTCCAGGTGCCCATATACATATGTCGTCCACATACGCACTGATTGTGACAATGTAGAGAAGCTCAGCTTCAAGGCCAATGAGTTCTATGTTAAAAAGCATGGGGCTCAGGACGGCGCCCTGCGGAACTGCAGGGCTTACGAGGTGCCTCGTCGGGTCGCCGTCAGATGTCGACATAAAAATGGTACGTCCTCTGAGATAGCTCACTATCCATGCGTGTAGTCGGCCACCTACGCCGATGTCTTCAAATGCATAAAGCATGGCCACATGATGAACACCATCGTACATGCCATTTTTATCCAATAAAATGGCCCCTATCAATCCCCGATGTTGTCTTTCCTTTTCAACAAAAAAAACTAGGTCTACAACACTGTCTCTAGATGATCTATCCCAACGAAATTCATTTATAAAATCTGGTAAGCCGACATTATTCTCCAGCAGCCATTTTAATCTCGCCAGCACCATGCGTTCCATCCCCTTACCGATGAAACTCGCTAGGGCAATGGGTCTATAGGAAGACAACTCGTGTAAACACTTGCCTGGTTTCAGTAAGGCCACTATGCGGCTGCACTTCGAACTCTCTGGGACTGTCGCCGTTTCCCACGTAAAGTTATAAATGACAAGAGAGCCTGCCTTGCTTCCTGGCTGAGGTGATGTAGAGCCGAATAAGTAATTCCGTCAGGCCCTGGTGCGGACGAGCGTCGGGACGCAGGTATCGCAGCTTCGAGTTAGTGCATTGTGAACGGTAAGTCGAGGCGATCGTGGCTGGATGGCGGTGAGGCTAAACATGACGGTGATACCAGTGAGGAGGACATTCCTACAAGTAAGTGGCAGTAATCTTATGCGATCTCTACTTCAGGTCAACTTTGCTTTAGAGCCAAAGCTCGGAAAGGGGAACACTGTCGCGTGGGCGCTTGAAGGCTCCGGACAATTTGCCACATTCGAGATAGGGGTTTTTTGTGATCAAGAGAGCCACAAAATACCCTCCACTGTTGCCTGTCGAGCTTATTGAGGTGTCGCAATACATGTCGTTGTGCTTGGCGTGCTGTACATAGGTCAGACGGTGATTTCGTCCTCCTGTATTTTCTGTCTGCCCGGCGACGGATTGCACGAAGGTATTCATATTGTGCGTCAAGTTGTGATCTTGGTAGTGATAAATTCACAAGTTTTGTATGCATTGTTAAGGCTGATTCAATGAGGCTTTCTATTTCAGGTATAGATTGAATGTTCCTGCACTGAGCATTTACAGAAGCTTTGAATCCTGGCCAGTCTACGCTTTTCATAGGCAGGGGATCCAAACGATGGAATCCTTTTAGCTCTATATATGTAGGGAGATGGTCACTTCCATGTGTTTCAACGTCAACAAGCCAACGGGTGGTAGGCAAGAGACTTCTGCTCACAAAACATACTTCCAGAGAGCTGCTGTACGATGCGGCACAGAGGTAAGTCGGTAAGCCATCGTTGATGGACATCAGGCCCTGGTTAAGCGCAAAATCGGCAATGTCCTTACCGTGGGTGTTCATTGAGGCAGAACCCCACATGGGATGGTGTGCATTAAAATCCTCAACTAATACATGTGATCCAGTACAAGCTTGGAGCAAATACAAGAGATAGAAGCCCACGTGGCTTCTAGGAGAGATATATCTACCTATGATTGATAATGAACGTCGCTTGTGCTTCATAGACAGGAAAGTATAGTCATTAGAAGCACGAGAGGCCATGGCATGCCTCATGTACGTTAAATCTCGACGTATGCATACAATTATTTTGCTCGCATTTCGATCATCGCGTGACCACAAAGTGACGTATCCGGAAATCCTAAACGACGACATCATATTCGGCTCACAAATAACAACCAACGGAAATTGTATTTGAACATCCGTTGTCGAAAATCAGACAATCGGCTTCGCAAACCTCTTGCGTTCCACTGCATTGACGCAGAGGTGCGCAAACGTTCGTCAAAGAAATTCGCCATATTGTTTATGGAAGGGCCAGCAGTAGTGGTTTCAGCACGTTGAGGATTAGCACTGCTGTTTTCGCTCCTAGCGTCTGTAGCTTGTTGAGAATCGCATGAATAAATTTCAGTAGATGCTTCAGCATAATTTGGTTCTTAGTCTCTTGCCTATCATTTTCCGCCCTCTTTGAAGTTGCAGCCCACTATGCGGTCTTTTTTTTTCTCTGGATGGAAGTGAGTGCCACTCAGTATCTCAAGATAGGCGTGCAACCTGAGCGTTGGTGTACTTTCTGCATCCCTGGGACGTGGTGCGTGCAACATCTGAGTCGTTCGCGCGGTACGCCAATGTTTTGCCACACGGCCACACGTCTGCTGTTAATACATTGAAGAGGACTTCATCTGCGGGGAAATGCAATGAAAGTAGCTTTCGTGCTTTACAAGAACGCGAATTCTTTGTACATGCTTCAGAATGCAACATAAAATATTGCAGTATAAATGAACGGAGCAAGCACCCATTGCAGGCTGGCATCACAGCGTGTGAATGTCACAATAGCTTCGGGGTTTAAAGCCGGTCACCCACCAGAAAACACGCACATGCTACTGCGCCCATAACCTTAAGGCCACGGAGTGGGTGCATTGCAAGTTTGAAAGGGTTTTATTCAATAAGTGTTCGATGTACACACTAAAACGGGTTATCGCTATCACGTGCAACTAATAAAAGCAAAGTTTTAGGGTACAGTAATTTTTATGCCAGAGTCCACCACGACTCCACCGACGTATTCCGTCACGGATATGACCTGTAAAATATACAGGCCAAAATATAGCAAAAAAAGAACGATAGGAAAAAGTTGTGTCACATCGCGTTAAACCAGCGACCTCTCCAATCGCAGTGCGCGTTGATAACAACTGATCCCCAAAACGCACGTTGTAGAGTATGCTAACGGCAAGATATTCATATACTCCATATCTAATTTGACAGTCTCAAGAGCACTGCTGCTTTAGCGCATTTTCGTTATCAGTAGCAAGCTGGCGTGAAGAGTGTGCGTTGGGCCCTTTATAAAGGTCGTCGCCTCTCACAGTTTGGAGGGCGCCTCCTTCACGCAGGGCGGTATCTCCAGTGCGTGGGCTCATCAGACTTGTGATTCAGGACAGCACGATGGTCCTTTTGCTCGCCGCTGTGGCCGCGTTACCTAACGAAACACGCTGCTCACACATGAATAAAGATTTGGAACGGTTGTTCTCGCTTGTGCGTCCTACTTGTGCATTCGTTTTGTATGCCTGCCATTTTGTTTGAACAGCGTGCTTTGAAAGTCGAGCTGTAATAGTCGTTTGTCTGCACTCGTCCAGCGTATGCTAATTTCGTGCGTTCTTTATTCTTGAGGTGCGCGCAGCAAGTTTCGGGCTCCTGCTGCTTGCCGTTCTTCGCGTGACTTTGCAACTCTTTTGTGGTAGCATTCATTCCTTCGGCCTTGTGGCGAAACAATCAACTACCTCTGTGAAGACATGTTTTACTTTCGTGTATTAACGAATCCTAAAAATAGGGATCAGCCACAATTGTGTTATCAAGAAAAACGCAGCCTGTGAATGAAGTGTTTTCATGTGAAGATGCCATCTTTATTGAAGACGAAGTTTTCGAATAAAACTGTTTAGTCTGAAGAAGACTATATTTTCGGCCCCTTACGCACTTGCCTGAGACATTTCCTTCGTGAGAACTTCGGAAGCCCTGCCTCTATAGTTTTCTACAATAAAAGGGACTTTACAGTGTTCAAAACATCGTGCCACTTTTTTCAAAGAGACAATGGCCATTTTGGTGAGCCATGGCGTCATGATGAAGCCATGTAGCGAGATCATCAAGTGATAACTTTTTCTCTCACTCGTGTTGATGCAGGCGACGATGCCGATGGTCTTTTTCTTCGCGCTTGATGAGACCTTCACTCCTTCACTGTCGAATAGTGTTTGTTGCAATATGTGTCTTTGTATCCATCTATTGCCAATTGAAGTGACCTATTATGGGCCACTTTTACTTTTGCCCACATTAATGCGCATAGCTTGCATGCACATATGGTTGGTCTGCACTGAACATCGCATATTGATCGACGTCAATTTACAGGGCTTCTAGCGTGAGAACTGAGATCTCGTAGTCGTGATTTGTTTATTTTACAATTGATTTACAACAACATTTTAGCCAGCATGGTTTCTGCATGTCGCGATTGATCCAAGCATATGTGATACGATCCGTTGACAATAGCAGCCGGGTGGACATTTCGGGAACCCTGGACCACACTGCTGAAAGAGATGTGATAGAGTAAATCATCGACTCAATATATATATATATATATATATATATATATATATATATTGAAATCGGCTTGAGCGGACAAACGTACGAAAACTTTTATTACTCCAACGTTTCGGCCGGGGTCCGGCCGAAACGTAGGACTCTTCGGGGCTCTTCGTCCTTACAGTGTGTGTATATATATATATATATATATATATATATATATATATATATATATATATATATATTTATAGATATATATATATATATATATATATATATTTATATATATATATATATATATATATATATATATATATATATATATATATATATATATATATATATATATATATATATATATATATACACTGTAAGGACAAAGAGCCCCACAAGGGCTCGAGCATTAACTGTACGAGCGAGAGAAATAGAACGATGAAGTCAGAATAAAAACAAATGGCGATATGAATAAAAACAATTCGCGATATGTTCTTGACCGGTTAGCAGCATTTTTAAAATGAAGAAATTTTTATTGTGTAAAGGATGGATGTCCCTCATCTAAATTCAAACAGCAAGGCAGAGTTTCTGCAGGTGCGGTTTTATCTCAAGTAATATTCAATGCCCTGATGAGCTCTATTTCTATTGACTGGCATATCACTGTCCACGTTTATGCATACTATATTGCGTTTTTCGAAGAAGACAGTGGCAGGTATTCATTACATCTAAACTGCAAAGATAATTCCCTTGAAATTTGGCTGAGGTCAATTTAATTTTCTCTAACAGTTCTCTCCTGGTGTTTGCTCTAGCAGATTCTATTCCAACTTCCGTACTGTATAAGCAGCAATTGATTCTACAAGTAGAGTCTATCGAATATTCGGGCACTATTTATAATAGGAAACATAACTGGAGCTCTCACATGAAATATATAGCAGAAAAAGCACAACCAGCTTCTGGCCTATTTCGTAGGTTGAGCAACACGAAATATCCTATTATTCTTATACAAAATGTACATGCGCCCAATACTAGTATTCGGGTTCATATTATTTCACGGTGGCCCTGCGTACTAAACAAAGGCTTTATTTCTGTAGGAGCGATAAGTGCTACGTTTGTGTTGGAGACTCCCCAGGTTTTTCGCTAATATTTTAATATATGACTAAGCTCGCATGCACTATTCATTGCCAATTCCGAATCCTGACTGTACAGACACTCTTAAAATTTTACAGCTTATAAGCTGTCCGATCGGAATATGCCTTTATTAGTGGCTCCAACAGCTTCTTTCTCGCTCTTTGGCCATGCTTTCAGACTCCAAACAATAATTTTGTTTAAAGTAAACTGAAAAGCATAAAGGAGAACATCGGAACGGTCATTGAAACTGATGCATTGAATCACAATATTATGATATAGTATGATTAAATATTCCCCCCGCAATCTAAGTGCCAATTTGTAGGTTTTCTTTATTAGCAGGTCAAAACAATACATAGCTATGCAGAAATAACGTTATTGCCACAGACGCTTCTGTGAATAATAAAAAGGCAGCAGCAGGAATCGTCTCTGATTACATCGGCTCGTTATTCTCAGTGAAGCCGCCAGATTTTTGAAGCTGGGCGCTTGGCTATTATTTTGGTGCTTCGAAAACTGCCTTCAAAGGAAGTCAGTGCAATCATCAACACATATATTTTCTTTCGGCATGTACAGCTCTCAGAGCGTCCGAACAATCAAGAGCTCTACTGATATTGGGCACATAATTTTCACCTCAACTAAAACGCTTGAACTTTGTATGAATTGCAGGCCACTGTGGCGTACAGCTAAATGAAATCACCGATTCTTTAGCCCGAATTTCGCTTGATGGTCCTCTCGTTTTTGTACTCCAAAAAATAGAATACATTGTATCGATAAAATATGGAAAATTAGCTATCTATGCAAATATGATGGAGGATACTACTAAAAGGATAAACTATCACCACCTGAGATATCGCTGAGAACCTCAGTGCAGTCAAGCTAGAAGTTAGAGGATATTTTAACCAAATTTTTATGGTGCGTTCTCCCATCAAGCCTTCATTTACACAAAGCTAGTCTGGCAATATCTTCCTTGTGCTCATGCTGCGAAGAAACAGAAACAAGGGCCCATTACTTTATATCATGTTGGAACTAATCATTAATTAGTAAAAAAACTTCTTATTATTCTGTTTTCTATATTAGCTTTATATTTAACTGCAGATAATATTCCCAGTTTTGGTGCCTCCGGCTCGGGACACTGTTGCCACAGAAAGGTGCTTCATGCAGTATGTGAATTTATTTAAGAATCTAATCACATGTCGATATAACGCCTTCTTTAATATAATCTGGCTAATACTTTTGATATAATTGGTCTTGTGAATTACTGTCGGACATACATTCGATTTTGATCGGGTGAGGTAAACTCAACTGTCAGGTCTACTCCAAACTTCAGTCTTCTGATGTAGAAGTAGCTCTCTTTTTCTTTTATTCATTCGTCATTATTTTTATTCTTTTGTTTCTGAAATAAATTTGCCATTCTATTTGTTTGTGTTTTTTAGTGAAAAGATAAGCTCACAATAAGTGTTTCACCTATAGGCTACTACAAGCTATCATGGCCAATTCTCCAGAGTTGCTATGTGCCAGTGCTCACAGGTAATAAACACACAAACAACCGGCCCAGCAAACGTGTGTTGTGTCTTATTTCTCCTTGACAATGGCGCAGTCTGCGTCGTACGAACCATAAGTGCGTCCCCGTGGGTCGTCGGTGCTGTGGGCTTGCCCTCGAACGAACCCTGCCCATGATATCGTGATCACGGAGCCGACGACCCACCTGCAGCCGGGAGCACCAATGCCCCCCTTCGTGGATGGCGTCCAGGCCTTCTCTATGGTTCAAGGTCGGGCTTCAGCACGGCCTACCTTTGACCGGGAATGTCATTCACGCTTTCCGCTGCGACAACGCCACACTCAGTACTCCATCGGCAACTCAGCTGCCCAGAGGTGCTGTTCAAACACTCTTGACCAAAGATACTCCCGCTGTGAGTATACTTAAAGACGAGTACTCCTTCTCTTCCAACGTCAGCCCTGGCTCCACATGAAGTTCACCCGAAGCCCCGCCGAGATTTCCCGAACCATCACGTGATCCGGCATCGCGGTCAACGCCTTACCAGCGTTGCCCTCAGTGCTCTTCCCTGTGGCCTTGCCATGACTGCACATGATCAATGAGGTGTTGGCTGTAGCCACGTCATAAGACCACGAAGAAAGCTCACTAGAGGGTCGCAAAAAGCTCCAGCGTAGCCTCACAGAGCTTTCCCACCAACTCGACTACCTCACGTTGTTATTTTACAGAGTTTGGCCTACCATTTCACCACCACCGGCTGCCTTCGAAGTACCGGAGTTTCGTGGCTTCCAGGATGACGCTGAGGAATGAATGGCGACCGTCAACGCTCTCAAATATCGCGAAGCCTAGACGGACCGAAAGCGTCGGTGCATGGTCATAGACCGCCTTTGAAGTGTTGCCGTGGAGTACGTGGCAACATAAGAAGGCGCGTCGCAGCAGTCCTGGGTGGACTGGAGCGCCAAGCTCATAGCTGTTTTTGGACGGAGTCATTAACACATCTCCATGACCATCCAGTCTTACCTCACCGCTACCAAAGCTGGAGCCCCGGAGGAGACCCACCTCGAGGCTGCAGCTGCACTTTCCAGCTTACCAAAAGCTAGCTTCACAACCTGCTACTGTATCAGCACACCGCACAGGTCAGGTCCACCTCTCCAGGTCTCAAAGTCTTCATTCGTAACCGGCACCTACCACCCCACCGCGGTGGTCTAGTAGCTAAGGTACTCGGCTGCTGACCCGAAGATCGCGGGATCGAGTCCCGGCTGCGGCGGCTGCATTTCTTATGCAGGCGGAAATGTAGGCTCGTGTGTTGAGATTTGGGTTCACGTTAAACAACCCAAAATAGTCGAAATTTCCGGAGCCTTTCACTACGGCGTCTCTCATAATGACATGGTGGGTGGGGACGTTAAACTCCACATACCAATCAACCAACACCATACCATCTCTGGTACACGCTGGGGCCATATTTCCTTTGCAGGCAATGAAGAAGCGACCACCAGTGTATGGGCATGTTAGGACGACCTCTTTCTACCAGCTACATTGAGGAAGGGGCCCTCACTTCATGAGCAGCCACTTCGGAAACCTGACTTCTCGGGAAATTTTGAGAAGTAGGTCCTTGTCGCCTAAAAGCCTAGTGCGCTGCTTGGAACGCAGTCAGTAGCCGTAGAGCACGCGCTTACCTACTGCACAGAGACAAACATTTTAATGAAATCAAAGTGACAGACGACGCCTGAATTGTCGAAGGTCAATACGTTTCGGCATGCAAGAAGCCAAACACGGCCGATCCTTCCAATACCTCCCAGCGAAAGAAGCTGATGTCCACCGGCCCAATCCAGTGTCATGTGAGCCCATGTATGGCAAGGGGCACTTCAATAGCAATCCCACGAATGACAAGGAGCACTTCACTCGGACTGTGAGTGAGTCACCTGAGGGCCGCATGGATCCGACCACAGTGGTTTTCTTCACGAGACCCATCACTGATCAGTCGGGCGTCAACAAGATCTGATGAGTATGCAGCAATCGGTCTTTCGAAACCCCGGCCACAATTATACACATCAGACCTAGTTTCCATCCAGCATTCTACAAGCTGTGCCCATTTGATACCGAATCACAAAAGAGCATAGTTTTAACCAGTCACGTGATCGCAGTCGTTATGCGAGCAGATCAAACGTGAAGCCGCGAGATTGTCGGCACAATCAGTTAGCACCATCATCGCAGGTATCCAAGGCAGACCGCAGTGCATACCAGAGCTCCGACCTCTGCGACACAGTCACTGTCAACCACCGGAACCTGATTTGGCAAGATTCCAGGCGAAGTCCCAGCGTGGCCAAACGCAGCCACTCCAGAATAGTCAGTGGCGCCCACCGCAGATGTTGTCGGCAGCCACCATGCTTGCAGTCGGGGCCGATTTTAATGACAAAGAGTGAACGATGAAGTCAGAATAAGCATAACCAGCCCAGAAAACGGGCGTTGTGTCTTATTGCTATATATATATATATATATATATATATATATATATATATATATATATATATATATATATATATATATATGTGACGTATGCAAAGGATGCGATGGTTAGTAGAATCGAATGAGAAAGAATTGCTTTCGAATAAACGCGTGGAGCATGAGCCAGGCCACGGCTCGAAACAAGTCGAGAGGATGAATACCTGGTAGCCACTTCATCAAACGGCAATCGTAGCCAAAAATCTTAGCAAGACGCAGTTACTGAAAGTTTACCACAGAAGTGGATCCCCACTCTACACTTTCACCAACATCATGACAGCACAAATGGAGGACAGTGGCATCCCCAAGTACACAGTATCAGCAAACGATGGACCCATAACGAACTGGTTTGACCTATTTAAGCTCTACGCCACCGCTTCCTTGTGGTCGGAACAGGAGATGGTCATCAACCTCACTGACTACATCTCCAGTGAGGCATTTAGGCTTTACCTGACACACATATTCAAAATCGATGAATCGTGGTATGGCATCACGATTCCTCGATGATCGCCCGTTTTAACTACTATGATAAATACTTGCCTATTGCCAACAGTTAGTATGAGGCAACCATTATTGGTGGGTTGTATGTGGCGCAATTAATGCGGCTGAACCTGTTGAGTGCGCCATTTCATTTCCTCGTCCTTGACTAGCTTCTACACTAGCTTAGCAGGGAAGGTGTTTGAGGTTCGGAATCGGTGCCCCTAGATCACTTGATTGCTCGATGGCAGCGCGAAGGAAGAGCCGTAGTCCGGTGAAGAGACGCTTTATTGCAGCCTCAGGCGCCTGCCCGAGTCTAAGCCCGAACCTCCGCTCTCATTTCACATTAAGTTTAAGCGTTATGCGTGATGTTCTGTGAATTGAAGAGACTAATATTTCCGGTGTGAAGTGAAAGTGTTTTGTTTGTTGTACTAGGCATTTTCAGTTGTTGTTGTGATTGTTGAGATACGGGCTTGCCTCTAAGTGGTTGAACTGCTTTTAGGTGTATTAGATGTTTAATGTATGGGATAGTTTCGTAGATGAAAGAAGGCAGCGTTTGAGAAATGAGTCAATTATTTTTGCCCTTTGTGCATGGTGCGATCCGTTGAGACTAAAATATACATAGTGCTGGGTTCATCGCTTCCTTTGAGTGTGTTATACGGGGCCTGAAGGGCACATGAAATGAATCTCACATGTTGGCACAATGACCGTGTGGTGTGGTGAATTTAAAAGACAATATGCCGCAGGACTATGCACGGGGTGGGTGCCCTGTTTCAAGCCAAAGTGAGCTGTCTGGCGCTGTGGATTTCACTCAGAATGCGACCTAATTGTTGTGCATTGAAGGCCTTGTTTTTTTTTCGTAGGACCTTTTCAGCATTATGTATATATGTCGCTGCGTGTATTTTGCAGTGTGTGCTCAGATTTGGGTGCACGTTAAAGAACCCCAGGTGGTCGAAATTTCCGGAGACCTCCACTACGGCGTCTCTCATAATCATATAGTGGTTTTGGGACGTTAAACCCCACATATGAATCAATCAATTTTGCAGTAGGACGCAAACATTCTTCTGTTGAGTCTGAAGTTAAAATCTGTTCACACAAGTGCGCGCATTGAGAGCAAGTTTATTTTTGAGTGAATTTTTTGTTTCCTTTTTTTTGTGTAGCGTCACTGGACAACGAGTATCCAGTAACACTCTTGAGGGGGGAGAAGTTAGTATGAGGCACCATTAGTGGCGTGTTGTGTGTAGCGGAATTAATGCGGCTGATGCAGAGCGTGGAGACAGTTCCCGACCCATCAACTAAAGAAGCTAATCGGTTCTGCGAAGGCGAACGTGGAAGACCTGTGCACGGAAAATAAAGGGAACTTGTTCGTTTCAAATGGGGGCTACCATTTGGGACTCGGAAACGCGTCTTGCAAGAATCACGTCAAGCGCGGCCGTCTCAGTTTAAGTCATTGTTGGCATGCACGTGTGCCATCGAGAGTGCCGCAGGGACGCCACCACTGGGCTATCCGAGACATGGTCGTGGCACGCAGACGAGCTTATTTTCCCCCATTATATGTCATTACCGAGTGTTGTTAGGATGGCGGGGCACCGCCCTGTCACATGCACACCTGGTCAGCGCACCGGGCCAGACGGTGAACTCTCCGGGCTTACGGAGGCTTCTGCGAAGCGACGTTTATTTAGAAAGCTGAGCGTGATAACGACTACCGAGGGAGGTCGGCCTGGTATGGGAGAGAGTGTGACATACGGAGAGCCTATCCCCTGTCGAGTCGTATTCGTAACGTGATTTTTACCGATGCAGTTATGACAGTGTTTTTGCGATTGGCTGTGGTGATGCGAGCCGACACGTGTGATTGATTTGTGTGGAGACCTTTTGTTCAACCAAGGGTTGAAAAGAGTATGATTGCATGTAAAATAAGAGCGGAGGTTAGGGCTTGGACTCAGAAGACGCCTGACGCTGCAATAAGGCGTCTCTTTACCAAACTACGGCTCTTCCTTCGTGCTGCCACTGAGCACTCGAGTCATCGAGGGGCACCCATTCCGAACCTCAAACACCTTCACTTCTTAGGTAGTGTAGAAGCTAGTCGAGGACGAGGAAATTATCTCCAACCATCTGGAGACAATTGTTTTTGATCGTCACAGTCAAAAGCTGTCTTCACGCATTCGAACACTAAGAATGAATAGGGTTTTGCCACAAGCCCAATTAAAGCATTCCCTCACTGAAAGGTGACATGATCTGTATTCACGAAGAGTTAGTCTTCGACCGAACTTTGCTACTGCACGTAAATCTAGATTTACGCCGTCACTGCTTCATACGACTCATGTCACCGAACGAACCTGTACACTGTACTCCCAATGTGGCAAACCTGGCCCACCTCCTGCTTTTCTATCGTGATGATCTTAGGTCGCTCAGAACGCCTTCCTTACGTCTTACACGCTCACAACGGTTGCAATAGAGCAGATGAACTCGGTGGGTATCTGACTGAGCCCCGACTCTTCCATACAGATTCATGTGTTAAGAAAGCTCAGTTTCTTAGCCACGCAGGTGGACTGACGTTCTCAAGTAAATTCAACTAAACCACGCCTATCACGGTGTCACCGTCAAGTTTCGGGCCTCCTGAGAGGCCAAACAACCCAAGAGGCTTGGAAGCATCAACTCTCACGCTTCGCCATGAGCCAGAAGCGTCCAATCAGAACGGCATCGCAAAAGCCTCTGAAGATCTTCCTGTCAATTCTAGTGCACAACCTTCACTGTCAAACGAGAATCACGACAACCCAGCGACAACCACGTACTTACTGGTCAAATACTTGCAAAGAGAAGCAGGCTCATAATACTAAAGGAATACCACCTCGCCATATTCCGCAAAATCAGCAGTGTCAACAAAAACTTCAAGAACTCCAGCAACTACAGCAGTTGCATCAACAAGCCCAACGATGAAATATATTTAGATTACAAGCACATTCGTGGTTTAACGATGGTCGTCAAAAACGACAACAACTAAGGAAAATACAAAGTCAACATCTGAGCCATCTTTGCAGAAATAAATCTCAAAGAAGTTTTCTGCACCTGATACCGATGCATCGCCTGCGATCCGACAAACGGAGACATCACAGAAAACTAGGAAACCTACTAAACGCTATCATTTGTATAACGCAGGAACACAGACATCGTATTATGAACTTCAGTTCTCCCACACATATGCTGGAAGCACTGCTTCTGTCTCAGCCACGATAGAGAATACAGCGCCTACGACAGAGAATTCGGCACCTACGACATATCGCCTTCAAATACTACAAGTACTTCGAACCTTGTGCGTTCGTCGCAGCTGCTCAAGTCGTGTCATGGTCAGTGCAGTTGTGCAGGACGCGGTTATCCTCTCCAGGAGGCCACAGTCAGCCTCGCATACTAGAACTGGTGGGCGATGGTGGCGGAAGATTGGTGGTGGAGGTGGAACAGTTCGCGATACACCTGACATCACCAAGTGTCTAGAAATGCAGATGCACACAAGTGAGGCTCTCGAAGGTGGATCGGTGACATAAATATCTGTATGAATCGCTTTCCAGTATTTCTGATGCTTTCTAAAGCGCGAGCTTGTCGGCGGGAGGCCAATTTTAATATGACAATCTGATCTTTTTTTTTCTGTTGACAATGTCTGCACATTACCACATTTTGTTGCTACCTTTCATTGTCCTAGCAATAGTTCCACGCATCACCGTCATCATTTCGTGTAGCAACAGTAGTTCTGTACTGCTAAGCACGTCGAAGGAAGTCAAATAAGCGGATAGCAATGTCGTGCCTGACGCATAGTACTGCCGCCTACGGCGCCCGTTTGTATCGACTTTGGGTTATAGACGCCATGACACCACACGGGCATTCCTGCCAGTGCCATTTTTTTTTTGCATGTTCCACCTAGCACTCGCGGTCTCATTTTTTTACAAATTGCTGAAGAACACATTCGAGTACTCTGCGGCTTAGTTGAAAACCATATGCAATAACTTGCTGCCTTAATTGTTATAAAGGTACGAGTGGTCATTTCTTCATTCGAGCGGCATGTACCTCCGAACACATGCATGTTGTTTTCCAGCAAAGAGTGTTTTACGTATACTTTATCGCGTAAAAATTTTACGTACATCATCTTTTAACAGGAATGTGCTTTGGTTATAATATTTTTCTTGACCATGTCGCTGCACGTCATGTGTTGGTTGTTCACACATCCGCGGAAATGGCTTCTTGTTTTCTGTACACTTCTCAGACAGCCAATAAGCAGTTGGTAGTTCGCCGCTCCACTTTGCTTTCTTCTTCTCTCTCCTTTTCGAAAAAAATATATTTTTGCCACAGTCCAGTGTACTTCAGCAATACAGCACCGTGGAACATCCGTCCATTTGATTTCATGTCACTCACTCGTAAAATTATTTCGCTTAAATTTCTTTTGATAGAAAACCATCCTCAATTCGATATAGTGAATGACAGTACTAACATGTTTGTCAGGCTAAAAATGAAAGGCACTTGCAGTTTTCTTTTTTTATGCCTATCAATCTTCCTTCACGTGACATTCAGTTTCCTTGCGCAGACGAACTTTGGGTTTTTATGCACGCAATAATTTCCGCAGTCAAGATAAGTTGTGCCATATATATTGCTTTTAAGTATATGAGTCTGACTCTACCCCAGCCTATCTGCACTTCACGCTTGCAAGTCTCACATAATAGAAACATCTACATAAAAGTTCATTGCTTCAAAAGCAACTTCGATCGTTTTACGTCTCACGATATCATTAACTGAGCGGCCGTTATGCCCGTGGGCTTTTTACGCACTCGGTCGTTTCCATGAATTTGACAACCAGTGCGCGATGCAGAACACGCAATGCAAATATGCTTTATTGGCATGCTTGACCGGGCAGAGAAGGCGTAAGTATATTTTAAATGTACGTATGTCGATATTTGATAGAATGTACTTACATATAAGTGAGTGGTTTCGAGACCCATGACCACAGTTTATGCTCAAAAACACTAAAGCAAGGTAACTCTTGAAAATATTACTGCGTGTTTGGAATAAATCACAAGCTCTGCTCGAGATTTCCCCTTATATTGTTCCTCGTGTTCACCCCAATTCACTTCTCCCTTCATTATTTTAAATGTGCGAAATATTGTGTATCAATCGCAAATGAATTGAACGACACAATCACTTGACAAGCGGCAATAAACTCATCTTTGATTCGCCCAGCTTTCCTCCCTGATTACATTGTGCAGCAGGCACCTTATAGCGACAAAGGACTAGGCTTCGAACGGCAAGTACTCTAGCATACGACGCGCCGTTTTACTGTCCATCTATTCCCAGCATGGAGGAAGGAAAAGCTTAGAGGGAGCATTCCGCGATGCGATGGAAAGAAAGAAGACTAATGGGTCAGTTACGCCTACGCCCGACTTCACTTGCTCCAAACTTTTCGATGGGGGCAAGCGTGGTCCCTATCTAAAATACCACCGATTGCTCGGCAGGGGTATAAAAAAATCAAGTATTTCTATATCATAGCTGAGTGACTTTGTCGTGCATTTTTTTTACATCCAAAAAGAAAATGTGTTCTTTACGAAGAAGGCATTAAATAGTTGCCAGAAAAATACTCACTTGCCGATAACAAGAACCAGCTTTCTTTTCACTACCGCTGCTGTCACAGCTGCAAATGTAAAAACAGGTTATTTCACAGGTGTTGGCAGAAACTGACACTTTATGCATTTCCAGACAGTTTCACTTGAAATATGACCTTCAGTGACGGCTAAATCATGGGAGCTGCTCCACTGTGCCCACTTTGTCTACTTTTACGATTGGTTCACCAATAGAAGAAGAATTTTTCGACATTAATCTCCCCACTTCTCCTTAATGATTCTCTTGACAACGCACTCGTAGAGATAATAATATGACTACTTTCGTGTTGTTCCACAGTAACCAGTGGAGCAGGCTAGCCGCTCTTTAACCATAGCAACCTCAAAAACGTGACAAGATGGAACAGCAAGTTATTGTGGAGACACGCCAATTTAATGACTCTTTATAGTATACTTTGCATGAAAATAGTGCTTTTCCTCGAACGTGAAAAAACCTTGCTGTGTTATAATAAAGAATCACTATTTCACCACTAGGGCGCTGCTTAAAATTCTATGGAGGAATTTCTATAGAACATATTGCATAGAAGAAATTATAAGAAGCAATCCTAGCAGTGAATTGACACTTGGAAAAGTCTGGTTGAAGACGCACAAAAAAACACACGTAGTATAAAACACGAGTGCCATCTTAAAACAGTTTTTATCACTTGTTAATTGTGTGCGTGTGTGCGTGTGTGCGTGTGTGTGTGTGTGTGTGTGCTTCCGTGCGCGTGTGTGTGTGTGTGTGCTTCCGTGCGCGTGTGTGTGTGTGTGTGTGTGTGTGTGTGTGTGTGTGTGTGTGTGTGTGTGTGTGTGTGTGTGTGTGTGTGTGTGTGTGTGTGTGTGTGTGCGTGTGTGTGTGGTGTGTGTCTTTGTATCGCTTGTGTTGCGTGTTAAAACTACCTAATGACGTGTCACTTGGAGGAATCCGGAGTGTACTCATTTCCCCCCTCCAACGGAACATAAATGCAAGAAGCTTCCCTGAGAGCTGTTATAATTTTTATCGCGATAACATTGCCAACATTGCCGCCTGATTTATGGCATCATAGGGACAGTTTTTCTGAACGAAGCTTGAAATTTCAGGCGTGCTTCATTTTAGCGTTTAATTTATATGACTGACTCCATTCGAGTGCAGTGATACATCGTAGACTAAAAACTCATTGAAGCTCACGAAAATATATGCTACTGTTCCGAAAAATTCGCGTGACAACACCAAGACTGCGCTGAACTGTACAGTTTGACAAAACAAACGGAAGTGTCCTTTCTTTATTCCTGGGGCATTTTAATGAGCGGAACATGTGAGAAAATGAATATACCATGCGTTCGCTTGTTCCAAAATTTCATTTCTGACACTTTCTCTTGCTTTGTAATTTAAAAGTCATCAAACATGCACACGACGTTCGCATCTATGCTTCTACGACAAACTAAAAGGCATGAGCTACCATTAGTCTTTGTCTTTTTGTGTGTTTTGCTTGCTCTTTTGGTCATTTTCAAAGACGGGAACGGCAGTGAGCATACAGCAGAAATGTTTTTCTTTATGACTGTGGCAATTTTTATGGACACTCGGCAAGTATCTTTCCGTGCCTTATGCTCCATATGAAGTTCAAATGAACAACTCTCCACGCATCGTATGGTATTATTTATGCGCTAATAAGAAAGTGTCCGTGCTGAGAACAAATGTGTTTGAAGCACATTTGTAATGAACAGCTATCTTCGTGACACAAGGGAGAAAGAAAAAAATTTATTAACATGTCTTCCGTCACACAACGTGCGTATATATTAGTATGCAATTTGAGATTAGCAGCCCTTACTGTTTAAGGTCCACCGAAGTGAGTTTGAAAAGAGGAAAAATAAAGAAATAAGCGCTGTTCAGTTACTCCCTCTCTCGATGAGGGCACCCCCACGGTTAAGCGCAAAGAGTGGGGGATCCCGAAGCACTTAGCGTGGGCTCGCTTTGAGTCAAGCAGGATGTGAGAATGTCAGAATAAGGTTTTACAAGAAGTGTTTTTGCCTTGCACTTGCCGCAACACGAAGCCTAAAAAAGAAACTACGAAAGAAAAATAACAAAAAAGATGTTGCAGGAAGTCACCCTTGGTACTCATATTCCTTCCAATTCAAATATAAAAGGTGTAGTTATAACGATTTTGCTAGTAATATCTATTCAGAGTCCTCATTGTTCGCGCGATCACTGAAAGCAGCCAAACTTGTAATCATCTTAGATCTGATAAGCCTAAGAATCCAATACTTTTTTTTTGAAACTCATGCCTGCGCATACTAAAGAAATTTGACAAATTGAGGAATACAGCAAACTTTGTCCCAGAATTATCTGATCTTAATAATCCCGGGCCCTCCACCATAGCGTCCCATTGCATTTCGGACGCTAAGCTCTACCAACATACAAACCATCATGGAAGCGCTACATGTTGAAAATTTGATTGATATGTGGGGTTTAACGTCCCAAAACCACTATATGATTATGAGAGACGCCGTAGGGGAGGGCTCCGGAAATTTAGACCACCTGGGGTTCTTTAACGTGCACCCAAATCTGAGCACACGGGCCTACAACGTTTCCGCCTCCATCAGAAATGCAGCCGCCGCAGCCGGGATTCGAACCCGCGCCCTGCGGGTCAGCAGCCGAGTACCTTAGCCACTAGACCACCGCGGCGGGGCGTTGAAAATTTAGTATTGCTTCGAGAAAATGTATTTATTCATCACGTTCAGCAGAAAGCCGAGCCTTGAAGAAAAAGAGGAAAATATTTCGCTTACCCAGAAAAACAGAGCATGCAAAACAGCAATATATTTGTATATCTCCTCATGGTATGGGTTTTCAAAACGTCAGCCCGTGATTCTGCAGATTACTCGACTGACTCTTCCGTCATTTATAGTAACCTTTACATCGCCTAAAAGAGAAAAGATAATTGAGAAGCCATGCGTCACATGGTAGAGCTGCCACCTGAGTTCCCCAATTCATTGACGCAGGACTTCTATTATGCCCTTTTGTCATAAACTTAACACGCCACGACATTCATCTAAGCTCTTTCAGGAGAAAATACACGACGCGACACCCCGACGGCACCACTGGAGTTTCAATGGATGTGAAATACTAGAGGTCACGTACGTAGAGTAAGGTGCACAAATTTCTGTCGCATTTCACTGTGGCGTCCGTTTTATTATTATGGTCGTTTGGGGGCATACAAGTCCAACAATAAAAACTATACACAAAAAGTGAGCTGAGGCAGAAGAATGAAGTTCCCATTAACTTATATAGCAGGAGCCACAAGGTTTAATTAGAAGTCACAATGTTCTTGTTACAACCACGCTTTACTTAGAGAATAAAAAAGTGGCACAGAAAAATATATGCTCACTCTGATTGAACTCGCCTCAGGCCTTCGAAAATTTCTTACTTCAGGTCTTGTGGAATACTGTCACGTGGTCTAGGCGGTGACGAAGACGGCAGTTGGTATGTCCGAGATGAAGCTGTTCGGAGGGTTCACCAGAGCGAGCGCCTATAGAGAATACATGTGTACTTTTTGAAGTTCTAACTAATCCAAATTAGGTCAGATTTACACGGACTTTTCAGCACTGTTCTCCTTTTTAAAGTATGGAGGAACTAATACGGACAGATTTTCAATTCAAGGTTTTATTTTTTTTACAAACCATAGGCAAGTATCCAGAAATATTGTACTTATGTAGTCTCGCAATTTTTTGTTCTCCTACAGATGATGGCTCAATCATAGAAATTAATTTCACAGCATTTCCTTCCTTTTTGTTCGTAATTGTTATGGCATATTTTTATGCAGAACAGTCCAGTGGTTCGACACTTACGGGCTCAAAAAGTGCTGTGTGTACTTTCTGTGTGTATTTGAAACTCGCACCAAAGTCAAGTTGCGCGACGTTACTTCACCTGGTGCCATCTATGCTCAGCAGCCATGCGAAACCCTACCACCAACTACTCATGCGGATGAATTTGTGCGCCGCAGAAAAAAAATGAACGCGCTCTCTGCGCTTGATAGAGCTTTGTGCGTGTGTGTCCGTGTGTTTAAGACGGGAGAGGCGGGAGATGGTTGTAATGCTTTATTTCTTCTTGTTTTTGTACTTTCATGTCATCTGCCGAATGTGGGCCTTGCGACAATGAAGAGGAATGCTGTGTGTGTGCCCCAAACAAAGCAGCAGGCACTGCGCCGTGCTCCCTACCGGGCTGCCAAAGTTAGGTGCCTTCTTCCTCTTCTAACCACTACCACCATCACCGAAAATAGCGTTTGGATGAACACTTTCTCAAAGCAGGGTCTACATAGCAGGTTCTCCAGAAATGCTGGGTGTTCAGAGATAATTTGTCATGAAAATAAGTATTCTTGGACCGTGCCTAATTGTCGTATATTCAGCGGCAGAGGGGCTTGCTGTGTAGGCATAATTAACAGCCGTGGCTTCTGCAGTTTGCTCCCTTCGGGCGAGCGGGATGAAGCAGATTCAATGACAAGCGCGACATTATGACTGTTCAGAAACTTCATAAGGGAAGGCAAATTAGATTTTTTGATGCAAAAGCGCAGCATATATATATATATATATATATATATATATATATATATATATATATATATATATATATATATATATATATATATATATATATATATATATATATTTATATATATATATATATATTATAGTGTGTGTGTGTGTGTGTGTGTGTGTGTGTGTGTGTGTGTGTGTGTGTGTGTGTGTGTGTGTGTGTGTGTGTGTGTGTGTCAAGCTGGAAAACGAGCTCTTAGCATTCCCCATTTTTTCGTTTATTTCATACTATGAAGGGATTTAGTGATGATGAGCACGTTGCATGAAACGAAGGTCTAGCATGCATCTTCTCACAGGCACTCAGGTTTCACCTCCCGAATTAAGGCATAAATATTAGGAGGGGTTAAGGCAACAATGAGTCCATTCACCTGTGTCTACCCTATTTTCAAATTCTGCGACGTTATGGTAAGGTGATACTTCCAACTTTCTTGTTGGGTGCTTTGGCAACAGGCTTCAATTGTTTTAAGAAACTTGTTTTCGTTTCCCAAACTAGCCTTTTACCTTACCTTACATCACCACAGTCATTTGAATTAGCGCCCATAGTCAGTAATCAACCAATTGAAAAAATATTTCAGTACAATCCCCCTTTCAAATGCCAGTTCTTTTAAAACTCTGCTGTGCCCTATCCCATGCCATTTAGGCTCACAAGCACTTGACATGTTCTTCATGCAAAACAGATATAATTGTCCGTGAAACCACAAAAATAAGACATTGTTGTGAAACGTGCCTTGTTAACTTTAGTTGGACAGACCATGCGTGGTTAAAGAACATTTTTGCATTGGTTCAACAGCATCGACACAGAATGTTACAATTTTGCTCAGTTTTGTTTAGTGTTGCAATAGTGTTGCCCTTGTGCTAGTCCATTCTTATCTGATATTAGTCCTGTCTAGTTGCGCTACTCGAAATGGCTTTTATGTCCAAATACGAAGTACTCCAAACATCAGCTCTTTGTTAAAGTCTTGCTTCCTTTCTTTCGTAGCAGGAACAAGCGCAGTTTTGGCCTAACCTGGTGCAGAAAAACATATTGTCTCTGCGCTTCACTATGATAGACCGCTTGTTTTTCAAGCGTAATCGCTATTTTCTGGAATAGCCTACCTTCTTGTGCCTCATGTGGATTACACTTGGAAAAGTACACACAGAATTGTTCACAGAGCATGCATTATTCAACTTTTATAGCTGCAGCTGCATTTCGAAACCTTGACATGAATTTAAAAAAATTTGTGGTGACTATTTTGCCCTGCTGCTGTTTTTTTTCACAAAAGTGTTTCTCTCCTGGTACCATCTTGATAAGTTTGGTTGCAGTTAATGGTAATATTTTCATTGACATTACCTTTGCCTGAAGAGTAATGGCAGGGTATTTAAACCAACACATATGTGTTGTATGAATGCTGACTCAATATGGTTTTTTATCGAGTCATGGTTCCTGAATACTCTACTGGTCTTGTGACTGGGCGCAGATAGGTCATTGACCCGTGCATACATGTTTAGTATGTTGTGCCTTGAAAACCAGTGCAAGAAAGCTCAATGCGAAATTTTGGTAAATGTAACAGGTTGGTTGGTGTTACATTCAGTGCAGCATTGATTTTTCACCCGCCAGGATCTCTGTAATTGACACCATAATTAATTCACTATAGTATATAGTTATTGTCCACAATCTTTTTCCTAGCCTAATTGTCAATTGAATTACTCTTGTGTCTCACAAAAAAAAATGACTCCATATCCACGAAGAGAATGATGATGAGTGGGCGAAGCTCCGGAGGTAAACCTGGTAAACTATGAATCCTCCGTACGTTTTACCCACTCGATTTTATTACAACGCTGCCCCTGGCGTACGTGGCCGCCCTAAATCGAACTATTGCCTTCGACCAATGACGCGCGCCATATGTTACATCATTCCTATTTTATAGCATCTCGCATCTTTTATCATCAACTACAAGTACTGCCGTCTGGTTTACAACATCTTGCATCCTTTCGTCAGCCTTATCCATCCGGCGACTCCAAGCGCGCGCCAACAGCGAACGGATTTTATTACAACGCTCCCCCTAGCGTACGTCGCCGCACTAAATCGAACGATTGCCTTCAACCAATGACACGCGCCATATCTGACATCATTCCTATTTTATAAGATCTCGCGTCTTTCATCAACTACAAGTACCGCTTTCTAGTTTATAACATCTTGCATCTTTTCATCATCAGCTACAAGTACCACCATCTAGTAAACACTACAAGAACTAAACGAGAGGTGGCTACATACAGGAGACGGTACCGCCATCTAGTGAACACTGCAAGAACTAAACTAGAGGTGGCTACATACAGGGGACGGTACCGCCATCTAGTGAACACTGCAAGAACTAAACTAGAGGTGGCTACATACAGGCTACAGGGGACGCACAGCCCACGCCCTAAGGAGCTTCGCCCCTAAAAATAAGCCCCTCTAAAATGTTCCCAGTTTTTGTTAATTTGCATTCAGTTAGCACCTTATAACTGGATCATGACATGCCAAGTCAAGCAGCGGTTTTCAGAGCATCACAAATATGGCCAAAAAAATTTCATATTTCTCAAAGAATTCGTCCTGGTAGTTTATTCTGGTTGCCAAAAGTTTTCTTGCCTATAGTAAGTATTTAGTTCTGTGCCAACTAATCTAGAGGGCGTAAAAAAACATTTTTTTCATAAAACAACTTGGAATTCACTTGATAAAATGGTATTTGTGGCAAGGTAATGAAGCAATGTAACTGTAAAAATAGTTCTCCAAGGGCTTCCCAACCAACAAAACTGAATAGTTGCCAAATTCGTTATTTCTTTCAGGAAACATTGTAAGCTCAAAGGGAGCAGATAGATTATGTGCAGCTGGCCTGTTTGGCATGCTAAAGAATAAAAATGATTTAGGTGCTAAAAGTACACAGATCATCTGAGAAAAAGTTGCACTTTTCCCTTTTTTGAGGGGGAAAACCTTTGTATTCAGCGTCTAAAATCAACTTGGTGCTTGGGCAAAAAATATGCATGATATTCGATATGCAATATGCACTTGAAAGCATTAGCATTTGCATTTGCAAAAGTTGATAGGAAAGTAGCGTTCGTGACTGTAAATCTCTAATGCTGGATGGTTCATTTGAAGTCACCACATTGACCGCCTTCACTGTTATTCATTTTTGTTAGCAATAGAATACAGATGATAAATCCATTTTTTTGTGGATAGTACGAAGTTTGCCATCTGCGTCTTAAGCCAGTCGGCTTGAGTTGGGGATTGCCTTTGTAAACGCATAATGCTGCTTGAGCTGCATAGGTATAAAGCTGTAAGGAGTACTCAATTTCAAAAAAAATATTTGTGAAGTTAAAAAATAATACTGCCTTGTAACTGTATCTATGTTTACCCCATATATAACATTTTCAAATGAGCTATGTGCATAATTTTAGTCCTACACCAAGGTAATTTTTTGCTGCTGTATACAGGGTATTCCGGAAAAAATGAAAAATGCATATTTTTTCAGATGAACTGCTACACCTTGAGCACCTAAATTACTTTTAATTTGTAGCATGCCAACAGGCTGATTGCACATATTTTATGTGTGCTCTTTGAGCTCGCTAATATCCTGGAAAAAATATGCTTCAACAAATTCATGCATTTTGCTCGTGTGAAAAGCCCTAAAAATTGATATACACAAACAAATCATTACTTTTTCAGTAGCATCAGTTCATTACCTTGCCGTAAATACTATTATGTTGAGTGCATTTCAAAAACATCTTTTGAGAAAAAGTTATTTTTTAACGCCCTCTAGCTCAGTCGGCGAAAAACTACAGACTCTTAAAAATATGCAGGAAAGTTTTCAGCATTGGAAATAAATGAGCAGGACAAGTTTAGAGCTTTTAGAAACACGTGGAAAATATTTCAGCTATATTAGTGGTGGTCGGAGAAATGCTGAATGATTTGAAATGGCATGACCCAATTGCG
This sequence comes from Rhipicephalus microplus, assembly GCF_043290135.1. NCBI lineage: Eukaryota > Metazoa > Arthropoda > Arachnida > Ixodida > Ixodidae > Rhipicephalus > Rhipicephalus microplus. Next base: position 54,156,813 of record NC_134709.1, on the reverse strand, counting down.
TGCAAGATGCTAGCTGACGTCAGTGACGATTTAGAATTGTGTAGTGTAAGTTCTGGTGTTGTAATGCTGCAATTTTTATTTGCGGTGTGTGTGTGTGTGCGTGCGCGTGTGTGTGTGTGTGTGTGTGTGTGTGTGTGTGTGTGTGTGTGTGTGTGTGTGTGTGTGTGTGTGCGTGCGTGCGTGCGTGCGTGCTGGTTTGCCCCATTGGCATTTTAAATACAATATGCTAGAAAAGTAGTAGCTTAAACAATTTTGAATGCATTCATTAGAAAGCATTAGCAGAGCATACATCTGAAAGCGAGACAGAAAAAGCTGTCTGCTTGTTCTGTTCAGTTTTCTAATTGTATGTGTTTCGTTAGTACTTTCAATGCATTGAGCTTCTATGGAATGAGAATTTCTTTATAAGTTCATGAATGTCTTATTTCAGCTATATCAATAAGGTCGCTAATACTACTGAAGCGACAAATATATTATAGTACACTCTTCCACCTCTCTTGTAATGTTGTGATTTGATGCTGATTTGGGATAGTCAGATGAAAACGGTTTTGCTGTAACTTGAATGCTGATCCAATAGTACCTTCCGGTTTTTTATTATTTTAGAGAGAAATATAGGTGCATTCATCTAATGCATTTGACGATTGCCCATTCATTCTATACGTTATGTATGTGCCATGGGAAAAATGTCCAGAAATCTCTAAAGGAATTTTAGTCACTGGTGTAGCACTTGATTCACACGAGTGCCGTAAGTGAATCTTTTGACACATTATAATTAAGTTCTACATATATGTTATTAGACAGAGTTATCTACAGTACCAGAGCTGCAGAAGTGCACTTTTTTATTAAATTAGGTGATATTTTAATAGAATTTTAGCAGATTTCTAGTAATATTCTCTAATGTTATTGGCAAAGCGTGTTTGAATTTTTGTATTTCATTTGATTTTTTACATTTCAGCTGTATGGTACAAATATGTGAAAAAAATGTGTTTGTAGTGTTTGTTCTTTTGGTGCTTTATGTGGTGGTAATTATTGTGCTCGTGCTGTACAAATCCTGTGGTCAATAACCAAGCTCACTCCTGGGAAATGACCACAAGAGTTGTACTTTGTGCGTAACTTGACCTCCATAATAAATATCCTGTAACTCTTCAGTCTGCGTGCTCTCGTAGTGCATAAACAGGATTTCTGAAGATATCCGTATTTCGCTTTTGTGTTTGGGCTGTAGATAAGCTTTTGTTCGCTAATTTTTTTATAATGCAGCCTGCAGTCTTGCAAGAATGCCTGCTCAGAGGTAGTTCCGGCTGCAGTGGTTACTTCCATTCAATACCAAAAGTACTCCCAAGAGTGGCGAGCTAAACGCCCTAGATGCCACCTATTTACTCCGAAATAGAATAAAATACAAAAAATAGTTTGGTCGCGAGACTAAAATACTCCCGCTCTGTCTTTTTAAAATGTCTAGAAGGGAGTAAAATGTTGCCCTAATTACACCGACAATACTCCCAAGTCAGAACCCTAAAACTCCGGGTTCATTTTCACTGTGCCACAAATGAAGTAAAATTTTTGCCCAATCGACGCCCTTTGTATGCCCTACCACATGGGTATTTTCGGGCGTAAAAGCATGTACAGATGGAAGTGATATAGAGGACAAGCCAAAAACTCCCATCTGGGTTTTTTTTTTGTTTACGGTGTAGGTGCACACATCATCCTAGCACCGCAAGCATTTCGTTCAAACACTGCAATCAAACTGCAAGAGAAATTTTGGAAGCCCATTAAATTGAGAAACTAAAAAATGCATCAGTTATCCTTCCATTGTCCTGATAGACAGAGAAAGGTTACTTCTTTCATCCTCCCTTTAATTACTATCTTTTTATTCTTCCTAGTTTTTTTTAATTTTGCTACATGTGCACTTGACGTAGTCTGCTGCTGTGAACGCGGCAATCTAACACACCACCATAACAAGTGCTTGTTATATGCGTGAGCGCTGTGTATTTTTTACAAGATCACTTAGACCATGTAGCTGTATTTTGAAAAATAAACCAGGGTGCGATGCAGGATGGCCCGAGGTTATCGGAAGACGAGTTTGCCCCGAGCTTGCTCTGCAGTTGCCATCGCATGAAGACAGTGCGGAGAGCGTGATAGCAGCTTAGATAGAAATGGCTAGAAGAACGCGCGTGGCGTTGGAATTCCATGTGGGACATTTGCAGTGGTTATCAAAGAAACACCATGAGCAAACACGTCAGCGTCGCCACTCACTTAACATTTTACCAGTGCAGCGGCGTCAGCATGATTGCTGCGCAATCTTTTCGCCAACTCAACACGCACCTCCCACAGGCATGTTCGTGGACGTCGGTCCTCTTTCGGACAGGTTCATTCGTTCCACCTACAGGATTTCCACTCTCGAAGGCAGCAAGGGTGCACACGCAGCACTTTTGAGGTGCTTGTTTCACTCCTATTAAATATTTCCAATAAATATAAGGACAGGTTTCCACCAGGGGCGCTCGCATCATGGCAGCAACGCGGCTGTGATTGGCAACGTCCTGAGTGCGGTGAGATTGAATGCAAAGCATCGCAGCCGCATGCTGGTATCGCTTTTACTTCTGCGTGCGTGTGTGCATAGTCTGCGCGATAAAGCTGATAGATCGTGCCTCTCGGCGTGGGTACTGCTCCTCGGCAGAAGCAAACATGGGGGGCGTACCCGATCTTTGCCGCGGGCGTCTTTCAATCAAACTGATTGACGAACTCGGATACGAGCTCGTTGATTCTGAGATGGCCCGAGTTCAACTCGGGACTGTGGTGGTGCCAGTGTGACTGTCAAGAGTTTGATGCAGTGAACGCTAAGCGGCAGCTTCTTTGCATATAAAATAATTTGGTGAGCTTACACTACTTGTGTAAGGCTGGAGTCATGTAGAAGCTTATGATGACCTAGTTTTTCGCAGCTTTTTAAGTTGGTCGTCTACTCATGTGCATGATCATTTTCGAAATGAAAACCGCATCAGCTCTGTCCCGAGTTTGGTAGAACTAATTGACTGAAACTTGATGGACATTACAATGAGCTGGCTTGTCTTCATTGATAAGGCTTTGATAAAATGTAATTATCTCGGGTGCAATTAGCAAGGCAATGATCAGCATGAGGCTAATAAATGTAATCCTGATTATTTGTTTATTTATTTATTTATTTACCAGAGTATATTTGTCATATTATTAGTAAGGACTTATTAGCATGGTTTTACTTAGCGTGCTCATGATTAACGTCGTGTTAGTTAGCAAAGTTTAGTTAGCTCGTCAACTAGCGTGCATTAGTTAGCCCAGTTGTAGCTTTGCGTGGCTTCGTCAGCACGCTCTTCTTAAAATGTGGCGTAATTACCTGGGCATTACCATGACTTGGCATAGTTAGCTTGGTCATAGCATGTGGTGGCCCAAGTGGCGAAGTGTACCGCTCAACCAAATAGCTAATTAGACGGCCCCACGTGCACGGGTGCTATCAGATGATAACAAAGACGATGCGCACTGGCTGATCAGCGCGCTTAAATGTACACGCTCACACGTGATATCGCTAAAATGTACAGAGCAACGCATGGGGTGGTGGCGATGCAATAGGACGCTCGGCCAGTACTTATCTAAGAGGCCATCGTGCTGATTATTCTTAAACAAACTTCGTGCAAGCATTAAAAGCTTCAAAATTGATTTAAACACCCCTGTCTTTAAAAATATCATCCCGAAAAGTTTCTGGCACTTTCATTAAATGGGTGCCTTCTACACTCAGAGGGACGACAAATAAATGAAAGAAGATGCCTATGGTTTGAAAACACCGCCCAACTTATTCGATCATCCTTGACGCGATGACTGGTTCCATCGAAACCAATGAAACGAAGCGTGCTGAAAGGTGGATTTTACTTGTTCGCCCTGTCGGCTCAATCGTAAGGGGGTGTCGCCAGAGCTCTAAAATGTCCCGAGTTTCGCGAAACTCGGTCGATATTTCATAGAGCCCCCAGTTTTGTTAAACTGCACTCGTTTGTTCATCTCCTTTAAGCGTTCGTGTTGTCTCACGCATAGTGGCCAAATTATTCATTCGTTTTAAGTCGGCCGGCTCGCAGTTTTGCACAAAAGACATTGCACAAGCTCTCTCATCTCAATTGACAGTAAACGTTAAACTATTTCTGTAAGTAGACGTTTCCTTTCGTGTTTTGTGGATTCCTATGACGGAACGGTTGATCATGTATTTTTAGCATTCTGAATTTTCTGAAACGGCCTGAAACATAGCGTATCGCACGATCGCTCAAAAGTGTGTTTGATTTTATTCGTTTGGGGGGGGGGGGGGGATTTCGGGGACTGGCGCATGAGCATAATGCTCTTTGTTCGCAATTATGAGACGCCTGAGGAAAGACAAATATTATTGCATATACTCTTCTGACAGCTTTCCCGAAACTCGATGAACTTTTTGCAGCGAAAATATTAACTCAAACTATGTTCTTGTATTCCACCCTGTACGCTATCATCACTAGCAATACAAAAGCACCATGGCTCCTCCTCTGCAAGCCTTTCGTAAAAAAGTCAAAGGAGCATCCATTTTTCAGTCGAATACCCTAGGCCTTGAACCCCACATTTCTGATTTCCGACTACTTTTCTTTACGAATCGATGTTCCATTATTGTTACTTGTGAGTCACGACTTCAGGAAGCTATAAGACTGCCCATGTACGAAGCCTTCAAGTCCGCTATCTGCTACAAACAGACTAAAGTCGTCGTTTATATCAGGTACGAGCTTACCTATATCGAGCACTTTGTAATACCTGATGATAACAACCACTCCGTCTGCTTGATTGTAAAACGTAGGGACCTCACTGTCACGCTAGTAAGCGCATATATATCAGCTTCGAGCCGTTTGTGCCATCTAAGACTAAGTGCCCTCTTAGCAGCCACACCTGGACCACAGATCATCACCGGAGATTTCAACGCTCAACACCCACTATTCGGAACTCAAGGAGATAGATCGTCGTGAAAGGCAAGTCCTCTCCATTGCTTTGGAGCAGGAGCTGCTTTGTGTGAACGATGGCAGTCTTGCATTTCCACGGGGAACGACGTATAGCAGCTGCCTCGATTTAACATTTGTTTCACGAAGCCTAAGCCCTAAGCGGAAAGAATCAGTGGTTCGCAGATTATGACTCTCACGGAAGACACCTCATAACCACCTATTTAAATATCAAGGGCCTGGGCGAATCATAAAACTGCAACGCTTAGACGTGCATTGACTGGTCAAAGTTCAGGTCATGACGGAACAAATGTATTGGGAAAATGAAGCGCCTCTTCTTGACACCCTCGAGGATATGATAAGAGATGCTACTCAAGAAGCGACTTATCATTTTGAACCTACTTCAATATATTGTGAATATAAAGCGGAACTAGGCCAACTCAGAGCGATCCGTCATCGTGCTAAGTGAAGATATACGCGCACTAAGAAAATTTACGATTTCAAGGGGGAGAAAAAAATTCTGCGCCGAACCACCTCACTTCAGTCTTTTCGGGTGAAAATCTTTGTGCGAATCGCAGAACCCACACAAGCCTTTGACGCAAACCAGAAAAATTGTTCGTGGCCTATGAACATTACCGCATCAACATCGCCCCATAGTGTCTGTTTCTCCACCAAAGCCGCACCTAAATTAAAGTAGCATAAAATTTCTGCATGAAAGTTCACGGTCAGGCATCCGCATCCACCTCGCGTCTCCTAGAAAAAGCACCAGTCTCTAAAGATTTAAGAATGGACACTCTTTTCTCTCTAAAGGAGCTTCAGGCAGCTTTGAGAACATGCAAACGATCTTCATCACCTTGTCCGGATCGGATCACGTACATGGCTCTTTGCAACTTTGGTGAAGCAACTCGACGGGCTCTCCTATCCGTGTACAGCAACTTGTAGAGCAGCGGATGGGTCCCTCCTTGATAGAAACCCAGCCGTCTCGTCCCTGTGCCTAAGCCAGGTAAATGTTGTCTGGACTTTACCTCTTATCGCCCCGTCGCACTTACCAGCTGTTTCAGGAAAGTCATTGAGATGATGATTTAGATTCAACTATAGTCCGGTACAACTTAAGAAGACAGGAGAGACCCCGCCCAGATGACCGAAGCGCAGCAGCCAGTTCACTCTGCGAGTAACGAAATAGCCCCACTCAAAAATTGTGGATGCTTCTAAAACACGTATTTGTGGGTATAAATAAGATTTGTGCATCGTGACGACTGCTTTGATAGAACTGTAATGATAGAAATGCTGCAACAGATGCCGGATCACACATGCCAATATGCAATCCCTCACTGATCATGCTCAATTTGAGGAGTGGCATAGAAACATATTTTAATGTTAGCACCTCCCGATTGAAACATCATTGCCCCTCGTGATTGTTGGCGAGCTCAAAATGCTCAATCGGGCAGCAAGATCTCATCACAGTGCTGCCAACTATCGGTCATTTTTACACTGAACTGGAAACAACGATGGCAGCATGTTCTCCGTCGGCAAGGTCACCAGCCGTTCGGCTCATGACGTCCCCTGACATGCGCACCTATTGGTAGAGGCTCATGTGCATCCGCACTTAAGGGAAAATTCCGCTGCCTTCTAAAGGTGTGCACGTCTATAGAGTGGTACCTGAAGCATCATGAGATATACTCTGATGGTATGACAGGCTTTCGACGTAGGTGGTTCGCTATGGATAACGTTATTGACCTGGTCTCGTCTGTGCATTATCAAAAAAGCCTTAAATAATTATCTGCGGCGTTGTTCTTGGACTTGAAAGGCACTTACTATAATGTATCGCATGAAGCTATTCTGGATGTCTTGAAAAGGCTTGGATTAGGAGGTCAGGTTTACTAATGAATTGGCAACTATTTTAAGAACAAAACCTTCTTCGTACAGACTGAGTATGTCACAACAAGGCGTCATCGCATCTGTCGCGTGTGTCTGAAGGTGGTGTTCTTAGCCCCACACTTTTCAACCTAGTGCTCCTTAGCCTGGTTGACACACTTCCACGATCAGTTAATCTATCAATATATGGACATCTCGGTATCCGGCATAACACACCTCCATGTGCGTGCCAGGCTTCAGAGAGCTGCTGCACTGGTGGCAAGCACCTTGAAGGATGGTGGCTAGAGCTGTCATCATACAAGTGCTTGCTTTTTGCATTCACGCACAAGGTAATGCACCCCTATGTCAATAACACCACCAGACACACGATCAACTAGTGAAAACCCTCCGTTTCATCGGAGTCATAGTTGATCGCGACCTCTCTTGGAGTCCTCACATCGCCTACATGAAAACGACATTCATCATGATCACCCAAGTACTGAGGTTTATTGGTGGAAAAATGTGGGGTGCATCTGTGCGAGCAATGCTTCAACTTTAAACTGTTCTGTTCCTCAGTGTTATGCGCTACAGCTTACCCATGCTCTGTGGGATCCGAAGAACAAACATGCGTGTCCTCCAGTTGCTTCAATCTCAAGCACTGCGAGTATGCCTTCGCCTTCTAAGAGGCGCATCTAACAGCAGGCACAGTAGTGATTGTACTTGATTATCTAGTTAACACATACATCCACGTATACGTTTTGAAAATGCACCTAACACAATTCGCTCGGATTCAATCGCATCACTTCGCCTCACTTAAAACTTCTAGGCCACACGCAGTGTTCAGCACAACTGTAGCTCAGATTGCCCAGTGCTTCCAGCGCACTTCACGCATGCAGCACCACCGCCATTGCCATAGTGGTGCCTACACTCACTCAAAGCTTTTTTATCATTCCTGGCATCCAAAAGAAGAAACTGTAATCGCATCTAGCCCTCAAACATGCCACGCGGCTGCTCCTGCACGAGAAGCACAACGAGGGTCTTCACGTATACAAGGTTGGCTTTGTTTATTCAGTATAGACTTCGCAGCCGTGGTTGTTATTCCAGCGAAGTTTATCACAATTAAATTCAAGACAACGCATTTGACGTCATTCACAGCTGCAGACCTCGGGGCTATACTTGCAACTGTGGAAATTATAGTTGATGAACTTTCGGGAGCTTGGTACATGTTCTCGGACTCGAAAGCAGCTTTTCAATGTCTTAAGTAACGTTTCTGCAACGGACCTAATTAATCATTAGTAGCTGGCGTAAGTCTTCTTCAGCACTCGAGAGAAAACAGCTTAGTGTATCAGTGGACACCAGTTCATTGCGGTATATACAGCAACGACCCCGCAGATGAGGACACTACATCTGCACATGATGGTACGCAAAGACGTGCCACATTACATAATTTCAATCTTCCGCCTACTAACAATGTTTATGGCAAACGACTGCTACAATTTGCTGGAGTAAAGGTCTGGAATGATATACCATACCAAATAAAAGAAAGCAAAAGTTTTGCCTGTGCTCTTAGAAAAATGAACAGGTACACTAACACAGACCTCGTTGTAATCTCCACTTCGTTATGTATAGATTATATGTCTAACAAAATCATACTTGACATGGTATACGTACCTTTATGTATTTGATGTATTGTATACATGCAATCCGTTGTTTGCATGGAACAATGCTGCAAGATACTGCAAATGACTTATCACAAATATGTTTCCTTCTTATATTTTGTTTCGATTTTTTTCTTGTATGATTGAAGTGTACTTATAAAATATCTGCTTTGTTAACACAATCTGTTCCTTTAAATGCATATTTATTTAGACCCCCTACTAGCCAGTGGCTATGGGTCTAACCAGTGTTGTGTATTTTCATGTAATAAGAGAACTTGAAATAAAATGAAAATGAAATGAAAATGAAATACACAGCCATCCCGTTCTCAAGAACCGACGCAGCTACAGAGCTTCGTTCGCTTGCACGTTAGCTCACCCTTGTACAAGGGAACTTGACGGCATTCATAAACGCTCACCTACGTAAATATTCCGATCTCAAACTTAGTCTTCCCTGATTAATACCTCGAGCTGAGGCGACTCTTCTGTGCCACCTGTTGCTTGGCGCGGTCTTCACTAACGCACCCTCCTTTCTTATTTAAATGACCAGCACCTGTATGTGTAATTACTACAGCTGCGAAAAAAAAAACATTCACCCATCTTCTGTGCGAGTGTACGCATTTCGATGCGCCAAGACAAGAACTTGATTAATATGTGGGATTTAACATCCTAAAACCACCATATAATTAGGAGAGACACCGTAGTAGAGGAGTCCAGAAATTCAAACCACCTGAGACTTTTGAACGTGCACCGAAATATAAGCACATGGGCTTACATCATTTTCGCCTCCATGGAAAATGCAGCCAACGCTGCCGGTACTTGATCCCATGACTTGCGAGTAAGCAGCCGAGTACCTTAGCCACTAAGACCACGACGGCGGGGCCCCAGACAAAATATTACCGAAGCTCTAGATAAAGTAGATGATCGGTTTTTGTTTTAACAAAGAATTTCGGGTCATTGGCCGAGTCCATCATCAGCCCAAAAGGCTCTAATTATATATTACGTTTGTTTTTGCAGACAACTGGTATAACAGACAGACTTTAGTGTCGTGTTCTCTTTATTTTGCTTATTTTTTGCTATTTTTATCTTTTCTATTTCTCTCTGTCTCTCTTGTATATTCTCTTTTCTATCATCTTTTTTTAGCCTCACCCCCTTCGCCAGCACAGGGTAGCCAGCCGGTCTAGGAACTGGCTAACCTTCCTGTCCTTCCGCTTATTTCCATCATCCTTTCCTCCAAAAAGCGCTAGGAAGGGGAATATGGTAGTTTGCGATAAAAAATCAGTGAACAGGGCTTGTTCCAAGTCGACGTTTCGACAAACGGACTTGTTATCCTCAAGGCTTGAACAGAACCTATCTCTTTAGTGCTGGCGTGTCTATGCATTGAACCCTCCCTACCATCCCAACAAAAGAGGGAGAGGGGCAACAATGTAAACATGGTTGTGAGAGAGCGGGTGATGGGGTACTGTGACGAATTGTATGAGTCAAAAACGAACAGGTATTGTATGACAAAAAAAAGAAGGGGGAGAGGGAGGTGAGGATACACAGGTGTCGATGTGTGCCGCTAGCCGAACCGGTTGTCAGAAGTTAAGAACGGCATAATTTAAATAGCTAGACAGGGGGCTTAACTGGCAGTGGTTTTCTTTGTGTATGCACTATACCCAATGAATTCAAAATCCCCTTTAAAAACGACGAAGTGTCTCTCCATAGAACGGTTCTGCTTCCTGCTCCTAGCAATGGTATCGAGTTTTCACTTTTCCTGGAGACGCTGCTCCCCGTCCCAGGGCAACGGACACGGAGTCTTCCACCGGCCTACCACTCACAGGTCTCCCATGGCGAGCTCCTCGATAAATCAGTGCGCCTTGCTCAGAACTACTGATGGCCACTGCCCAATGGCTATGGACGCGGATCCCTCTGCAGCGGTGACCGACCATTGATCAACTTACTCAAGCTCGTGACGGAAACAAAGATCCTCTTCGAGCACCAACGAGGACACGGAACTGTACTCAGCCTCTGGCGACGACTCGTCGGATATGACAGCTTCGAGACCGTGAGAAGCAGGAAGGTCAAACGAAAAAACGCCAAGCCATCTTCATCTACGAGGACGTTAACTGGGAAGTCAAAAGAACAACACTGGCCGCACACCAAGATATCTTGTTCATGTCGGAGGACCCCTCCATCAGCCTACGAGCAGTAAACAGGCAAGCTCTCTCTATGTATTTTGAGGCGGTTGCACCAAACTAAATAAAGATATCCGTTTGAACCCACACAAGAATATTCTTGCTGTAGACACAATGACTGCCAGTGCCTTAGACAAGCCACGCCGATTATCGCAGTTCGCAGACATCCAAGTCCTACCGCTAATTCCAATGGATGGTACCGGCATGGCGGAAGTATTCTATGACATTCACTTTGCCATCGCGAACTCAAATCTTCCATTTCTTATAAAACCAGCGAACGAACAAGTTGTCATCACGAATTTATTTTGCCTCCGAAACACCAGCTGTGTAAAGATACGGTTCAAAAGATGTTCTAATACGTCACATGTCAAGGTGGGACACTTCCGACACCATGCTCGGCCATTTGTTTCTAAACCTCTTCAGTGCCATAAATGCATAATAATCGGACATGTCGAGAAGTGTGCACGAACGCCAAAGTATGCCCACGATGCGCTGAGCCACACACTGCAGACGCATGTCATGCAACAAGTGTGAAGTGCGGAAACTGTGATGGTTCACATAATGCTACCTCAAAGAAGTGCCCGCGGATAAAGAAAGAAATTACCGTTACCACACAAATGGTCAGAGAGACAATTCTTCGCACAAATAGGCTGCTGAAAGGATATGGCGCCGACACAGATGTTGTAGAAGGCGTACAATACAGGCTACCGCGCGTAACCCATCTTACTCGAACACCACTAAACAGTAAGCACGAAGCAAAATGAGGTGGACAAGCCCATAGCTGCGGATGACTGGCCTACACTTCCTCGTACGCAGCGTGCGAAAGAACCCCCTCTCAGGCCTCCCCTCCCTACAGCTTCCTCCGAGCCTATTTCCGTTGAGGATGTGTCAAGAGTAGATCGACAAATTATCCCGTTGCTACGATAACTGGTCGCTGTCATTGCAGACCTACTGAGAAGTCTGGGAACTCCAACTGCTCGAAGTGGCCTACAGGTGCTGGACGCGTTGAGCTCAGTCCTCGCCACCCTCGTGTAAAACCATGGCAGGAGATCAACAATCGTTCCGCAAAGAGTGGAACGCAAGAGGATTCAGATCACGGATTTTCAATTTTCGTCAGTACGTGTTCTTGAACCGTTTCCCAATCATCGGGATTTGTCAACCAAGCTTAACAAACCCAATCAGACTATCAGGATGCGTATCAATTCTGTTCCAATCCTGCAACTAAAGCATCAAGGTGCTTGTGTACATTCGTCGCGAGCGTACTTGCATTATTCATCCTGTGCCACCACATGACGAAAAACACTATGCTTTCTGCCATACTGTGAATTAAAAAAACCCTCGCCTTCACATTAGTGTGTGTTTATGTCTATCACTTTCAGCTCGTTCTGATCGAAAAATCCGGGATGACATACTTGCTAGCGTACCAAGTCCATCGATAATTACACAGGACTTCAACACCCACCATCCTATCCGGAGAAGCTCAAACGCCAATTCCACAGGTGGAAAACTGGCGTCATTTGTGTCGGCCTATGAACTTTCTCTACTTAATAATGGGAGCTCTACATATTTACGAGGGTCCACATACATTCGTTGCTTGGACTTCACATTTGTGTCCCGTCGCTTCGCCACAAGCATCAAGTGGTTTTTAGACATCGAGTCGCATGGTAGCAACCACATCCTCAGTTATCTCAACGTCAAATGCTTCGCCAGTGGTCAAATACCGAAAATCATTTGCAGGTTCAATTTCTCTGAATTCACAACCAACATAGAAGACGCATGTGCAAAAGTCTTATCCTCTGGCATTGAGCAAGCGATCAAAGAAGCAGCGCAGAGCGCGATGTGCACGTTGACGTGCTCTTCAAGGCCCTCGGAAATGGATGTAGAGTTGAGGCGACTTCGCTCGATTTGTCGGCTTGCAGAGCACAGGTATCGGCACACAAAGTCAATTGAAATCTACGCATAGCAAGGTGCATGCAAAAGAAGATCCAGCGCCATATGGGTAAACTGGAGTTCCAAATGTGGGCGAAATTTTGCGATTCTCTAGACCATCGCAAAGCACTCTCTCAAATATAGCGAGCCGTGCAAGGCCTACGCACATTTCCCGAACAACGTTTTCCGTTTAACGCCTTGGCACTATTCCAACGTAGAAAGTACATCGAGATAGCGGAAAATTTTTGTAGGAAGATTGCTGGCCCATCACATCGCACAGGGGTCCTTACTGCTGCTACCGCACCACACTCCTTTGATCTGTGCATGGACCTGCATTTTTCGATGGAAGGGCTGAACGCAGCTCTTGCTTCTTGTAATCGATCGTCGTCGCCCGTGCCAGATAGTACATCCTACAGCCTATTGTGCAACCTCGGAGATCGCGCACGCAGTGCTTTACTGGACGAGTTAAATTAGCCTTGCCTAGCTGGAGCTCTTTCAAGAGAATGAAAACAAGCCATTTGGTTCTAATTGTCAAACCTTGAAAATCACCTCTAGAGCTGACGTCATACCGACCAATAGCGCTGGCTAGTTGCGTGGGCAAGCTGATAGAGTGAATGATTCTTACCAGGCTCGATTGGTTCTTAGAACAATAGAGTCTATCCAGCCGCCATGACCGGCTTTCGTCGTATTTGTCGCTCTATTGACAACATCATTGATCTCGTGACAAACGTACAACACCAGAAAATGAGCCGACGGTTACCTGTAGCATTATTTTTGGATGTCAAGGGAGCTTATAACAATGTCCACCATGAAGCCGTACTTGATACCCTCGAGTACCTTGGCTTAGGTGGGCGAGTGTACCGCTGGATTTGCTCCTACCTTCATATGAGATCATTGTGGAAACTGATGATGGGCCGCGTGATTGAGCCCCACATGTGATTGAGCCCCACATTCTTCAGCCTTGTCATGATCGGCCTTGTTTAATCTATACCAGAGTCTGTGCAGGTATCTACTTATGCAGACCATATTGGTGTTTGCACATCTGGTGTAACACATCTGCAGATACGTGCAAAACTTCAGAATGCTACGAACTCTATTTTGGCGTACCTTAAAGAGCAAAGCCTCGAGATTTCTCCAGACAAATCGTCGCTGGTTGCGTTCATGCGGAAGGCAATGACGTCATATTTTATCACCATCAATGGACAAATTGTCTGCTTCAATAATAGCGAAAGTTGGGCGAGTTGGTGGTTCATGCTTGGGATGTAAAAACAGCGCAAAAAATATAGACAAGGACAGAGGAAGAGACGACACCATGCTGAACTCGCAACTAACCCTCATTGGAAGACACACGCACATATATCATGCAGTCGACCCAGTCACGTGGCAAACCAAAGGCGTCTGCGCAGCGTAGCAAACAAGGTACACAAAATGCCTAATCATAGTTAACACCAACACATGTGTAACACACCTTCATACTTGCCAAAAACATACGCAACTACAGAGGAAGGAAAGGTAGGAGAGGGCATGCCCAGCCAGCGCGCTACGTGAAAAGTGTGGAGGCAACGATATCGTGGCATCCATATTCATTGGGCACAATTGCGACGTTGCTATGGTTACGTGTTGCACAGTGGAGCTGGTCTGGCCGTGAGCGGCCGCGGCTGGCGGTGGCATGTGTGGCTTTCCAGGTTTTGTGTTGAGCCGTGGCGGACAATATCTGTGCTCTGCGCCGCGTTATTGGTTACGCAATGTTCTCCTGGTAGTTACTGAACTCTTAGCAACATTTACACATTCTTTTGTCCATCACTGGGTGCCCACAGTGCGTAGAACGAGTGCATATCCATGTGTCGTGCGGCGGATGACGCGGATGAACTAATTTGTGTGCAGCGAAATTGCGTTGGGCACCATGACGAAGCGCAACAATCACGAACGCCTTGCAGGTCACTGATGGTTGGGCAGTGCTCCTGCTTGTGACAACGGACGACGCTGTTGAACCCAGCAAGATGCAATGACGACCATGTGCACATACGTAGATTCGTGTTGTGTGTGTGTACATTACCAACTTACATGTGCGTACTAAAACACATTTTCTGTTCCGCTTCGTATACTGTCCCCCAGCATTGCATGTAATCTCAAAAAAACAGCGACCGCGTTCAAGTGTCACCTGTACCATGCTCAAAGGTACCATGGCCGAAGAATGTTGACGCCGGTGAGTTTCACGCGGAACACGGACACAGAGGCCGGACGCTGTGTCGGCCGCATGGCGGAATCCAACCGTAGAAGGTGCATGACCAATCGCGTTGTCTGCACAGTTGCTGAATTAATGACGTGAATACACTCGCTGTTGTCAGTGCATCCAACGCGCATTCTCTTGTACTTGCTTCATTGTCGGTGAGCTGTTACTCGCTGTAAATACTCGGACGAAATGATTTCGCCGAAGGTGTCACGCTGTCCCAGAGTGTTGAGCCCAGTTTCATCAGTTTCGGATCGTCACGACACGCACGCTGCGCAGCTCACGTGCTTTTCAGGCCGGAGAGAGAGTCGTGCCTTCTGCTTTGCATTCGGATGTAAACAAGAGAGGAGAATTTGCCCAGTCAATATGACCGACTTCCGGCTTCATCGCGACTTCACAACGAGTGACGTCAGGGCCTCTCCTACCTTCCTTTCTCCGTGTACGCAACAGTCCCTAACAAATTAATAATCACTTTAACATGGCAGCGCTGAACTCAGGTACCGAATGTCATTTTCACCTAGGGCCACCAACGGCTTACTTACACACCTTTTCCCTTCCCTTTCAATGAAAAATGCTTCCATCACTTCCTTAGTGAACTTGTCCCGATGGCCAAACAAACAATTGGCTTTATCTGCCATAGGTTGGCCGCCACACTTCCTACAGTAAGTGCAACCCACCAGCAGACGTTAAAGAGGTTAGGTGTTCCCTTAGTCTCACGTTAATGCAACGCCCGGTTTGTCCTATATGACCCCGCTCCCCGCATGACAATGGCAACATATATACAACTCGCTGCTACACCCACACACACCAGCTCTTGGGAGTCACCGTTGATCGAACTCTCTGCTGGAGTCCCCTTGTGGCCACTCTGAAAATGCGCCTAACAGCCATCTCCCAACTTTTCACCTTCCTCAGAGAAAAAAAGTGGGGCACGTCCATACACGCAATGTTGCAGCTATACAGGAAGTTGTTCCTAGGGTACCTGTCGTACAGCTTGCTCATTTTGACGAACACCTGCAAATGTAGCATACATACAATCGAAAACACTCAGGGTCAGGCACTCAGAGTTTGTCTTAGACTACCAAGCTGCACATCCAGAGCGGATACCATCGCAACCGCCAAAGATCATCCGGCCTCAGTGCACTTTGCTCTAGAGGTGCTTCGAGCACATATTAGACACCTTAATCGCGCCCCTACCCACCCCCTCACTTCGCTCCCAGAAGACCGACCGAGTGCCTCCTTCGGTAAGAGAGTATTGAGTTATCTTGAGTGCCTTCCAGCAGGCTACACCTCCGGAACGTATCCCAACACCCCTTTGGGATTTCGACCGTCCAAACCTTCGCTTGACAGTGCCAGTAATTCGCAAAAAGGCGGATCACATGACACCAGCTTTGAAGCAGCTGACTCTACAAATGCTGCAACGAAGGATACAAGCACCACTTTAAACTTTATGCGGATGGTTCGACAAATGTTAGGGGATGTGTAGTAGCTGTGATCTTAGCAGAAAAAGCCGAAACCATCTAATTTCGAATGTCTCACAATACAAAAATTGGCAGCTCCCACGTACAGTGGGAATCTATGATATGCGAAGCACGAATGAGGAAGGTTGATATTTGGTTTGGTTTGGTTTGGTTTGGTTTGCTTTATTCAAGGCAAAATTGAACAAGATTGCCTTGGGGACACGACTAAAGGCTAATTAAATGCCTGACTTGGTCGTGCCACCCTGGCAGCAAAGCAGAAACATACCGCAAGTACAGTACGCAGAAAATTACAACATCACGTGTTATCTTACACGGGTACCATAGTCGAACAGGAACTGCCAGAAGTGTGAATAAAAGAATAGAAAAATAAACAGTCCTTATTGGAGTGGTGGCAAATACAAACAATTGCATGTTTTCTATCAAATAAATTAACAAGATACATCTTGACTAGAAAATTGAGTTGCTCTACAAGACAAATTAGAGTATAATAAACAACAGGCAAAGGGACAATAATGAACAAGGTGCAACGAATACAAAAATATCATTAACTACAAATTTCAAAAATCAAGAAAAGCATCA
The DNA here is from genome assembly GCF_043290135.1 of Rhipicephalus microplus. Taxonomy (NCBI): domain Eukaryota; kingdom Metazoa; phylum Arthropoda; class Arachnida; order Ixodida; family Ixodidae; genus Rhipicephalus; species Rhipicephalus microplus. The sequence goes on along the minus strand of NC_134709.1, from coordinate 54,139,950 downwards.
CTTTCATTCACTAGAAACTCTTTCGTTATTTTTTAAATGATCTAGCTGAAATTCTGTCTTCCAGTAAATGTAATATAGTTGGGTATTTTTTTAGAATGTTTGGAATTTGTGCCGCTAATCGTTGGTCACCGTAGTTAGTGCGTGATCTATATTTGTATATTAGGCTCTTTCTCAGCTTGTATGGTGCTTGTTTCACATAATATGTGTCCAAGAATAGTGATGTATTTAGTTTATACCGGTGCAATATCTCTTTTGGTGTAATATCTGTAATTTCACTTTAAAATGAGCACAACGTTACGCGGCGGACGTAAATTAGGCCGTACATGACTTCCTTGTCATGATTTTCATGTTTGAACGTCACCTCCGCCATCTATTCACGTCACCTAATACTAAATTTGGTATATGTGGAGCTAGCGAAAGGCCCACAAGCGCATCATGAATGGCCCAATACACTCCGACGTAACGTTGACGCGCGCGCACGCTAGGCACAGCAACGCTGCGCTAGCAACGTGAGCACTATATAGCTTGACGCCACGCGCAACCGGCTCGACCAGCACTCGTCGGCGCGGCCAGGCGGCCATTGGTGCCAAATGCGACATAGTGCATTTCACGCCGATGACGCTACCCATACAGCACTGCGTCTACCTATCTTAGTGATGGAGGGACGCCCACCACGCTCACACGTACATGCGTCTAAGCAACGCAGTGCGACGCGCGCCGGCGAGTATAAGGCAGGCAGATCAGTGCCTGGCGTGGCGTCGCTGTCGAGACACGATGAAACGAACGCCGGCGCGCACGCTCGCCTGGTGCGGTCGAATTATATTAGTGCTTTTAGTGAGGCATGTAGTCATGTTCTTACATGACATGCATCTCATGAATATGTGTTCACCAGTCATATACCTTCGTCATCTTTTCACGGCCCGTAGTACGAAACTTGGCATATGTGAAGCTAGTGAAACGGCCGTGAGCGCATCATCAGCCTGGCATGTAGTCATGTTGTGACATGACACGCACCTAATGATTATCATGTTTCCATTAGTCAAATACCTTCGTCATTCACTCACATTACGTAATACTGAGAAGCTAGGTAAAAGGCCACGAGTGCATCATGAGCGTGGCATGTAGTCATGTTTTTACATGACACGCATCTCATGATCATCATGTTTGTGCCAGTCCCTTACCTTATCAGTCCATTCACGTCTTGTAATACCAAATTTGGTTTATGTGAAGCTAGCGAAACGAACACGAGCACATCATGAGCATGGCATGTAGTCATGTTTTAACATGACACGCATCCAATGACTATCATGTTTGCACCTGTCATTATACCATCGCCATGCATGCACGTCCCGTAATACCAAGTTTGGTATATGTGAAACTATCGAAACGACCGCAAACACACCATGAGCGTGGTGTGTAATCATGACTCATATTTTACATGACATGCATATCACAATATCTACGTCAGTGTCTGGCGCTTGTGTTTGCCATGCAGTCATGTCATACCATACCAGTTTTGCAGCATGTCTTGCGAACGAAAGCACGACAAGAGCTGCAAGACCATGAAATGTAAATCATTAGTTTTATTATATATATGTCATTATTTTTATGTTATGACCACTCAGTAATGCTCGCTCGTCATACAGTCATGCTATGCCATACCAAGTTTGGGTATTGATACCATTATTGATACGGCCGGGAGAACTAAAAGATAGATAGATAGATAGATAGATAGATAGATAGATAGATAGATAGATAGATAGATAGATAGATAGATAGATAGATAGATAGATAGATAGATAGATAGATAGATAGATAGATAGATAGATAGATAGATAGATAGATAGATAGATAGATAGATAGATAGATAGATAGATAGATAGATAGATAGATAGATAGATAGATAGATAGATAGATAGATAGATAGATAGATAGATAGATAGATAGATAGATAGATAGATAGATAGATAGATAGATAGATAGATAGATAGATAGATGCGCTTAATGTCCCCGAAGTTCGCTAAGAAATGCTTCCTATTTAACATTCACAGCCCCAGAGCTCGCAGCACTCCGCTGTGCACTCCGCAGAATTGATCAAGAAGCACCTCTGAAATGGTGCATTTTCACCAATTCGAAACCAGCTCTGTATTGTGTTTGAACTGCGCTAAGTCGTGGACCTCAAGACCAATTGGTGCTGGAAACAAGACAATAGTATTGGCAAGTACTACAGAAAAGACATTACGTAACTTTTCAATGGTTACTAGACCACCGCATAGTCATCCTTATCGAGCATGCCAACGCTGCAGCAAAGAACGTTCACAAAAATGACATGAGGAATTTCATTCCACTGTCAAGAAGCGCCCCAGCAGCAAAAATTATTACGCTCGCGCACGATGTCACTAGGTCTCTGCGGAACACGCCCGGAAATCTACAAACCCGTCTTCACCGTCTGGACCTATACCTACGTCTTTCTATTCCATCTGGTTATCCAGATTTGAGACAACCGTTTTCTGCCGCATTTGGCTTGGGGTGTCTTTTACGAACGCCTTTGCTTGCCGCATTGGATGGGCCGGCAGTGCTGCGCTTGATCATTGCAGCGCTGACGAAACAATCGAACATATTTTGTGTCGGTGCCCTCAGTACAACTGTCACAAACAGTCCATGTCAGCAGTGTTTGCACACCTCGACGACCAGCCACTTTCCGGAAAATTAATTTTGGATTACCGGAAAGATCGAGCTTCACGCCGAAAAGCGACGAAGGCCTTCCTGAAGTTTCTACGATCGACCCGCCTAGTCGAACGTTTGTGACATTTTAGTGTGTTTGTGTGTTTTTGCTTTCGTCCTACTATCTTTCACTCATTCTCTTTACATTACATTGCCGTCTCCAATTTCCCCTTCTCAAGTGCAGGGTAGCAAGCCAGACATTTGCTTTCTTGTTAACCTCCCTGCCTTTCTTCATAATATATATATATATATATATATATATATATATATATATATTTATGTATATATATATATATATATATATATATATATATATATATATATTTATACATATATATATATATATATATATATATATATATATATATATATATATATATATATATATATATATATATATATATATAAACGTTAACACAGCGACTCTCAGCAGCTGAACAGCAAGATCGCCTTCTTTATCTTCAATCAGCCAGAGCTCCACTACCTGGTGCCCGCCAAATCCCCTTAATCCCTTTATCGTCGTTTTGGTCCACCAGTATACACACGCGTCATTTGCCTCCCCTTTTAATGAGCATCGTCCCGATGCTAAACCAGTAGTGCAGTTTTTTTGCCTGTTTTTTAAGAAGTGTCTTGCGCAGTCACTACCTTTCATAAGGCTTCATGCGCACAACAGCAACTAGTTCAGGATGGTGCTGGCGAAGCCTCGTAGTATATGAACTGTCGGGAACGACCTCGTAAGTAACATCACTCAGTCGTCGCAGTACTAGATATGGCCCAAAGTATCTCCTTAAGAGCTTTTCAGAAAGTCCTCGTTCCCGTATGGGCGTCCAAACCCATACTCTGTCGCCCGTCTGGTAAACGACTGTTCTGCGGCGAGAATTGTAGCGGCTCGCGTCGTACTCTTGTTGTTGCTGGATTCGCAGGCGTGCTAGTTGCCTTGCTTCTTCCGCTCGACCTGTAAACATCTCGGCGTCCGGTTCGATGTCGTCGCATTCGTGTGCTAGCATCGCATCTAACATGGTTCGTACTTCCCTTCCGTGAATTAGGCTGAACGCGGTCATCTGGTTTGTTTCTTGCTTGGCAGCGTTGTATGCAAACGTGATATATGGCAAGATTTCGTCCCAATTTTTGTGTACGACGTCTACGTACATTGAAAGCATGTCTTCAATTGTTTTCTTCAGGCGCTCTGTAAGCCCGTTCGTTTGCAGGTGGTAGGCGGTGGTCTTACGATGGGTTGTTTCACTCAGCATGAGGACTTGTTCCAAAAGAGCTGCCGTAAATGCGGTTCCTCTGTTTGTGATTACGACGCTTGGTGCCCCATGCCGCAGGACAACGTTCTCGATGAAAAATTGTGCCACCTCCGCTGCTGTACCTCTCTGGATAGCCTTTGTTTCAGCACAACGGGTAAGGTAATCAGTCGCGGCAATAGCCCAGTGGTTCGCAGCCGTAGAAGTAGGAAGTTGGCCCAAAATATCCATGCCAATACCGTCGAATGGTGTTCTTGGGACCTGCACGGGCTGCAGGAGGCCAGCTGGTTTAGTCGGCGGTGACTTCCGTCGCTGGCAGTCGAGGCAAGTACGAACATGGTGTTTTACGGCTATGGTCAGTCTTGGCCAGAAGTAGCGCTGCCGTACTCTGGCCAACGTTCTTGTGTAACCTAAGTCGCCTGAAGTCACCTCGTTGTGGCATGCTGTGAGTACTTCGGAGCGAAGGGCTGCTGGGATGACGAGCAAATACGCAGATCCTGTCGAAGAGAAGTTTCTTTTGTATAGTACTCCGCTCCGTAAGCAAAATGATGACAGCGCTCTTACGAAAACAGTTGGTGCCTTCTGAGATCTTCCCTCCAGGTAATTAATTAGGGCAAGTAACTCAGGGTCGCCACGTTGTTGCTGTGCAAAAGCGGTTGAGTCAAGCACACCAAGAAATGCTGTTTCTTCCTTATCGGATAGAGTTGCCGATTCAATGGGTGAGCGGGATAGACAGTCGGCGTCCATGTGGCGCTTTCCTGACTTGTGTACGACAATCATGTCGTTTTTCTGCAGCCTGACACTCCAACGCGCTAATCGCCCGGTAGTATCTTTAAGATTTGTCAACCAACACAGTGAGTGGTGGTCACTGATGACTTTGAAAGGGCGGCCGTATAAATACGGGCGAAATTTCGTGACCGCCCATACCACGGCGAGGCATTCCTTCTCAGTCGTGGAGTAATTAGTCTCGGCGCGTGTTAGTGTTCAGCTTGCATAGGTGATTACTCTTTCTGTGCCCTCTTGCAGCTGCACAAGCACAGCTCCCAAACCAATATTGCTGGCATCAGTGTGTAGCATCGTTGGAGCTTTCTCATCAAAGTGGGCAAGCACTGGAGGCGTCTGTAGTCGCTGGCGGAGGTTCTTAAAAGCAACTTCCTCTTCGTTGCTCCATTGGAAAGCAACGTTTTCTCTCGTGAGGCGGGTCAACGGCGATGCGTGCGAAGTCCGTGATGAATCGCCTATAATACGCACATAGTCCGAGGAATCGTCGGACAGCCTTCTTATCAGTCGGCCCCGGGAACTGTGCAACAGCTGCGATCTTTTCAGGATCAGGACGAACGCCTGCCTGACTGACAACGTGGCCAAGAAATTGCAGCTCTTCATAGCAAAAGTGGCACTTTTCAGGCTTCAACGTCAAGCCCGCAGACCGCATGGCTTGTAAAACTGCCTCAAGTCTTTTAAGGTGCTGGTCAAATGTTGCGGCGAAAACTACGACATCATCAAGGTAGACCAAGCAGGTTTTCCACTTCAACCCAGAAAGTACGGTATCCATAAGTCTTTGAAAGGTAGCAGGCGCTGAACATAAACCAAAGGGCAAGACTTTAAATTCATAAAACCATCTGGCATCACAAAAGCAGTCTTCTCACGGTCTCTTGGGTCTACCTCGATTTGCCAATACCCACTCCTTTAGTCCATCGATGAAAAGTAACGAGTGTGTCGAAGTCTGTCGAGAGAGTCATATATACGAGGAAGTGGATACACATCTCTCTTTTTCACCTGATTGAGTTTTCGGAAATCTACACAGAAGCGCAGGCTGCCATCTTTTTTTAACAAGGACTACAGGTGACGCCCAGGGGCTTTTTGGGGGCTGAATGACGTCATCTTCTAGCATTTTGTCGACTTGCTCTTGTATCACTTCGCGTTCCTTTGCAGCCACGCGATAGGGATTTTGGTGAATTGGTCTCGCCATGTCCTCGGTAATTATCCGACGCTTGGTTAAAGGCGTGCGGCCAACTCTTGCTGTGGTCGAAAAGCAGTCTTTGAATTCGGCCAGTAGCTCAAGAAGCCTCTTTCGCTCGTTCTCAGGCAAAGTATTGCTAACGTCAAGAACTGGTGTCGAATCAAGTTTTGGCGCCTCGTCGACTACTGCCAAGCAGCCTTCTGCGTCTGTGATATCGTCGAAGTAAGCGACGGCCATGCCTTTTGGAAGGTGCCGGCGCTCATCACTAAAATTTGTCAGAAGCAAGTTCGTGCGTCCAGCGGCGACACTGACGATACCTCTCACGACGGAAATGCCGTGTGTGAAGAGAAGCGAGGTTATTCGGTCTGCTACTCCTTCGCCGTCAAACCATAGAGAAATAAAGGTGAAGAGTGGACACTACCGTAGACCCCAGCGGCCCAATCGACCCTAGCACACCTAGTGGTTGGTGAGAGCAAGTGGCGTGCGCTTCCTGTTTCGGTTTCACTGGCGCAAATTTTGAATTACTTTGCATAACCGACGTTTGGCTATGACGAAAGTTCATGATTTCAGACCACTATTCATCGCCCAAATGGACAGTTTTTGTAGGTCGTTTTGATTTAGCGATTCCCTGTTTTGTTTTGTTCAGTGGTTCGTGCGAATCGGTCGTGACGTAATTTTTATTTCGATTAAGTTATAATAAAAAGAGATGCAGGTAATGATAATTCACTACGGTTTTATTCATCGCGCTTGTGTTTTTCTTTTGGAACGAGTGATCAATGTATATATCAGTCAAAGAGACAGAGTATCCGTAATGTTTTATTCAAAGACAAGGTAGAGTCTGAGAATATAAAAAGCACAATATGACAAAGGTAGACAACAAATGCATCTCGCCTTACAAATAAATTGTAACAAATACAGAGAGAACACAGACAACGCACACATCGCTAGAGTTGGCAGAAGCCGAGAAGCTGGTGAAGTATGACACACCGGGCCAGTGGGTAAGTAAGGATCTATGGCAAAAACACAGCGCACAATGCTGATGAAGAAGGAAGAAGTGACATGTACACAGCAATGAAGTCGCGAATCACGCCTGGGGTTAACCGAAATAATGCATATAAAAAAAGAGCACACAGAAACCACACGACACAATATATCAGAAAGACAAAGGTGCAGTGTGCTGGCTGTGCTTAAGAACAGCTAGTCCAAAATGAAAAAAAGTAGACTTGATGCCTGCTTGTCTTCAGAAAGGTAGGGCTTTGCAGCTTGCTCACTACGTGAAAGACAAACTTTATGCTACAACACTGACAGGTTTTGTGGCTTTTGTTATGCGTCGCCTTCATCAAAAACTTAAGATCCCAAGTGATTTGCGTCTGGGTGTTGCTGTGACGCTTGCGAGCTAAAATAGATTGTAGTCATCACTTATCCAGAATTGTGAACCTTAATTGGTGCTACGAGAGCAGTATTACAGGGCTAATAAATAGCAGAAGGAAACCACTTTGGCTCATTATTTTTCACAAAGGCTCTACATCGTACGTTATCACTCAAAAGCTATATAAAAATAAAATGGCAGCGTCCGCAGCCCCATCAAACGCTACAAGTTTGAGTATTCTTTTAAAAATTTTGATGGGCGAGATAAGGAGGTTGATGAGAAGCTAAAATACGAAAAGCGTGATAACGTGAACCGTGCCCACTTCATACTGTGTTCCTTACCCGCTCGAAGACATTTCAACAAGCGGTTTTGTTATCCATATATTACTTGAGCTGGAGAGATAAAGCATACACAGTGACCAAGCGACCCACAGTAAAGTGTACAGTTCGCCCGCATTTGCTACAAAAATACAGACAGGATACGCAACATTCTTTCTAAGGTTATGCAAATCACTTCGAGCGAATACATAGTGTCCCTACTCCTAATAGCGGGTAACCTAAACAATGTATGCAACGAAGGAGTGGCTAGTCCAGTTGAGCTGAATATAAGCATATAAGACCATAATGAAGTCTGCTGTAACGAAGTAATAACATAACAAAGCTATTGCAGGATTCGGCTCAACTCGAATACTTTAGTGTAAACCCGCCGCTAATTGCTAACCTTTGAACTTGTCAAGCTGTATGCCTGAGATTGAAGACTGAAACCTAACCCTATCTAAGTTTCGGTTCACAAAGCGCACATGCCAACATAAACGAACCCGGCAAAACATTTCCAGAAACTTCGCACGACACCCAGCAGAGCAGAAATGAAAATCGCCAACACTTGATAGATGGTGATACAAAACATCGCACACTTTCAGGTGATGTGCAGTGGCCTCAATTGTGGCAAGAAAGTGAGATTCAAGTTGTTGTACATATGCAAAAGCTGCTTCTGATGGCACAGTGAGATTCCCAAAAAGTTTGCTGGGGACGTGGTATGCTTTGAGCATTGTGAACTACTGGTGGGTACCCTTAAGCGTCTCACTGTCGTCTTTCAGTAACTGTGGGCAACTGCAACCATCACATGCATTCCGAAGGAAGCATTTGATGAGAAAACCAGCTACATAATATGCAGCGGAGTCATCGATAATATGGGAGTGAACGTTTGTCGCAAGTTCAGAGAGATCGTCTAGAGCGGGAAAGTCGTAAGGCTGTGGCTGTGCACACTCCTCATTATCCACAAGAGACGCACTGGAGAGGGAGAATGGCGAGAGCTGCTCCTGGAGGAGGTCACATTCATAATCCTCGACATTTCCGTATTCTGACAGCTTGAAGAGTTTTCTTATGCAGATGTGCTTCAGGCCACAAATAAATTGTGCTACATTGGGGTTGGTGTTGCAACCCTTTTTTTGCCTAATGTGGCCAAATATGTTCTCCAGAGGATCCTGTTCAAGCCTGCGTGTTAACAGGTATTCAAAATTGTAATTTTTGGAGAGGTCGTCCCATAGTTGACAAATTGCCTGAATTGTAATTTGCCAAACTACGATGGTTTGTGGCTGACGTCTGCCAATAAACTGCCATGATGCAATTCAGGGAAGCTGGCCTCGGAGGAAGTCAATCAGCACTGAATCATTTTTCATGATTGCATGCCGCAGCTTTTGCGAAGTTTTTTTTTTTACTCGAGCTGTTCAAGGCATCAAAAATCCTGTCCATACGAACACAAAATTGAGCTGTAGTGATGGCCGAGGCAGGCAGCACCTTCGCATACACCAATGCCGTGATAGCAATCGAAACTGATGCACTGAGGACCTGAGTTGCTCTGCTGACCTTCATACTAGAAAAAGGTTTCTGATGAACGTGCCGTTCAGTCAACTTTGGAGCCAATCGCAACCGCAACTCATGTGAGGATTGGTAAAGGCTTACAATGTGCGACCAGTTAACGATGTCATCACCAATGTATAACTTGTGTGCTTGGACATTATTCCGCGTTGTTTTAATTAAATGCGGAACATCAAAAATGTAATATACCCGCTCACCATTAACTTCAAAAAAAGGCTTTGCTACAGTCACTCTTAGTTGGTTAGCGAGACTTACATTTGAACTGCCCTGGTCACAAATGACTGCTTTCACTGCAATATTAATGCTCCTAAGCTCCAAAATGAGTGACACCAGCAAGTTATGCATAACAGATGATGGTGTTGATGTGTGCCCTATAGTAAAAGCAACCGGTTGAACCCACTTTCTCGAAACGCCAACAAGAAGAAAAACCAGTGCTCGATCAGCGATGGTTGAAGTGCGATGAGTGCCATCATCTGTAAAACCCTGGACAACGTCTCTTGCAGCATCATAGTACAAATTCTTTTTGAGTGCTATTTCATCGAAACCGAAAGCGCACACTCGGTCCCGTTCATTCCAAGCTTGAGTATTTGTTGCAATGGAAGAAAGGATTATTGGAATCATGCCTGTAGTCATCTTTACATTAGCTAGCCACCTCCTTAATGAACGCCGGGAGGGCAAAGAAAAATATGGAGCCAGAAATCGGTATGCTCGCAGACCTCGGAAGTTTAAGTGAAGAGCAAATTTCTTGAACCACACGGGAAACCGCTTGCCCTTGCGTTTGGACCTCAAGCGAACATGTGCAGAAAGAAGTTTAAAAACCTCCTCGGTGACGTGCGGTCGGATAACTTCAAGGGCCTTTGAAGTCGATGACGGTGCTTGGCGAGGCTGTCTCCGCAGTCTTTTGATAGTTTTCCGCTGTGCTGCTACTTTGGCTTGCAGATGTTTAATGGTTTGCTTGTACTTTATTGATGGAGACATTGTCGCTGGCACACAGGAACGCACTGCAATAAACAAAAAAATGGATGTAAAATCGAAGAACAACTAATCCCATACGAGCACTTTCCTCACTCTTTCAGACCCAAGGTGCACAACTTTCTGTGGTGCAAAGTTTTCGATTCCACTACCTAAAAACAAACCATTCACAATGTTGACAATGCACAAAAAAAAATAAAAATCACTGAGAGCCCACCCTTACATTTTGTAAGTGCACACGTAGTGGCCTTTTGAGGATAGTTTCCTCAGAATGTCCTAAACATAAAATAGCACATTAAAAACAGCTGCAATAAAAGCATAGTCACCATTTTCTCTAGGGCACTCAGGCGTGGAGCTGTTGGCGGAGACGTCTTCTGGAGGGTTTTGTGAAGCTTGTTCAGTGCCTCAGACAGTGCTGTCGGAACAATCTTGCGAGCGGCCTGCGGAAGTCTCTATATCAATCCACTCTGGTGTTGAAGTGAACATACAACTTACCGGTCACACAAGTTCCTTTTGTGACAGCTGAATGACTGGTTAAGGTTTTCTCCGGCAAGACGAAGTCAGCGGAAATTCTTTCACCAGCTACAAGGGAGCTGCCACCTGCAGAGGTTTGGTCAACAGTCAATTTCGGTAAAAAAAAGAAATCGTGACACTGAACCCACCCTGTTCATCGGGGCACCTCAATCTGTGGGAGCCGCTTTTTGAAGCCTCTACCGCAGGTCCTGAAGAAATGAAATTACGACAATGTATCAGTAAGAGGCTTAAAATAACACAAACTGAAGCTCATCCGCACCTTGCAGTGCAGCTTCTGCAGCCATGTCACAGTCACTACTTGAAGCGACGCTCAGAGAACCTGCATATATGTGCAGTTGGTACAAGTTACAAAACTTGTAGCATGGGGAAACTTGAACAGCTCTTTCAAACGCATAAATTGGTCGAACGTGGAAGAAAAGAGAAGGCACCAACTAGGAAACAAGTAATTTGTGATTTTTGGAATTATCAACAGTGGCAGCTTTCACTGATGACATGTGCACTCAGGCTTGAAGGTAACGTGAAATAGCCCTTTAAAGTCTTTTAAAACAAGTTGCGCAGGTCAAGAGCATCAAAAAACGACAGAAATGTAAAGCTGCTGTTAGGAAGGTAATAGCCCACAATTCACAAAATTTAAGACTTTCCAAGTGTTACTTCTATAGTGAGGCTTCTCCATCGGCTACAAAGATCTTCACGGTTAACTGTCGCCACTGATTCGATACAAGTGGCTGCTATTGCACATATTTGAGTTTCAGTCAATCACTTACATGGTGCAGCTGGTTGCACACTGGGAACAGCCATTCTTGTAAGCCTTGTGTGCCCAGGGTCTATGAAACTTTGAGCAGTAAAATGGTCGCTACAAACCCTGTACGTTGCGTACAATAGGCTGGCCGGCTTACTAAGGAGATCATCGCGTCCAGCATACTGCATCCATGCTTTCATCCTGCATTGGCAATGAACTATCAGCTGAAAGGAGAAGTGCTTGAATAGTGATTTTTTATTGTTACCCTCACTGAGCAAGTACGAACAGTAAGCCTAAAGACATGCGAACCATACAAAAGCTTTAACACACCTGCCGTCCCGTGCTATGCGGAAGAAACTCGTCCCAGGCTTCTTGTGGGTTCTGCCATTGTTGAAGCACCACGATACACAGCAGTAGCTGCCGTAGCTTGGACCGCCGGACGGCATGGCGTCAGCGCGGTCTGAAAATGTTAGTAAGTGGATGCTTCGCTGTCAAATTACGAAAAAGATATGTGCACGTCATAAGTGTACCAACAAACCCCTTTGAATGATAAACTAATCGATGCACAATACAAAACCAGTGATACATCTCTGACCCATAAAACTCTGACTTGCAAAGATATACGTCAAGACCACGTACAAAGATCTTCAGAAGTTTCCAGGCCGCTATCCCTTGTAATGCAATGGTATCGCGGCCTGGGAACTTTAGAACACCTTCGTACGTACGCAGTATCAGCAGTAACTTGGGAAGAAAAATCGTAGTTGAAATTTATGCAGTAAAATTATATTGGAAACGTCAAAACAATTTGTGAGCAGCTTGCACTAGTGGCACAAGGCTAGCAAAAAAGTGCCGCCACATCCACGAAGTGAATAATGATGAGTGGGTGAAGCTCCGGAGGTAAACCTGGTAAACCATGAATCCTCCGTACATTTTGCCCACTCGATTTTATTGCAACGCTCCCCCTAGCGTACGTCGCCGCACTATATCGAACGATGACACGCGCCATATGTGGCATCATTCCTATTTTATAACACCTCGCATCTTTCATAATCAACTACACGTACCGCCGTCTAGTTTATAACATCTTGCATCTTTTGGATGGATGGATGGATGGATGGATGGATGGATGGATGGATGGATGGATGGATGGATGGATGGATGGATGGATGGACGGACGGACGGACGGACGGACGGACGGACGGACGGACGGATGGATGGATGGATGGATGGATGGATGGATGGATGGATGGATGGATGGATGGATGGATGGATGGATGGATGGATGGATGGATGGATGGATGGACGGACGGACGGACGGACGGACGGACGGACGGACGGACGGATGGATGGATGGATGGATGGATGGATGGATGGATGGATGGATGGATGGATGGATATGGCTGTACCCTTCAGATCGGGCGGTGGCTAGCGCCACCAAGCCGTAATACTTAATGCCAACAGCTACAAGTACCGCCATCTAGTGAACACTGCAAGAACCGAACGAGAGGTGGCTACATACAGGGGACGCACAGCCCACGCCTTAAGGAGCTTCGCCCCTAAAAACGAAGATGATGGCCACTTGGCAAGTCCAGGTTTGCCTCCGGCACACCAAGAATTATTCGTGTTCCGAGCCTTCGGGAAACGCGTCGTGAAGCATGCGAGGCCCAGCGAATGCTTCTCAATATTTTGCACCGAGCCTATGACCTAGCTGCCCAGCTACGCTCAGCGCACAGACGCTCGTGTCCGTGGCAGACGCAGCACGCGTCGCCTCGGCTTCACGCCATGCCGCCTTTGCTATACTGCATACGTTGCACAATGTTCCCGTCTAGCCGCCGCATAGAGCCACAAACTTTCTTTTTAGCGAACCTCCCAGTCCTTACAAGCTTCAGAAAAAGGTTACAACTGCGTGAATGAGACGCCACGTAAGAAACAAACTCGCACACTCGAAGCGCAACGTGTGTGTGTGCATCTTTCTATGTTTTTTGCATGGTGTCTTATTCGCGCAAGTGTAACCGTTTTCTGAAAAAATGACCCAACAAGACCAACAACATGTCATTCAACAAGCTTCGCTTGAAAACGTGCCTCACCTGTTATCTCACGCACAAAAACGCCGACGCAGCTGACGTTGACGAAAGCGACATAAGCTTCTCGCTGTCAGTCATGCATGGGCTTGTCGCTGGGTAGATGGTGTTTATGACAGTACGGCTGAAGAAAAATAATCGCGTAAGGTGTGTTGAATAAATTGTTTTTATGTATAAAGAACATACCGAATTTGGGCGTATAACTATTATTTTGTAAAAACAATTCTGTTGCATTTTTGCGCTTGCGCCCTCTGACGTTTGGTGAGAGCACTAGTTCGTTACGTAGTCGTGACGCACTTCCTGAGGACAGGTTTCGCGGAGTGTCCGCTCTTGTCTTCTTCTTTCTCTATGGTCAAACCGGACAGCGGCTGCCACAGAATCAAGCGTGCATGATAGAGGAGGGAGAGCCACATCGTCATCAGTTAGACGCAATTGATTTGGTCGCACCTGTGTACAATCATTTGCGCCCGAACTGTTGCGGAATGTGATGAAACTGTCTCAGATATTGATGACGGCGCCGTACTCTCGTAAGAAGTCCATACCAATAATTAGATCCTTGCAGCATGCGGCGAGAACGACGAACGACGCAACGAAAGAAGAAGCTCCTATGTCAATTCTCGCTGTACATCTTCCAGGGGGCATCAATAACTGACCACCTGCCGTCCTTATTTGAGGGCCTGTCCACGGTGTCTTCACTTTCACGAGGCGGATGGCGAGGTCCTGACTGATGATAGAAAAGTCGGCACTGGTGTCGACTAAGACTGTTACTTTCTGGCCGTCAAGAAAAACACTCAGGTCAGCGGTCACAATGTCGTCGCTCTCACGTCTTGTCGGATTTACAGCGTCGTGTAATGGCGGCTTCTCGTCGTCATCTTCATGGTCTGCAACCTTACCCCTGGAGGTCGCCGCCCTCAGTGTCCCCGTCGCGGGCTGGGTGACATTCTTGCGCTAAGGTCCGCGGAGGTACGTCAGAGTGACGAAGGTGAATGAGCGGGAGGAGGAGAGCGGGATTGACGTCCCAAACCTGGCTAGTGGGTAGGTATTGCCTCCTCGTCAGAAGTACGATATTCGTAAACGTGAGAACGGGCTCCATGAAAAGAGCCGTCCTCCCGGCCTGGTATGTATTTTTCGTTCGCACGTCGATCGTCAGACCATGATCGAAGAGGGCGGAACGAATCACTGCGGTGCCAGCAATGATGGGCAATATGACCTGCACCTCCGCAGTGAAAGCATAGTGGACGTCTATCGATTGTGCGCCATGCGTCTGTTCTTCGGAGCGGTAGACGTCTGAGCCTCCCTTCTTGCGACGATGTCCATGGTGCTGCTGTGGACGCCTGGTGGTACGTCGGTTGGTTTGGCGGTCGGCTCAGGGTCTGCTCTTGCCGCGGTGACCAAGGGGCCGTCGGCACTGGTGGATATGGCGGTGATGTACCAGATGGTGAACGTCGCAGAGCATCGGCATAGCTCATGGGACGGTGCTCGTCACCAGGACCAGCGGTAGAAAATGCGTGGCCGATTTCGTCGCGTACCAGTTCAGCGACGAACGCAACGGGGGTTTGAGCAACTGGATTCCGGAACTTTCGCAGTTCTTCGCGAACTATCTCCCTAATGAGGTCTCGAAGGGAGCTTTGATCCTCAGGTATGGCGGCAGCATTGATTGGGGCGCTGCTAGATATTCGATGATACTGCCTGCATCGTTGATGGAGCGCCCGCTCGATAGCAGTGCCTCCTTGATGAAGTCAACTACGTTAATTGGAGGGTGGCGCAGTATCCCGGCGAAAAGTTGCTCCTTAACGCCGCGCATGAGGTATCTCAACTTCCTATCTTCACTCATATTCGGGTCAGCTCGACGAAAAAGACGAGTCAAATCTTCAGCAAAGATAGTAACGCTTTCATTTGGTTTTTGAACCCGTAGCTCCAACAGCTGCTGCGCACGGTCGCGTCGATCGACATTGGTGAACGTATCGACAAGCTGTTGTCGGAAGTCGCCCCAAGTTAACAGACTGGCTTCTCTGTTCTCATACCAAATTTTCGCATCACCGTCAAGGTAGAAATAGGCGCGTGAGACCTTTTCTTGTTCAGGCCACAGATTAATCTTGGCGACACGCTCGTAGTGCTCAAGCCAGTCGTCCACGTCTTCATGGGCGCCGCCACGAAAGTGATAGGGAACCAGTGGTTGAAAGATGGTTACCTGTGAAGGCTGTGTTGGTGGGGGGCCTTGGGGCGCCTGTTGCGGACTGGCGTTGGCCATTTGGAGAGGTAATCGGCACTTGCGAGGTTACGTGGAAGGCGTGAACTCTGGAGCGAGGCCTATCAGCCGCCGACTGAACCGGTGAACGGGAGTTGCAATCGGTGACAATGGGTCCGAGCTAGATGAACGGCGCCCTGTGGGAGTATGGAGCATTAGGTAGGGTTGCGTCCCAGCACTTCCACCAGTGCCGCGGTACAGCGCGAACCAAAAACAGATAAACATTGACACAGCGACTCTCAGCAGCCGAACAGCAAGATCGCCTTCTTTATCTTCAATCAGCCAGAGCTCCACTACCTGGTGCCCGCCAAATCCCCTTATCGTCGTTTTGGTCCACCAGTATACACACGCGTCAATATATATATATATATATATATATATATATATATATATATATATATATATATATATATATATATATATATATATATAATGTGGTGAAGCCTTCGAACAGTGGGTCGTCCTCTCAAGCGCCTTCTAGTGGGTTGTCCTTTTTAGCAAGAAGAAGAGCAGCTCGTGCAGAGAGTCGGTACCCGCATTGACTGTCACTGTCAAGCATCGTCGACAACCGTCCGCCAATAAACGTCTCAACAATTTGGTGGAGAGTGCTGTGCCCTTCTAACACCTTCGGTTAGCATTTGATGCCCCTGGAGCTACGATCCCGCACCGTGCCTTCTACCATGCACCAAGACGCCGCACAGCAAACGCTTCCTCTTGTGCCGACGCCATGTTCCGGTGTTCCCCGCATCCGGGACCCTCCTGTCTTCACCGGCGTGGATGGCACCGACGTCGAGGACTGGATTGCTATGTACGAACGCGTCAGCGTCCCCAATCATTGGGACGAGGCAGGTAAACTCGGCAACCTGGTTTTATACCTCGCGGGTGTGGCCGGCATGTGGTACAACAACCACGCATCCGATTTCCCCACTTGGTCCGCTTTTAAAACCGCCGTCGTCGACGTGTTCGGCCGTCCTGCCGTTCGTAAGCTCCAAGCCGAACAGCGGTTACGTGAACGAGCACAGCAGACCGGTGAGTCCTTCACAAGCTACATAGAGGACATCCTTGACTTGTGCATGAAAGTGGACGCGAGCATGTCAGAGGCTGACAGAATTACCCATGTTCTAAAAGGCATCGCCGACGATGCCTTCACCATGCTCGTGGCCAAGAACCCTCGCACTGTGGCAGAGATCATTACACTTTGCCAAAGTTACGAGGAGCTGCGACGGCAGCGCTCGATGACCCGTCGACCACCCTCCCGTGACGCTGATCTCTCGGCCTTGTCAACACTTCCGGACCACACCGCCTTGCTTGCTGAAATCAAGTCATTCGTGCGTGAAGAAGTTGCCCGCCAGGTCTCTTTACTGGCCTTTGCTTCCCCGCAACGTACTGAACAGTCGTCAAGCACACTTCTGCCTCCCCTCCGCCGAGCCATTCAGCAGCAAATCGCGGAGGTCGTTCCAGAATATCACCAGCCGCCTCCAGTATCTACACCACTCAGTTACGCCCAAGTTGTCGCCAGGCCTCCCCCACCGATTCCTGTGACTGGCCCTCTTGGTTACTCCGAAACCATCGCCAGACCCCAGGCCTTCGGAGAAACTGTGCCGCCTACATATACCGACGTCATCCACGTGCCCCGTGTGCCGCCCACTATGCAGTTATATCAGCAGCCGGCTCGCCCATCGCGTTCTTCGACATGGATGGGACCCGCGAACCGAAGGCGCACTGCGGACAATCGCCCCATCTGCTTTGCTTGTGGTTGCGTCGGGCACGTAGCACGCTACTGCAATCGTGTGCAGCGACCGCAAGTCGCCTCCAATTTTCCCAGCCAATCGAGCCGCTTCTATGACCAACCGCCACCTACGTCACCGTCGTCCCGCCCCGCTCCATCTACCCGCCGCTCACATTCTCCGCGACGTCGCTCACTGTCGCCGATGCGGCCACGTCCACTAGAGGGTGACCAGGAAAACTAGTCGTCGCAGTCCACGAGGCAAGGGCTGCGACGCTGTCGAACTGCGGAAGCCCTCAGGAAAGACCATCGAACGTGATAGACGTGCTTGTGGATGGTGTTCGTGCATCTGCCCTTGTAGATACTGGAGCCGCCGTATCCGTGATGGACGCAAAGCTTAGCCAAATACTGCGCAAAGTGACCACGCCACTTTCCGGGCTCTCCCTCTGTACAGCCAGCACCCAAAGCATTCACCCTACAGCGATGTGTACAGCCCGCCTCATGATTCAGGACGTGATGTATGCCGTTGAATTCATCATAATTCCTTCATGCTCTCGCGACGTCATCCTAGGATGGGATTTTCTCTCCCGCCACGACGCCGTCATTCATTGCGCACCAGCAGAAATAGAGCTAACACCATTCTCTTCTTTGACGGCGGCCGACAGTCCATCTACTGCAAGCAAATTACTCGTCAGGGACGACACGCAAGTGCCTGCAAACTCGTCCGTGGCGGTGTCGGTGTACTGTGCAAGTCTTTCAGACACCACTGCACTCCTCTCACCATTTCATCGTGTTTTCACCAGAAAAGGTTTGCTGGTTCCTTTCGCGACCGTGCAAGTAACTCGCGGCAGCACCACTATTTTTGTTCTGAACTCATCCCCGTACAGTGTTACGTTGGTGCGAGGGGAATGTCTCGGCAGCGTGGAACCCATCGAAGACGCGCACAAGTCATGGATCAACCTTATGACACGCACTGCCGAAGTTCCAATACGCTTAGTGCTGTTTCTACATCTGTTTCATCATCCGCTGATGTATTTGGTCCTTCCATTGCCGACAACCTTACGCCTGTCCAGCGCTCCCAGCTTCTGGCCCTGTTGGAAGAATTCCGCTCTTCTTTCGATGTCTCTCAACCTTCTCTCGGCCGCACATCCACTGTTACGCATCGCATTGACACAGGCGCACAACCACCACTACGGCAACGTCCATATCGCGTATCTCCCACAGAACGCCGTGTAATCAACGAGCAAGTGGACGACATGCTACGCCGCGATGTTATTCGACCCTCTAACAGCCCCTGGGCATCTCCTGTCGTTCTCGTCGCGAAGAAGGACGGTTCTGTGCGGTTCTGTGTGGACTACCGACGTCTCAACAAGATCACTCGTAAGGACGTGTACCCACTACCGCGTGTGGATGACGCGATTGACAGCCTGCAAGGAGCCGAATTTTTTTCATCTCTAGATTTGCGCTCAGGTTACTGGCAAGTACCTATGGCTGAGGACGCTCGACCGAAGACCGCTTTCGTCAGTCCCGACGGCTTGTACGAATTCAACGTCATGCCGTTTGGGCTGTGCAATGCGCCTGCCACCTTTGAGCGCATGATGGATACCGTCCTGCGTGACCTGAAATGGCACACGTGCCTGTGCTACCTCGATGACGTCGTCGTTTTCGCTCCGGACTTCTCAACGCACCTTCAACGCCTGCGGCATGTTTTAACGCGTCTGAGTGACGCCAGTCTGCTACTGAACCTGAAGAAGTGCCGATTTGCCGCTCGGCTGTTGACAATACTCGGCTACGTCGTGTCCAAGGACGGAATTCTCCCCGATCCAGCCAAGCTTCGGGCCGTGACCGAGTTCCCCAAGCCGACATCCATCAAGGAACTGCGCAGTTTCTTAGGACTGTGTTCCTACTTTCGGCGCTTCATCCGAAACTTCGCGTCTATCGCATCGCCGCTGACAAAACTCCTCGGTAGTAACGGGCCTCTCCATTCGTGGTCATCACAGTGTGACGACGCATTCACAACGCTCCGTCGTTTACTGACGTCGCCTCCCATACTCCGCCACTACGACCCTACTGCCCCTACAGAGGTACACACGGACGCCAGTGGTGTCGGTCTCGGCGCTGTCCTTGCGCAGCGCAAACCAGGGTTCCCGGAATATGTCGTGGCGTATGCAAGCCGTACGCTTACAAAAGCCGAGACTAATTACACCGTCACTGAGAAAGAATGTCTGGCAATCGTGTGGGCCCTTACCAAGTTCCGACCTTATTTATATGGTCGCCCATTTGATGTAGTCACCGACCATCACGCACTATGCTGGTTGTCCTCATTGAAAGATCCCTCAGGCCGTCTCGCCCGGTGGGCACTTCGCCTGCAAGACTACGACATCCGCGTGCTGTACCGCAACGGAAGGCAACATGCTGACGCCGACGCCCTGTCGCGCTCTCCCTTGCCTGACGACAATGCCCACGACTCAGCGTCTCACCTTGCCGTTTCTTCCATTAGCATTCATGCCGTTGCTACTGAACAGCGCAAGGATCAATGGATTGCCTCTCTGATAGACTTGCTGACTGATCCATCCACTCGCGCGTTGCGTCGTCAAGCCCACCATTTCGCCGTTCACGACGACCTTCTCCACCGACGCAATTACAGCGGTGACGGCCGCCAGTGGCTACTAGTCATACCCCGCAGTCTGCGCTCTGACATATGCGAATTCTTTCATACTGATCCGCAATGTGCGCACTCCGGCGTATCGAAGACTTACCAGCGCATTCGCCAACGGTACTTTTGGCGCGGCATGTACCGCTATGTGCAGAAATTCGTTCGCTCCTGCATAGAATGTCAGCGCCGCAAAACTTCAACGCACCTGTCGCCGGTAGGTCTGCCACCTCTACCTTGCCCTGCCAGGCCGTTTGGGCACGTTGGCATTGATTTGTATGGGCCACTTCCACTAACGTCGGCTGGTAACCACTGGGCCATTGTTGCTGTGGACCACCTCACGCGATACGCCGAAACTGCCGCTCTCCCCGCGGCTACAGCGAGCGATGTGGCCTCCTTCCTGCTCCAACGATTTATGCTGCGACACGGTCCACCTCAGGAACTGCTCAGTGATTGAGGCCGCGTCTTCCTGTCTGAAGTCGTCGAAGCCATTCTCAAAGAGTGCAACGTTGTTCACCGCAAAACTGCTGCTTACCACCCGCAGACGAATGGCTTTACTGAACGCTTCAACCGTACGCTCGGTGACATGCTCTCCAAGTACGTCGCCGCCGATCACACAAATTGGGATTCCATTCTACCCTTCGTCACCTACGCATATAACACCGCCCCTCAGAGCACTACTGGCTTTTCACCTTTCTTTTTATTATATGGAAGGCACCCGTCGCACACCATCGACACTATACTTCCGTACAAGCCAGATCCGTCAGAGTGGGCGCCTATTTCTGCTACAGCCAAGCTTGCTGAAGAGTGTCGAGAGCTCGCAAGGACCTTTACAGCGCATGATCAAGAGCGGCAAAAAGGCATTCGCGCTGACACCAGCACTACTGCGCCCATGTTCCTCCCTGGAGCGCTCGTCTGGCTCTCGATCCCTACCACTTCAACTTGCCTATCTTCAAAACTATTGCCCAAATACGAAGGCCCCTACCGTGTCGTCGAACGCACTTCCCCTGTAAATTACTTGATCGAACCCATCGAACCATCTTCGGGCATGCGCCGTCGAGGGCGCGACATTGTCAACGTGGAGCGCCTCAAAGCCTACCACGACCCGCTCATAGTAACCAGCTGCTAGGTCGCCAGGCGGCTCCCTCTTCGTACCCGGGGTAGTTGTGGTGAAGCCTTCGAACAGTGGGTCGTCCTCTCCAGCGCCTTCTAGTGGGTTGCCCTTTTTAGCAAGAAGAAGAGCAGCTCGTGCAGAGAGTCGGTACCCGCATTGACTGTCACTACTGTCAAGCATCGTCGACAACCGTCCGCCAATAAACGTCTCAACAATATACATATATATATATATATATATATATATATATATATATATATATATATATATATATATATATATATATATATATATATATATATATATATATATATATATATATATATATATATATATATGTATATATATATTTATATATATATATATGTACACACAGCACTCTTGGATTATGTTCATGGAGGAGTTCTTGTAAGTCATCGAGGTTTCGAAGAAGGCCTCGGATGTTCCACTGTAATATTTCTGTCTGCATATTTAAACAAGAGAGATGCTGCTGTGTGTACAAATAGTATCCTGTGATATATATATATATATATATATATATATATATATATATATATATATATATATATATATATATATATATATATATATATATATATATATATATATATATATATATTCAACGGGCCAGTTAGTCTTCGTGAAGGTATGGGATATGGCACAACGGGAGCGTTATCAACAAGGATAAATATATTTATTTCCCAACAGTTTCGGGAGGGGTCCTTCCTTCATCAGGGGATGAGTTATCCTCTGATCCCCTGATGAAGGGAGGATCCCTCTCGAAACTGTTGGGAAATAAATATTTTATCCTTGTTGACAACGCTCCCGTTGTGCCATATCCCATACCTTCATATATATATATATACAAAAACGATGGGGGGATTTAGCGGACAGCAGGTAATGGGCCTCTGCCTTGACTCTAAAACAAAGAAAACAATCGTGCGGCTCAGCTGTGGCGAAAACGCTGCTGGTGTGGGTACTTTTTCTCTCTCAATATTCTGGTCATTTTCATTACGCCTCCCAGATTATACGCTAATACTTAAAACAAAATTAACGGTCGTTATATTAGCTCTTTGTAAACTTCCTGCGACTCATTCTACAGCGACACGTTTTCCGTGTGTTCATTTTTATCATCATCGTCGGCATCAGCAGTACTAGAAGCATTTAAATCATTAATTCCAGCAAACAATCGACTAGTGCGAATGATATGGGTACCAGGCCATCGTAGTCTATTTTTAAATGAGATGGCTGGCACACGCGCGCGATCATCCCTTGATCTTCTTATTGTGTCAATCATGCCTCTTACAGATTATGTAACAGCTGCGAGGTTCAGAAAGCTTTCCTTTCTTGAAGATCCATTAAAAATTACGATACCGAATCCAGATTTCTCGCACCTGCACTTCGCATGGAATAATAAATGGTGTCCCACGCGTAAATGGGGAGTCTCTATAACAAAATTACGTTGCCGTGTACTACCTCTTAATTTCTACTTAAACAGGTCAGGTCTGGTGCCATCCCCTCTGTGCTCAAGGTGCAGTGAACCTTAACATATCGACCATTTTCTTCTCACATGTCACCGTTTCATACATCAAAGAAAAAATTTCTTCGAAATTTTAATAAAAAACTAGGAATATCAATTACCACTCCTAATTTTTTTGCCTTTTGTGGATGCTTCATTAGGACACAGCGACAGGAACATTTGCGGGGCTCTCTGCAAATTTCTATGTAACACAGGAAGATCGCCTTGCTGAGCCATTGATCAGCTCTCAATTTTTACTAGCCAATATACTATTTATTATTTAGCTGTTACACTGTAATGAATTACCCTGCAGAAGAACTTCATATAACGATTATACCTCAGATATCCAACAACTTCTATTATTTCTCTTCCCCCCCCCCTTTTTTTACATTGTGCCAAATTACTTTCACAGTAAAAACAAAGTAATCATATTCCCCTAGCCTGGAAAACCTAAAGGTACTGACTTGCATTAACCGCTGGCTTCTTAGCCAATCCACCTTGGTAGGTGAGAGCCACAAAAGAAAGGATCAAGCAAGCAAGCAAGCAAACAAACCCGGTGCTTTCACTGTCTCAAGGCGTACCTGTGCTTTGTTCGTGTTGTACTGCGACAATGGTGGAGGTGCTGGCCCGCGACTCCGCCTGATGCTCCAAACTCACACGGGAGCCGTTCATCTAGCCCGGACGCAATTGTTAACACTCCCGTGCATCGCTTCAGTCGTCGCTTGCGAGGCCTCCTTCCAGAGTTCACCCCCTCACAGGAACACTCTACAAGGCACCGCTCCCATCAACCAATGGCCACCGCTAGTCCGCAACAGTTACTACTAGACAGTAGTCTGCCAACCCCATCTCAGGTAACCCTTTTTTCACCGCTGGTGCCTGATCGCTTTTGTGGTGGAGCACATGAAGACGTCGAAGACTGGCTTGATCACAATGAAAGTATCTCCAACACCGACCAGTGGTCGTCTCTTCCACAAAGGCTTTCCCACGCCTGTTTCTATCTCGACGACTGTGCTCGTACTTGATACGAAAACAGAGAAGGCAGTTTGTCAACATGGATTGACTTTAAAAGAGGGATGATTGACACATTTTCCAATGTCAACCGGCCCGAACGTGCGCAGCGTTTACTCGAGCTACGGGTTCAGAAACCCAATGAAATGGTCGCAATGTTCGCTGAGGACATGGCCCGTCTCTTCCGTAGAGCTGACCCGCACATGACCGACGACAAAAAGTTACGCTACCTCATGCGCGGCGTTAAAGAGCATTTGTTCACCGGACTTTTTCGGAACCCGCCAAGCACCGTCACAGACTTCATCAAAGAAGCTACGGCTATCGAGCGGGCGCTTCACCTACGATGCCGACAATACGATCGCTTGTCCAGCAGCGCCCACACTTAAGTCGCCGCTACGACATCTGACAATCAAAGCTCGTTGTGCGATTTAATACAAGAGACTGTTCCCGAAGAGCTGCTGAAGCTGTGGATTCTGGTCATGTAACTACCCAAGGCGTCTGTCGCTGAAACCGTTCGCGAAGAAATACGCCAAGCGTTTTCAACAGCTGATCCTGTTCACGATAAGCGACCTCTGAGATACGCAGCCGCCCTTCATCGCCCGCAGCCCGTTGCGCCGTCGTACCGCCAACCAAGCCATCGGTGGCTATTCCTTGGTCGCCACTACAAGAACAGGCACCGTGGCACCCTGCCGTCATGCCGCCGTACGAAATGTCGCCGTACGAAGAGCCCTCTGTCCACGAGACACGGCCTTCGCCACATTACGAGCCGTTGCGGCGTCCACAGCTTCGTAGAACAGATGCCTGGCGCACCGTGGATAGGCGTCCACTTTGTTTTACTTGCGGAGGTGTGGGCCACATTTCCCGTCATTGCTGGCACCGCGTCGATACGTTTCGACCTCTTCGGCAATGGTCTGACGATCGACGTGCCAACGACACCAACGCACCACGCCGAGACGCTGATTCTCAAGGACCCCCCTTGTCTTAGTCCCATTCTGACAACCGCCGTGCCAGCAATGACGACAGTGTGCCTGATTACCAGCCAGGTTTTGGGACGTTGACCACGCTTTCCGTCTCCTAGATATTCGCTTTCGTCACGCCACGGCACTACAGCCGACCTCAGAGGAAGGAGGTCGCCAAGTCCACGCCGGGGAAACTGAAGGCAGCGGCCTCCGGGGGTCAGGTTGCAGGCTGTCAAGGTGACGAAAAAAGGCCCCCGTTACTCTTACCACAGAATGCCGTATAGCCGACTAGTTGTAACACCGACGAAACTGTGACCACAGATCTTACCGTTTTTGTAGACGGACAGCAAGTTACAGCCTCAGTTGACACCGGTATGGAAAACAAAGTATTGCTTACCAGGTACCTCAGGTTTTAAATACCCTTGCAGATCAATTGAACTTTAGGGCTAGTAGTGCGACTTTCAAGAAACAAATAAAGAACTTATTCATAACCACCGGTCTACACTATCGAAACTACGTAATGGAGTCTCATGCCGCTGCAAATGCTTAAATTGTTCATCAACTTCTATGTCAATTATACGAGTGTATACAGCGGAATTCATTGTATCCGCATGCATTTTGTGTCTGTTTTCGATGTTGTTTCATTGATATTGTTTAGTTGTGAATTATAACGAGAGTGACCGTGACCTCTAATTCTTAAAATGTGTTATGTAAACTTCTGATGCTATTTATGTTTGAATTTTGTGTTTACAATTTCAGGTTGCTTGAAACCAATGTATTGAATATATATATTGTTTAAGCTTTGCACTGTCACGAACTGCGGAGGGACAAGGGCCTTTGTCAGGCTGTTCGCCTTTAGCCCTTTGCCCCTGCAGTGAGCTCTGTATCCGGCTTACTGTAAATAAAAATCCTACTACTACTACTACTACTACTACTTTTCTATCATAAGTGAAAACCTTGCCGTGCGCTTCAAAAAAGTGAAGACTACGTGGACGGGACCTCACTTGAGGACAGCAGGTTGCCAGCTGTTGATGCCTGTTGGAAGGTGTACACCAAGACTCGATATTGGTGGCTCCTCTTTCGTGGCGACGTTCGTCATCCTCACCTCATGTTGCAAGGACTTGATTATAGGGATGGACTTCTTAAGAGAATATGGTGCCGTCATCAACATCCCGGACTGTTCAATTACGTTCCGCAACAGCCTTGGTTTAGTTGACTGTTCAGACGCAATACGTAACACTTTACGTATAATTGATGAGGATGTGTTCGTCCTGCCACGGTCATGCACTCTTGTTTCGGTGGAAGGGCACGAAGCGTTTGATGGCGAAGGCATTGCCGAACAAATTGGCTCGCTGCTATTTATCTATGGCATTTCGCTCGCACGGGGTATTGTCTGTCTCACTGGTGGATGCACGAATTTATTTCTGACCAACTTTAGTGCTGAGCGCCGGCACCTTCCGGAGGGCACAGCTATCGCTTCGTACGACAATATCGTAGAAATGTGAGGCATTTTATGATCGTCAGTATTGCATGAAGCGCCTAATCAAGAACCAGAACCCGTTCTCGACGTTAGCACCACTCTGCCAAAGGACGACCGACAGAGATTTCTTCAGTTTCTAGCCGAATTCCTCGACTGCTTTTCATCGACATCACGAGTAGATCAAACACCTTTGACAAAGCATCAAATAATCACCAAGGACACAGCGAGACCTATTCACCAGAACCCTTATCGTGTAGCTTTAAAGGAACGCGAAGCCATACAACAACAAATAGCGAAAATGCTTGAAGATGATGTCATTCAACCGTCACGGAGCCCCTTTGTGTCGCCTGTAGTGCTAGTAAAGAAAAAAGACGGCACCGTGCGTTTTTGCGTAAACTACAGGAAGCTGAATCGGGTGACCATGAAAAATGTGTGCTCGCTTCCACGTATTGATGACTCTCTTGATGAACTTCGGCGCGCTCGCTACTTTTTTTCCAGGGACTTGAGGAGTGGATGCTGGCATATCGAGGTAGACTCAAGAGACCGAGAGAAAACCGCTTTATTGATGATTTGTGGAGTTTAACGTCCCAAAACCACTATTTTATTATGAGAGACGCCGTAGTGGAGGGATCCGGAAATTTTGACCACCTGGGGTTCTTTAACGTGCACCCAAATCTGAGTACACGGGCCTACAAAATTTCCGTCTCCATCGGAAATGCAGCCGCCACAGCCGGGATTTGATCCCGCGACGTGCGGGTCAGCAGCCGAGTATTTTAGCCTCTAGACCACCGTGCTGGGGCATGAGAGAAAACCGCTTTTGTGACGCCAGATGCTTTACACGAATTTAAAGTATTGCCTTTCGGTTTGTACTCCACGCCCGCGACTTTTTAAAGGCTTATGGACACGGTACTTTCGGGCTTGAAGTGGAAGACGTGCCTAGTCTATTTGGACGATGTTTTAGTGTTTTCGACCACTTTTGACGAGCATCTCAAAATGCTGGAAGTTGTTTTACGTGCCATATGGTTCGCGAGCCTAACATTCAAACCAGAAAAGTGTCATTTCTGTTTTCACTAACTCCAGTTTATCGGTCACGTCATCAGCAACGCGGGCGTCCTGCCCAATCCTGCAAAAATTGCCGCCGCCGTCGCACAGTTCCCAGTACCCTCCAATAAGAAGTCTATCAGACGCTTCCTGGTCCTTTGTGCCTATTATCGCTGGTTTATCGCAAAACTTGCCCGCGTCACGTCGCCACTGATTCGTCTCACAAGAAACGACGTTGTCTTTGAGTGGAACGAAGAACAGGAGGCTGCTTTTAATGACCTGCGTCAACGTCTTCAAACGCCCCCGGTGCTTGCCCACTTTGACGAAGCGGCCCCGACAATGCTTCACACAGGCGCTAGCAATGTTGGTCTGGGAGCTGTGCTTGTGCAGCAGCAAGAGGGCACAGAAAGGGTAATCGCCTACGCAAGCAGAACGTTAACATGCGCTTAGGCTAACTACTCCACGACTGAGAAGGAATGTCTCGCCATGGTATGGGTGGTTGCAAAATTTCGCCCGTATTTATATGCCCCCCCCCCCTTTCAAAGTAATTAGTGACCAACACTCACTGTGTTCGTTAACAAGTCTTAAAGATCGTACCGGGTGATTAGCGCATTGAAATCTCAGGCTGCGAGAATTCCATACGGTAGTCGTACATAAGTCAGGCAAGCGACATATGGGCGCTGTCTGTCCCGTTATTGAGTCGGCAACCTTGCCTGAGGAGGAGGAAACGGCATTTCTCGGTGTCCTCGACACGACTGTCATTGCGCAGCAACAACCTGACGATGCTGATTGCTTGCCTTAATTAACTACTTCGATGGCACATCTCAGAAGGAGCCAAGAGTTTTCGCAAGAGTGTTGTCATTGTTTTGTTTATGCGGCGGAGTACTCTACAAAAGAAACTTTTCGTCGAAGGGATCCGCCTATCTGCTCGTCATCCCAGGAGCCCTTTGTACCGAAGTAGTCAAAGCATGCCACAGCGAGGTGACCTCTGGCCATTTGAGTTACACTAGAACGTTGGCCAGAGTACAGCAAAGGTATTACTGGCCGAGACTAACTACAGCCATGAAGCACCACGTCCATACCTGCCTCGACTGCCAGCGACGCAAGTCACCACCGACAAAACCACCTGGTCTCCTGCAACCCGTGCAGGTCCCAACAGCTTCATTCTACCAAATCGCCAGGGAAATTTTGGGCCCACTACCTACTTTACTACAGGGAACCGCTGGGTATCATTGCGACGGATTATCTGACCCGTTATGCCGAGACAAAGGCTATCCAGAGAGGTACAGCAACGGAGGTGGCAAAATTTTTCATCGAGAATATTGTACTGAGGCATGGTGCAACAGCCGTCGTGATCACAGACAGAGGAACTGCATTTACGGCAGCTCTTTTGTATCACGTCCTGATGCATGCTGAGTTGAACAACGCATCGTAAGACTACCGCCTACCATTCACAAACGAACGGGCCGACAGAGCGTCTAAACAGAACCATTGAAGACATGCTTTCGATGTACGTAGACGTTGAACACAAGAATTGGGATGAAATATTGCCACACATATTGCTTGCGTACAACACGACCAAACAAGAAACTACCCGCATGATCTCGTTAAGCCTCGTTCAAAGACGATAAGTATGAACTATGATAGATGCGATGCTACCACACAAAGGTGACGACATCGACCCAGACACCAACACGTTTACAGAACGCGTGGAAGAAGCTAGGCAACTTGCACGCTTACGGATCCGCCAGCAGCAAGAGTATGATGCAGGCCGCTACAATGCTCACCGCAGAACAGTAGTCTATCAAACTGTCGAGAAAGTATGAGTTTGGACGCCCGTACGGAAACGAGTACTTTCCAAAAAGCTCTTAAGAAGATACTTTGGGACATACCAAGTGCATCGACAACTGAGGGATGTCACTTGCCCGTACGGAAACGAGTACTTTCCAAAAAGCTCTTAAGAAGATACTTTGGGACATACCAAGTGCAGCGACAACTGAGGGATGTCACTTACGAAGTTGTTCCCGGCAGTTCATATAGTACAAGGCGTCGCCAGCACCAGCATGAACTCGTTCACGTAGTGCGCATGAAGCCTTGCGCCGCGAGCGATTGCGTGAGACTTTTCTTTAAAAAACTAAAAACTCCATTATTAACTTCGCATCGGCTCGATGCTCTTTCAGAAGGAGGCAAATGACCCGTGTCTGCATGTGGACGAAAACGATGATGGAGGTATATAGCGGGCACCACGTAGTGGGCCTCTGGCTTGACTCGAGAACAAAGAAGACAATCTTGAGGCTCAGCTGCTGAGAACACGGTGCTTTCGCTGTCTCAAGGCGTACCTGTGCTTTCTTCGTGTTTTACTGTAACAATATATATATATATATATATATATATATATATATATATATATATATATATATATATATATATATATATATATATATATATATATATATATATATATATTGTGGGAGTAATAATTCAATGGGCCAGTTAGTCTTCTTGAAGGTATGGGATATGGCACAACGGGAGCGTTGTCAACAAGGATAAATATATTTATTTCCCAACAGTTTCGGGAGGGGTTGAGTTATACTGACATGAACTTCCAAACTTCGTTGCTGCCGCGTCCCTCTCGCCTTCAAAGATGTTTGCGAGAGTGAGAGGGAACTAAAAAAAGAAAGAAAGCAAAAAGGAGAGAAAATGACGAAAAACAAGAAAAAAAGAAAAAGAAAAGAAAGAAAGTAAGAAAGAGGAAGAACCACTGTCAACACTGAGAACGAAACCAACTGTTCGTGTACGTCTACATCCGGTTCTTATCACGTGCTGGTCAGTTCTCGACGTGTGTCCGGCCACCCTAGATTGTCGCCGCAGTGGCGGGAGGGGTCCGTAAAGAGAGGGTTTCCCCTAATGGGTCGGTCGGCTCTTTACCTTTAATCTTCGTCCGTTTCCCTTCAATGGTCATCAAGTGGTAGGCAAACATAAACACTTTGTATGTGCATGTGAAAAAAAACAAGAAAGGGCAGTGTACACGTACGAGTCAGTCAGAAAAAACAAGCATGGTCTCCAGCTATCAATCTTTGTCACCAATTTCCTCCAGGCTTACTTCTCGGAGGCAGGAGAGTCTTCCGGGGTCCTCGTTGATGCCGGCTACTAATGTTCGAAATTTGAAAATAAAATATGCCTCACGCTGTTCGCGCTCGCGCCTGTTTGAGAAACCGGACTGCAAAAGAGTTACGCTGATATTTTCAAAACTGTGGTTTGGCAAGCACAGATGTCTAAATAAAGGTAGCTTGGGGCCGTAAAGTGGCGTGGTACCGGTGATTATTGAACCGCAGGCGAAATGGCGTGTCTGTTTGGCCGATATATTCTTGTCCGCAGATGTTGCAATGTAGCATGTATATTACTTTACTGGAGTCACAATTAAGGCTTTCAGTTATGCAGAATTTAAAATCCGAGAAGTTCGCTTTGGATTCACGTGTTGTGACCATCTGTGGGCATACCTTGCATCGAGTTTTTCCGCAGGGATGGCACCCTGATTGAGTTTTGGGGGTGTTTGTTTTTGGTCTGACAAGAATGTCCTTCAGATTTACTGCAGGGATGAAAATAAACGCATTGACAATATATATATATATATATATATATATATATATATATATATATATATTGTCAATGCGTTTATTAGCCGGCAACCAGCGAGAATGTACGGGGTCTGAGCGACGTCCTTGTTGGGTAGCCCCACTAGGAGGTACTCAAGAGTTCGACCCATTTCAGAGTTCGGAGGCTTCACTACAATTACCCCGGGGTCGAAGAGGGAGCCGCCGGGTGACCTAACAGCTTGTTACTATGAGCGGGTCATAATAAGACTTCAGGCGCTCCACGTTGACGATGTCGCGCGCACGGCGGCGCATGTCCGAAGATTGCTCAACGGGTTCGATCAGATAGTTGACGGGTGAGGTGCGCTCGATGACACGGTAGGGCCCTTCGTATTTGGGAAGTAGTTTGCAAGAGAGGCCAGCTACAGAGGTCGGGATCGAGAGCCATACAACCGCACCAGGAAGGAACGTGGGCTCAGAAGTGGTGGAGCCATCACGAATACTCTTCTGCCGCTCTTGCTCTTGCGTCGTAAAAGTCTTGGCAAGCTCGCCACACTCTTCAGAAAGCCTGGCTCTCTCGGAAATAGGGGTACACTCAGATGGATCCAGCGTGTCCATGGTGTGTCCATGGTGTGCGACGGGTGCCTTCCGTAGAGCAAGTAGAAAGGTGAAAAACCGGTCGTGCTCTGAAGGGTGGTGTTGTAGGCATAGGTGACGAAGGGCAGTATATTATTCCAATTAGTGTGGTTGGCAGCGACGTACATAGAAAGCATGTCGCCGAGGGTGCGTTTAAAGCGTTCGGTGAGGCCATTCGTTTGTGGGTGGTAAGCAGTAGTTTTGCGGTGGACAGAATGGCACTCCGTCAGAATGGCTTCGACGATTTCCGACAAGAAGACACGGCCTCGATCGCTGAGAAGCTCTTGGGGTGGTCCGTGGCGCAGTATGAATCGATGCAGCAGGAAGGACGCAACATCGTGCGCAGTAGCTGCAGGGAGAGCGGCGGTTTCGGCGTATCGCGGTAAATGGTCAACGGCAACGATGGCCCAGCGGTTACCAGCCGACGTCAGAGGAAGTGCTCCATACAAATCGATACCTACGCGCCCAAAGAGACAGTCAGGGCAAGGTAACGGTTGCAGACCGGCGTGTGACATGTGTGCTGACGGTTTACAGCGTTGGAAAGTGAGGCAAAAGCGAACGAACTGCTGCATGTAGTGGTACATCCCGCGCCAGGTGTATCATTGTCGTATGCGGTGGTAAGTTTTGGATACCCCAGAGTGCGCACATTGCGGATCAGAATGGAAAGATTCACATATCTCCAACCGCAGACTGCGGGGTATGACGAGTAACCACTGCCGGTCATCGGAGTCGTAATTGCGTCGGTGTAGGAGGCCGTCAAGGATGGCGAAATGGTGAGCTTGACGACGCAAAGCACGCGTGGATGTTGTTGCGGACAGATCAGAGAGCAAGTCGCTCAGAGGGGCGATCCAATTATCCTTTCGCTGTTCGGTAGCGAGGATGTCAACATCGATGGCAGATACAGCAATTGAGGTTACTGAGCAGGGCTCGCCGTTTTTAGGTAGAGGGGAGCATGAGAGGGCATCAGCGTCAGCATGCTGGTGTCCGTTGCGGTACAGCACATGGATGTCGTAGTCTTGTAAGCGAAGAGCCCAACGGGCAAGACGGCCTGAGGGATCCTTCAATGATGAAACCCAGCATAGTCCATGATGGTCGGTGACGACATCGAATGCGCGACCATAAAAATAAGGCCGCAACTTTGTAAGAGCCCAGACGATCGCCAGGCACTCTTTCTCCATTACGGTGTAGTTTGTCTCGGCTCTCGTGAGCGTACAGCTTGCATATGCTATGACATATTCAGAGAATCCGGGTTTTCGCTGCGCCAAGACAGCGCCGATGCCTACACCACTGGCGTCCGTGTGCACCTCCGTTGGGGCTCTAGGGTCGTAGTGGCGTAGACTGGGAGGCGATGTCAACAAATGGCGGAGCTTCGCGAACGCGTCGTCGTACTCGGATGACCACGAATTGAGGGGCCCGTTACTTCCAAGGAGCTTCGTCAGTGGTGATATGATCGTGGCGAAGTTTTGTATGAAGCGTTGGAAGTATGAGCACAGGCCCACGAAACGACGCAGTTCTTTGACAGACGCAGGTTTGGGGAATTCGGCCACCGCCCGAAGCTTGGCAGGATCAGGAAGAATGCCGTCATTTGACACGACGTACCCCAGTATAGTGAGTTGCCGTGCTGCAAAGCGGCACTTTTTCAGATTTAGTTGCAAGCCGGCATTGCTCACACGTGCGAAAACTTCTTTCAGATGTTGGAGATGCGTGGAGAAATCCGGAGCAAAGACAATGACATCATCGAGGTAACAAGAGCACGTGTACCATTTCAGGTTGCACAGAACGGTGTCCATCATGCGCTCAAAGGTCGCAGGTGCATTACATAGACCAAACGGCATGACGTGGAACTCGTACAAGCCGTCTGGCGTAACGAAGGCGGTCTTTGGTCGAGCGTCATCAGCCATGGGTACTTGCCAGTCTCCGAGCGTAGATCGAGAGAAGAATGAAATTCGGCTCCATGAAGGCTGTCAAGCGCGTCATGGATGCGTGGCAGTGGATAAACATCCTTGCGAGTGATCTTATTGAGCTGTCTGTAGTCCACACAGAACCGCACAGAACCGTATTTCTTCATAACAAGAACAACAGGAGACGCCCATGAACTGTCCGAGGGCCGAATAACGTCGCGTCGGAGGATATAGTCAACCTGATCATTATTACTCGACGTTCAGCAGGCGACACGCGATATGGACGTTGCCATAAAGGTGGATGGGCACCAGTGTCGATGCGATGCGTAACAACGGACGTGCAACCAAGAGAACTTCGTCCGACATCGAAAGAAGAACGATATTCTTGCAAGAGGTCCAGAAGTTGGGAATGCCGTACGGCCGTAAGGTTGTCAGCGATGGAGGGGCCAAATACATCAGCAGATGACGAATCAGAAGTGGAAACAGCATTGATGGTACGCGACCTGGGACAGCGAGTATCATCGGGTACGTCCAGGACTTGTGCCTCGTCGACTCGTTCCACTCTGCCGAGACATTCCCCGCGAATTAAGGTAAAATTAGCCGCGTTGCCCTGGTTGACTTGCACGGTCACGAAAGGTACTAGCAACCCTTTCCTGCTGCAAGCGCGGTCAAATAGCGAAACGAGTGCAATGGTGTCGGAGAGACCGGCGCAGTAGACAGACACAGCCGTTGTCAAGTGTGGAGGCACTGTTGTATCGTCTTTCGTTAGAATCTCGCTCAGTGTCGAGGGACTGTCTTCTGGCGTCAACAGCGAGAAGGGTGAGAGCTCAAGTTCGGCGGCGGCACAATGGATGACGGCGTCATAGCGGGAGAGAAAGTCCCATCCCAGGATGACGTCATGAGAGCATGCCGGAATGATGATGAACTGGGCGACATACAGAACGTCCTGAATGACAACGCGAGCTGTGCACCCTGCTGTAGGATGAATACGATGCAAACTTGCAGTACGGAGGGACAACCAAGAAAGTGGCGTCGTCACTTTTCGAAGTAAGCGGCAGAAATTTTCGTCTATAACTGATACGGCAACTCCAGTGTCAATAAGAGCCGATGCACAAACACCATCCACAAGCACGTCAATGACATTCGAGGGTATGCTCTGAGAGCTTTCACATTAAAAAAGCGTCGCAGTCCTTGCATCGGGGACTGCGACGACTAGTCTTCCCGCTCATGAGCAGTCACACTTGGCCGCATGGGGGACAGCGAACGACGTCGTGGAGATGGCGATCTTCGAGATGGACCTGGGCGAGACCGAGGTGGCATAGACGGTGGTTCTTCGCGATAAGGACGGCTGAGTTGGCCAGCAACAGGTGAAGAAATTGGAGCCGGCTGTACGCGATGGCAATAATGGGCCACGTGACCGGCGTAACCGCAGGCAAAGCAGATGGGCCGGTTGTCGGGTGTGCGCCATCCATTCACCGGGGTAGGTCTCACCGATGTCGCAAGGGCAGATGGACGGAACGGTGGCTGCATGGTGGACTGAAGCTAAGGCTGAGGGGTTAGGTCAACATACGTAGCGGGCATACCCGCTGCAAAGGACGGAGGTCGAGTGGCAGCTTCGGCGTAGGTCAGAGGGGCGGGTGCTGGAACGACTTGGGGCGGCCAGGCGACCACTTGCGAGTAACTCAGGGGCGCAGGAGCAGGAGGCTGTGGGGGGTGGTACGCAGGCATTACCTCCGCTATTTCCTGTTCAATCGCTCGACGGATGGGAAGGAGAAGGGTAGAAGTCGATTGTTGAACAGCCGGTTGGTGGGCAAAGCGCAGGAGCGAGAACTGACGTGCGATTTCCTCGCGGATGAAGGACTTTAGGTCTGCCATCAACGTCACTTGGTCACAACTGGCCTCCAAGCCAGCAAGCGTTGCAGCTCGTGATGATGAGCGTCGGGTCATCGAACGCTGCCGGCGGAGCTCCTCGTAGCTCTGGCACAGTGTGATGACCTGAGCCACTGTGCCGGGGTTTTCGGCGAGCAGCATCGTGAAGGCATCATCGTCAATGCATTTCATAATGTTTCGGATCTTGTCAGACTCGGACATGGTGTGATTGGATTTGTTGCATAGGTCCAGGACGTCTTTAATATAGCTGGTGAATGACTCACCAGCCTCCTGAGCACGTTCACGTAAGTGCTGCTTGGCTTGCAGCTTGCGCACAGCAGGGTGGTCGAAGACGTTGATGATTGTGGTCTTAAAATCGGACCACGTGGTAAAATCGTACACGTGGTTGTTGTACCACAAAGTGGCAACACCCGTAAGGTACAATACCAAGTTGGTCAGCTTGCCGTCCTCGTCCCAATTGATGGGGATGCTCACGCACTCGTAACTGGCGAGCCAGTCCTCCACGTCAGTGCCATCAGCGCCAGTGAAGATGGGTTTATCGCGGATTCTGGGGACACTGGGACAAGGGGGTGGCATTGGAGGAGGCGTTTGCTGAGAAGCGTCGTGGAACATGGTAGATGGCAGGGTACGTGATCGTAGCTCCAAAGGCATAGACGGGGATCGCAGCACTCTCCACCAATTTGTTAATGCGTTTATTAGCCAACAACCAGCGAGAATATACAATGGCGACAGTCACGGCCAAGCACGGGGTCTCAGCGCGAGCGGCGTCCTTGTTGGGTAGCCCCACTAGGAGGTACTCAAGAGTTCGATCCATTTCAGAGTTCGAAGGCTTCGCTACAATATATATATATATATATATATATATATATATATATATATATATATATATTCATAAATATATATATATATATATATATATATATATATATATATATATATATATATATATATAAAAGGAAAAAAGTGTATATACATAAGGACTCGTTTTTCCGTGTTTTGACACAGTATTAAATGAGATCTGACAGAAAATAATGGCAACGAATGTATAGGGGTAGTTGTTAGAACCAATGTAATGTAAATAA
The DNA here is from genome assembly GCF_043290135.1 of Rhipicephalus microplus. NCBI lineage: Eukaryota > Metazoa > Arthropoda > Arachnida > Ixodida > Ixodidae > Rhipicephalus > Rhipicephalus microplus. The sequence continues at coordinate 54,103,597 of NC_134709.1, read as the reverse complement.
GAAGAAAGAAAAGTGGGTGAAGAGATATTTCTTTACCCACTTTTCTTTCTTCTTTTTTACGTTACATTAGTTCTATTGACTTCCCCTATACATTCCTTGGCATTACTGTCTGTTAGATCTCATATATATACATTTACATTATAATCTATATATATATATATATATATATATATATATATATATATATATATATATATATATATATATATATATATATATATATATATATTGATACACAACAGCCGGCACAGCCTGGCTGCAAGAAAGAGAAAGACGACGTTGGTGGCTGGTTGTTGATGAACTGTCGCCATCTTGTTCGCTGAGCACGGTGCACGGTGCATATATATATATATATATATATATATATATATATATATATATATATATATATATATATATATATATATATATATATATATATATATATATATATATATATATATAAGCCCCGCCACGGTGGGCTAGTGCCTAAGGTACTCGGCTGCTGACCCGCAGGTCACGGGATCGACTCCCGGCTGCGGTGGCTGCATTTACGATGGAGGCGGAAATGTAGGCCCGTGTGCTCAGATTTGGGTGCCCGTTAAAGAACCCCAGCTCGTCGAAATTTCCGGAGCCCTCCACTACGGCGTCTCTCATAATCATATGGCGGTTTTGGGACGTTAAACACCAGAAATCAATATATATATATATATATATATATATATATATATATATATATATATATATATATATATATATATATATATATATATATATATATATATATATATATATATGATAACATTACGTCGACAAAGGAACTGTAACCTGACATTCGTCCGACGCTGCAACAGAGAAGCATCAGTGTTCAACAACATGCTTCGGAATTTTTGCCGCTATTCCCGGCTAGTTTGCTACCTCGATCATGAAATCGAATGGTTACCACCCACACGCGTCCTCGCAGCAGACGGCCTTCATATGAGCTTCGAGGGTGTGTCGTTGCTTGCAAGCCACATCCGCCGCCTATGCTTCAGGAGACCGGTGGATGCGACATCAGCTGCCTGGTGCGATTCATCAACGATTCAGCATCGCGCGCCCACATGAACAAGTCGCAATCTACACAGCCTACGTCTTGCCTACCGCCGTCTGCGGTCGTTGCATCACTTTCGCCGTCTCAACCACCCTATGGACTCCGGAACAAAGGCACAACCACGAGAGGAACCAACTGACTAACACAACGCCAGCTGGGTGAGAGTACTTTATCTGTTGGCTCAATGAATTTTTTAAGGACCAGGAAGGTTATAGAAAAACGGACTCGTTGTGAATCGCACATTTCTATGCTTAGAATGTATGTCGCGGCAACAAGTGCTCCTAAAGGTTTACAACTAAAACTGCAGCTGGCCACATCAGAGATGTCAAAGAAAAACCTGTCAAGGTGGCACAACACCTTAAATCGGGCGTCTGTTGAACTAACCAGCATACTTATTAGCCATTATAAATCATCAGAAAAAGGTCTGCGGAATCAGGAAAAACAGCTTGTGCAATCCTCTCAGTTTACGACTGAAGAATTAAAAACTCTCGAATTATATCGGTCACAGAAGTTAGCTGAGCTGGATGCTAAAAAGTCAAAGAAGGTCGCGCGTGACAACTTAGGAAAAAAGGAATGCTCCCGATGAGGAAACATTCTAACTACAGCTGAAATGCGCCAGCCCGAGCTGGAAAGTAAATATTCTGGACAGGATAACATTATAAACTTGTCATGTTACGATCTATCAATTGAGGAACGTAGTGTGTTATCTCGAGGACTTAATTTTTGCCCTGCAACAGGAGGCTATAGTGAATTTCAGTTGGTGAAGGATCTTCACAATTTCGAACGTAACATGCGCCTCCGTGAGTACTTTTATGATCGGTCCTCGGCTCACAATACCGATAGCTCATCATTGCCATCTTACAAGCATTGGACACCCCCCTCCCAAAGAGACAAATGTCTGGACCTTTATATCAGAGCTGTACAACGCGATGTCATGCAGGCATATAAAGAACGTACACCATTGCACCGCAACCTTACTGACAGAGAGCAACAAGCAATTGAATCCCTCGCTGGTCGTAATGACATAATTATGAAATCTGTAGATAAAGGAGGCGCCATTGTTGTAATGGGCAGAAACAAATATATCAGCGAAGGCCATAGGCAGCTCAGTGATGCATCATATTACAAGCGGCAAGATCATGACCCAACAAACGAGTTCAAAGATATTGTTCGCGATACTTTGACTGCGCTCTTTAATGATAAAAAAATGAGCTATGGCACTCTGAAATCCCTAATACCGTTGAGCTCAGTAGCTGGCAGGTTTTACCTTCTTCCCAAAATTCATAAGAGAGATAATCCCGGTAGACCGATAATTTCTGGAATTGGAACAGTGACTGAGAACCTTTCCCGTTATGTAGATAGCCTCATCAACACCATTCCGTCCAGCTTTTCTTCTTACATTAAAGATACCAATCACTTTCTATCAGATATTGTTGACCTACAGGTTCCTCAAAATTCGTTTCTCGTTACGTTAGATGTCACGTCACTATATACTAATATCCCTCACTCAGATGGCATCGAGGCAGTTATCTGCGCGTACAACAATTGCGACGCCAACAAACCAGTTTCCGCATCTACGTTAGCTACGTTGCTTAAGCTCATTCTTGAACTTAACAATTTCGAATTTGATGGGACACATTATGTTCAAGTTAGCGGTACATCTATGGGCACAAGAATCGGACCAAACTACGCAAACATATTTATGGGGCTCCTTGAAAACAAATTTTTGCAAATTGTGAATATAAGCCATTTTACTATAAGCGGTTCATCAACGACATTTTCGTAATCTGGCACCATAGTGAATCGCAACTTCTTTCTTTCATAGCAGATCTTAACAACGCTCATCCGGCGATTTCTTTTTCGCACTCATATTCACCTGTGAACATAAGCTTCCTTGATGTCATGGTCACTCTACGTAACGGGAAGCTGATAACTAATCTTTACAGGAAACCCACAGATAGGCAGCAATATCTTCACTTCAGTAGTAGTCACGTGAAACACAACAAAACTAGTATTCCTTACAGCCAAGCAGTCCGTTTTAAAAGAATATGCTCTGATAGCAGCGAATTTTCCCGCCACTGCGAAGAACTTCGGAGCGCGCTCGAAAAACAGAGCTATCCGGCCAGCATAATCACAGACGCCATCAAACGTGCAGAAGAGCTTGACCGTTCAGACCTGCTGAGTACTAACAAAAGACCCAAAGATTGATTGATTTGTGGGGTTTAACGTCCCAAAACCACCATATGATTATGAGAGACGCCGTAGTGGAGGGCTCCGGAAATTTTGACCACCTGGGGTTCTTTAGCGTGCACCCAAATCTGAGCACACGGACCTCGACATTTCCGCCTCCATCGGAAATGCAGCCGCCGCAGCCGGGATTTGAACCCGCGACCTGCGGGTCAGCAGCCGAGTACCTTAGCCACTAGACCACCACGGCGGGGCGAAAAGACCCAAAGATTGTTCGCGGACTAATCTAATTTTGACACATGCGGCCTCAGCTCCAAATGTGAACCATATCTTAAACATTTTAACATTTTAATACAGAGCGAGCGGCTCAAAGGAATCTTTACAGAACAACCACGCGTGGTCTACCAACGATCGCGGAACCTTCGTGATTTACTAACCTCATCTAAAACCACGTGTTCACATCATGAAGGCTGTCATCCCTGCAACAAACACGTTGCAAAGTGTGCGCGCACATCACGACCTCTAAAACAGTTTCAAGTACATCGTCCAGTTTTTCTTTAAAGATAAATGGGAACTACACGTGGGATAGTATCAACGTCATCTATCTTCTCAAGTGTTCAACATGCGGTGCTCAGTACATAGGTCAAACAGAGACAAGTTTCAGAATTCGTTTGAATGATCACCGTGCACATGCCGTAAGCCTCCCTAAACTACCGCTGTCGAAGCACGTCAGTATGCCTGGCTATGGTTTCGACAAAATTAGGGCCACTATTATTCAGTCCGGTTTCAAGACAAATCACGATAGGGAAGTGAGGGAATCCTTCTTGATCCACAAATTTAACACCATTCGTTCAGGTATCAATGAAAATGTAGGAAAGCTCACCTGCCTCGCACTATAACAACACGACTTCTTAGATTAGTAAAATATTTTAGTGTATATTAAATTGTATATTAGTCAACCGTGGTTTCTTTACTTCTGAGCTCTTTTACATGTCCTGCCAACCATACTGTGCCCCACGTGTTGATGCGCAAGGCAATTTGAAACTTGTATATTCATGCACCCATCACATGTCAGTCATGTCAACACAAGGTTCTGACAGATTACCATTTTTTACTTTGATTGTCCTAGCTGCTATACCGAGAGTTCATCACGTGATCCTATAAAAGCGGCTGCATTGTATCATACCTACTTACTCTGACGAAGGCCGTGCCATGGCCGAAACGTTAGTAAATACGATCCTTTTCTTATGTGCTATCTGCAAGTTAATTCAATATATATATATATATATATATATATATACATATATATATATATATATATATATATATATATATATATATATATATATATATATAAGCTGGAGTGTATTGAAGTTGTGAATAAGGTACGACTCTCTATATTTTTTTGTATCTTGCAGAACGGAAATTTTATTGGAGTATGTGGAGTTTGAGATGGTCGAATTTGTGTCTTCCTACATTAAAATGATGTACCACTGCTCTTGGTAACTCCTATGCTATGTTCTTATTCTCTCATAAACAGGCTGTCCTGTTTTACCAGTTCACTGTTTATGACAATATGAACATTCGAACGTCTGTAGATAACGTTTTCACTAATACAGGTAAAACTCGATTTTATATAGTGGACATTATCAGTCCCGGTGCCTTTAAATATTATGTCATCTTGAAGGTGTTTGCAAGTGTTGATAAAAAAGACAATGGCCAACCAGCCATTCATCTTTTTTCTTGCCTCAGACAGCGCCTCATATATGTTCGGAATAGGCCGCATCTTGCTGGCATTCATAAAATAGATGCGCTGATTGAGATGTGGACGCCATATCTGGCAGTGCCACCAGGAAATATGAGGTTGTGCTAGTGTTTCCTGTTAAGAGACATGCATTCTCATCATCAATGAAAATGGAAACTCAGTAGGAAGCTGTCTCGTGTGAATAACATTACGTTTTTATTATCAGCATTGTTTGACCCCGGCAAGCGCTACAAGTCGTCTCACAGATTTTGTACAATTGCCTAAAACGACTCGCATGCAAGATCTGCAACTAACACCCCCACCCCCCTCCCGCCTTTGCACGAAAGTGTTCTACAATCGACGTGCTTTAGTAGCGCCTCCAACACCATATTAACTTGCGGCCAGTGGCTACAGCCATTCGTGTTACCTGTGAAGTCATGATAGCGTGATAAGTTCAAGACATCTTGTAATCATTCTGTAGCTTGTGTCGACTGTCACGTTTTGCGCTGGGTGAGGCCCTTATTTCCCTTTCCTGTTAAGAAGCGCTATGTATATATTTATTTATTTATTCATTTATTAATGTGAAATTACTCTCAGGGTCAGAGGTGTTATAGAGAAAAGTGGTATATTTAAAAAAAACACAAAACAAACGTTGTTCTGTAAATACAATGTTAGCTAAAAAATAATAGTAGAAGTTGTAATGATGAGAAAGCATATTAGCATAGTAGAAACAAGTAACAGTAACAGTTTTGACTTAACAAACAAGAATAGGACAGTTTGCCAAGAAAAGAATCACATAATTTGTTAGTTGCATGACAGTACACTTGAGCTTAAAACATCATGAAAATGGGAGTGATGGGCATTGAACAAGATTGATCCGGGAAGATCGTTTGAGTCTTTTGAGGTTCCGGCAATAAATGACTCATAACATGTGCGAGTTGAACATCGCAAGATTCGCCCCTTTTGGGGATGGTCAGAACAAGAGGAGTTCTATGATGAAGGGAAAATAAGATCGTCATGCAGGGTGTGACTGTAGTATATTTTGGTAAAAAATACATACGTAGGAGAATTCGCGGGGACAGGCGAGCGACGGAAGTTCTAAGGAGTTTTTCATTAAGGTGATATTTATGGTGCAACTCTAGTTGCCACGGATAAAGCGGAGGAATTATTTTGGAATAGCTCAAAAGCAGAGCTTAGTACTCCAGTGTACGGGTCCGAAATGCATGCGGCACACTCTAGTTACTTCGTATTAAGGTGTTGTGAAGGAGGAGTTTTCAGGGGACAGGGGCAGAAGAAAAGTTATGCTGGAGATTAACTAACGAACGGTCAGCATTACTAATGATTTTGGTAATGTGAACAGATCAGATGAGAGGGTTAGTTAGTTAGCGATTGGAAGCGATAGGATGCTACGAGTTCAAGAGCGTAGTTTTCCAGCACATAAGTAGTGGAGAAAGAAGATTTGCGGGAAACAAGTAAGACTTCACATTTATTGTTGTTTAGCTCCATTAGTCAGGTTTACACCCGTTAGATACAGAGTTAGGTTCATTCTGAAGAATTGTTAAGTCGTTTGGGTCAAAGAATTCTCGATATATTACACAAACATCAGCAACAAATGAGATTCTGGGATTATTTTTAATGTATGCAAATCCTATTAGTTTATCAGCACGTCACACTGCCGTATTACAGATTACTGTAATATTCTTAAAGAATGATTTGTTCGTGCAGGCACAACTAATTCCCAATCATTGGTCTCAGCGAAGCGTGGCATATCTACTGAAGTTGACTCACAGTACTTCTAGAAAGAAAAATCAAGTCTGCCATTCACCACCTAATTATTGTTTATTTTACAATTCATTGCCTATTCCTGTGTTTACATTCAAACATCGTTTGAAAAGGAACGTTGACAACCCGGTCACAAAGGCAGGGTTCCCGGCAGTCAGGAGAATGCCCGCTCCCTGATTGGCAGCTTCCGCTCTGAAAGAAATTTAAGAACAAGACATTATGTTTCAGTCTATATATATATATATATATATATATATATATATATATATATATATATATATATATATATATATAACTCACGTCGCCATGGCTACTGATCCCCCGCCGGGGCGCCTATGAAAGCAGGCGTTTGGTGCGTAGCGACACCACGGACCCGAGCTAACAGGAGAGTTACGACTCCCTCCCACGCCTAGCCGTGCGTGGCTCTGCCGTGCGTGGCTCTGCCGTGCCCGGGGAAAAGAGGATCCTGGGCGTTGATCCGACGCCGGGTGATTGGACCTTTAAGGCACCCGGCAGAGGCAACACACCCCTTTGGCCCCGGCTTCGCCTAGACGGCACCCCTGGGCTGACCTACCCAGGGGAAATCGGCAGTCGCCTTTTCCTATCTCTCTCTCTCCCACACCTTCGTCTTTTCTCCTCTTTAAATCTATCCTATCTTCTAATTTCTTCTGTTACTTCCCCAATTTCATGGGCGGCTTGGGTTAACCTTGTACAACTAGCCAATTTTGGCCTACGCGCATTAGGTTATCGTAGCGGTGTACGGCTGGCGTCTGCATGTTTCGCGTTTCATGAATCTTGTAGCGTCCCCTCGTTGGGCTCCGTGGTGGGTGGCCGCCATCGTTACTAAATTACATTCCTCTACCATGCATAAAAGCTTTCCACTCCTCAATGATCGTGCCGCTTTAAAGCGCGTACGCACCGAAGAATTTTCCTTTTTCAGCCGACCCAAAGAAGTATTCACTCGTTATCATGTTGCACACAGTGAGAAGCCCAACAAAACAGCCAGAACAGTGTCCCCGTTCATAGTATCGCGGTCCCTGACAGCCACATTAGGTGATGGCTACAAAGTTACAAAAATGGCTAGTGGCGACCTTCTTTTAGAACTCCGTGACAAAACACAATTTGACAAACTAAAGAACCTTGCAACATTCGGCGACATTCCCCTCAGCGTAACACCTCATCGATCCATGAACTCTGCACGTGGAGTTGTTTCTGACACAGACCGCCTTGACCTGAAGGAGGCTGAACTCCTCGAGGGCTGGAAAGAACAGAATGTGACCAATGTGAAGTGAATTGTCATCCGAAGGAACAATCAGGAAACCCCCACAAAACACTTGGTACTGACCTTTGCCACCAGTGAACTACCACAAACAATAGAAACTGGCTATACAAAGACACCGATGAGACCCTACATACCAAACCCCCGCCGATGTTACCAGTGTCAAAGGTTCGGCCATGGTTCTCAGAGCTGTTGTGGTCGACCTGCTTGTGCCAAATGCGGTGCCCAAGGCCACATCTCTGACAAATGTAATGAAACCCTACATTGTGTAAACTGTGACGGAGACCACGCGTCATATTCACTTTCCTGTTCACAGTGGAAAAAAGAAAAAGACATCATTACACTGAAGATTCGCGAAAATATCTCCTTCAAGGAAGTACGCCGAAGGTGTTCGGCTTTTCACGGCACAGATTACACTGATGCGGCGCGTCAGGGGGCAGCGTCGCATCACCCTCCGCCACTACCTAGGCCCACGCAAAGTGAGCCATCGGGTGTGGTGTCCACCCCCATGGTGGAAGCAGCCAAGCCTGCTCCACCTACCAAGCCAGAGACTCAGGCGACTCCAGGGTCGTCGGGTCGACCGACCCTGTCTCACCAGGCGAGGTAGCAAATACGCAACAGCAGCTCGCGTACGAGAGCGTCCAGTGCTTCACGTGAGGAAATGGACACAAACGCGGTACCTCAGGTGCCGGAAATGCGGCGTGGCTTCCTAGAGTGCGCTAAAAGAACCAAGAAACCAATAACAGTGCCAGACGACGGCCCTGCTACTTAAGTTACAACTTCCCACTTGAACAGCCACTTCAGTTTCGTACACACAGCACCACTTTCCATCAAATATGAAAACACAGATTGAACAATGGAATGTCAGAGGCCTTCTCACAAACCTCGACGACGTCCAAGAACTTCTACACATTCACTCACCAAAAGTGCTGTGTGTACAGGAAACACACTTAAAATCTAAACACACCAACTTTCTACGCAGATACATTATTTTCCGAAAGGACCGCGATGATGCCGCGGCATCATCTGGAGGTGTAGCTGTTATAGTTAAGCAAGGTTTAACATGTAAACACTTGAAACTCCGAACGTCTCTTGAGGCAGTGGCTGTTCGAGTGGTGCTTCTAAGCAAACTCGTCACCATTTGCTCTATATACATACCTCCACAGTTTCAACTACACAAACATGAATTCCAGTCCTTGATAGATGAACTTCCCGAACCCTATCTTGTTCTAGGGGACTTTAATGCACATAACAGGCTATAGGGCGACTCTCGTTGCGACGCCCGAGGTCGACTGATTGAACAGTTTCTTCTCTCTTCAAGCGCGTGTCTTCTGAATCGAAAAGAACCAACCTATTATAACCTCGCTAACAATACCTATTTCTCAATATACCTAGCATAGTATCTCCATCGCTTGTGCCTCTACATCACTGGAAAGTCATAGGTAATCCCTACGGAAGTGACCATTTTCCCGTAGTTTTGAGCACACCGATATCAACTGAATGCCCGCCCCAGGTTCCGAAATGGTTATTAAGCAAAGCCAACTGGGAACAGTTCTATGCCATCACTCATTTAAAGTGGCGTGACATATGCACTTTAAGCATTGATGCGGCTGTCGACTACTTTGCAGCGTCTCTGATTGATGCAGCAACAAAAAGCATACTACAAACGAATGGACACCCTGAAAAACGACGTGTGCCATGGTGGAACTCAGAGTGCCGAAATGCATGCAGGCAGCAAAACAAGGCATGGAGGTTGCATCGGAACTCACCGACAGCCGAAACTCTTGCCACTTTTAAGAAAATGAAGTCTCAGGCCAGGATAACGCGTCGGCAGGCCATTAGAGAAAGCTGGCACAAGTTTTTATCGGGGATTAATTCATATACTCAAGAGGCTAAAGTCTGGAACATGGTTGGTAGAGTAGCAGGAAGACAAGTGCATTCACTCCCACTCGTAAACACACAGGGTGACAGCCTGGAAGATCAGGCGAACTTCCTCGGTGCACACTTCGAGCAGGTCTCTAGCTCGTCACACTATACTGAAGCTTTTCAAAGATATAAAGCAAAAATAGAAAAGCAGAAACTGGAATACAAGTGTACAAAATACGAGGCATACAACCAACCTTTCAACTTAGCTGAGCTACAAACATAACTAAACTCCTGCAGTAATTCTGCCCCAGGCCACGACCATGTCATGTATGAAATGTTGAAAAACCTGCCGCTTGAAACGCGAAAAACTTTACTCTCCGTATACAATACTATCTGGCTTTCTGGCACCATACATAATTCCTGGAAAGAGGTCATTGTTATCCCAGGATAAACGCTGCGATTCGTCACCATACAAAAAAATTAAGACGAAATCAATGGGCCGCTTGCTGTGAGAGTGTATCAACGTTTGCGCCCTTGACAAAGATATGGGCAGTAATAAATAGTCTTTATGGGAAGATTCGAACACACAGGCTATTTGAAGCACTCGCTTTGAAACAAGGGATAGATTTGCAAACCTTTGCAGAGGATTTCGCAGACGTGTACACATCTGGTAGATCAGCAGGAGTGGCGATTCCTCTGTATCCCCCATTTTTTTTCATAACGATGGATACACCATTCACCTTTCGAGAGCTGGATATGGCACTTAGCAAATTAAAAAGACGCTGTGCCGTGGGTCCCGATTTGATCAGCAATCAAATGCTGACAAATCTACCATATGAGCGAAAAAGGGCCCTTTTGGACATATTAAATCATGTCTGGAGCACGGGAGAGATCCCATTTGTTTGGAAGACAGCATGGGTGGTGCCAGTCCTTAAGTCTGGAAAGGATCCTGCTAGCCTCGCGTCATATCGACCGGTATCTCTTACATCATGCGTATCTAAGTTGATGGAAAGATTAATATGTACAAGAATAACTTGGTACCTTGAACAAGGAAGATGATGGCCATCGTGTATGACCGGATTTGGCCCACGACTGAGTGCCCAGGACAATGTTTTGGACGTATTAAGCCACATCGAGCGCCACCGCGTCAGCGGACTCTCGACACTCGCCGTCTTCATGGACGTTGCCAAGGCATATGATTGTGTGCTTCAGGCAGGCATCGTGAACGGGCTCCAAGCCATGGGTGTGTCGGGAAATGCTCTTCGGTTCGTACATGAATTTCTCAGAGACCGCTGTGTCCGTGTTAAGCTTGGAAATGTAACGAGTGAAGAGGGACGCGTTTCTTTCGGCGTCCCACAAGGAAGTGTTCTATCTCCCTTGCTTTTTAACGCTGCCATGGCCAGCCTTCCCGACACTCTACACTTAGCTATGAAAGCAGTTAAAATATCTATCTACGCCGATGACATCTGCATTTGGATCTCAGGGTACCAGCACAAACGTTTGGCCCAGATAGCACAGGGCGCTATTTTAATCATTGAGCGTCACTTTTTGACATTTGGCCTATTTTTATCAGCGGAAAAATCGGCCTTCATGTTCTTCCCGGCAGCGCGACGGAAGCCAACACGTCTGTCGCTGAATATTCGAGGCCACTTGATTCGCTGTGCAACAAGTGTCCGTTTCCTGGGCATTACCATCGACAACAAGCAATTACGGCGACGTGCGGTTAATGGTATAGTCACTGCATCAGTGCAAAGGATCAACGCTCTTCGTCGCATGGCAAGAGTTCGTTGGAGCAACAATCCTATGCCCATGCTTAAATTGAATGATGCGCTTATAATAAGCCGCATTCTTTATCAGCTGCCCCTGATATCACCATCACCCAGCCAGTTCGAACGCCTAGAGGCATTGCACAGAAAGGGTCTTCGCTTGGTGATGGGAGTCCCTCAGGCGGCTTCAAACACGAATGTCACCAATGAAGCCGAGTCTCTTCCGCTCCGCCTTTTGGCGTCTCAGGCCTTATTGACGCAGCGGTCAAGACTGGGCGAGTCCTTCGCAGGCACGGCGTTTTTCCGGCGGCTAAAAGCAAGAACTTGCTCACATTTCAACGCGGCACTAAGCACATTTCGATATTTAGGCTTGAAACTGCCTAAACGGTGCCCTATGGACCCGCCATGGACTTTTGTGGATGTTGCGTGTAACTTCAGCGTACCCAATCTACCAGCGAAGCACGCCAATCCAGCCGCGGAAGCAAAATTTCTTGCGCTGGACCACTTGAGCACCATGTACCGCAGCCACCTACAAGTGTACACCGACAGATCAGTGTGCACACAAATGGATAGCTGCGCAGCGGCTTTCTGCATACCCTGCATTAGCGTGTCATGGTCGGGCCGCCTGGATCGCGTGGTTTCATCCACAACGGTAGAAAACGCTGCAATCACGGCGGCTTTGCGAAAATTGCGATCCTTTTCTGCACGAGATGTTGTAGTGCTGACGGACTCCAAATCGGCGCTACAAAGACTGCATCGTGGCCTACGTCAAGATAAGTTCACTAGGCAATCTCTGGCACTAATCAAACACCTAAATGGCATGAGTTTTAATATAAAGTTCCAGTGGATCCCATCCAACGTTGGCATTGAGGGGAATGAAAAGGCTGATGCCCTTGCATGCGAAGCACGTACATCGTTTCCAAAAGTAAGAACTCCCAAGACTTACCAGAACAACAAAGATGTGATACGCAATCATTTCAAGGCGATCTACAAGTTTTCACACCAAGCATGTGTAATTCATCGACTTTCTCGTGAAGAAGCGACGCTGTTGTACCGCATAAGAACCGGCTCCGCATACACCCCGGCCTGGTCATTCAAGACTGGGAGATACGCTTCCCCGTTCTGTGTCTTCTGTGGTGGCATCGGAGATATTGAACATTTCATTTGGCTTTGCCCACAGTTTGATGTGCAAAGAGCAGCGATGACCCGCACCTTGCGAAAAGGCTGTCATAGGCAACGGACAGTATGACGTCATCTTTCCTGAAGGACCCGCGGCAACTAGGAGGAACGTGCAACGAATTTTGTAGGTCTTCCTGCGAGACACTGGGCTGTCTGACACGTGGTGACATTTTCCCAATTCAGGAGATGCTCAGGCGGAACAATTGCCGGCCATGCAGGCCAGGCTAACTCCGCCTGCTGCAACACCACCACCACCACCACCACCACCACCACCATCCCTATATTGAAACAGGGCATAGACCCTTCCTCAGTTTCAAGTTATAGGCCGATTGCACTAACCAGCTGGCTTTGTAAACTTTTTGAAAAACTGATAAACAGCCGACTTTTATATTTCCTTGAAACACACAATCTGCTTGACCAACACCAATGTGGGTTTCGAGAGGGTAGATCCACCACCGACCATCTGGTGCGTATCGAGACACAGATTCGAGACGCATTCGTCCACAAACAATACTTTCTTTCTGTGTTTCTCGATATCGAGAAGGCTTACGACACAACATGGCGTTTTGGCATATTAAGAGACTTGTCCCACCTGGGTGTGCGCGGTAGAATTTTTTCCATAATCGAGAGTTACTTGTCCAATCTGACATTCCGTGTACATGCGGGAAGTGTTCTCTCCCAAACATTTGTTCAAGAAACGGGACTACCGCAAGGTGGTGTACTTAGTTGTCCACTTTTTATTATCGAAATGAATTCCTTGCACCTGTCCATCCCCCGCAATATGTTCTATTGTACATATGTCGATGACGTCCAGCTTGGCTTTTAAGTCATGCAACCTGGCAATGTGTGAACGGCAGGTTCAGCTAGCTTTGAACAAGGTCTCTAAATGGGCAGAACAAAATAGATTCCGACTGAACCCACAAAAAAGCACATGTGTCTTGTTCTCCCGAAAGAGAGGTATGCACTCAGAACCTGACATTCAATTGAATGGTCAACGTCTGTCTGTTAAAGCCGAGCATAAATTCTTAGGCCTAATTTTGGACCACAAGCTGACCTTCATACCGCAAATTAAATATCTAAAAACAAAATGTATAAAAGCCATGAGTGTTCTGAAAGTGTTGTCACGTACTACGTCGTGTAGCGACAGGCAATGTCTCATGAATTTGTATAGGAGCCTCATTCGCACACGCTTAGATTATGGGGCCGTTGTTTATCAGTCTGCGACTCAAAGTGCTTTGAAGATGCTGTGTCCCGTGCACCCATTGGGCATCCGCCTTTCCACGGGTGCTTTTCGCACCAGCCCTGTAAAAATCCTTTACGTTAAGTCAAATGAATGGTCGCTTCATCTACAATGAACTTACACGTCCTTTGTATATTTTCTTAAGGTGAAAGCAGACAAGAAGCACCCCTCATACCCCACTATTAATGATTTGTCGAGCTCTATTCTGTTTCAAAACAGGCCTTCGATGAGGCAGCCCTTCTCAGTTCGCCTGAAGGGCCTAGCTGAGGAAACTGGAGTGTCACTTGAACACAGTTTATTGGCTCCTGCAGTACACCCGCCACCGTGGCAATGGCAGATTATAGACTGTGATGTGTCTTTCCTAGAAGTTACAAAACATGCACCCATTGCCCATATCCGAAACTACTTCCTGGAACTTCAACACAAATACACAAGTCCTGAGTTCTTTACAGATGCCTCCAAGTCTAACTCCTCTGCTTCCTACGCTGCTGTCGGCCCATCCTTTTCGGATGCTGGCCCTCTACATCCAGGCACAAGTATCTTCACAGCGGAAGCTTACGCGACACTTGTGGTGGCTAAACACATCAAGCAATCACAAATACAAAAAGCAGTAATTTATACGGACTCCCTCAGTGTGGTTACGGCTCTGCACAATCCTAAAAAACCCTGTCTTCGTCTCACTTTACTCTAGTTTATGCACACTCTACACACTCAAACAACATGTTGTAGTGTGCTGGGTGCCAGGCTACCGTGAGATCCAAGGCACCGTGATGGCGGATCAGCTTGCTGCATCCGTCCGCGAAATCAGTTCCACTACACCCATATCGATCCCGCCCTTTGATCTTAAGCCGTCTCTCAAACGAAAGCTCAGGGACTACTGGCAGAGCAAGTGGGATAGACACACACAAAACAAGCTACACGTTGTCAAGCCACACCTTGGCCATTGGCCACCAGTATCGAAATCACGTCTAACAGAGGTAACACTAACAAGGCTCAGGATAGGACACACATACACGACACACACATATCTTTGGTCCTGTGGCGATCCACCATTGTGTGACAGATGTGGTGAAGAATAAACAGTCCTACACATGTTAATCCCGTGCAAAGCGTTAGAAACTCTAAGGAAGCAGCATTTTCCATTACCCTACCGACAACATATACCTCTACACCCAGCAATGTTCGTCGGTAGGGAACCGCTTTTTAGTCATAAATAATTGTCAGCGTTTTTAAAAGAAATTCATTGTTTTCATAACATATACCCGGGCATTCCGTAGCACGACCTCTGCAGAGTGGTTTTTGCTGCGGTGGCTACACAAGAAAGCACTTGCCTCGCAGCCCTTGGACACAAGGGCGCCAAATATTTTCACACGTTTCTATTATCAAAACCTTTGTCACCCTTTTTACTTTGCATATCACGTCACTGTCATGTTTTTTAATACTTATGTTTTTACCCGCATTATAAAGAGGAATTTAAGGCCCCTATACAGCCACGCAACATATCATTGTTCACATCTCTATACTCATTGAAATGGCGCTCTTTGGCCATCAATTGGCCCTTGCGCCATAAAGCGCCACACATCATCATCATCATCATGGCTACTGCTGATGCTGACTGACACTCCCACGCTTAAAATTCAAATATATACAAAATAAAGTGGCTGGGGGATAGCTGCCGTGGTAGCTCAGTGGTAGAGCATCGAACACGTTACTCGAAGGTCGCAGGTTCGTTTCCTTTTCATGGCAAGTTATCTTTTCACCCACTTTACTTTTTTGACGTTTACATTACATTTCGGTCTAATAACTTCTATTATTTCCGTGGCATTATTGTCTGTTAGATCTCAATAATATTGTGTCAAAACACGGAAAAACGACCCCTTAAATGTACACTTCTTTCCCTTATATATATATATATATATATATATATATATATATATATATATATATATATATATATATATATATATATATATATATATATATATATATATATATATATATATATAATCACACGGGCATAAAATAGTTTCGCTTCCATCTTAAATGCAGCCGCCGCAGCCGGGATTCGATCCCGCGCCCTGCGGGTCAGCAGCCGAGTACCTTAGCCACCAGACCACCGCGGCGGGGCGTGTGTGGTAGCTGGTAGGTGTTCTCTGCCGGCAGCGAGTCCATTCACGAGTACTGCTTTTTTCGCGTGTTTTTTTAAGAAAGCTGTGCGATGCCCAGGTGTAGTGTATACTCGGTGCGAATCGCGTGCACCACTGGATCTACCTGGTAACACTTTTCCCGTATGTTCGCTTCATTGTTGATCAATAATGCATGGTATTTGCATTCTGAGCTCTCAGCTGTGGGCTCCGTTGGTTCTTCTAATTGTGTCAACTGTGGTTTTTAGTGTCGTAGCCATCGTGTCACGGTTGTAGAAGCTGTGCCGTTCATACGGAAGGAATATGAACTTTTTAGTTATCGGACTAATTATGTGTGTATTGTATGGTGTGCGCTCGCTGCGTGTCAGTTGTGTGCGAACTCAAATTACACACTTTACGTGCACGATCATGAATACAATACAGTGGTGCCTTCTTACCGACGTGAAGTACGTCAAGCTTTAGACTGGCGTTGCACGGAATAGCTACGAAGCAAGCTCTCAAAGTCGTGCATTACCACACTGACACTTTATTTGAGCAAAGAACAGCTAATCGGCCCGTAGATCGAGAAATCTGGCAAATAAAACACATTGGCAGATTTAACGTACAGTGGGAATCGATGATATGCGAAGCACGAATGGGAATTTTGATATGTCACTTTAAAATCAGCCCAACGTTACAAAGTGGAGGTAAATGGTGCCGCACATGACTTCCGTGGTATGATTATTATGTCTGGATGTGTCATTCACCTTTGTCATCCATTCACGTCACGTAACACCAAATTTGCTATATGCGCAGCTAGCAAAATGGCCGCGAGCGCATCATGAAGGGCCCAATATACTCCAATGTAGCGTTGACGCGCGCGCACTCGTGGCATTGCGACGCTACGTTAGCAAAACGCGAGTACGTTATAGTCGCGACCAGCACCCGTCAGCGCGGCCCGACGGCAACCGGCGCGAAATGCGACATGCTGCATTTCGCCCCGATGTATTACCCACACAACACTGCGTCTCCCGCTTTTCGTCACGGAGGGACGCCGGATGCACTAAAATTTGCATGCGTCAAAGCAACCCAGCGCGGCGTGCGCCGGCGAGTATATGGCAGGAGCGGCGCCTGGCATGGCAACGCCGGCGTGATGCGACGAAATGAACGCCAGCTAGCACGTGCATCGCGTCAAGTCGAAATGTATTGGCGTATTGACTGTTGCATGTAGTCATGTTCTCACATCACACGCATCTCATGATTATTATGTTTGCACCACTCATATACCTTCGTCATCCATTGGCGTCACGTAATACAAATTTAGGCATATGTGAAGCTAATGAAACGGCTGCGGGCACATCATGAGTGTGGCATGCAGTCATGTTGTTACATGACACACATGTCGTGATTATCATGTTTATGTGTGTCATTTACCTATGCCGTTAGTTCGCGTTGCGTAATGCCGAGTGTGGTACATGTGAAGCTAGGGTAACGGCCACGAGCGCATCATTAGCGTAGCATGTAGTCCCGTTCTTACATCACACGCATCTCGCGTTTATTATGTACGCACTAGTAGCATACCTTCGTCATCTATTTACGTCCTATAATACCAAATTTGGCACGAGTGAAGCTAGCGAAACGGCCACTGGCGCATCATGAGCTTGGCATGTAGTCATGTTGTTACATGACACGCAACTCATGATTACCATGTTCAACCAGTCACATACCTTCGTCATCCATTTCATCATCATCATCATCAGCCTGACTACGTCCACTGCAGTACAAAGGCCTCTCCCATGTTCCGCCAGTTAACCCGGTCCTGTGCTTGCTGCTGCCAATTTATACCCGCAAACTTCTTAGTCTCATCTGCCCACCTAACCTTCTGTCTCCCCCTAACCCGCTTCCCTTTTCTGGGAATCCAGTCAGTTACCCTTAATGACCAGCGGTTATCCTGTCTACGCGCTACATGCCCTGCCCATGTCCATTTCTTCTTCTTGATTTCAGCTATGATATCTTCAACCCCCGTTTGTTCCCTAATCCACTCTGCTCTCTTCTTGTCTCTTAAGGTTACACCTACCATTTTTCTTTCCATTGCTCGCTGCGTCGTCCTCAATTTAAGCTGAACCCTCTTTGTAAGTCTCCAGGTTTCTGCTCCGTAGCTAAGTACCGGCAAGATACAGCTGTTATATACCTTCCTCTTGAGGGATAGTGGCAATCTACCTGTCATAATTTGAGAGTGCTTGCCGAATGTGCTCCACCCCATTCTTATTCTTCTAGTTACTTCAATCTCGTGGTTCGGCTCTGCGGTTATTACCTGCCCTAAGTAGACATAGTCTTTTGCAACTTCAAGTGCACTATTACCTATCTCGAAGCGCTGCTCCTTGCCGAGGTTGTTGTACATTACTTTCGTTTTCTGCAGGTTAATTTTAAGACCCACCTTTCTGCTTTCCTTGTCTAACTCCGTAATCATGAGTCATCCATTTACGTACCGTAATACTAAATTTGGCATATGTGGCGCTAGGGAAACGGTCGCGAGCACATCATGCATGTGTCACCATTAGGGTTGGTCACTTGTGTTAGCCACGCAGTCATGTCATACCATATTAGTTTGCAACAAGCCATGTGAACGAAACCACCAAAAGAGCTGCAGGACCATGACATGTAAATTATGACATTCATGAATGACTACATGTCATGATTTTCATGTTGTGACTAGTCAGGCATGTTTTTCCGCAGTCATGTTATGCTATGCGAAGTTTGGTATTGATACCATTATCGAAACGACCAGGAGAGCTAAAAGTAGTAGGCGGATAGATAGATAGATAGATAGATAGATAGATAGATAGATAGATAGATAGATAGATAGATAGATAGATAGATAGATAGATAGATAGATAGATAGATAGATAGATAGATAGATAGATAGATAGATAGATAGATAGATAGATAGATAGATAGATAGATAGATAGATAGATAGATAGATAGATAGATAGATAGATAGATAGATAGATAGATAGATAGATAGATAGATAGATAGATAGATAGATAGATAGATAGATAGATAGATAGATAGATAGATAGATAGATAGATAGATAGATAGATAGATAGATAGATAGATGCCAAGGTCAATACGTTGGACGCTTACTTCTGCGCGTCGGACGCTATGGTCAACGCGCTCGAACGCAGGCACATATCTCTTGAGCCTAGAGAAATCGCAGCAGTGTTAACCATGGAAGTGGTCGAAGTCGAAGGAACTGAGATCGCCCCTGAAGACACCACCCTCGAAGCCGAATGGATCTCTAGCCACCGAAACAAGCAACGCAAGCATGCCTCGAACGCTCCAGCATCGCCAACTGGCCAGGGAAGCGCGTCCGATTCCCCAGTGCTGCACGGATCTGCCCAGCGTCTCCCTCGCAAACTCAGGCAACCGCGTCTGCCGGATGATCACGTAAAAGTTGTGATTCGCCCGAGGGACGGCCTCAATCTCTCCAAAGTGGGGAGATCTCTCCCTACGACTCTCCTGAAGACATCTCAGCAAGTCTTGTTAATGACGGCAACCCCACGATACTACAAGCTCGCCGAATGGGAAAGACAAACACGGTACTCATTTGTATTCGATGGCGACCAAGTCCCTTTCCATGTCTACTATCGAGGAGCCGAGTACAAATGTTACCTACATAAGAAGCGCACCGAAGTCTGCGACAAATGCGGGGCAATCAGCCACCGCTCCAAACCAAATGCCATAATCTGCACGCTGTGTGGCACAGCCAACCCTGCTACTGCTCATCCATGCACCCTTAAAAGTCTTCTGTGCGGCCAAGCCCACCAGACAGGTGAAAAAACCTGTCCTCAACGCTACCAGACACCTCGCCTTCTCATTTATCGTCGCCAAGAAAAAGCTAAGCTCCAACAACAACAGTACCTCTCAACCATGATTTCCACGCAAGATGCTCATCCGGAACGCCAAGAGGTGAAGCCTAGCGACACCCGCTCCCGCAGTACCAGTCCAACCTCGAAGCGTCGTGGCTCACGCAGCCGATCAAAGCAGCGACACAAGAATCCGCCCCAGGAGCTCCGATTGGGATCTGTGGCACCCGAGGCTTCGGATGGTCCCCTCCTTCAGCAGAAGCAACTCAGTCTCACCCTCGCCACCCCTACGGTAAGCTGGGCTAGCATTGCCTCCCAACCTGCTCCTACACATAATACAGCACCTACAAATACACACATGACCACACCTAATAAGGAAATCATGTTAAGTATTATCACACTGGAGCTGCGTTCACGTTACTACAAGAACTTCGCGTTGAAAACGCTGCTCTTCCGAAACAACTTGCCCAGCAACCTCCGTCCTCTTCTTTGATTCATTCTGCTGACCTCCACGCCAATACCAACCCCACCCCCCTACCCTCTAAACGAAAGGCTTCAGACACAGAAGAACCAGCCACACTATCGTCGCAACCACCTACCGCCTCAGCACTCATTTTGGCTGTAGAGTCTGTACCGCAGCAGCAACTCCACGAGACAATTCAAACCGTATTCGAACGGCAGTTACCGATAATGCTTGAACACACCATCGCGCAAACGCTAGAGTGATCCCTCGATTCAATCCTCACAGCAAAGCTAGAGCACCAACTCACCTTAATGCTCGACGGAAAGCTGGAAGCCCGAGCGACAATTATACAGAACAACCTTGAAGCCACACTTTCGAGTCTTCTTGCCAGCTACAATAGCAGAGTCACGGAGCTTGAGTGGTGTACACATCGCTCTCGCTCACACCCGCATCAGAAGCCTTATGGCCGCATTAACCAAGATGGCCAGAGTAATCTACACACTCAGTACAGCATCTGGCAGTGGAACTGCCGTAGCTACCGCCGTAAGAGGAGCGTGCTGCAACAATTTCTATCCACACTCGAAGAAACATATACACCAGGTATTATTGCTTTACAGGAATCAGGCGGACAGGCTTAAGCTGGTCGGATACGCCTTCTTTACGGCTGCTCAAGCCCCTGACAGTTGCCAAGTCCTTACCACCCTCGTGAAACGAAAAATCCCTGTAATTCAACACCCCACGCTCTCTGATACAGTGCCACACATTATATTGGAAATCCTCTCTTCATCTCTCCGGACATCCACCAGTATGTTCTTGGTGAATGTTTACAGCAGCCCACGACAACCACATCACTTTCACAAGCTCCTATCTTATGTCAAGAAGTTGGCAAGAATTTCCCCCCTCCTAGTGGTTAGGGGATTTTAACGCTCCCTCACCCGCTTGGGGCTACATTCACAACACCAGAGAAGGGCGAATGCTGTGGCGAGACACCCACAATCTTGGCTACACCCTTATCACAGACCCGGCATACCCTATGCGGTTGGGCAAGAGCGTTGCCAGAGACACAACTCGTGACCTCACTTTCACTGTGAACATTACGCATGTAGAGTGGTCCAACCTTCATGAACATCTAGGAAGCGACCACTACATAATACAAACGATCGTCAAGGCTGGCCCGCAGCGCAGGAAATCCAAACAGCTTGCCCTCGTTGACTGGGGTGTCTTCCGCGAGTTGCGGGCAATGGCCTCTATTGAATCTGCCACCTCGAACGACCAATGGGCAGCTTCCTTACTACGAGACGTTAAGCGTGCTACCAAGACTCCCCCAGAAGACTCCGTAGGCGACACGGTAGACACCAAGCTGCTGCACATGTGGGCGGCCCTCGCTGGTATGCGCAAGCGCTATAACTCTAACAACTTGGACCGCTTATTACGAAAACGCATTGCTATATTAACGCGTCAAATTGAAGATTACGCTTTTCAACTTTCCCTCCAGAACTGGCATCAGCTTTGTAACGCTATGGAACGCTTACCTAACGTGCCCAAAACGTGGAATATTCTTGGTAGTATGATAGAACCAACATCGACAAAAACTGCTCAGCGCCACTCCTTAATCACCACTCTGCACAATTATCCAGGTACCAATGAAGACCTTATCCCAGACCTATCTAGTCGGTACATTGTCAGTGCTACTTTGGTTGATCTCCCATGCTAAAATGGGGTGGATAATCCAGCCCTCGATTCCCAGATTACAAAAGCGGAAGTGAGGTGCGCAGTTTCACAACTGAGACCCCAATCAGCGCCTGGCCCGGATAAAATTACAAATAAAATCTTACGAAACCTAGACGAAGAACCACTTGAAACGCTTACATCTTATCTGCAAATGGTTTGGGAGTCGGGAGAAATACCAACAACATGGAAAACCGCCACAGTCATTCCGATACCTAAACCAGGAAAACCACTCACTATCGAGTACCTTCGGCTAATATCTCTCACATCCTGTGTCGGCAAGGTACTCGAGCATGTTATTCACACTCGACTACAAAGGTACATGGAAGAACATGCCCTCTACCCGCATACAATACTCGGATTCCGCCCTAAACGTTCGACACAAGACGTGATGCTGCAACTGAAGAGTCACATTATCGATGGTGAAGACGGCTCTCGGTATGGGACACATGCTATTCTGGCGCTAGACCTTACCAAGACATTTTACAATGAGCTACATTCATCCATCCTTGCCGCCCTCGCCACGCTCAACGTAGGCACCCGTACCTATCGCTACATCCGCAACTTTTTAACGGACAGGAAAGCCACACTCTCGGTCAACGATTTGCCTGCACCTTCCATCACTCTCGGTGGGAAAGGGACACCACAGGGGTCGGTCCTCTCTCCATTCCTTTTCAACCTGGCCATGCTTCACCTTCCGCCACTTCTAGAAGATATCCCCCACCTCCACCACAGCATATACGCGGACGATATCACCTTGTGGATTGCCAGAGGTAGTGACGGAGAGATACCAGACGCACTTCAATTGGCGATTGATAGAATCACAACTTACGCTGAACAACGATGATTGTCCTGCTCGCCCCAAAAGTCAGAGTTACTCGTCTATCAACCTAGATCTCCCTACAACAGAAACCTTCCCACGATAAATCTGCATGTGCAACATCGCCCTATACGAACAGTCCCTACCAATCGCGTATTGGGCTTCCGCATTCAGCAGAACGGCAGCAATTCGGAAACAATGCAACTACTACACCATCATGTCTATCAGACTACTAGGCTCATCTCCCGCATCGCCAATAAACAGCACGGCATGAAAGAGCCCAATCTCATACGACTGGTGACCGTCTTCTCCATGAGCAGAATCCTTTACGTTGCTCCATTTATGAAACTTAAGCTCACCGACAAGAAAAAACTAAACATAATAATCAGGTGCTGCTACAAGTGCGCACTGCATCTCCCCATGTCTACGCCCAATGCGAAACTCAATGACCTAGGACTTTACAATACTATAGACGAATTCATTGAAGCCCAACGTATATCGCACTACGAACAATTAGGCCAAACTCCTACAGGACGTCATCTCATGTGCTCACTCGGTATACCTTACGTCTCCCAGTTTGGCCAGAAACTCCCAATTTCTTCGGACATTCGCGACACTTTCGTGATTCCCCCCATACCACGCAATATGCACCCTGAATATAACGTGGAAAGATGAGTAGACCGCGCCAAGCAACTAGGCAAGCATTACGCGAAATCCAGGTACGTGGCGTATGTAGACGCAGCGGAATATTCTACGCATCGGGCCATGGCCCTCGCTGTCGCCACCAGGCCGCAGTACATAATTACCGCAACTGGCACCATTCGCGCAAACAAACCAGAAGAAGGCGAAGAAGCAGCCATCGCTCTCACCTACGCTTCAACACAAGCATCCTGCATCATCAGAGACTCCAAGACTGCCATCCGCAACTTTACCAAAGGTTTGATCTCCCAACCGGCGCTCCGAATTCTCACAAGTACACCTCTGTTACGTCGTCGCCGCGTTGAGATCATCTGGACTCCGGGCCACTCGGGGCTTGCGGGGAACGAACACGCTCATGACGCCGCCCGAGCTCTCGTCCACCGGGCGCGTCATCCAACCGAGCACCACCCCTCGCGACCTGACGTGGCTGAGCGAGAGATGATGGTTTCCTCGTTTCGCGACAATGCGAGGGACAGAATGGTTATCTTTGGAGAAATCCTAATGTATTACCGCAAGGCCAGACTTAAATACCCACCACCAGACAAGTGCCTTAGTAAGCAGCAGTCCACTACCTGGCATCTATTACAGACACGCACTTTCCCCTGTTCGTCATTGTACAGCCGTATTTACCCCGCTATTCACACACCACAATGCAAAACGTGCGGTGCACCTAACGCTGAGTTCGACCATATTATATGGGCCTGCCCCGAACCTACTTACTCAGTTAAACACAGCACGAACCCTACATTCACAATCACCACGGCCGAGCAGTAGGAGGCTTTGCTGCTCAGCACGTGCCCGGAGGACCAGCTCTGGGCTGTCCGATTCGCCGAAGACGCCGTCAGGATTCAAGGCCTGGCCGCCGCCTGGGGAAGGGGGTTACAGAGGGGGCCGTCTCCCGGCCCCCCGGCACCTTTGACCCCAGCAGGGACACTTGAATAAAGTTTCTTTTCTCTCTCTCTCGAGCCTAACCATGGCGCGTCCGCCTAAAGAGTTCAGGATTCGGCAGTGGAACTGCTGGGGGTTTACCTGCAAGAAGGCTGTTCTGCAGCAGTTCATTCGTTCTCACTCTGAAAAGCCGCACGTTATTTTGCTTCAGGAGACGCTTTCGGATTCTGTCACCCTGCCGGGTTACACATCTCACGCTCTTTATGGAGACGGACGAATGGGCATTTGCATGCTCGTATCTAAGGGATACACCTATATCTCGCATGATCTTTCTATGAACAGTAGTAAAGTGGAACACTCATTGGTCTAAATAATTCCAGGGGGTCATTTAAAGAGTAGCGTTTTCATCCTGTATAGTTATAGTTCACCAAATGACTCGAAACAAAGGTTTGCGGTGCTCCTGAGTAGGGCTGCCGCCAGGCCCGGTATCTACCCGCTTGTGGTGGCAGGTGATTTCAACGCTCTTCATCTGGGTTGGGGTTATCTACGGTCATCCCGTAAAGGCGAGGATTTGTGGCAAGCAGCGTCGAAATTGAACCTCATTCTGGCCACGGACCCAGCATTTCCGACCAGGATGGGTAACTCCTGCACGAGGGACACCACGCCGGATCTTACTTTTGTTAAAAATGTTGAATCTGCTACTTGGCACAACTTGCACGTGGATCTGGATAGTGACCATAATGTCTTAGCTACCCATATCAGTGTAAACGGCAAACCCGTAAGAGACTTTAGTTTCACAGATAGGGATTACTTCCAGCATATTAGAAAAGAACACGCGCAAGCTGATGACTTAAACCCCAGCCTGCATCAATGGGCCAAACAACTCAAGGGAGACGTTGGTGAGGCGACAAAAAAGATACACACTGTTTTGGAAACGAATAGGATGGACAGCCGCCTTGCGCACCTCCTAGAGGCCAAGAAATTGTTACTGAATAGGCGGAAGGGGCAGAGGCTCAATCGTCGGCTCCGCAAGAAAATTGCAGAACTTCACCGAACCATCGAAGACCACTGCCAAACCCTCTCTAGGCAGCAGTGGGATAAGGTGTGCAATTCTGTTGATGGTCAAACGAGAATAGGACGGAAATGGAATTTGCTAAAGCACCTTTTGCACGAGTCGAATTCCAAGAGTGATCAAAGGCAAGTCATTGCTAAACTGATACATGCCGCAAGACAGTCTGATTCTGAAGACGCTATACTGGATGGTTTGGCTCACAGATTACCCATTGGCTCCTCGAGCTGTTCAGACTATCCGTCTTACACTGGACCCCCTTGAAATGAGCTCGGAGGGCCCTTTACCACCAGCGACATTTGGGAAGTTCTTCAAAACCTTAATAGACGATCGGCTCCGCGGCCGGATGGCATCTTGAACAAGCCCCTCAGGAACCTAGAAGACAAATCCATCAATTTCCTTACCGATGAGATCAATCGTATATGGAGAGAAGGTTCTGTCCCAGATTCTTGGAAAATGGCATCAGTTGTCTTCATTCCCAAGCTGGGGCGACCTCCAGGTTTAGGCAATCTAAGGCCCATATCGCTAACGTCCTGTGTCGGCAAGGTTTCGAAGCACGTCATTTACAACCGTGTCTCTAAGTGCATCGAGAAGAAAGGTCTTTTTCCTTACAACATGGTTGGGTTTAGTCCGTCTTTGTCCGCACAGGACACAATGAAGCTGCTCAAACATCAAATCATAGACGTGAACACAAGGGACGTAAGAGGCATCCTGGGTCTTGACTTGGAAAAAGCGTTTGACAACATCTCTCACGCGCACATCTTAAACTCCATTTGAGACGTTGGACTAGGCGAAGCCTTCCACAGATACGTCAGCTCATTTCTCGAATCCAGGAAGGCCACGCTCAATATCGGAGACCTGAAGTCCTCTCCCATAGCACTGGGCCGTAAAGGCACGCCGCAGAGAGTTGTGATATCTCCGCTTCTCTTTAACATTAATATATCCAAGTTGTCTACACTGCTATCTAACGTGAAGGGCATCAATAATACGCATTACGCTGATGATATTACCATCAGGTGTCCCGGAGGTAGCGAAGAGGAAGTCAAGACTGCACTCCAGGAAGCCATCGATCAGACAGAGCTCTTCCTTGCTGGCACAAGACTGAGGTGCTCCTCGAGTAAATCGGAGCTGCTTCTATACAGGACCAATAGAAAAGGAGCCAGGCCAAAAAACTGGAAGCCTTTATCAGAGGTAGACATTGCACTTCACACCGGAAGTGGCGCCCCCATTCCGAGAGTGGACGCTAATAGAGTGCTGGGCATAATTATAGAGTCGCACGGGTACAACGTACAAACCATCGCTAAGATTTCAACCGAGACCGAGAACATGATCAGGTTGATTATTAGGGTTTAGAACAGAAGGGGGGACTCAGAGAAGACAATCTACTGAGGCCCTTTCATGCATTTCTCATGAGCCACATAACATACGTTGCTGCCATGCACTCTTGGTATGGATTCGAAAAGAAGAAGCTGGAAACTCTGATCAGAAAAAGCGTAAAGAGGGTGTTGGGCATCCCAATGCGAACAAGCACTGAACGGCTTATGCAGCTAGGAGTTCATGACACCCTAGATGAGATCATTGAAGCCCAGGAGACTGCAAAGCTAATGCGTCTGTCGTCTACGCCGGCTGGTAGGAAGATTCTGTCCGTCCTAGGCATCAGTCCGGCGCTCGCAGAGGATCACCGTCTTTAATTACCGGATGAACAGCGTACTGCCATCCAGGTCTCTCCGTTTCCGCAAAACGTCCATCCTCAGCACAACGTAGGAGGGCGCTGGGCTAGGGCCATCACACTTCTGAAGAACATCAGGAACGATCCTCATTCAGTTTGTTCTGTCGATTCCGCTCAGTACGGTCGCTCAGCTAGATTTTATGTTATTTCCGCCAAACATATGGGCTCTATTATCAATGCTGCGTCAGTTAGGGACTCTACTCCCTCAAGAGCTGAACAGTTGGCTGTAGCCCTTGCCCTTTTGGATGACAGTAGATCGCAAATCTTCACCGACTCAAAGTCAGCGGTCGAGGCTTTCGCCTATGGTTCCGTCTGTACTGAAGTATTTAAGTTACTTGAAAATAGGACACTTTTTTCACATACCATTACCTGGTTTTCTGCACATCTCGAACCACTACTGGACTCTCAAGTGAACCTGAATGCCACTGCTCACTCCCGGGCGCGCGCACTAACCCTCCACGCAGGGGAGGACGTAGGTCCGCAGGTTGGCAGTGAGGTGTTCAGGGACGCTTTACTTACATTCAGTGAAGTGGCTAAAGACTACCAGTTGAGTAGGCGGTCATCTGCTCCACCACACAACAAGTTGTCTAGACCTTCAGCCATCACGTTTAGAATGCTCCAGACCAGGTCCTATGCAAGCCTACTTTTCCTCAGCATAGTCTCCTCAGCGGCTTTTGACTCTACCTGTCCTGATTGTAGTGAGGTTAGTGACTTAGCACATATGCTCTGGCAGTGCCTCTCGTTACGGGGCCCCAAGTCGGCTCACAGAAGAAGATTGAGACTCTGCCTTACGAAGCTCAGAGTTGCTACCACAACTACGGGCAGTCCAGAGAGCCCATGACGCGGCGGTGAGGTTAGGCCTCCCCATTCCTACGTGGGAGCGGCCAGCGACGTTGCTCTAAAGGAGCAGCGCCTCTCAGGACCCAATAAAGTTCTTTGTCTGTCTGCCTATGGTGTCGTTAGGGACGAGAGGCGATGTGCCGCTGCACCGAGACCGATAGGCATCCATTCGGTTTTCCTGTGGTGTTTTCTTCGTCAAGAAGCTATTTTATCGACTCGCACTCAGCATCATCCCCAGCCACAGAGGCAACGCAGAGCGAGCATGTCGTTGTGCAATGAATGTCCATGTAGCCCGGATTGCAGGAGTCAAGGCGGCGCCCACACAAATCCTCCTGAGCGCAACCTCCTCTCGTCCAGTTAAGCCCAGGGAAGGTTTGATCTACGCTGATGAGTGCACGCGTGGAGCGCTGGAGGGTTTCCTTGTGCACGAGCAAGCCGTCTTTCGGGGACAAACGAAGTAGAGGCAGCGGGTGTTGAACAGTCACTGGATGGCAAGTGGCGTGTGCTTCCAATTGAGACGGTACAGACCAGTGGGTCCACAATACGCGGACAGGAAATGCACACGAGTGGATCAGTTGGTGTATATCAGAGCCTATATCAAAGAAGCTGATCACTTTTCGCAGCTCTCGAACTGCCTGCTTGGAGTCCGTATATACAAGCAATTTATCGTGTTACAAAAAAAATGGCAGATCCCACCTACAGTGGCAATCGATGATATGCGAAGAACGAATGAGAAATGTTAATATGTCACTTTAAATGCGCACAATGTTAAGAGGTGGAGGTTAATGATGCCATACATAACTACCGTGTCAAGATTATCATGTTTGAAGGCGTCGTTCACCTTCGTCCTTCATTCACGTCACGTGATACCGAATTTAGTATACGCGGAGCTAGCTAAATGGCCGCGAGCACGCTATGAGAGTGGTATCTTGTCATGTTCTTTCATGACAAGCGTGTCAAATTATTATGCTTGCACCAGTCATATATTTCGTCATCCATTGACGTCCCGTAACACCAAATTTGCTATATGTAGAGCTAGCAAAACGGTCACGAGCGCATCATGAAGGAACCAATATACCTCACTGTAGCGCTCACGCGCGCGCACGGTGGGCAGAGCGACTCTACGTTGGCAAAATGCGAGCACTCTATTGTCTGACGCCAGGCGAGACCAGCGTCCGTCGGCTCGGCCCAACGGCAACCGGTGCAAAATGCGACATGCTGCATTTCACGCAGACGCGTTACCCAGACAACACTGCGTCTCCCTTTTTTCCTGACGGAGGGACGCTGGACGTGCTGAAACGCGCCTACGACAGAGCAACGCAGCACGGCGCGCGCCTGCGAGTATGTGTAAGGACCGGCGCCTGGCGTGGCAACGCCTGCGTAACGTGACGAAATGAACGCCGGCGAGCACGCGCACCGCGTCACGTCAAAATTATTGATAGATATGTGGGGTTCAACGCCCCAAAACCAGCATATGATTGTGAGAGACGCAAATGTATATGGGTCCTTGACTGTGGCATGCAGTCATGATCTCACATCACACGTATCTCTTGATTATCATGTTTACAGCAGTCACATACCTTCGTCATCCATGGGCGTCACGCAATACCAAAGTTGGCATATGTAAGGTTAGCAAAACGGCCGCGAGCGGATCATCAGTATGGCTTGTACTCATGTTGTTGCATCACACGCATGTCGTGATTATCATGTTTTGATGTGTCATTTACCTAAGTCCTTCATTCACGTCGCGTAATACCGAGTTTCGTACATGGAAAGCTAGCGAAATGGCCGCGAGCGCATCATGAGCGTGGCATGTAGTGATGTTGTTACATGACACGCATCTCATGTTTATCATGTTTGCACCAGTCACTTACCTTCGTCATCTATTCACCTACTGTAATATCAAGTTTGGTATCTGTTATGCTAGGGAAACGGCCGCGAGCACAATATGGGCGTGGCATGTAGTCATGTTGTTACATAACATGCATTTTATGATCCTAATGTTAGGGTCAGTGGTTCCGTTCGCCATACAATCATGCAATACCATACCAGTTTTGGAACATGCCATGTGGACAAAGCCACCGCAAGAGCGGCAGAACCATGAATTGTAAATCATGACATTAGTGGCATGCATGTCATGATTTTCATGTTATGACTAGTCAAATATGTTCTTCTTACAGTCATGTTATGCCATAAGAAGTTTGGTATTGACACCCTTATCGAAACCGCCAGGAGAGCTAAAAGTCGTATGCGTCTAGATAGATAGATAGATAGATAGATAGATAGATAGATAGATAGATAGATAGATAGATAGATAGATAGATAGATAGATAGATAGATAGATAGATAGATAGATAGATAGATAGATAGATAGATAGATAGATAGATAGATAGATACGCTCAAAGTCACCGAAGTTCGCTAAGAATTGCTCCGCATTTAAAATCGATTTTGGATATCATAACTGTCGACCCTTCCCGTATCGCAGTGAGCTCCGCTAATACGGATGGGAACGGTGCCTCTGTTACGTAAGAGCAGATATTTTGGATTTCAGGTTGCGCGGAGCAGACGAGACTGGTGTGTAGAACGCAGTCATCGATAGCTGCGTCCAAGTATACCGCTAGTGAATTGTCGGTGGTAGTGACGACGCCCTCCTGCGGCACTTGTCGGGTGGATTGTCGTAGGCAGGTTAGTGGTCGGTTATCACTGGCCTGTGCCTTGAGCCATGGTAGAACTTCTGCCAAGGGTTTGTCAGGCTGTGACAGCATTGAATTGTAGTAGTGAGCTAGAGCTGCCGCCGCAGGAACAGCTTGACTCTTTAGGTAGCGAGCGACTCGACGCTGGTGTGCAATTTCGTCGATGCTGTTCAGCTGCGCTTCCACCTGGAGGGTCGCGATAGGTGTTTTACGAGGAAGGCGTGTATTCGTCCTCATGTAATTTCGGTTGGCGGTTTCGAGCAAGTCCCAGTCTCTAAATGTCAGTCGTTGAAACTGAGCTTGATAAACGAGCCAAGGTTGTATGATTCATCACACCAAAATACGGGCCATTCAAGAACAGGCACCTCCGGTCTTTTGAGAGATGCGACGAATGAGATGGAAGGTATTAGCACTCTTCCAACGAACAGAGCGAACCCACGCATTCACAGAGCTAGGTGCGTCCAGTTCGACCCCGAGCACACGGATTGTGGATACAGGGGTGAGGATGTGGCCATTTAGGCTCAAACAAATCGGCGTCTGCAGGAGGCGACGGCGACCTTGTCTTTTAGTGATAGACATGTATGCAGTCTTCGTGGAAGATAGTGTCAGTCCTGTGCGCGCACAGCAGTCCGACGCCTTGTCGAGAGCACTCTGGAGTGCCTCCTGCTGGCGTTGTAGGTCTGGATGTAGTGTCCACACAGTCAAATTGTCCGCATACAGGAGGAAGAAGGCATCTGGAATGCGTGCTAGTTGCCACGCAAGGGGCAACAGGGCAAGATTGAAAAGTATTGGGGCCAGCACCGAGCCCTGCGATACACCCCACTTCATTACAAAGAGTCCGGTTCGTTCCTTGCCTACTCAAATGCATATGGTGCGGTGTGCCAGAAAAAAAAATGGCAGCATATTCACGAAGTGAATGATGGAGAGTGGGGTGAAGCATTTGTTCGTCCATTCGTTCTTGCTTCCGTCCGTTCATGCGTCCGTCTGTGTGACCATCCATGCGTCCATCCGCCCATCCGTGCGTGCGTCTGTTCATGCGTCCATCCCTGCATTCGTCCATGCATCCGCCCCTGCGTCTGTTCATGCGTCCATCCATGCATCTGTCTGTGTCCGTTCGTCCATCTATTCAACACTACAAGTACCACCATCTCGCATCTTTTCATCATATATTCTCCATATAGAAGCACCGCCATCCAGCGGTCATTGCAAGGACTAAACGAGAGGTGGCACACGCACACTTTCTTACGGCTTGCGCTTCAGGTTTACTTCCCACCTTTAACCACCATGTCCATGGCGAGCAGGGTTCCAAAGCTGCTTGATCTTCTTGCAACAAGCACAATGGACGTCAAATGATCTAGGCCATCTGCTGTGCTCAAATGCGATCGAAAGCCAATTTGGGCCAGGTGCCAGGCGTGCTTTTACAGCCACAAGAAGATGCGCGACGCCAACATGCGTTCAAGAAGCTTGTACAACGTACACGTCAGGGCAATCGGACGAAGATCAGAGAGGTTGCTCGGGTGCTTTCCCGGCTTTGGTATCAGCACAACTTCGGCATGCTTCCACAATTCAGGCAGCTCTCTGGTCGTCCAGATGGCGTTAAGCGTGTCCAGCATCCCCTGTAGTTTAGGGTCATCCATGTTTTTGAACAATTCATAGGAGATCCCATCTGGTCCTGGTGCCTTGCGTACTTTTGCCTGGTCAATTGCTGCCTGGAGCTTTGCCATCATGTACGGCGCTTGCATGCCTTCGATGTCTGACGGACTAGGAGTCGCGCCAGCCTCCGGAGGCAGGTTACACGTACAGTCGAATTGTGGTGGGGCCAAGTTGTAGACTGGGAAAAAAGCCTTAACTATTTCTGGAGCGAACTGGCTTGGCGTGCGTTCAAATGACAGACACGCACTGGCCGCTGGGTCCGGCGTACGGGTGCCTAATTTCATGCTCTGGAACGTTCGCCATATTGAGGCGGTTGAAGACGATGGACCCACTGACGCACACCAGTCCATCCACTATTGCCGGGCGACACGCTTCTCGCAGCGACGCACTGCAGCGGTGAGTCTATTGAGGTTATCACGAAGCTCAGCGGCTGCCGGATCTCGTTTTAAGGCTAGCTCGGCACGACGGCGTGCTGCCCACAGACGCAGAAGATGTATATTTGGATATGGTCTGTTCTCGTCTACTCAGCTTGACTGCTCGCAGCTTTTACAGCCCTGGTTAACACCTGCAATGGATCAGACGTTGTATCACCAATCGAGCCGTTCAGTTCTTTGCAGAATAAGTCACAGTTGGTTGTGTGGCATCGACGTCGGAGGCGGCGCTGGTTGTACGCGGCCAAACCGATTATCAACGCATGTTGATCACTCCCCCAGCAGACAGGTTCTAGGTCCTACGAAACGTCCCACATGCCCAACCACCACGAGAGATCGGGCGCATAAGGTGGAGTGCTGGAACGATCCCATCGACGTGTAGAAGTGGCTGGGGCATTCAGAAGGACAAAGTGCGCGTCTGTAAATGTGTCTAGCAAGATGTTACCGCTAGCACAGGAAGAAGGGTAGCCCCACGACTTATGAGGTGCATTGAAGTCTCGCCCGACTAGCACTTGGCACCCAGGGTAGGTTTGACGCTGGTAAGCAAGCCACCCAAAACGCAATAGAGGAGCGCTGCCACTATACGAACGCACGTAAACTAAAACCGGACATGTCAGTACGTGGAAGTCTAACGAGCACTGCCACCACTTCTTGCCGGCGTCTACTTCATCAGATGCTAGGATTCTCCAAGCATATCACCTGAGGGTGGCCACTCTCGACAATTGCCGTCGTGGTCACTCGAGTCTCCCCCGACTAGCACTTGGCACTCAGGGTAGATTTGACGCTGGTGAGCAAGCCACCCCAAACGCAATCGAGGAGCGCTGTCACTATACGGACGCACGTAAACTTAAACCACAATCACGTCAGTACGTGGAAGTCTAACGAGCACTGCCACCACTTCTTGCCAGTGTCTACTTCATCAGATGCTCGGATTCTCCAAGCATATCACCTCAGGGTGGCCACTCTTGACAATTGCCGTCGTGGTCATTCGTGTGCAGCAAGCTGAAGGAAAAGTCTGAATTGGCGCGTCTGTGTTTTGTGGAATGTGAGCGTCGGTGATTTATAACCCGCAGAAACCATGGCATCACCGTTGCCATATCTGCGTGTGCGAGTGTGTTACTTAGGTGTCGCGACGTGGGAACCTTGATGATATTCTGCGATATGGGCTGTGTTGTCCGCCCATTAGAGTGATGTGAGTGCGGACAAGGCGTGAGAAAAAAGCTTCCAGCAGAACCTGCTACGCGACACAATACGAAAATAAACAAACCAGGTGGGGAGAATTTGCAATGGTCCATGCATTATAAAGTGAATTGTAGTCATCCAGTGAGAGAGAGAGAGAAAGAACTCTTTATTGAAATGCAAAGAACTTAGCTGGCATATAAAAATCGCTGACTTGCTACTCTGCATGGGAAAGGGGATTGAGTATTGAAAATACGAATAGGAAGAGAGAGAAAGGGTGAAAAGACAAAATTTAAATATAGATGATAGAGTAAAAACAAATATAGGAAAAGGCCGCCTCTTTGACCATTGAATGAGGACACGCGTTAATAGTTTTTTCGTGGTGTCAAGCTACAGCTACGCAGCATGCCTAGCTGACCGATGCTATCCAAGAATGCAAACAAAAGTTTCATAGCATGCCTCTGTAAAGTGGGGCAAGCTAAGGGGCCCAGTACACAGTCAAGAGAGAAAGTTCTCTCGGTTATAGAATGCATGCAATGTTCATAAAACGCACGCTCATCAACTCAAACAATATATGTTCCACAGTTTTCATGGAGCCACATTTGTTGCAATACGGACTCGCTGACTGACCGAAGCGGTGCCGTAGGCTGTTAAAAGAGGCACCGTTTAGACGTCGACGATGGTATAGCGTTTCCAGATGGCGAGGAATTATGAATGAGAGTCTTGTTCTCAGATAGGGGTCGATTGAGTGAAGGAAGGCATAGTGATGTGTCGGAAGGTGCCAGCGTCTCTTATTTTCTTCAATCGTAAGTCCTTTGGCCATCTGAGCTGCATCTAATTTAGTGAAATAAGTTCGTCTGTAATTGTGGTGTCGAAGACCATTGCGCGCTGCTTCATCTGCGTTTTCGTTGGCGGAAATGCCACAATGAGCAGGTATCCACTGAAATGTGATAGAGTTCCCTCCGGTAACAGCCAGGGGATGTAGGTATGCTATGTCGAATGAAACGGGGTGAGAATTCCTTTTCTTTAGGAAGTTGAACAACCTCTTTAGTGCTCCCTTGAAGTCGGTGAAAATTACCCATTGGTCCGGCAAATGGCGCAAGATGTATAGGACAGCTTCTTTGATTCCATGAAGTTCTGCTGCTGTCGAGGATGTCTTCTGTTGCAGTCGACAGAATAGCATTTGTCTTGTAGAAAGGATATAAAGTCCGTAAGTAGAAGTATTCTGAGTGGTTGAGGCGTCGGTGTAAATATGCGAGTGCTGAGCATAGTTCTCGGCTAAGAAGAGGAGAGTAGTCTGCAACAGCGCAGCCTGTGACATTCTTCTCTTTACCTCATTGATGCCAGGTACAGCTTTTTTCATAGTTAGAGGCGAAAGTGTCCAGGCAGGAAATGTTGCACGCATTGATTTTTGTGGCTGATTAACATGGGAGAGTTGAAACATTCGCACAGCTTGGCCGAACGAAAAATTGCTGTGCGTTAGGTGGACTCGGTACAGGAAATGCTTTTTACTTTGCAATACATGTCGAAGATGAGTAGCCATGATTTCTTGGATAGAGATGACATCCAGTGGAAGACATCATGCTTCCGCTACACTTCCCAATGCTGTCCCAAGAAGACGACGATGTTCTGAAGCACTGCCTGTCTTAGATCAGTTCGTAATTTTTCGCTATTTTTCCAAGTCAAACAGTTTGTATTACTTGTTTGTCCTTCGTACTCACACCGTGACAACCTGGAGGTCCCCACCCGTTCAGAAAAGCACGTCACACGGACTTCTAGACGGCATGTGCCTTACCCGCCACGGCACGAAATATCGCCGCCAGATGCACTCGATGCCGCATCCATGGCAGCAGCGGCAACTGCTACTTCTGCAGTCTCTGTAGAAGGACCATGACCTTAGCCCTGTGAACAAGAGATTACGGGACGAACAAGACGGCTCCAATCCTTCAGATGAAAATGCAGAGGATATGAACCCGGCATCCTGCGCAGTTGTATAGTACAATAAAAAAGAGGTACTGGCGTTCCTGTTGTCTTCAGGCCTACCACGGATGAAGGAAGCATATGGAAAGTCAACCCTAACACTGTCGCATCAGCCGTTGTAAGGTCAGCTCAAGAGAAAGTTCTTAACCATCGCCTCAATAAAGACGGAAGCCTGATGGTCAGAGTGTCGACCCTGCCAGCCACCAACCGTCTACTAACGGTGACTGAATTAGCAGGGGTACCCGTGGAAGCCCGGGTCCCATACTCCTACACAGCGAGCTATGGTAAGATAAAAGATGTCCCTCTGAGTTACTCAAATGAAGACAAATGAAGACTTACAAGACTATCTACGTGATCAGGGCCTCGTGTCGGCAAGAAGACTCACTCCCTACACACCCGAAGATGGCGGCAAGGTGAAAGAGGTACGTCGTCGATCCGTTATTTTGCAATTCACCAAGGATTCACCACTACATAAACGAGTTACGCTTGGGTTCTGGAGCTACGTGGTGGCCGAGTACGTCGGGGCAGCTACACAGTCTTATAAATGCCAGAGGCATGCTCATATATCGAGACATTACAATTGCCCGGTACGCTGCAAAGTCTGTGCTGGTCCTCATTCGCACAAAAAGTGTACCTCAAGAGCACAACCTAAATGTGCTAACTTCGGTGGTCCCAACCCTGCTTCGGATGGAGCGTGCAATAAAAAGAAGGCTGCTACACTTGCACGCAAGTCGGATCAAGCACAAGGGAAACTACCAAGGCAGGATGAACCACCGCCTAATCCAGAAGTTGTATTCACGAATATGAATACGTCTCCCAGGAAAGGTCATCACAAAGCCGAAAAGCACCTGGTGACACGTACGCTGATGTGACGAAAAAGAAACGTGGAAAACTGACTCGCACATCGCATCTTTCAAAACCACCACAAAGCGCCTCACAAGATTCATCGGTCGAGTACAGCCGTCACCAGTCTCAGCCACCGCAACACGACAGGAGGATCTGCGAAAGGCAACAACACGGAAACGCAGACCAAGATTTTGCATGCATACTGATTCCGATGCTGTTCGCAGCTCTCCAAGCCCTGGTCCGCGCAAATTCTTCGTCAAGAAATATCCCAGAGGTAGAAGCAATGCTTACGATGGAACCATTGGTGTCGACGTCTTACGCTTTGCAGGGGAGTCTTCCCTCGCAGTAGTAATCATGGCTCTCCCAACGACATCTTCACCTGAACTGACCATACACAGGATCTTCCGCACATGCACCATCTTCCAGTGGAGCGCTCGCGGCCTTCGCTCGAAGCTCTCAGACTTCCGGCGACTGGTGCGAGAATGCTGATTCCCGTTCATCGTCATTTCTGAATCTCGCGTTGACGCAAATTTCAGAATAAACGGATAATATTTTCAGCACTCAAAGCATCCTGACGGTATCAGCAGATTACTTATCGGCTTTCGTAAGGACATCACAGCCTCCGAGATAGACATCCCGCCCCACTGCGACAGCGAATATGCGCGTGCCATAACAATAATAGGTAAACGGCAATACACTCTTATGGGAGTATACTTGGAACCAGGCAGGCCTTTCGATGCTTCAAGGCTTGAAAACTTGATTGCAAGGACACCTTTCCCGCACATCATTTGTGGAGACTTCAATGCCCACAATGAAATTTGGGGCAGCTCACACACTTGTTCTCGAGGAGCTAAGCTTGCAGAGCTGCTCTCAAAACATTCAATTGAACCTGTAAATTACGGCAGCATCACCTTCCTACGAATCACCACGACTACCAGCAGCATCGACGTGACCTTCGTAACAAGTTCAGTTGCTCACATCTTTGACTGGTGCACCGACTTGGAAACGCATAGGAGTGATCACAACCCAAGCATGATATCAACTGCTGGTGCAAATATGACATCAAAGAGAACCGTCATGAGATCCACAGACTGGAATGCGTACAAAGACGCAGCAGGAGAGGGAATCACTGCCGCTACAAAGGATGATGAATTACTCGCTACGATCGCTCATTGCCTAAAGGAATGCCCACACGTTTCAACTAAAAACGGCAGATTTCCGTCAAATGATGAGGAGCTTGAAATACCGTGTGCTATTCGCAGGCGAGCTGAACGGAAAGTTCTGCGCACAAAAAGTTTAGAAGACCTTCGAGCCTGCTGACTGACACAGCGTCATATTCGGCGCTACCTGGATCAACGTATCTGGCAAAGATGGCGTGACTTTCGCCCAACATTAGATGTCCATCAACTTGTGTCCAAAATCTGGTGGGTTTTTAGAGGCATGCGCATGCCACTTGAGCTGGTTCACCCTTTCACCACACTTTCTCGACACGAACCAAAACCACTCAAAGAACTCTCAGAAGGATATTGCGCGCTACTGCCAACAAATTCAACGCTTTGTACCTCATTTGCAGGTAACCAGCCTGGCAACTCACAGGCGGAAGTGCCAGCGCTAGACATACCTTTTACGATTGAGGATCTGAACACTGCTATCGGTGAGTCAAACCCGCGCACATCACCTGGCCATGACGAAGTAACCAATGAAGCCACTGCAAACGACCCCACGCGTCCCGCCTACGACTCCTAGAATAATATATTTCCTCGTGGATGTCTGGAGTGGTCCCCGCTGAGTGGAAGCTGGCGAAAATAGTGCCCATTTTGAAACCTGGTCAGCAGCCAACAAGCTACACCTCTTTCCGGCCTGTCGCCCTACTGAGTTGCGTTGGCAAACTCATAGAG
Organism: Rhipicephalus microplus; assembly: GCF_043290135.1. Taxonomy (NCBI): domain Eukaryota; kingdom Metazoa; phylum Arthropoda; class Arachnida; order Ixodida; family Ixodidae; genus Rhipicephalus; species Rhipicephalus microplus. Next base: position 54,064,576 of record NC_134709.1, on the reverse strand, counting down.
CGAATGATTTACAAACGCCCCGCCGCGGTGGTCTAGTGACTAAGGTACTCGGCTGCTGACCCGCAGGTCATGAGATTAAATCCCAGCTGTGGCGGCTGCATTTCTGATGGAGGCGGAAAAGTTGTGGGCCCGTGGGCTCCGATTTGGGTGCATGTTAAAGAACCCCAGGTGGTCTAAATTTCCGGAGCCCTCCACTACGGCGTCTCTCATAATCATATAGTAGTTTTGGGACACAAAACACCACATATCAATCAATGACATGGTTGACGTGGTTCCTAGAAATCCACAGCGAGTTTCCGCAAGAAATGAATGGGTTCCGCCAAGGTAGGTCAGCTATCGACAATGCCATCGCACTTGTCTCTTCCCTTGAAATGGACGTCTTCGCAGGTCGAATCCCGACAGCCGTAATATCCTTGCCATCAAGGCAGCTTTCGACTCAGTCTTTTATCATGCCGTTCTCGCAACCATGGAAGATATTGGCCTAGGAGGGAATGTATACAAATGAATTGAGATCTATCTAAAAGAGCGGAAAATATATATGAGCACTCCAAATGGTCTCACACAGTTCTATTCAGGTGTGTGTGTGTGTGTGTGTGTGTGTGTGTGTGTGTGTGTGTGTGTGTGTGTGTGTGTGTGTGTGTGTGTGTGTGTGTGTGTGTGTGTGTGTGTGTGTGTGTGTGTGTGTGTGTGTGTGTGTGTGTGTGTGTGTGTGTGTGTGTGTGTGTGTGTGTGTGTGTGTGTGTGTGTGTGTGTGTGTGTGTGTGTGTGTGTGTGTGTGTGTGTGTGTGTGTGTGTGTGTGTGTGTGTGTGTGTGTGTGTGTGTGTGTGTGTGTGTGTGTGTGTGTGTGTGTGTCATGCTGTTGTTCGTTTTGAGGCTGAGGGATTCCCACCGCCTGGTCGCCTGCTCGATATGCACCACTCTTCCGTGTCCAGTAATTGCCACAATTGGAAAAAGGACAGACGAGTGCCAAACTAGTAAGTGTTTACTGCCAGCGCAAGCTGAAAAACAGGTGAATTTCTACGTGTGCGCTCTGGCGTAGTGTAGTTAGCACAGACAATTCCACGCCGATTCGCATGTGTGGAAGTATACCTATTTTTTAGCCTGTGCCGGGAATAAGCAGTTGATATAGTTTGGTGCTTGTCTGCGTCTTTCAAAAACTCTTTTTTTTCATGCTTCTAGCTTCGCGCCAGTTACAAAATGTTCACCAAACTAAGGCACCCACTCACCCAAAAACAAGTTGTACGGTCCGTTATTTTTGTGGTCTCAGTGTTCTTATAGGACGAACATATTGCCCCAACCTTTGATACCCCGCATCATACAGGAAGAACAGCTGAAACAAGTCTTCAATGCCCTTAGCTGATCAGACTCTCACAAAATTTCATGCCAGACGAGAAATCATATTATTATTATTATTATTATTATTATTATTATTATTATTATTATTATTATTATTATTATTATTATTATTATTATTATTATTATTATTATTATTATTATTATTATATATAAAATGTTGAAATTGGCAAGGTTGTTACCATTATGGTGGCACCGGCTACTCCTTCCCGCGTAAGCCCCACCGTGGTGGGTTAGTTGCCAAAGTACTCGGCTGCTGAGTCGCGGGATCGAATTTCGGCTGCGGTGGCTGAATTTTCGATGGAGGCGATGATGCTGCAGGCCCGTGTGCTCAGATTTGGGGGCTCTTTAAAGAACACCAGTTGGCCAAAATTTCCGGAGCCTTCTACCACGGCGTCTCTCATGATCATATGGGGGTATTGGGACGTTAAACCTTACAAACCAATCAAATGTTGAATTACAGCACAGCGGGGCATGAGAGTTGAGATACGCGTAATTGGTTCATACGCATAGAAGTGCTGTATCACAAGTTACACTGAGAAATGTTAACTCACACTGTAACAAATGATTACACATAAAATCAAACGCACCATCTCAACACTACAAACTTCTTTCAGTATGAAGGGACAGACGACATAGTGTACAGTAATTACCTTGACGTTTCAATAATATATTCCATTGTTCGGCAAACTTCTCGAAGGCAACAAGCTCTGTTTTCTGAACGCCCTGCTTCTTTCATTGTGTATTCGTACAATCTAGCTCATCTTTTAAAGCTCTACGTAGCTTTAGGAGAACTACAGCGAATGACTCTCGCCCGCGAGTTGTTCGAGGCGAAACCACGATGGACTGATGCTGGGGAAGCTCTTGGCATCTCGCGTGATGTGTGGCGCCCGTGTTCTGGCGTCTATACCCCTTTTGTTTGCGGCAGACCAACCTTGATCGATGACTCGTGTTGTGGAAACACGATGGAAGCACCACCCTCGACGAGGCGATAATTCCTTCCTCAGTTCTGCCGTTTTGCTTTTTCTTTGACGTCGCAACGTTTAATTCCCGCTGCGACGACCGGTGTGAACGCGTGAGAAGGTCGCGCCTTTTTTGGCCAGTCAGGGATGCGCGCACACGCATTAGACGCATTAGGGCTGACGACGTGCAAGCTCTGATGACGGCCAAAGGATGGATGGATGGATGGATGGATGGATGGATGGATGGATGGATGGATGGATGGATGGATGGATGGATGGATGGATGGATGGATGGATGGATGGACGGAGACGGATGGGTGGGTTGGTGGGTGGGTGGATGGATGGATGGATGGATTGATGGATGGATGGATGGATGGATGGATGGATGGATAGATGGATGGATGGATGGATGGATGGATGGATGGATGGATGGATGGATGGATGGATGGATGGATGGATGGATGGATGGATGGATGGATGGATGGATGGATGGACAGACGAACGGACGGACGGACGGGTGGGTTGGTGGATGGATGGATGGATGGATGGATGGATGGATGGATGGATGGATGGATGGATGGATGGATGGATGGATGGATGGATGGATGGATGGATGGATGGATGGATGGATGGATGGATGGATGGATGGATGGGTCGCTGAGGAAGGGCATATGGAGAGGTAGACAGACGAGTCGACGAACACGTTCTCTGTTCATTCTTGAAGTCTTGCACAGTTGCAACACAACTAAATTTTGTGCGGCTTGTCATGGGGTATTGGTTCTTCCATTTAATGACACGCGGAACCACACCGAAACTGGCTCAACAATGGCAAAAAGGATTTCGCCTTAATCATATAAATTGTGACAGATTTACTGTTCGTGCGCGTTCGTACTTCTGTCTGTCGGCCCTGAACGGTGCAGTATATGAACACTAAGCAAGTCAGTTGTTGGCCCATAACTTAATTATACCCTATGGGAGATAGCTGCTGCGTCATTATTTTGTCGCCCTTTTGTTCCATAACCAGCCAAAAAGATGATTTGATATTGTGAACTCAGTTTTTATTTATTGCTGGTAGAGAAATTTTGTATGGACTCTGTATATGTGGTCGGCGCCGTGTATGACAATTCGCCTTATTGCTTTATTGTAGGCCCATTGCGAGGACATAAGCTTCCAGCAAAAGAAGCAGGACGGTTTGAGGAAATTTAGGCCAAATGTTGTTTGGATATTGTTTGCAATAAAATGTGACCTACAAAAACTTGGTTTGACCCGTGTTGCTCTTCTTTGCTTTTCTTCTAGCCTAATATACGGGCTTATGGGGAAAGGGGGAGGTTTGGTGTATTATGATTGAGTGCCCAACTATAATCTGACAATGCTTACAGATTGTAAGGCTTTTAAGCGGTCCATTTCACAGATTCGTTAGTGGGAACTAAACTTGCTGCAGGAAATTATATTACGGACAAAAGCAGTATTTAGAGCATCAGAAACAGGCTAGCGAAGTTAAGCGGTTTACAAAGAACATCCCGGTTGCTTGGTCTACCCGGTTGCTACCCGGTTGCCTGGTCGGCCTCCCTGTCGTTACGGGTACCGTCATATAATACAAAACGGTCTCGAGCCTTACACTAGAAGGCCTGTGAGGTGGTTGCAGTGATAATGTGAAACTGCTTCAGGAAAGCCGCACATACATTGAAGTTCTTTCACAGTGACATCGAAGTTCTCTCCGTCACAAATATAGGCTCCCTAAATATCCTCACTCTGATTATGCAGTGGCTCTACCAGGTGGGAGAAACGAACTGTTTTAACAGTATTTTGAGGAAACTCGAGTCGGAACACGTCTTTCCTGTTCTACAAAACAGCGGCTAACTCCACAAAACAACCCTTTTGCTTTCAAAACTTCTTATATATATATATATATATATATATATATATATATATATATATATATATATATATATATATATATATATATAGAAAAACCACCGCCTTCTCGTTGAAACCCACGCTTCCTTCTATTTGAATGAGCGACTGCTGAGAACCAACATGGCGGCCCGTCAAGTATGGCGGCCGTTTTAGCCAGTTGTAAGCAACCATGATAGAAGTTGTAACCCCCCTAAAACATGCAGGCGGCGCTCCCATGAAGGCTCACTTTTCAATATAGCAGCGCGCACCGATATTGCAGTGTTCGAAAGTATAGGATAGAGTAACCTAGAATATGGGGAGTGTCCAAAGTGCCGCGGGTATACATGAAAGGAGTGAGGGGCTTTCGCGGTGAAATACCATGCCACAGCACTGCCGTTCCGGGCCTGTTGGGCCTTCTCCACGATGAAAGCCGCGTAGAAGTGGAGGGCGTCTGTTACACGCCTGATATTTCAACCGCTATTAGTGAACGTTGCGGTAATATGGGCTGTAATTCTTAAGGGCGAAGCTCCTTAAAGGACCACTCACCAGGCCCCATACCGAATTTTAGTAAGACAGTGGAAGTTGTTGCGTGTCCGATGAAGAACGTTTTGCCACAAACATTTTTCGAATCGGTTCATTACGAGCGCACAAAACAGGTTTTTTGAAGCGGTGTGAAACGAGGGTGAGAGGAGGCGAGCTCGAAACCCTTGGCGCTCCTCTGCGTAGCCTTCGCAAGCAAAATCTTTTCACCACCCTCTCCGGCATCCGACCAACTGGTGACGTGCGCATGAAGTGCCCCAACATGCCCAGCCCCAGTGTATGCGAGCGGCGTTGCTTTGTTGACCAGTGTTATTTTGTGGTCTTCTGCCTGTTTCTGCGGGATTGTTTGGAAACGCTGGCTTAGATGCAGTAGAATAGATGAGCACGATGAGTGCGCGAACGCGTAGGAGCGTTCCACGGTAATCGTCTGCCCAATGCGCTGACCGCGGGGACCCGAACGCATGCGAAACGCTGGCACATTAGCACCGCATCTCGTAGCACTTCACGGGAAAAAATGTAAGAAAAACGCGCGGAATTTTTTTATTGCGTCTCATTATTTATTTCAAGTTTTATTCATCTCTTAAAGCAACAAATACATAAACTACACATGTTGTGTTAAATAATTTTTGCCATGTTACGTGGTATACTGTCGACAACGTCAGAGCAGAGTCGTCTACGTAGAGGACCAACGTCACTGCGTTGCCGTGTACGTAGGGGCTTTCCTACGCCCACGTCATGCCCTCATTCTCTACGCGTGCACCGGCAGACGGGAGGGGGAGCAGCTTTAATCTTGAAATTTGACCCATTTACGCGGCGCGTAGTGTTGCGAATTTCGGCAGACGTGGTCATGAACGCCTCATCTACGCATTGCGCTTGTCAGCTCAAAACTGTCAAACCTAGTGAGTGGCCCTTTAAGCCATGGGTCGTGCGTCCGCGATGTATGTAATAGTAGTAGTAGTAGTAGTAGTAGTAGTAGTAGTAGTAGTAGTAGTAGTAGTAGTAGTAGTAGTAGTAGTAGTAGTAGTAGTAGTGGTAGTAGTAGTGCGCCGAAGCCAAGGAGGATTAAAAAAATTGCTGGAGTGGAAGCTCCCGCAATGCCTTGCCAGCACAAATGAAGGCAGCTTTTGCCACTGCCAAGATGTCGGGAACATGTTCTTTTCTGATAGTGCCCACTTAGAGATCAAGTGGCTTAATATGTCAGTGTAAATTCTACGTTAGTTCTATAATAAAAGATAATTGTTCTCGACGAGATAAAACAGAGAAACGAATATGGGTGACTGAATTTCCCAAGTACTTTGCCATTAATTGGAGGCACACTAAAAAAACTAGTAACTATAGGACGCACTTGGAGCACTATGTGACCCGAAAAAGTTTCCACATTACACTCGTCGGGCGTGCGAGGGAAACACTCTGTTCTTAATCGCAAAACGGTGATACTTCATCATGCCCCTAGCAAGATGACCACCGCCGCCGCCATCTTGCCAGAGGCACGGCTTCACTCCTAGGCGATGATTTGCACTCCAGCAATTTTTTTAATCCTCCTTGGTCGTAGCAGTAGGTAGCCACCTCCACGGCCGGACTAGAGGAGCGGCACGCGCGCGCTCATTTCAATTGAGGAGGAAACCCGCTTGCGTTAATCATATAATTTCATTTCATCTATTTTAGCCTCAATCGCACATAGCTTTACAGAGGGGAGTGGGGTACAAACAAAAATAATAAACTATAAACAAGAGCAAACATAGTAACATCAAAATAGTAAAGACTACAATCATAAATAAAATGATAGCTGTTTCATAAAAATAACCTATGGCGACGACTATCGGTGGCTTAATCTCCAAGCAAATTTGCCTTGAATTTTATGCTTACTAAAAAAACTTGTATCAGAAGGACGCACTTGCAGCACTATCTGACCAGAAAGGTTTCCCACGTTAAACTCTCTGGGCGTAACCTCCTTGGTTTTAACAAGGTTAAACTTGCTGGACGTAACCTCTTTGGTTTTAGCAAGGTTTAGCGAGTGTTGTGCCGATGTGCCATGAACCAGGGGTGGTTAAAGGTGAGAACTAGACACGAAGCGGAGGCCATAAGAAAAAGTGAGCGTGCCGCTCCTCTAGTCTGGACATGCCACCTCTTGTTTAGTCCTTGGAATGTCCGCTGGATGGTGGTACTTCTATAGTGTTACGCACAATCCAAATGGTGTAAGAATAACTGTTTATTGGGGCTAACGTGTGCCCAAAAAGTAAAGGAAAATGTAGTGGCGTTTCTAACGGCTGATCAGCAAAAGGAATCAATCTCCGAGAAACCCTCGAGCGGTGCACCACTTCTTTTTCATCGAAATCCCGTGCTGATGAGTCGCGCGCTGTCACGGCCTTTCCTTGTCTCATCATCGGGCCGCTGGTATCTTGGGAGGCGCACGAACTAGTGCGCGTAGTTTGAATACTGCGTCTGGCTTGCGTCAATATGATGAATATATTGATACGTGGCGCCACGGATAACTCGAAACTCGATAAGGAAGAAGGTGATGTCGGAACTCTCGTGCAAACTGGATTCCATCTTGTATGCCTGCTTGTTAAATCGATAGTAAGCATATTTCTCCGGTGCCGTTTCCCCGTAACATTTTGGTGGAAGGTGTGGGTCCTCCCAGAATCAACATCCACGACGATTCTTCGAAGCGGATGTTCCTTGGCTGCCCCTACGCAAGCTGATCACCACGAGAACGAGGATTCGTCCATACCTTGCCCAAGCGTGCCTCGTCAGACCGCGCAGCGTCCAACAGCGCCGCATCCAGCCGTCAAAAACCGCACCCCTGACGACTCCAAATGACCCAGGCACCTTTTCTGGTAATGACTACAAGGATGTCGAAAAATGGCTTCAGATATACGAGTGGATGAGTGCACTATACAACTGGGACCCGACGCTCATGTTGGCCAATATTCTATTTTACCTTGAGGGCACGACCAAAGTCTGGTTTTCCAACCGTGAGGAAGAAATCACCAGTTGGGATATTTGCAAACACAAACTCATCGACCTTTTTGGTAATCCCATTGGACGTCGTCGTTCGGCGCAGAAAGCACTCACGAGCTGACTGCAGTCCTGCACCGAGTCATATACGACGTACATTCAGGATTTACTCGCCCTCTGCCGCACGGTTGACGACAAAATGCCGGAATCCGAAAAAGTCGCGCGCATCCTCAAAGGAATCGCGGATGATGCCTTCACTCTCCTTGTGCTCCGCTACTCTTCGACAGTGGATGACGTCATTAACGAATGCCGACGCTTTAAAGAAGTGAAAAGTCGTCGTATTAACCCCCAATTTTTGCGTCTTCCCAACACGGCTGCCACGTCTACCTGTAAAGACACCCGTCTTCCTCAGCCACTGCTACTTCCGACAATATTGTGCGCATCGTCCGCCGTGAAGTCAAGGCCACATCTCCTATTGTTGATCATGCCCGTGCCACTGACGATTCTCGTGAAACAATTCCTTTAATACAGACCGTTGTCCGCCAGGAACTGGCCAACGCCGGACTACAGACGCTGTGTCCTGTTAACAGACCTGACCAACTACCTAGTGTACCTGATATGCGCCGCGGTCCGTACAACCGTCCACGTTACCGGAACTCGGCTGAATGGCGAACCTCCGATGATAGAGCTATCTGCTTCTGTTGTGGACGAGTCGGCCACATTTCACGTCATTGCCGTAGTTCCTGGAATTGGCAGCCATGGCCGCACTACGCCAACACCCGGCACCCAGCTAATGGTTCCCGCATGCCAATATACGTCGACCACGACAATGCTTCGCTACCCATGCCCGCTCGACGAAACCGCTCGCCGTCGCTAACCGGACGCCTGCCCCACTCCCCTAACCATCGCCGCTCTTCCTCTCCGTCTTACCACCACCAGTCCTCTGAAAACTAGCGGTCGCATCTCTTAGAGGTGAGCCTGCCTTGACGACCCGACCCGAAATTCCTCTGCGCACGCTACCCGGACACAAGAACTTGATCAACTAAAATGTAGATGGCACACCTGCAATAGCACTTATTGACACTGGCGCTCACATATCTGTAATGAACTGTGGTCTTTGTGCTCGGCTAAAGAAAGTGCTTACGCCTGCTCCTATCACTGTAGTCCGAGTAGCTGATGGAGCAACGTCAGATGTCACTGGGATGTGTGCCACCCGCGTCACTGTGCCTGGATGTCATACTTCTGTTTTGTTTTACGTCTTGGACCACTGCCCATATGAAGTCATTCTGGGATTAGATTTTCTGTCAGACCACACGTCGTTGATCATCCTGCTCCTGCGCCGCCAAGGATATGCTCCGTCGAGCACATTCGCCTATTATATCGAGCTGTGACGTATATGGACGTTTCTTTCAATCCGCCAGTGGCTGACGGAGATTATGTGTTGTCACCTCACTCTACCGTCCTCTCTTCGTTTATTATAACGTTCCCGCAAACGATTATCACTACGAAGGACACCGTGGCACGTCTCCTTATTGTGAACTTTAGAATTTACGCGCAAGTACTGCCCCGACGACTATGTCTAGCAACACTTCCTCGGCCAGCGACTACAACATTTACGTTTTAACAGAGGATACACCGTCACCTCCCAGTCTTGAGTTGGCCACCACCCGAGATGGCATAACCAAAATGATCGCATCTGATCTCCCTGCCGAGCATGTTCACGCGCTTTGTGGCCTTCTTGCTTCGCATGAAGACATCTTTGATCTCCACCACCAACCACTAGGTCAAACGACCGTCGTAAATCATCGGATTTACACCGGCGATGCAAATCCGGTGCATCAGCGGCCCTATCAAATATTCTCCACCGAACGCCGCGTGATCCAGAAAGAAGTCGACAAGAAGCTTGCTCGGAACATCACTGAGCCTTCTTCAAGCCCCTAGGCTTCGCCTGTCGTCCTCGTCAAAAAGATAGATAACAGCTGGCGGTTCTGTGTCGACTACCGTAATCTTAACGAGGTAACAAAAAAGACGTGTATCCCCTGCCACGGAGAGATGATGCCCTTGACTGCCTTAGTGGAGCAAATTATTTTTCTTCCATCGACCTCCGTTCCGGCTACAGGCAGATAGCAGTTGATAACATGGACCGTGAAAAGACAGCATTCATAACTCCCGACGGACTCTATCAGTCTAAAGTAATGCAGTTCGGGTTATGCAATGCCCCATCTACATTTGAATGAATGATGGACGCTCTCCTTCACAGTTTTAAAAGGTCAATCAGCTTGTGTTACCATGATGACGTCATTTTCTTCTCACCGATTTTTGAACCACACCTCGAGCGTGTCTCGACTATTCTTTCTGCTTTCCGCAAGGCGGCGCTTCAGTTGAACTCGTCGAAATGTCACTTCGGCCACCGCCAACTCACTGTCCTCGGTCACCTTGTTGATTCTTCTGGTGTTCGTCCCGACCCTGAAAAAATCCGCGCAGTCAAAGATTTCCCTTTGCCGACCTCCGCGAATGACGTTCGGAGCTTCCTGGGCTCCTACTTTTGCAGATTTGTGCAGAATTTTGCTCACGTCGTGCGCCCACTCACGGAACTACTGAAGAAAGATGTGACTTTTGTGTGGGGACCTGAAAAAGCCAGAGCATTTGCTGAGCTGACAGCCAGACTTACGACGCCACCGATTCTCGGCCACTTTGATATGTCCGCTCCAACTGAAGTGCGCGCCGACGCAAGTGGCCATGGAATCGGAGCAGTTTTGGTACAAAGACAGCATGGCTGCGAGCGCGTCACTGCGTACGCTAGCCGTCTCTTGTCGCCAGCGGAACGAAATTACTCCGCCACTGAACGTGAATGTCTTGCGCTAGTCTGGACAGTGGGTAAATTCCGGCCATATTTCTATGGACGGCCATTCACAGTTGTCACTAATCGTCACGCCTTATGCTGGCTCTCGTCCATAAAAGATCTTAGTGGACGTCTCGGCCAGTGGGCTTTACGGCTACAAGAATATACGTACACAGTCGTTTACAAATCAGGCCACCACCATGAAGATGCCGACTGCTTGTCGCGTCATCCAGTCGACCCACGGCAGGTTCCTGAGAGCGGTGAGTCTACTTGCGTGCTGGCACTTTCCGCCTTCGGCAACATTGGAGATGAGCAACGTCGTGTTCCCCGCTTGAGAGATATCATCCTTCAGCTGACTGGTACCACAACTCCTCCGTCTCTCCGTATGTTCCTGCTCCGAGACAGCGTATTATATCGCTGCAGCATCCATCCTGATGAACCAGAGCTACCACTGGTCACACCCCAACATATGCGTCAGACTGTCCTCGCGCAGTTACATGACATCCCAATGCTGGTCACTTAGGAGTCTCAAGATCTTATGACCGAGTTTGACGTCGCTTATTTTGGCCTGGTATGTGCCGATCCGTCCATCGTTACATCGCTTCTTGATATTCTGTCAAAACTGCAAAAAGTCAACAACCCTTCCAGCAGGACATCTTCAGCCCATTCAGATACAATCGGAACCATTTTATAGGGTAGGTCTTGACCTACTTGGACCGTTCCCTTTATCGGTCAGTGGGAACAAGTGAATAGCAGTCGCCACGGACTACACTACTCGGTATGCCATCACGCGGGCCCTTCCTACCAGTTGTGCAACCGACGTTGCCGATGTTCTCCTAGAAGATGTCATACTACATCACGGCACCCCTCGACAACTACTTCCTATCCCAGGTTATACGAGACATATTGCATTCTTGTGCTACAAGACACAAGTGCACAGCACCATATCACCCTCAAGCCAATGGGCTCACAGAACGGCTAAATCAAACTATCACAGAAATGCTTGACATGCACGTTTGCACCGACCATCATGACTGGGACGCGGTCCTGCCATTTGTGACATTTGCCTATAATACGTCCCGGCATGATACCGCAGATTTCACGCCTTTTTTTCTCATGTATAGACGAGAACCCAAGCTACCTTTTGACACGCTCCTTCCTGCCGTTACCCACACATCGGACTACGCCCGCGATGTTATCTCTAGAGCTCTACAGGCACGTGAAATTGCTCGCCTGCGTCTTAGTGATTCGCGAGACTGCCAACGACTGTTGTACAATGCCCGCCGCCACGATGTCAACTTCCAGCGTGGTGACACGGTCCTTCTCATCACGCCATTACAGCGAGTTGGCCTGTGCGAAAAGCTGACTTCGCCATACTTGGGTCCGTACTGTGTCGTGTGCCAAGTTACCGACGTGACCTATGAAATTGAATCATTTCAAAGCACCAGCGGCCGCTCGTGTTCTGACGTTGTGCACGTCTCTCGGCTGCAGTGATACCACTCAGACCAACCGAGCACCGAGACGGTGCCTTCGCCACCGGGGGGTGATGCTACGTGGCGCCACGGATAACTCGAAACTCGATAAGGAAGAAGACGATGTAGGAGCTCTCGTGCAGGCTGGGTTCCACCTTGTATGCCTGCTTGTTAAATTGATAGTATGCATATTTCTCCGACGCCTTTACCCCGTAACAATATTATGAAAAAATGTGAGATGGTGGTACGTGGAGAGTTCACTAGAAGGATGGATGGATGGACAGACGCACGAACGGAGAGACAGACAGATGCATGGATGCAAGGAAGGACAGACGGTTCGACGCACTGATGGATGCCCGGATGGACGCATAAACGGATGCGCGGATGATTGCGCGGACGGACGCATGGACGGACGGAAGCATGGACGGGCTGACGGATGCTTCGCCTACATGCACTCCGTCGATATGCTGCGATTTTTCTTTGTGCCTCTCCAACACTACAATGTAGCCACTCGTGACACAGCACGTTTGATAGTTCTGCAGGGGTCATCTTGTTTATTTTCTTTCATCTGTATAGTCACGGCAATCATCCGCACTTACGCTCCCATTTGATAACGCACTCTGCGCGCCCCCGTCATGAATGAAGGTACTTAAATTAGCTTCCTATGGAAGGAGGAATCCAAGCGTGCTGTAGAAGAGAATAAGTTGCAGGTAGTGAATGTAACCAGCAGAGCGTATGATGTGGTACGGTGCGAGTTCGGTAGCCGTCCGGCCCGTTCTAACCACGTTTTAAACTGCCTCGCCTGCGCAAGCCCCCTACCTTTTTTTTCGTTTTGGTCTGTATAAATAACGAGTTTTTTATTGCGATAGCTCTTGTATGGACACTCTCAGCTGGATTTTGCAACAGGTGCCGGGATCAGCTCCGACGTGGGCGTCGATGTCATGCACTGTATATGTATACGCATCTATATATAAGAAAACGCAAAAAAAGAAAAAAAACAGAAAAAAACACTGCGGCGCGGCGAATCAAACATTGGACCTCTCCCTCGTGAAAGCGAGACGTTAACCATTGAGGCACCCCGGAGCATATCCTCTACCGTTAAAAGGGCAATCTAGAGCGCGCGTCGCCACCTCACGGAGCGGCGCCCACTCTAATCTCCTACGCGTACTTTGCCCAGCAAGAAAAGGGCGCGTGAGGGAGCGACACTCCCTCACGTGTCTTTATCTCGCGGCGGTGAGGAGGGGAAGGTCGTACGCCTTAGCTGGCCTCGGGCTTTACCTGGAACAATTCTGCTGTGGTTACCTGGTGCACAAAAGGTCACTGCCGCCGTAGTGGTCTAGTGGCTAAGGTACTCCGCTGCTGACGCGCAGGTCGCGGAATCGAATCCCGGCTGCGGCGGCTGCATTTCTGATGGAGGTGGAAATGTTGTAGGCCCGTGTGCTCAGATTCGGGTGCTCGGTAAAGAACCCCAGGTAATCTAAATTTCTGGAGCCCACCACTATGGCGTCTCTCATATTCATATGATGGTTTTGAGACGTTAAACGCCATATGTCATTCATTCAATCAATCAATCTATCAATCAATAATTGCAGTCTCTGTTTCCCACATATCAAAGTAACAAATGAGCCGCTTATTCGCGTGCATATGTACCTGTGAGTACGTCCTGTGCGTCATTTGTGCGTGAGGAACGCGGGGCATGTTTCGATTTGCTTTCAATTCTGCGCGGGACCTTTCAATTCGTCGCTATCGCGTTCATTGCTTAGCCTTTCCAGCAAAGATGTCACTTTTTAGGGGCGAAGCTCCTTATAGCGGCACCCGTTCGTCCCCCGTAGTATTTAACAAGTATAACATTTTGACCTCCAAGGTGGTGCCGGTGAGAGACTTCTTCTGTGCGTTGTTGAACAATAAAAAATAGTGCTCAATTTACATGTCAATGGCTGCTAATGGGAAATGAGAGACAGGAGCATTAGGCTTTTGGTTAACGCGCAGGCTGCGATCACCATTGGCAGCCATTTGCATGTACATTGAGCACTATCTGACAAGAAAGGGTTGCTACGTAATACTCGCTGGGTGTAACTTCCTTAGCTTTAGAAAGGTTTAGCGAGCGTTGAGCCGCAGTGCCATGAATACAATGAACTTGTATATACCATGAATTAACTCGAGGTGGTTAAAAATGGGAAGTAGATACGAAGCGCAAGCCGTAAGAAAGTAAAAGCCGAATTCTCCGCCTCTCATTTCCCATTAGCAGCCATTGGCATGTACATTGAGCACTATCTGAGTGAAAAAGTTTGCTACGTCATACTCGCTGGGCGTAACCTTCTTGGTTTTCGAAAGGTTTAGCTGGCGTTCGGCCGCAGTGCCATGAATACAGTGAACTAGTATATACCATGAACTCGAGGTGGTTAAAGGTGAGAAGTGGACCCGAAGCTCAAGCCGTAAGAATGTGTGCGTGTGCCACGTCTCGTTTAGTCCTTGGAATTTCCGCTGGAAGGCGGTGCTTCTATATAAGGAATATATGATGTAAAGATGCGAGATGGTGGTACTTGGAGTGTTGAATAGATGCACGAACGGACACATAGACAGATGAGTGAAAGGACGCATGAACGGACGCAGGGGCGGCTGCATTGACGAACGCAGGGACGGACGCACGAACAGACGCACGCTCGGACGGGCTGATGGACGCACGGACGGTCACACTGACGGACGCATGGACGGACGGAAGCAAGAACGAATGGACGGACGAATTCTTCGCCCCACTCTCCATCATTCGCTCCGTGGATATGCTGCCATTTTCTTTTCTTCTTCCTTGTCTTGCAGCAATCAGCCGCTCCTCCGTGTACTCACGCTGGCTCACCCTAATGCTTTTCGCACACATACATGCACGTAATGAATGGCTATCTCGTGATCGCGCGTCTCCACACTACCTATACTTTCTTTTACTTCATGCAATCGATTTGCTTTCCATGGCTGCGTTCCGTATTCTGCTGTTTCCAGCATTTTTGTGCGAAGCGCAATTATTGTCCTTAGGCGTAGTAGTAGTATCAAAAGTAAATACTACCTGTCATAGCTCTAGCGTTTCGTTACCTTGAAAAGGTCGGTGAAATCACCAACTTGACATGCTTGTGATTTTCGTAACGACTAATCGTAATAATAAGGTGTGTGGCACGCAAACTCACTTTCTTTGGCCAGAAATCATTCTGACGATGCATGGTCTGATCATTTCTTTCAGCAAGGTATGGAAAACGTGGTGATCAACAACATCTACCTAAATATTTAGTACTTACCTATACAACTTGTAGAAATGACCACGTAGCTAAAATAATCAAAAAATAGAAAATCACAAGGTCCCTGTTCCTCCACTTTTCTTTGTCTTCCTTGACCTTCCCCTGCTCCCTCCGAAAATTTTCTGCACCTATTGTGGTTTTGCACGGCCGCCGTGATCAAAGACATTGCAAGGTTTATGGCCTCCACGATTGGGCCATTGATGTAACGCAAAGTGACCATGTCTAGAGATGACGTCATCGTATGACACACGCTGAATAAGATGTCACAAATTTTGTTGAACTGTGACTTCATCACGTGAAAAATTTTTATATTACTCGCGTTGATGCGGGACGCCAGCGGTTCAATCCCATGTTTGATGAGGCAGCTAAGGCTTTCATCTTGAGAAAAAGTATGAACACGCTGAAGTTAATCATTCGTTAACAGTGCACCGCCATGCACGCCTAAGTTCTTGTTAGAGCGATCATGCGGGAAAAAACGTAATAATCAGTGAAGACGATGAGGAGAATAAAGGAAGGAGGAAAGACAGGGAGTTTTAGGAGTTCTCAGACCAGCTGGCTACCCTGTGCTGCGGAAGGGGGTAAAGTAAAAAAAGATCACAAAAAATAAACGTTAAAGAAGAAAAATAAAAACAACAGTACGATCTACGACGCTGCTTACAATCTACTTGCCCGCCAAAAGTGCAACAACGCTCTGAATGCCTTGCGTGCCGAGGATGGTCTAGGCCAGTGTCCTAATGCCCTTTCTTCTGACAATTAGTGATTGTCAAGTCTATCTAAAACTTTCGAAAGCTCTTTTCGAAAGCGCACTGAAGCGAGGAGACTCGCAGGTAAGATAGAAAATTGTCACCGCGTAGCCACAGTTGTCGTATGTCGGGCTGCTTGCCATTCCAATTTGAAACGAATAAGCATTCGTAAAGGCCACCCAATCCACAGACAGCACAAAAGCATCTTTTCAGCTCTGTTTATCCCAGATAGAAGACGGAGCTGTAGGTGTGGGTCTAATTTACAAAGATGTACGTTGATAAATGTCGTCCAATTCCACTGAGCGAGTGTCAGCTGTTGTGCAAGTGATCGAAGCCTTATATCGGCGTCCGTTCTTGATAATGAATAAGCTGCATGACCAGCATCATCATGAGCAGATTGGGCTGCTTCATCTGCAAGGTCGTTTCCGTCAATGCCGCAGTGGCCCGCTATCCATTGATACGCTATGCCATGCTGCTTCTCTATAGCCGGGTGATGAAGCAGTCTTACATATGCGACTAGATGTACAAGTTGGTTCATGACGATATGGTGAGGTAGTGCCCTGGAGGGTTGCTTTGGGGTCAGAGATGATTGACCATATCTGCGGGGGGTCCTAAACAAGGAATTCCAGAGCAGCACGAATGGCGGCGAGTTCTGCAGCCGTATATGATGTCAGATGGGATGACCGTGACCGTGACAGATTTCTCCGGAATTACCACTGCGTCTGTTGAGCTTGCTGAAGTAACCGGCCCATCCGTGTAAATGTATATGCGTCCACTGTGTTTTTCATGCAGAAACAGTTGTGTTGTTTGTTTTAGGGCCAAAATTGACGAATGTTTCTTTTTTATGCATTCTTTTTATTTTTATTTTGTTGTACATACATACATATATATATATATATATATATATATATATATATATATATATATATATATATATATATATTGAAAAGGGGTTTATTGGCGACTGTTGCGACGGTGGCCCTACGATGAAACCACGATGGGGACAGAGCAACGGTCAAGCAGATGCCGGCGATGATCAGCACGAGCCAAGCGAGAGAAGCCCAGCACCCAGTACCCAAGCGGTGGCGATATTGCTTGCCAACGATGCGTTTTCTTCTTCACAATTTGCCCCCGCCGAAAAAGAGCCATCCTGGCGACCTAAGAGTCTGGAGGCAGAGGGCTATGATATGGCCTAAAGCGGGCGACGTGGACGATGTCACGTCCACGCCGGCACATGTCGTCAGATGGGGAAAGGGGCTCAATGAGAAAATTCACCGGCGAGGTTTGCTCCAAAACGCAGTATGGGCCCTCGTACTTTGGAACGAGTTTTGAGGAAATGCCGGGGGTTTGGTAAGGAACAGCCAGCCATACAAGTGATCCCGGGGAATAGCTGGGGCTTTGTGAAGAGTCGGCGTTGTTTTATTTCTGGCGCTGTTGTTCTTGTGACGTAAAGGTGCGTGCGAGTTCACGGCACTTTTCCGCATTTCGGGCAGCTTCGGACACAGATGGGCATTCGGATGCGTCAGGACGGTATGGAAGGAGAGTGTCGATGGTGTGGGATGCTTCGCGTCCATAAAGAGAAAGAAAGATGAAAATCCAGTGGTAGACTGTGCCGCGGTGTTATAAGCGAACGTGATGAATGGAAGAATGCGATCCCAGTTAGTATGATCGGATGTCACATACATGGCGAGCATATCGCCAAGGGTGCGGGTAAATCTTTCCGTGAGCACGTTAGTCGGCGGGTGGTATGCCGTGGTCTTGCGATGAACAACATGGCATTCAGAAAGCAGAGACGTGACGACTTCTGATAGGAAGGCTCGACCTCCGTCGATTAGTAGTTCTCGAGGTGCACCATGTCGTAGTATGAAGCGATGAAGGATGAAGGATGCGACGTCCCGCGCAGTGGCGCTTTGAAGGGCGGCGGTCTCAGCGTAGCGTGTTAAATGGTCCACAGCGACTACGATCCACCGATTTTCATCTGATGTTGTCGGTAGAGGGCCATAGAGATCAATTTCACTCCAATCAAAACGTTTGTCAGGGCACGGAAGCGGTTGAAGCGCACCGGACGAGTGGAAAGGCGATGATTTACGGCGTTGACACTCAGGGCAGCCCATAACGAATTTTCGAACAAAATTCTACATTCCGCGCCAGTAGAAGCGATGGCGAATGCGTTCGTAAGTTTTGAAACTCCGGCAAGACCACATTGGGGATCGTCGTGAAAGGAGGCGCAGATTTGTGATCGCAAGCTGCGCGGGGCAACCAAGAGCCACTTACGACCTTCAGGGGTGTAGTTGCGTCGGTGTAGCAGCCGATCACGAATGGCGAAATGAGCAGCCTAACGTCGGAGAGATCGTGGTACCGCAGGGGTTGACGATCCAAAGAGACAGTTAAAAACGGAAGCGATCCACGGGTCCCTGTGTTGTTCACTGGCAAAAGAGTCGAGGTCGAGAGATGCGACGGAGTTGGTACCATTGGTTCCGCAGGCCGAGTCGAGAGGTAAAGCTGAAAGCGACAGGGCGTCGGCGTCAGAATGCTTGCGTCCGCTGCGATAGATGACTCAAATGTCGTACTCCTGGATTTGCAGTGCCCACCGAGCTAGGCGGCCAGAAGGATCTTTCAATGTGGCGAGCCAACAAAGTGCATGGTGGTCCGTTACCAGGTCGAATGGGCGACCGTACAAATAAGGGCGGAACTTGCGAAGCGCCCACACTAGCGCCAAGCACTCTTTTTCAGTGACGCTGTAATTGGCCTCAGCTTTAGTAAGTGTGCGACTCGCATAAGCGACCACGTATTCGGAGTAGCCCGGCTTGCGTTGGGCGAGGAAGGCGCCTAGACCAACCCCACTAGCGTCTGTGTGAACTTCCGTGGCAGCTATCGGGTCGAAATGCCGAAGAATTGGAGGAGACGTTAGCAGACTACGGAGCGTGGCAAACGCGACGTCGCAGTCAGGAGACCAGGATGAAAGGTCTGCGTCACCGCGTAGGAGGTTGGTCAGTGGTGACATGATCGACGCAAAATTTCGCACGAAGCGCCGGAAGTACGAGCATAGTCCGACAAAACTGCGTAATTCTTTCAGTGTAGTAGGTTTCGGGAACTCAGCGACTGCTCGCAGTTTCGCAGGGTCGGGTAGAACACCATGCTTGGACACGATGTGCCCTAATATGGACAGCTCTCGCGCGGCAAAGCGGCACTTTTTAAGGTTCAGTTGGAGCTCAGCGTTGGTTAAACACGTCAAAACCAGTTGGAGCCGAAGCAGATGTGTAGGAAAATCGGGAGAAAACGACAATGTCGTCGAGGTAGCATAGACACACAGACCACTTCAGTCCACGCAGTGTGTTGTCCATGAGTCGTTCAAACGTGGCAGGAGCATTACAAAGCCCAAATGGCATTACCTTAAATTCGTACAGGCCATCTTGTGTAATGAACGCAGTTTTCTGGCGATAAGCTTCTGCCGTAGGAACCTGCCAGTATCCAGATCGCAAGTCTAAGGGGGAGAAGAATTCAGCTCCTTAGAGGCTGTCAAGGGCGTCGTCGATGCGTGGTAATGGATATACGTCTTTCCGCGTCACCTTGTTTAATCGCCGGTAGTCGACGCAAAATCAAATCGATCCATCCTTCTTTCGAACTAGAACGACAGGAGATGCCCAAGTATTGTGCGATGGTTGAATAACGCGACGCCGTAGCATCTCTTCGACCTGGTCGTTCATTACGTGACGTTCTGCAGCAGAGACACGGTGCGGTCTTTGACGCAATGGCTGGTGCGAACCGGTGTCAATGTAGTGGTGCACTGCGGAAGTCCGACCCGATTGCGGCTGAGAAACGTCGGATGAATTCGCGAAGTGCTGGAGGAGATTAAGAAGCTCAGCGCGTTCATGGGCACTTAAGGTGTCGGCGATGGAACTCAAGAAGGCGTCACTCGGTGAGCATTCCAGTGGGGAAAGGGCAAGAAGCTCGGTCGAGGCGCTACTGCACGATTCGTCTGGCATGTTAAGGAATAAAGAGGAACCGAGGTACTCCACTCGACCGAGACATTCGCCGGCAAGTAGCGTAAGCGGTGCAGAAAGGGGGTTGTGGACGAAAATATTGCTTCGGCCAGCAGTGACGTCAAGTGTAGCGAAAGGCAAGGAAACGGCTCTGCGGCTCATGAAAATGTCAGAAGGTGTAAACATTACTGTAGCATCATTATGGTCATCGCTGCAAACAGGGACAACGGCAAGAGAGGCTGGCGGAATTTCAGTGTCTTGTTGTACGACGAGTTTTGGAGACCACTCAAGAGTTTCGTGCAAAGGTTCGTCAGACAGGTGCGAAAATTGAACTTCAGCGCGTGCGCAGTCGATGACGGCATGATGATGTGACAGGAAGTCCCACCCGAGGATAACGTCATGCGAGCACACCGAAAGGACGATGAACTCGACAACGTCATAGAGCCTTGGATGAAAATGCGGGCTGTACAGGTGCCGAGAGGTCGAACTGGTTGTGCGCTAGCCGTACGAAGCGATAGTCCAGAGAGCGGCGTGGTCACCTTGCGTAGGGAGCGGCAGAGCTGGGCGGCTATAACAGAAACGGCAGCACCTGTGTCGTCGATGAGGGCAAAGGTATAAACACCATCGACAGATATGGCAACGACGTTAGCAGGTGAAGTGCGAGGACTTGGGCATTTCGACGACGGCGCAGTTCTTGCCTCTGGAACTGCGACGTTCAGTTTTCCCGGTTGGAGGAAGCGGGTCGGGGACGCATTGGGGACAGAGACCGCCTGCGAGGAGACGGCGAGCGGAGAGAGTCAGTCGGAGCTGGGGGCTGGGGTGACTGACACTCAGGAAGGTTAGTGTAGCCATACTGCGGTGAAGGATAGGGAGCAGGTAGGTGCGTTGGCTGCGGGTCATACGGTAACGGCCAAGTAGCGCTGTGTTGTGATTAGAAGCGACGACGACAATATTGTGCCACGTGTCCTGGACTACCGCAAGCGTAGCAGACCAGTCGATTGTCAGCAGTGCGCCAGGAATTGCTGACTCGCGGTGTGGCCCAAGGTGTCGAAAGAGGGATAGAGTGGGGAGCAACTGCAGGGATGGGTGGCAAAAGCTGCTGGCGGGGTCTGCTGCGTACCATCTGGGCATAAGTAAGAGGCGCGGCCACGGGCTGCATAGCCGGCGCATGGGAAACAGGCATGGCCACAGGCTGCTGGTGGGCAGCGACATGAACAGCCTGAGCTACCTCTTCGGCAATAACGTCGCGGAGTGGTGAGGGCAGACGAGAGGACGGCGGCTGCTGCGTGAAGGGAATCAACGACAACTGCCGAGCTACTTCTTCACACACAAAGTCTTTAATCTCTTGCAGAGTTGGTGAGTATTCAGTAACCGATGTAAGACTGGATAGTGAGTCGGCGTGTGAGGAAAATGGCCGAGTCAGGGCGCGCTGCTTCTTCAACTCGTCGAAACCTTGACATAATGTCACAAGTTCCGCAACGCTGGCAGGATTGCGCGCCGGGAGCATCTCAAATGCGCCGTCATTTATCCCTTGGAGGATGGGCTGAATCTTCTCTGACTCAAGCATGGTGGTGTTCACATGGTTGCAAAGACCAATAATGTCTTCGATGTAACTGGTGAACGATTCAGATGGCTTCTGGGCGCGAGTCCGCAAGTGTTGTTCGGCTCTGGACTTGCGGACAGCCGGTCGGCCGAAAACGTCAGCGAACAACGTTTCGAAGATGGACCACGTCGTAATTTCGTTTTTGTGGTTGTTATACCACATTTCAGCCACGTCAGTGAGGTAAAAGATGACGTTAGTCAACTTGTCCACGTCATCCCACTTGTTGTTCGCGCTCACCAGTTCGTAGTTAGCGAACCAGTCTTCCACGTCGGTCTCATCAGCTCCGCTAAAGACCTTGGGCTCTCGCAAACGAAGAACGCCGGGGTTGCTGGGGGATGGAGTGGAAGAGCCAGGTTGAGCGTTGTTGGTGGCCATGATGGGAGGTAGCGTTCGGTTGCACAGCTCCAGGTTTAGGCGACGGGGAATGTCAGCACCCTCCACCAATTGAAAAGGGGTTTATTGGCGACTGTTGCGACGGTGGCCCTACGATGAAACCACGATGGGGACAGAGCAACGGTCAAGCAGATGCCGGTAATGATCAGCACGAGCCGAGCGGGAGAAGCCGAGCACCCAGTACCCAAGTGCCCAAGTGGTGGCGATATTGCTTGCCAACGATGCGTTTTCTTCTTCACAATATATAGATATATAACAATGGTAACGGTGGTCTTCCAGCGTGCGTAGAGTTCGCGGGAATCACCGTGCGATGTGGTGCAGTAATAGTGCAGAACGCAGAGCGTGACCTGCAAGTTTGAAGCGAGGCGAGGTGATGGGATGGAATTCAGGTGGCATGTCTTATGTGCATTCTTCAAGCATCAACACAAATGTAGGTTGTGATAGGGTGTTCACGAGCGATTGCGACAGTCACTGCTGAGGATGCACATCTCGGAAGCCCGAGGCATATTCTCATTGCTTGAGCTTGTATTGACTTAAGACGCGTACGTTTGTTTTTCAGCCCTTGCTGAGCACAGGTAGGCTGTAGCGCATGAAGACGAGAAAATTTACAGTATACAGTTGAAGCATGGCTCGTGCCGATGCACCCCATGATTTTCTCGCAAGAAACCTTAGGACGTGGGTGATCATGGGGAATTTTTTTTTTCATGTGAGCGATGTGAGGGCTCCAGGAAAAGTCGCGATTTATTACTACTCCCAGGAAATGGTGGGTCTTTTTATAGCTGATCATGTGTTCAGTAATTCTTGTGACGTATGGGGTTATTATCTTGTGCGTAGATGCAACTAGTGAGCTTATCTTATAATACAGCTCTAGTCCCCGTCCTTGAAGGTAGCTTGACGTCTGTGTAGGGCTCGTACGTGTAGACGCGTGACCCCTGATACCAAGATGCAGATGTCGTCTGCGTTGATCCACCGATGAATGGACCACGGCAAGACGTCGTCGAGGCTGATGAGCACAAGGTTAAAAAGTATGGGGCTCAGGACCCCACCTTGAGGTACACCGCGATATATACAATGGCGCCTTGTTGCACCATCTTCTGTATGAACGAAGAAGGTTCTGTCCTTCAAATAGCTGTGGACTCATTGTTAGGCGTGGCCCCAATCTAATGTTGCCCAAGGCGTCCAGGACGGTTTCATGCAATACATTGTCATATGCACCTTTAACGTCCAAGAACAGTGCCGCTGATAATCTCTTTAAAATTTTCTGCTGTTGTATAGACGTGACAAGGTCAATAACATTGTTTATGGAATACCGTCCATGCCGAAAGCCGGTCGAAGCATAAGGGTATATATTGTTATGCTTCAGGCACCACCCTAGGTGAATCAGCACCCTTCTCTGCATTACCTTTTCAAAAGAGCTGGAAAGTGGCGATGGGGCGTTAGGAGGTCATGTCTAGAGGTGATTTACTTGGTTTAAGCAGGGGCACAAGGCGGATGGACTTCCACGAAGGAGGAGGAAAACTATTGCTCCACGAGTCTTTGTATGAAACTAGGAGGACACGCCGAGCTATTAGTCCGAGGTTAGCAAGGGCCATGTAACTCCGTCAGGTCCAGGATATGACGAACGCTTACATGCCGCCAATGCTGCCTTAAGCATCTCTAAAGAAAATGTATTGTCCATGCGAGTGTATCTGGACATCAGCGTGTTTCCTAGGTTACTCACGGTAATTCCGGACCCCGTGTTCGCAACCATGACGCAAAATTCTTCTACGTCAATTTCACGTTGGCTTTGGTGGAGAGCAAGACATTTGAACGGGTGATGCTGTTGTGGCAATGTTCGTCATGAAGCGTGGAAACTTGGGCAAGTTGGTAGGACATAACTGAACGCAGAAACAGCGCAACCTAGAAGCAGCGCTCTTTTCTGTCCTTGTTTTTTTTTCGCTTCCTAGTTACGAAGTAACTACTTCTAGGTTGCGCTGTTCCTGCATTCAGTAATGTTCGTCAGACGCGGGTGATTCTTTAAATTTGGGAAAGAGGCTTGTGGGGATCGAGAAACTCGCATGACGACTTCTATCATAGCAACTGCAGTGCTTTTATCCGACGCTGAATCTTCTTTTGCAGAGATCTCGCCTTCCTCAAGTCGTAGATGGATTTCGTACGCTTATAACGTCGTTCAGCATGACGATGGATTGCTCGGAGTCGCTCCAACTACGCTTCGTATTCACAAGAGCCTCACAAAGGGGCACAATTAAACGTTGCCTCTTAAATAGCGGGTTTGATTGTACCTAGTAGGCTTTCAAGAGAACCTTCTTGGTTTCCCTCGACACGCTTCTGTGTGGTTGACCTATAGTTTCACCAGTCGATCCGTGAAGAAGAAGCAATCTTCGACTTACTTAGGCTCTTTATCTTTATATAGGTGGTTATGAGATCACTGCTATAAGTTTCGTGGTTCGCAAATCACTGTACCTTGGTACATAGGCTACGTGACATAAAAGTTAGGTCGAGGCCGCTACTATATGTCACCCTCCGTAAAAATCTAGGAGTGCCCTCATTTAAACACTATTTTTGGTAGTCAGATGAAAAGTAGGACACATGCCTTCCCCGACAATCTAACTGCTAGCTTTCCCACAGCGGGTGATAAGTGTTAAAAGGGTCAAATAATCCATGACCAAGGTGTCGCCAATATAATGCCAATTTATCTTGCAGAGTCAAAGCGGCCTGAAGGCGAAATATATAGTGCTACTAGCGTCAAATGCACGCTTTTGCGTTTAAGTGTCAGGCCCACGTATTGGTTGCTGACATCCGGTGTTACTGGATGCTCAATATATGTGAGTTCGCACCTGATATAAACAATGACTTCACTGTTGTAGTGACAGGTTGCAGACCTGGAAGCTTCGTATATGCATAGTCGTATGTCATTGTGAAGGCGTGGTTCAGAATTGATGATAACTGAACACTCATTTTCAATACAAATGGCCGAAAATCTGAAATGCGTGGTTTAAGGCCTCGGGCATTCCCTTGATAAATTGAAGCATTTTAGACTTGTTTAGTGAAGGGCTGCATAGAAAGAGCCATGGTGCTTCTTTAGACTTGACAGCACCGGAGTTAAAGCATCCAATATTTGAAAGACGCTGTGAGCAGCCCGTGTCTGAATATTATTCAAGAGTACTCTAATGGTGTTCATGAGGGTCTTAATGACGGCTATTACTTTGTTATCTTGACTGTCGCGGCTTACTCGCTCTGAATCTGCTTTCAACGGGCGATGCTGCAGCTCTGCTGGCGGATTCATCGACGGCAGTGGTGCCCACGCGTCAAGTAGGCCAATGATTTGTGCGTACGCAATGAGAATATACCTCGGACTTAAAAGATGCGCATCCTCAGCAGCGACTGTCGCAATCGCTTTTGAACACCCTATCACAATCTACATTTGTGTTGATGCTTTAAGAATGCACATAATACATGCCACCTGAATTCCATCACATCACCTCGCCTCGCTTCCAACTTGCAGGCCACGCTCTGCGTTCTGCACTATTACTGCGCCACATCGAACGGTGATTGCCGCGAACTCCACGCACGCTGGCAGACCACCGTTGCCATTGTTATATATATATATATATATATATATATATATATATATATATATATATATATATATATATATATATATACATGGCACAACGGGAGCGTTGTCAACAAGGATAAATATATTTAGTTCCCAACAGTTTCGGGAGGGGTCCTCCCTTCATCAGGGGATGAGTTATACTGACATGAACTTCCAAACTTCGTTGCTGCCGCGTCCCTCTCGCCTTGAAAGATGTTTGCAACAGTATATATATATATATATATATATATATATATATATATATATATATATATATATATATATATATATATATATATATATATATATATATATAAAGATTGCAAAAAGAAGAAGCATTCGTCAATTTCAGTCCTAAAACAAGCACAACTGTTTCTGCATGAGAAACACAGTCGACGCATACAAGGATGGGCAGGTTACTTCAGCAAGCTGAACAGGCGCAGTTGTAATTCCGGAGAAATCTGTCACGATCAAGTTCTGGACATCCCATCGGACATCATCTACGGCTGTAGAACTTGCCGCCATTCGCGCTGCTCTGGAATTCCTAGTTTTGGAACCCCCGCAGACATGGTCAATCTTCTCCGACCCCAAGGCCGCCCTTCTGGGCATTACCTCCCCATGTCGTCATGAACCAACTTGTACAGCTAGTCGCATATATAAGACTGCTTCATCACCTGGCTTAGAGAAGCAGCATGCCAAATCAAGGGCCAAGCACTGTTGGTTCTAAGAACAAAGGCACTTCTGCTAGCAGTGGAGCTGACGCTTCATTCTTACTACCCAGTTCGAACGCAGCCGTCACAAAGGACAGTGATGCCTCTACCAGCCGTGCGAGTGACGCTTGGCTCGAACTCCCAAAGATACATATGCCTGATGAGAGGCATCAGACTTTGACAGTGAGGGACACTTCATCGATACCGCATAACTTGAGGGACGAAGTAGGACTAGTTGTCGGCATGGTCAGCACCCTGGTTAGTGCAAGATGCAGACACTGACAGCTCGAAGCGTGTTGCAGCTGCTTGACACCATCACTCCAGTTCTCGCAAGCCTTCAGAATTATGTTGCTTGAGAACGCAAGTGGCACCATCAGCAAAATTTTGGTTTCATGGGACCACGCATACAAGTTACGTAATCCAATGAATGTGCTCATTTGTGCCTCATCCTCTAGGGTGTTAAGCACAGAACTGCTGTTTTGTCGACGGCCTCAGTAATATTTCTCTCCTTCTCCCTCTATAACTGTTATTCCCTTATACCCTGCCCCAGTGGCAAGTAGTCTATCAGGTATAGCCATGGTCACCCTCCATACTTTTTTTCGTCATTCTTTTCTCTCTCTCTCTCTCTCTTTTAAGTCTTGGAAGTGTTTTCTGACCAGTTTCCTGAACTACTGAAGTCACGTGAAACCTAGTGCGGTATTCTACAAAATCTGAGATGAAAACTATTTTGAACTTTCTTAAAGTTTATGAGACTTCTGAGCTGGGCACTTTGCCCTCATCTTTCAAGGAATTTCAATGTTGTAAAAAATTTTGGAATGTAAATGTGCTCCTTATTTTCGTGGCATTATGCGGGAATGCCTATCAAAGTACGTACCATCAAAATACATTAAATAGTACCCAAGACTGCCATGGTATCATAAACATTAAATCCATCTCACTCATGATATAAACTGGTTACGTAATAGTTGTTATTCCAAGTGAAATGATAATGCTTCTTCGTTTATTTCATTGAAAAAGAAATTAGAAGGTAAAATTAAAGAGCTTAATTACTACTTCTTTAACAACACCTTTGCTATGCTTAAAGATTCATTGAGGTTCCTGAGGTTTATTAATTCTGCATTGTCTATGAACTCATTGTTTATTCTTGTTGACTAGTCTTCCTCAAATTGCCCCGGCGTGGTGGTCTAGTGTCTAAAGTGCTCGGCTGCTGATCCGCAGGTCACGGGATCAAATCCAGGTTGCGGCGGCTGTGTCTTCTAAGCAGGCGAAAACGTTGTAGGCCAAATTGCTTAGATTTGGGTGCACGTTTAAAAACCCCAGGTGGCCGAAATTTATGGAGGCGTCTCTAATAATCATATGGTGGTTCTGGGACGTTACACCCTTCATATCGATCTTCAGTCCTCCTCAAATACTGAAGCTATAGCAATAACTTTATTATCACTTGAAATCTGTTTTTTGTACCAATAACGACATCACTCCTTCATTTTTTCCGGGAAGCAAACTACCTGCTCTTTATAATCTCGAATTGACCTCTTCTGTAATACATAACCTTATTGAGGTTTCAAAATCATCTTCCCCGGACGGTATTCCAAATACGTTTCTAAAGTGGTTTTCAGAATGGTGTGCTTACTACATTACTGTAATATTTTTTTTAAATTATTATTCTCTGCAATGGTGCCCCAGCTTTGGAAATTAGCAAACAACATATCCGTATTTAGGTGCGAAAACAAGCAAACTATACCTTGCTTTCTACCAAACTTTAGACCATGTCGTTAATAAGTGCATCCTAGAATACCTGAAAGCACAATATGCTTCCACTATCACAGTATCGCTTTCGTGCTAAATATTCTACTGTTACATAGTTGCTTCAATTTACGCACGTCATTGCTTTTTCTCTTAACGACCGGACACAGGTTGGTGTTATATTTATTAACTATTAGAAGGTCTTTGACTTGGTATGCCATGCTAAACTTTCAACTTTTTCCTAATTTTTCGGCGACAGCAAGCAGGTGTAGTAGATAGCAGAATATTTGCTGTCGAACTCAAAATTTCTTACGTTTAACCACGCTAAGTCATATGACGTACATGTCAAATCAGGAAGGGGTCGCAGGGTTGGGATCTTTCTCCGATTTTTTTGTTATTTATAGCGATTACGAAGAAAAAATTACCGGTAATACCCTAAATTAGAATGCGTACAGACGACTGTGTTATCTGTAGGAACAGCTTTCAGACTCAAGATTCGGGTGCACTGAATAGTGTTTTTGTGGTGTTGTAACGCGAGTGAATATTCAAAAAGACTGTACTCAGAATCTCTTCAAATAAGAAACAGCCTCCTCACTTTACGTTTAGCGATGACGGTGGAAGTGGAGAGGGCGTTACGTAGCTGAAACAAATTGGTGTAACTCTCACACCCAATTTAATATGACACACGCACGTCGAAACAAACTGCAACAAGCTCTTTGAAATTTTTGTTGTCTCCGACGCACGTTCAGCCACTCGACAAAAGAACGTTGACTGACAGCGCATAGGAGTGGAATATGCGATAAATGTTTAATCGCCTAAACACAAACATGGCATACCTATGCTAGAATACGTAAAAAAAGGCAATACTGGTTATATTTCATCGCTGAGTAGCGTTTCATACGTACTTTGCCTTCAAATGATTGCAAGTGCCTCTCTCGAACATTGGCGCACTTGCAATTCAGTCAGCGCCCTAAATAAATAATATAGTTTACACTGCGTTTTGAGGGTTCTAGCACCTACATCCTTCATTGCCTCTTCTGCACACCGCACCCAGTGATTCGATCTTCTAAATATTGTGCCCGTTAGATGAAATGAAAATTGTTTTCGTTTTTTTTTTTTTGCTTTTTTGTAGAACGTGCAATTCTATCATGAGCTCATTGGGTATCTGTGCATACTCGGTGCTCAGCAATGTGAAAGAACAAGTGTTAAAACGTGTATTTTGTTAAAATGTATATTTTCAAGGTGATGAAAAATTGTAGTTACACTTACTTTGTCTGGAAAACTGACACCGCAGTGTTTTTAATTCAGTACTATCAAGGCATGCTGATATAACAATACTGCTTCGCCCTTTCGTGGAAAATCGACAGACAAAATTCTATCCCCATCAGCTTTTCAATCTTGATCTTACCCCGCACCCCCCCCCCCTACCACGCCACGCCGCCGCCGATTCGATGGAACCCGCACCGATGACATGCTGCCGCCGAAGGTAGAAACACCGGCGCGCCGCCGCCGGCAATTTTGTTACCGGCGCACAGGTCTACATAGGACCCGTATATTCGGTGTTGTCCAGGCTCTCTAGCGCCGCTGTCATCTGCCACGCCTTAGTTTCTCCAGGAGACCGCACATGAAGATGCTGGAGCGCTCGTCTGATGCGCCTATATTCGTTGAGTTTTTGACGTCTCTTGCTTTCTGCGTGACAATGTCGTTATGAAATGTGTGATAGACGTGTGGTCTGGGAGCACACGAAGCAGATCAGTCTGTCATCCTGCGTTCACCACTCAGATGGGTTTCGGTACCAGTTCGGAATACTGTCGGGGCGTAGCAGAAGCAATGATCGGGGCGGTCGAGGCGGGACGTGGGCTACCGGCAGATGGTGTGACCATATAGCTTGAAAAATAGCTTGAATGAGCGAGATTGTCTAGTTGTCATGCGTGTGGGGACCACGAGAGCTCGGAGCCATAGCCACAAGTTCGCAACGTATGGCTTGCGTCGAACTTGTTGATGCTGGTTGATGCAGCGGCTCTAGTTCGCTACCGGACGAGGTTGGAGCCGTATTAGGAAGCCGGTCGAAGCGTTGCACGATGCGCTTGTCGTTTGCTTGCTCAAAGATGCGGCACTCTTTGATGAGGGAGTCAACTGTTGTGCAGCTCTTACATACCAAGAAGTTGAATGCATCGTCGGCGATGACTTTCATAATGTGTACAACCTTATTTGCTTCCGGCATGCTGTCATTGGCTTTTCCGCAAAGTGCCAGAACATCCTGAATGCAAGAAATGTATACGATTCGGTGGACGTCTGGGCACGAGACGCGAGCTCTTTCTGGGCTTCTGCTTGGCGTCCGATTGGTTTCCCGAAAAGATCCCATAGCCTCTCTTTACAGATGTTCCAACTTGTGAGTTTGGCTTTGTGCGTCTCAAACCACGCCTTGGTGGTGTCCCCCAGGTAGAATATCACGTTCGCCAGCGTAACGCATCTGCTCCTTGTAATGATTCTACCGAGAGCTCATCAGTGGAAGAGATGTAATCGGAAGCCGACTTCTGGACATTCCATACCCGCCGGTTGAAAAGGAAGCTTCGCAGGACGTCATCAACGGCGGAGCCACAACCGGCGCTAGACAAAGGCAAGCGATGTTTCACCATCTCGTATGTACCCATGTCTACATCAGACAACCTGAACTCACTAAACAGGCAGTCATTGAATAATTTTTTGAGCGAGTGGCACCTGCTCAAGTGAATGAAATTCGCATAAATAGCAGGAAAAACATAATGTCAGTTGATGTGACAAACAAAACCATTCTTGACAAACTGAAGGCCGTCGTGACGCAGCTCGGAAGTATTTCAGTTCACGCGTTTCTCGCTCACGGGAAAGGAACAACAACTGGCGTGATAAATGACGTCGACGTTGACATCACAGACGCTGACCTGCAGAATGTCGTGACGTCGACAGTGAAAATCATGACCATACGCCGCTTCGGGCAGTCTCGCTGCATCAAACTAGTATTCGATTCTGAGACTCTGCCCCCTAGCGTGAAGTTTGGATACGTGAGACATCCCGTGCGCCCTTACTTGCCACGGCCTTTGCAGTGTCACAAGTGCTGCAAGTTGGGACACGTCAGCGCAGTATGCAAAAGTGAGACAACTTGCCAGCGGTGCGGCGGGTCTCATAAGGTGGAAAACTGCGATACTGCTGTTCCATTGAAATGCCCAAACTGCTCTGGTGCACATGAAGCAACGTCGAAGGAGTGCCCGAAGATCAAAGAAAAAATTCGCGTCCTGCGAAAGATGGTCAGAGACAACTCGACACACAGAGAGGCAGTCACGTCCATTCGCCGACACAGACGTCGTCCAAAACGTAGGCACCAGCGAAAGCATAGTGGACGTAGGAGTGATGCATCACCATCAGCAACAGATGAACATACGCGTACGCATTATCAGGCCGCTACACCCATGTTGTATGCACCACGTCCCAGGGATGCATAAAGTGGACCAACGCACGCGTTGCACGCCGATGCTTCAGATACTGAGTGGCCTTCGCTGCCGATTGGAGCAATAAAAAAGACCACATCATGGGCTGCAACTTCAAAGAGGGCGGAAAATGATAGGCAAGACACTGAGAAGAGCCAAACTATGCTGACGCATCTATTAAAATCTATTCGTGCAATTCTCAACGAGCTACACACACCAGGAGCGAAAACAGCAGTGCAGATCCTCAACGTGCTGGAACCGCTACTGCTGACCCTTCCGTAAACAATATGGTGAATTTCTTCGATCAACGTGTGCGCACCTCTGCCATAATGCAGTGGAACGCACGGGGTTTGCGAAGCCGATTATCTGACTTTCGACAACGGATGTTTAAATACAAATTTCCGTTGGTTGTAATATGTGAGCCGAATATGATGTCGTCGTTTCGTATTTCCGGATACGTCACTTTGTGGTCACGTGATGATCGAAATGCGAGCAAAGTAATTATATGCGTACGTCAAGATTTAACGTACGTGAGACATGCCGTGGCTCCTCATGCTTCTAACGACTATATTAGCCTATCTATAAAGCACAAGCGACGTTCAGTATCAATCATTGGTGGATACAATCTTCCTAGAAGCCACGTGGACTGTCCCCATCTCTTGTCTGTTCTCCAAGCTTGCCCTGGACCACATGTATTAGTTGGGGATTTTAATGCACATCATCCCATGTGGGGTTCTGCCTCAATGAACACCCGCGGCAGGGACATTGCCGATTTTGTGCTCAATCAAGGCCTTATGTCCATTAACGATGGCTCACCTACTTACCTCCGTGGCGCATCGTACAGCAGCTGTCTAGACGTATGTTTTGTGAGCAGAAGTCTCTTGCCTACCGCCTGTTGGTTTGTAGACGTTGAAACACATAGAAGTGACCATCTCCCTACATATATACAGCTTAAAGGTTTCCATCGTTCGTCTCCCCGGCCTGTGAAAAGCGTAGACAGCCAGGATTCCAAGCTTCTGTAAATGCTCATTGCGCGAACATTCAATCTATATCTGAAATAGAAAGCCTAATTGCATCAGCCTTGACAACGCATACGAAACTTGTGAATGTGTCGCTACCAAGATCACAACTTGACGCACAATATGAATACCTTCGTGTAATTCGTCGCCGGGCAGAGAGAAAATACAGGAGGACGAAATCACCAGCTGACCTATCTACAGCACGCCCAGCACAACGACGTGTATTGCGACACCTCGATAAGCTCGATAGGCAACGGTGGAGGGTATTTTGTAGCTCTCTTGATCCCAGAAAACCCCTGTCTGGAATATGGCAAACTGTCCGAAGCCTTCAGACACCCACTCAACAGTTGTTCCCTTTCTGATCTTTGGCTCTAAAGCAAGGTCGACCTGAAGTAGAGGTTGCAGAATATTACTGCCACTTACTCGTAGGTATGTCCTCCTCATTGATATCACCTTCGTATTTAGCCTCACCGCCATCCAGCGACGATCGCCTCGACTTGCCATTCACAATGCACGAACTCGACGCTGCGATTTCTTCGTCCCGACGGTCGTCCGCACCAGGGCCTGACGGAATTACTTATTCGGCTCTATATCACCTCAGCCAGGAAGCAAGGCAGGCTCCCTTGTCGTTCTACAACTCTACGTGGGAAACAGCGACAGTACCAGAGAGTTGGAAGTGCAGCCGCATAGTGGCCTTACTGAAACCAGGCAAGTGTTCACACGAGTTGTCTTCTTATAGACCCATTGCCCTAGCCAGTAGCATCGGTAAGGTGATGGAACGCATGGTGCTGGCAAGATTGGAATGGCTGCTGGAAAATAATGTCAGCTTACCAGATTTTATAAATAGCTTCCGTAGAGGTCGATCATCTATAGATGGTGTTGTAGATCTAGTTTCTTCTGTTGAAAAGGAAAGACAACGTCGGAGATTGGTAGGGGCCATTTTCTTAGATATAAAGGGTGCGTACCATAGCGTCTACCATGAGGCCATTATTGACGCACTTGAAGACATCGGCGTAGGTGGCCGACTACACGCATGGATAGGGAGCTATCTCAAAGGACGTACCATTTTTATGTCGACATCCGACGGTGACACGGCCAGGCACCTCGTAAGCCGTGGAGTTCCGCAAGGCGCCGTCCTGAGCCCCATGCTTTTTAACATAACACTCATTGGCCTTGAAGCTGAGCTTCCCGACGTTGTCAGAATCAGTGCGTATGCGGACGACATATGCATATGGGCAACTGGAGCAACGCGACCACAACTGCGAGCAAGGCTACAACAAGGCACATCAATAACATCTAAGTACTTACGTCCTCAGGGCCTGGAACTTTCAATAGCAAAATGTGCTGCATTGGCATTTACGAAGAAATCAATGTCGCGGTACCCAATCTTCGCTCACGGAGCAGTAATTCCCGTGGTTAAGCACCACCGCTATTTAGGGGTCGTCATTGATCGCAACCTGTCCTGGTCAAAGCATGTGACTGTGCTGAGAAACAAACTAATCAGTTTTGTGCATGTTCTTCGTGTTATAGCAGGACTGAGATGGGGCCCTTCGGAGAAAAGTCTTCTGCAGTTATACAAGGCATTGTTTGTGGGCTATATAAGGTACAGCTCACCTGTGCTTTCCAGCATGCGGGCAACGTGCCTTCGTACTTTAGAGAGCCTTCAGGCACGAGCACTGAGAATATGCCTCGGCCTGCCACGGTGCACATCTACCTCTGGCACTATAGAGGAGTCACGCACCTACCCTATACAGGTTTACACGTCCTGTGAGCCTCTTCGAGTGCACCTTCGTCTGCTGACCCGACATGCACAGCACCCGTTATCTTCGCTACAAGTGGACCGACCAGGCTGTACCTATTCGCGATGCCTCGATACGCATAGACACATGATCCCGTCAGGCTTTGCACCTGCCGTAATCCCTGCAGTGCCTCCATGGACATTGACTAAACTGCTGGTGTGCCTTAACATTCGTGGAATTTCGTATAAGTCGCATGTTTCTTATATTGCCCTCAAGCAACTCACCTTGGCACATTTAGATGACCGATACAGCGACTCTGTGCACATTTACACCGATGGATCCGTAACTTCATCCGCCTCAGCTGCAGCCTTCGTGATCCCTCAACTCGGTATTTCCCGACAGTACAAATTAGATCATAGGTCATCTTCGACAGCTGCAGAACTTGTTGCTATACAAGAAGCCATAAAATTTGTGAACGACCAAGCAGCGCGTAAATGGACGATTCTGTCTGATTCAAAATCAGCGCTTCAAGCTATCCATTCTTGCTTAAGAAGAGGCCAATTTTACGAGTTAACGTTAGGAATCGTCCAAGCATTTGACCTAACACACAGGGGCGGCCACTTGATTACACTCCAATGGATTCCTGGACACTGCGGCCTAGTTGGCAACGAAACAACCGATAGCGAAACAAGAGCGGCAATATACAACGCTCCTATGTACGTCAAAGTACCCTACTCGCGAGGTGACGTCAACACATTGTTGAGATCACTCATGCGCGAATGCGCTGCCACTTACTGGTTGCTACCAGATCACCGGAACAAGCGCCTGCGGGAAACAGACCCCAGTATGACTTTTCGTCTTCCAGATAAAATCAGCCGAAGACATGCTAAAATACTGCACCGAATTCGCCTGGACGTCGCCTTCACTCGTCACTACACCCACCTAATCGGCCGTGTGGACAGCCCAAATTGTGAACGCTGCCAAGAGCGCGAAACGATAGCTCACATATTTTGTGACTGTGCATTATACGTGGCACAAAGAGAAATGCTAACTGCAACGTTGGCAAGCATTGGACGAACACCATTAAGTGAAAGCCACATATTGTCAGCAATGAACGACCAAACAGTGTCAAAAACTGCTACAAAGGCTGTTCTAGACTTTATAAAAAGCACTGGACTAGAAACTAGACTGTAGGGTACTATACTAAGTGGCTACTGTACATACGCACCACCTCTTCTTGTCCCCATCATCACCCTTCATCCCTCTTTCTTTCCTCTTTTCCTTATCCCCTGTGTAGAGTAGCAGGCTAGAGCGAACTAGCTCAGGGCGACCTCTCTGCCTTCTAATAAATTCTCACTCACTCGCCAGCGTAAGTGTTGGGTCCCACCTGTAACTGTTGGCGATGCGCTGGTACGTCGACAGCCACTCATCGACGTCGACCTTGCCAGTGCCGGTGAAGACTCCCGGGTCACGTAGCGTAGGCATGACGTACTGCACTGGTGCCTGAGCGACTAGTACAGTGTCGTTAGCCTTAGCAGCGGAATCAATGTGACGTCCGCTGCGGCGATCCAGCTCCGACTTCCGTAGTGACGTACCCAGCACCTCCACCAAAATGATACGTGTCGAGGAAAATTTGCAGTCGCAGACGCCGTAGGCAAGTACGACACGATCGGTTCTGATGATGACGATGATGATGATGATGATGATTCCACAGCCATGGCTCGCACCCACTCAGGGGGGCCGGCCAAGAATCAATGACGTAATTCAGTAACATTTTTTTTATTCAATATCGAAACCACCTACCGGAAAAAAAGAAAGAAAAAAGGAAAGACACCCTAGGCAGAATGAAAGGAGTGCAATAGTTGTTTTTCACTTGTTCAGATCAGACAATCATTCATTACCTTGAATAGGAATCAGCATGGTTAAATAAAGCTCCTGTGTATGTAGGAATATTTTTGCATGAATATTAATCACGCAATTACAAGCTTAATTCTTTTACTTTCATTAAGGTACTTGCAAACTGCATAGGAAACGTTTTCGCGGGTGAAGCCCAGATCGGAAGCACCGAAGGAAAGTATATTTTCTATTGTGAAGTTCAGCCCCAGGTTAGTGAATGGGAGGACTAAGAGTGTTTTCCTGAGCAATTTGTATCAGCGACATGATAAAAAATAGTGCTCTGTTATTTCTGATTCTGATCAAAAGTGGCATAACGGTGATATCGCCAGACCAGCCCTATGCGAATAGAAATTTAACGGGGGGACACGACATAGAAGTCTGGTTATTATGGTTTCCAACTGTCTTGTAGGACACCAATGAATTTTCCATGGAAATCTTAAGTCAGCAAATTCTGGTGTTGACATTATTGCTTCTAAAGCGTCTGTACGAAGCACAAGTTTTCTGTATCTTGTCGTGGTTATAGTGGCAACTTCGGGAAGGACTGATAGTACTGGCCCTTCCAAAGCGGCTCGTGCTGGAGAGTCGGCGATTTCATTTACTTCTAAGCCACAATGACCAGGTACCCATGCTAATTTCAGTAGCTGCAGCGGAGGAGGGACTAGCATAAGGAGTGTCTTTAAGGCCATCGATTTTGTTGACGCCGTAATCGACGTACATACTGACAGGGAATCCGTGATTATGATCGCGTTATCGGCATTCAAAGGTAGCTTTCGCAGCGCTAAAACTATTGCCAACAGAGCCCGAGACACTTCAACCTCTTCTATATCTAGAAGTGTCCTCTAGTTCACACTGGTAGCAACACATACGTAACAACATTGGCCTTCGAAAAAAGAGTTTATCGAATAGATCCAACCTGTCAAAATATTTATTGGCGAATATTTATTGGATCTCTTTTGATAAAACCAAACACACGAAACCTTATACATAGCATAAAGTTTACTAAAATTAACTTGATGGTACTCTGGTGCTGCTGTCTGGTATACGAGGGGACTACGTGAAAAATAACTCTTGAGGTATTTAATTTCATCTTTATGCAAAATAATCGACGGTTGGCTCACGCGTGCGCTACTACTATTATCGGCATGGCATGTCTAAATCATCAGACGCGTTTCCTCAATCTTGTGCTGGTAAGAAACTGCGCAATCATCGAACATTCGCCTGCACTTACAATCTCGAGAACGCAACGTCCCATCTGGCCAACGTAGATGCTTGATTTGATTGAGGCGTCTCTCATAATCATATGGTGCTTTTGGGACGTTAAACCCCACGTTTCAATCACGTATCACAGCATCTCACCCGGTGCTTATCTGGACCGGGCCACGGAAAGATGAACATGTGGCAATATACGTCACTCGCTTCCAAGAAACTTGTCTGCTCCTTTCGCATGAACCGACACTGACACAATAACTGGCGACGAAAATGAGGCTAAAGCCATCGTTCTTCAATTTGGAAGGCAAGTGTTTCCGATTTTGACTCGGTGAAGAAGACCGTCTTTTTGGCAGTGTGGAAAGCCGATGACTTTTATCATGGAAGAGGCCGAGGTAGTGGGTACGTCCTTTGCAGCGAGACTCGGACAGCGCCTCGTTTATTTCTTTCAATTTTAGTGCAAACACGTGCTTCTCAACGCGAGCCGTCGGTCCGCCTTGATTCAGGGAGTGGTCGTGATGCCGCGCTGCTCGCGTCACACGTGCTTTCGAGCGCTTTTCCCCGAAGATTCGATAAACGTGTTTCCCGAAGAAATGCCACCGATGCATCACGGCGCTGGTTATCCAGCAGCTTTGCAGTGACAGGTCACAATTTCTTAAAAGTCTGAATGTGACCTAGACTACCGACCCTTTTTGGAAGAGAAACTTTTGGGTGCTTGGGAACGTGTGGATCACACTCAACGCAGTTTAAAGGACCTGCTCGCATTTCTAAGCAAGACATGTTCAGATTCCCGTCTTTAGAGAATATGATAATGTAGAGACTTTTGTGCGTGTACTGCACCGAACGAGACATTGCGAGCAGTGACTCATTGTGCTATACCACAATCACCCCTCATCATACTCTCCTCTTTCTTTCCCTTTTCCCCTTACCCCAGTGTGGAGTAGCAGGCCACAAACCCGCTTTCAAGGCCAACCTCCCCTCCTTCTATTCATTAAACACCTTTTTCTTCTTTTTCTTCTTGCAGTGAGGTTTCCCCATTGGTTGCCCGCATAGCGCCATGAACGGTGACACGCTATCTCAAACACCACATATTTTACAGAGCCAGCGTGACCACCAACATTGGGATCATTAGGAATACAATACGCTTAATAATACAATACGCTGAATACACAACTGAATAAAATTACTTCACATGATTTCCGTCATGAAGCATTACATGGTAGCCTCTCTTCTTCATGACCGCAAAGCACACGCGAAGGCTAGGAAATTGGAGAGAGCAGAAAATGACTGGGGGGAACGGTAGTGAGTGGAGAGATCAGCCGCATCTGGCTGGCATGGTGACCGGGACCGCTGTAACCTTTCGACGAGTACGCCAGAGACTGGGCTACGTACGAAAAGCACCTTACGTCATTCCTGACTGTCCACCACATACCCGACGGCGACAAGGTGCACACAAGGTGCATCTTGCTCAGCACACGTTTCGTAGTATCATTCGTCCCAAGACGTACTGGCTGTTTAAGTACTTAACAACTCTGGAACTGCCTTCTATAATTTATTTTGAAGTCCTCAAGAAAGTTTTGAGCAACCACCTGACCCCGAAACCATCCGTTATCGGAGAGCGGGCGAAGTTTCACCGAAGGTGTCAAAAGGAATTAGGGCGAGTCCTTATATTAGCTTGTCATG